>NC_089277.1:32941786-33557619 GCF_963678975.1 Dysidea avara
GAGTTATATGCAAATTGTGAAAAAATTGATAGAGATTTTTTGTCACGACCACAGGGTAAACCGTTTGAAGGAATGACTTGAAAATCGGTCTGTGCATGGAGTAACCATCATAGTGCAAACCTTTTGTGGTTTGAAAGAAATCACTCTAGCAGTCATGGAGTTATAACAAAAGCGCCAATCATATGTAAATATGTAGGGTTTCCACTCAAAATTGGAAGGTGCTTCATTATCTTGTTTCTGGAGATTTTAAGGTGGCGCTGAAGTAATTATGTGAAGCCGTACAATGCCCATTTGTCACTATTAAAATTAGCCCACGTGCTTAATTAGCTATTTTAGGGTGGTGGAGAACTCTGCTTGTGAACCATGTAGTCTACATTTAAAGGGTTCTTATGATAGTCTTTAATGTTGTAGCTTAGCATGCCAAGTTCCGTGAAATCACCCGCTTTAATTTTGTGGCTATTAAACTCTGAACTTACGAGCCGATTTTAAAAATAACTCACCCCAGAAACAACCTAGCGCTAAGCCGCCTTGGCTCTTATGGTTTCTCACCTTGTAGAACAACTCTATGGAATCCTTTTTAACGATAACAACGTGGAAACTGGTTAAAATGCAAACCCGCATTTTTCAACAAGTGATATCACACCCGTCAACAACGAATCGCGAAAAATCTTTCCATAGCCCTGTAAAGAAACGCTTCACCAGTGCCTCTGCCAAATTTTGAGAGTCTATGGTAAGTAAATATGGAGTTATTTCACGAATTGTGAGATAGTGTAACTGGACAGGGTGCGCTCCGTAAAGCAGTAATCACGCGATGACAGCTGGTGTTGTTCTCTGTGAGTTTTGACAAGGTGATGAAGTTAGTAGGTGAATATCGTTACTTGTATCAGTAATAGTAGCCTGACAGTCTGATAGAGCTGGTTCTTTCAATATTTCGAAGCGCTTCGCTTTGTTCTATTAGTTTTCCATGTTTTTCGTACATGACCACAAACGTGATGTCCCATTGGCCTTGTAAGGCTTCATTTCATTACTTCAGCGCCACCTTAACACAGATTTACCCTTAATATAAAGCAAACAAGTGCTAATTTGTTATTGGAATGTTTGCAACAGTCGCTATCAACACTTTAACGTATGTAAATATCCAAAAAGTGATCACGTGACTAAAAATCCCTTCATATAGGATTTCCACTGCAAAATAAGATGATGCCTCAGCCTTTTTCATTGTTTCTGATGATTTTCATGCAGGTGACCTTAAGATAGAGCTAATATATTAGTAAACTGTTTATTAGTTTCAATATCAGTGCAGTTTTAACTAAAACGCCCAAAAAGTGGTCACGTGGCCAACAATCCCATCACAGCTATACAGGATGCTAAAGCACTAAAAGATGTAGAAGTCTTCATTATAACACAAGAAAATAATTATGTGACCGAATTTTGGAAAACCTTTGATATACGCACAATAGTACTTTTGTAATAAAAGGCAATTGAAACTATTGGTAAAAAATGCAAGCTCCAGAAATAAATTATGCAAGTTTTTATCGCCTCACTGGTGGGTGAATTAAGCCTCCAATGGATAAATCCTGGGCACCATCGTGTTCGCCTGTTCATAGGGAGTACAAAACTCTTTATTTCATCTCCATACACAAAAGGAATTCAAAGTTACAGACGTTTGTTTATGTTGCGGTGACAAAAGAATTTATCAATGATTGTTTTCAGTGCATTTTCCTTCCTTCTCGAACTCAGAAGCATGCCTGGAGAAAAAACTATACCTTAGTGGATGCACAAATTCATGGTGAATGCAATGAGTGAAGATTCAATTCTGTACGCCATTGTATCAGTAAGTTATGATAGTTTACGTAAGCGCCTGTAGATTATTTTCTCAATAGCTTCTGTACTTATCAATTTATTTGCTCATCCGGCTGTCTAGTGCTGTATTTCCAACCCTGCTTAACTTATGAAGCTGAAACTTAGCTAGTCCATTCCTCTGTCTCTGTAGAAAACAAAGAACAAGTAAAATTTATTGTATATTAATATAACATGTTTTAACAACACATAAAAACAAAATAACAATTGTTCTAATCAATAAGAATATGGCTCTCCACTAAACGCAGCTCAGTGGAGACAGCGGGGAGCTCTGTTGACTGCAGCTTTCTGCTCCCACGAATGGCCAGTACAGTAGAGCGTAATAGTGAGAATGATAAAGCACAGCGCAAAATGCATTTTGAAAATTGTGCATATATTGATGATTTTCTAAAATTAGGTCACATATACTAATTGTGACTTCGGTCACCCAAAAATACAATAATTTTATAATAAGCTGCCCAATTCAACTATTATGATATTTTTGGTCATGTGACCACTTTTTGTACGTTTTTTTGTGTGAAACATATGCTGATACTCAATGCTATAATAAATTAGCACTTGTTTGCTTTACATTAAAGGTCAGTGTGTGTGAAAATCACCAGAAACAACAAAAAGTAGCACCTTCTTATTTTGAGTTGGAAACCTTAAAATGTGCACAATCAAGTTTTGTTAATAAAAAGTAATACTTGCTACACCTACCAGGCAAACTAGTTAACGGAATCAGCTGAAATCAGGTAGAGAGGTAGATAAATCATTTTAGAGCGATCTTTCAGTGGTTTATAAGGAATCAGATTAAAATCCACTGAGCTACAGTATGAAAGTGAACTAGGTTTAGTAACTGCATGATCGAGATAATCTAATAGTGCAGTCATCCTAATAGAACATTCAGTAAGTCACTCTATTAGAACGTTCAGTTACATCAAGTCACCATGTAGAGAATTCAGCTAACAACAAGTCCCCCAATAGGGAGTTCAACTACAATCAAGTCACCATTCAACTAGTATAAAAACAAATAACCCTGTAGAGCGTCCAGTTACAAACAAGTCACCTTGTAGAGAGTTCAACTAAAAACAAGTCGCCCTGAAGACAGTTCAGCAGCAAACAAAATACTCTGTAGAGAGTTCTTCAAGTCACCACGTAAAGAGCTCAGTAGAGATCAGCTAGAAACAGTTCACCCTGTAGAGATCAGCTAGAAACATATCACCCTGTAGAGAGATCAGCTAGAAACAAGTCACCATGTAGACAGTTCAACTGGAAGCAAGCCACCCATAGAGAGATCAGCTACAAACAAGTCACCCTTTACAGAATTCAGCTACATTTCATAGAGTGTTTCAGCTAGAAATAAGCAAGAGTTCAGCTACAAAAAAACTCTTTCAGTAGAAAGATCAGCTAGAAACAAGTATCCTTCAAATTCATTTGAAGTCACCCAGTAGAGAGATCAAGTAACCTTGTAAAGAGAAAAGCTACATTTCAAATCACCCTGTTGAGAGGTCCCTTGAAACAAGTAACCTTGTAAAGAGATAAGCTACATTTCAAATCATCCTGTAGAGAGATCAGCTAGAAACATATCATCCTGTAGAGAGATCTAGTAGCAACAAGTCACCATGTAGAAAGTTCAACAAGTAACAAGTCAACCTGTAGAGAAATCAGCTAGAAACAATTCATCCTGTAGAGATCAGCTAGAAACAAATCACCCTCTACAGAGATCAGCCAGAAACAAGTCACCCTGTAGAGAGTTCAGCTGGAAACTGGGAGAAATTGAAACAATTCACCCTGTAGAGATCAGCTAGAAACAAATCACCCTGTAGGGAGATCAGCTCAACACAAATCACCCTGTAGAGAGATCTGGTAGAAACAAGTCACCCTGTAGAGAGATCTGGTAGAAACAAGTCACCCTGTAGATAGGGTCCGCAACGTGAAAAATCGATATCCTCCAATCAACTATCTAACTATTGTCATGTGTTAGGCTAAGTGTAACTTGAATAACACCAGCATGGCAGCCAAGTTTGTCACTTTCTTCTGGTAGAAAACAACGCAAATGTCTAAAAATCACGTGAGTTTTCGGTCCAGCAGTTCGTAGGGTTCTTCGTATGCCACGATATTCACTCTCAACATTGTTCAAGTAGTCTACCATCAACTCAAAGTATTGGTGGTTTGATTTTATTGGTCAGTTTCCGGTGGCAGCACGATCTGTGCAGCTTTTTGGCGACAGACAAAATGTTTCTTGCTCTGGAGCACAGGAAGAGCAGAGCAGCAACTGCGCCGTGGGTCAGCAATGACCAGTACTAGGTAAAGTACCTGCATGCGGAGTATGGTTATAATTGAAGCTTGTTAGCCATCTGGCTGAGCCATCTATATGCTGAAATTCGGCCAAAATGACGCGATTTTTGCAAACAAATACCAGAATGGTTGATACATCAGTGAGACAGTCTCCAACAACAAGGATACGAAGCTTATAAACACCTAACAATACAGCTATCTCGCCCAGTAAACGCGTAGAGCAATCCAATGCATGAAATAGGCACTCACGTGATCGAAATTCAAATCGCTAAAATACCCATGAAATCACTTTCATTTCTGAATAGGAACCATGCAGTGTGCTCCTTTTGTAAATGTTCGTGTTAATTGTTCACTCAGGTGTGGTCTGGGCCAGTGCGGGTGTGTTTTATGCTGTGATGGCATCATATGGAGAGTCTCAGACTGCTGAGCTAATCGAGATGTTGAACCTAATGCACACAAACTGATTGTTACTTGATTCCAAGTGATTTTAATGTCATTGGAATAGATTATGATTGTATTTTCCGAGATTTGAATTTCGATCACGTGAGTGCTTATTTCATGCATTGGATTGCTCTTTGCATTTACTGGGCGAGATAGCCGTATTGTTAGGTGTTTATAAGCTTCGTATCCTTGTTGTTGGAGACTGTCTCACTGATGTATCAACCATTCTGGTATTTGTTTGCAAAAATCGCATCATTTTGGCCAAATTTCAGCATATAGATGGCTCAGCCAGATGGCTAACAAGCTTCAATTATAACCATACTCCGCATGCAGGTACTTTACCTAGTACTGGTCATTGCTGACCCACGGCGCAGTTGCTGCTCTGCTCTTCCTGTGCTCCAGAGCAAGAAACATTTTGTCTGTCGCCAAAAAGCTGTACAGATCGTGCTGCCACCGGAAACTGACCAATTAAATCAAACCACCAATACTTTGAGTTGATGATAGACTACTTGAACAATGTTGAGAGTGAATATCGTGGCATACGAAGAACCCTACGAACTGCTGGAACGAAAACTCACGTGATTTTAAGACATTTGTATCGTTTTCTACCAGAAGAAAGTGACAAACTTGGCTGCCACGTTGGTGTTATTCAAGTTACACTTAGCCCAACACATGACAATAGTTAGGTAGTTGATTGGAGGATATCGATTTTTCGCGTTGCGGACCCTACTGTAGAGAAATCAGCTAGAAACAATTCATCCTGTAGAAATCAGCTAGAAACAAAGCATTCTGTAGAGAGATCAGCTAGAAATAAGTTATTGTACCCTGTAGACAGCTCATCTGGAAATAAGTCACCCATAGATAGATCAGCTAAAAACAAACCACCTAGAGAGAATTTTCATAGAGTGATAAGAAACAAGTCACCCTGTAGAGAAATCTGCTAGAAACAATTCACCCTGTAGAAAGAGATTAGCTAGAAACAAAACATTCTGTTGCTAGAAATAAGTTACCCTGTAGACAGTTCAGCTGGAAACAAGGCATCCGTAGAGAGATCCGCTAAAAACCAACCACCTAGAGAGAATTCCGCCACATTTTGTCTAGAAATAAGCAACACTGTAGAGAGTTCTGCTACAAACAAACTCTTTCAGTAGAGAGATCAGCTAGACGCAAGTTATCCTGCAAAGGGTTCAACTACATTTGAAGTCACCCTGTAGAGAGAACAGCTAGAAACAAGCATAGCCTTGTAAACAGATAAGCTACATTTCAAATCACCCTGTAGAGATTAGCTCGAAACAAATCACCTTGTAGAGAGATCTGGTTGATTTTTTTATTAATTATTGTATTTTTTCCTGGGGTATCCAGCACCCCTTGCTACCACCCCTAGCACTAGATGTTGAAGTGCTAGCCAAAAGAAAGACTAAAAAACAAGTTACCCTGTAGAGAATTCAGCCAGTAAGAAGTCACCCTATAGAGAAATCAGCTAGAAAAAATTACCTGTAGAAAGATCAGCTAGAAACAAGTCACCCTGTAGCAAGATTAGCTACATTTTAATGACTCTGTAGAAAGATCAGCTTGAAACAAATCACCCTATGGAAGGATCAGTTAAAAACAAATCAGTCTGTAGAAAGATTAGTCAGAAACAAGTCACCCTGTAGAGATCAGATAGAATGAAGTCCGCACCATGCAGCACTACCAGAGAACAGTGCCATGAAACACATATGGATTATCCATGAACAGTAAAATAATCCTCATTAAGTGCCATAAAAGTAATTTCATTAATATTTCATTGTAATATTCATACCATGAAATACTTATGAAAAGTGGAGATTTCATGGTAATTTTATAGCACCATAGATAGTGTATTCTACATAGAACAATTATACTATCTATGTAGAATATACTATGATCTATGATAGCACTGACACATTAATTCATGGCACAAGAAACTTTTATGGTTGCAGTGGCCATGAATTGTCAATTTTCATAGGCATTGTCCATGAATTGTCAAATTTTCATAAGCAGTGTCCATGAATTTTTATAGGCAGTGTCTTCAAAACTACATGAAATTTCATGTTTTACCATCACATTTTCATAGGCTCTTCTCTGGGAATTCAACTAGAAATAAGTCACAGCTAGAAATAAGTCAGATCAGCTAGAAACAAATCACACTGTAGAGAGATCAGCTAGAAAGAATCACTCTATAGAGAGATCAGCTGGATCGAGTCACCCAGAAGGGTGTTCAACTACATTTCAAGTCATCCGGTAGGGAGTGTAACTAGAAACAAGTCACCTGTAGAGAGATCAGCTATCTGTAGAAACAAGTCACCCTGTAGAGAGTCCAGTTGGAAACAAGTCACCCTGCAGAAAGATCAGCTAGAAACAATTCACTCTGTAGAGATCGGCTAGAAACAAAATCACCCTGTAGAGATATCAGCTGGAAACAGGAGAGAATTCAGCTACATTTCATAGAATGTTTCAGCTAGAAATAAGCCACCATGTGGTGAGTTCAACTACAAACCATTCGCCATGCAATCAAAGATTACAGTTAAGTTATGAGGCTCCCTGTAGAACTATCTACACATTTCCATTCAGTTTAATCTGTGTGACATATTTTTTATGATCAATCAACACAATCGTAAATTATTGCTTAAATGTACATGCAGTTAAACAAATCATTAAAATCTTCTCTTTCATAATAATCTTCTCTTTCATAATAATCTTCTCTCTAGATTTGTGATAAAGAAAGACAAGTTAAAAGAAATACCTAGCTGTTACCTGCAAAAATTCAACTATTTTTCAAGTCACCCTGTAGAGAGCTCAGTAGAAACAAGCAGTCCTGTAGAGAGATCAGCTTGATACAAATCACCCTGTAGAGTAATCAGTCAGAAACAAATCACTCTATAGAGAAATTTGCTGGATCAAGTCACCCAGTAGGGTGTTCAACTACATTTCAAATCACCCTGTAGAGAGTGCAGTTAGAAACAAGTCACCCTGTAGAGAGATCAGCTAGAAGCAAGTCACCCTTTAGAGAGTTCAATTGGAAACAAGTCACCCTGTAGAAAGATCAGCTAGAAACAATCCACTCTGTAGAGATCAGTTAGAAACACAAAATCACCCTGTAGAGAGATCAGCTAGAAACAAGTCACCCTGTAGAGAGATCAGCTGGAAACAGGATTGAATTCAGCTATATTTCGTAGAGTGTTTCAGCTAGAAATAAGCCACTACATGGTGAGTTCAACTACAAACCATTCACCATGTAGTCAAAGAGTATTGTAACAGTTACATTATGAGGCTCCCTGTAGAACTACATACGCATTTAGGCATCGGCCTATTATTCCCAAAATTTTACCTATTATGCTTTTGAGCATTGCTCAAAAATTAAGCCTATTATGCTCAAAATTATGCTTTCAATATCAAGATTATGCTCTAGAACTGACTGTTTTATTAGAGTATATCAGCCTTTCCTGACTGCTCTATTAGAGTAAGTGACTGCTCTATTAGAGTATCTCGATCTTATTTCTGCAAAGTGTGAATAACCAACAAAGAAACGGATTAATAAGTTATATTACGTGTTTTTAAATATGAAATGCACTAATAATACTATTGGCAGTGAATATTTGCTTTCAGGCGTGCGTATTGTGCATTTAATTAATTTTTCAAACATCGTCCCTATTATGCTGGCATTATGCTTGATGCTTTTGGTCACCTATTCAGGGGCGTAGCTAGCCTGAAGGTGATGGAGGGGCAGGTATGCCCCCACGAAACACTCAAAATCATTCATGATTGCAAAAAAGGCTAATGACCCAATGGTGGGCTAGCCAACATACGGTGTTGTATTATTACAGCTTAAAGAACTAGCTACGTAACTATTTCAGTACTGACTGCTTCCAATCGAGGTAGCTATATTCGTCGAGCATCATCGCACGTGCCACAACTGTACTCCAACAAATTCATCCACAGTCCCGTAGAGCTAATACTTTAGTGCAAATACAGGTTACTTTACGTTAGCCACAGCCTGTGCTGCAGTCCTAGCACACTGCTGACAGGATGACGTATTCACTCACTTCACTCGGCAAAATTCAAATGCCATGTATTGCACCAAATCCCACCTGTCTTGCTAGCAGAATTTGTAAGCTTGACTGATCCACCTGACTGACTGACTGACTGACAAAGTAAAAACAGACTGCACTGCCGTACGTACAAAGGTCCAGTGTGATCGACTCGATAAAATAAACTTGGTACATTTATTTAGCTAACACTTTATCATCTCGTAGGCAGTAGGTTCGTAGCGTCATTTGGTCTCCTTTGTCACTTGTGAGTTGTGACTCCAGCCGCGGAGAAGCGGGTCACTCTTTTTAGATTCAAAAATGTTCTATCACACGAGTAATCTAGGCTAAATATAGAAGTATGTCTCTAATATTTTCGTTCGATGGATTCACGAGCGAGTTGAATGTTGTGTGTGCGCATTCACTAGCAACTCCTGGTGATACCGCCTAGTAGTGTACATAATTTACAGTCATTTGCGTGTCAGTTTAATACTGGTAAACTTGTGACGAAGGTTTTAAAAAAAATCATTTAGTGATGGGGGGGCAAATGCCCCCCTTGCCTCCCCTTAGCTACACCTCTGCACCTATTATACTTTAAATTATGCTGGCATGATCGGCCGGTGCCTATACGCATTTCCCTGTAGAGTATTCAGCTGCAAACAGTTTAACCTGTGTGACTTCTTTTTATGATCAATTAACACAATTGTAAATAATAATGCCTAAATGTACATGTAGCTAAACAAATCATTAAAATCTTCTTCATAATAATCTTCTCTCTATATCTGTGGTAAAGTAAAAGACAATTAGTTAAAAGAAATACCTAAAGCTGGCCATAGGCTGGCATTAGGTATGAAATTACAAAAAGAAGTGATATCTAATCAAAAACAGCCAAGTTGTAAAAATAGGGTGTGGCCTCCAAAAAAACCAGGGTGAAAAAAGATGTGAAATTAAAGGTGGTGGCCAAGAAATGGCTGTGATGGTAGGTTAGTGATAAAAATTTTAATAGCGAAAGTTCAAGTGAATTTGGTGTCGAGAAATGGCTGTGATGGTGGGTTAATGGAAAAAATTTTTAATAACAACAGTTAAGGTGAATTTAGTGCCAATTCCTAGTGAAATGTGGAGGAGACAACACAAATTCACCTGAATCATTGTTATTAAAATTTTTGCCATTACACTGCTTGAAGGTTCTTAGTTTACTAATTTGTTAAGCTACTTTACTGTAGTTGTACCCAGTTATACTGATAGTAAAATGTCAGTAACTTTAAGTATATGGAACATAATTATTTTACCAAGTTTTAAACTCTCAGTAAAACATCAGTGAATGCGGATTTACTGAAAAACTACTAAAATAACAAACAATTAACTGTTCCATATACTGGGGATATACCACTCTAGTAAACTAAGAAACTTCAAGCAGTGTTAACCTACCATCACAGTCATTTCTTGGCTGCCACCTTTGATTGCACATTTTTCACCCTGATTTTTTGGAGGCCGCACCCTTTTTTACAACTAGGCTGTTTTTGATTAGATACATGGTGTCCGAGATTAGATAACTCACTCTAGCAATAAATGTCCCTACTAAAAATCAGAACTGTTGTTATATAACATTATTATTTTACTATTATAACTATTATTATTAATGCTTTACAGTGACCAGCACTGACACACAGCATAAGAAAAAGGAGAATCATTTAACTTCTTGCCTATACAGTAGTTCGTAAAAGTTATAGATCTTATTGTGTGAATATAAATTCAACATGTTTTCAGCCATATTAACCTTCTAACAAATCAAATGTGACATAACCCAAATGCATGCAGAACATATAACCTACAGTATCATACAACTACAAAATACTTCACTATAGCCACGCATTGTTACCAGCTTTGCGCACATTGAAACAAGGGTATAGGCAGGGGGGGTTTGGATGGTTCGGACAAGCCCCCCCTTTCAGAGGCAGAATTTAAAAAAATTAAAAATCACATCAAATCTTACAGCCCTGGAGCGCTCCGGTAGCTACTTGCACACTGGCACTCCTCTGTACTATATACTCTTGAAGGTCACATTACATTAATGCTAATCCATTGCAAATCATATCATTAATGCTAAGCCATTGCAAATCATATCTATTGCATCGCGTAATCAATTGCGCATGTGATGCATAGTTGAAATGGCATGGGTGAAATGGCGAAGGATTGTTCAGTGGTTGGTTGAGGCATATTACAAGGCAGCAGCTGCTAAACTTGAGTGGACGTAACATATATATGTCAGGTTAGCACAAACAGTGAATTGTTGATGCATATTTATCTGATGAATGGTTTGTTTATTTGTTATATGCTGTGGGCACGTGATGTCTCAAACATATTGGAGTACAAGCCAAGTCTGAAGTTATTGACCATCAACAGGAGGATGGGCCGAGAATAATGTAATGCTGGAAACTATATTATTGCCATGTAAGGGACTCGCAGTGTGGAGGGCTAGGAAATTGAGTTGGCTGTCAGTTTGCTGTCTGGAAGTGAAGATTAGTTAGTATTACAATAGATTTATAGTTTCTATAAGCTGCATAAACAGCAGTGTGTAGGTTTTAGCTAGTTAGATGTACAAACAGCACATTTTAATGTTAGTGCCTAAGGGAGCATTTTTGTGTATGCATCATTTTCGTTCAAACGTGGTCTAGGGGAAGTACCCAGGCCTTCCCCTTAAGACATTCCACTTTAAATCCGAGTCTCCTGCAAAAACATCCTGGCTACGCCCCTGTTGAAAGAGCCCACACAGAATCTAAGTTCTGGAAAAAGGATTATGACAAAACATCATTACACAATACATAATATCAGGGAAATATTAATATGGAACCATCTAATGGCTGCATTGTATGATGCTGCAACTGCATATCAGGCAATTTAAATCGTTGCTTTCAGTGTTATGTAGTTTTAGTTTTGTTCCGTTGTAATGTGCATTCATGAGGATAAACATTAAATCAATCAATCAACAACTGATCAAAGAACAGCCTTTCTTAACTTTCCCTGTAGCTACAATTACATTTTTTTAAAGCATCGATTTGAGAATCAGTTTATATGCATTATGTACATAACTAGAATCAAGACACACGTTAGTGTGTCGTGTGGCACAAGAAGCCGGCGCGCAACACCCATGAGTATATTAACAGGAAGAACGAAAACGCAATTTTCACAACTCCGCAGCTCTGTGCTGCCTTGATGAAACAAGATGATTTTTTCTGTGGACATGCCCTCCAACTTCAGTACCCCACATACCAAATTTGAGCGAAATCGCTTCAGACGTTCCCGAGATGTGCGACTTCAAAAATTGGCTTAGTTTGTTGTTGTTGTTTTTTTCCTTATTTTCTTCCTCTTTTTGCACACTTACAAAAACTGCCCTAAAACGTGAACGTTATGTCCGATTGCCTTAAAATTTAGCACACAGAAGGGGGATATAAAGGTGCATCTTGGTACCAACTTTGGCTGGAATACGATAAACAGGCAAAGAGGTATTAGCGATTATTCACGAAAAATAACACCAATATGTTGTCACGTCTACAGGGTAAACCGTTTATGGGAAGAAGCTGAAAATCAGTGGGTGAATAGGTTAACTATTGAACCTCACACCTGTTGAGGTTTGAAAGAAATCGAGCTAAAAACCAGGAAGATACAACGAAAAAACCAACAGTATGTAACAATTATGCAATCAAGATCAGCTAATAAAAAACAACAACTTGTCACACCTACTAGAAAAACCGCTTTGGGTAATGCTTTGAAAATCACTGTACAGATAAAGTATTCATCTTAGAAAGGATCTTCAATGGTGTAGAAGAATCAGACTTAAAGCCACGGAGTTATAACACGAAATCCAACTTGGTGTAGCAAGTGCGAGATCAAGATACTTTAATAGAGCAGTCATCCTAATAGAGCAGTCATCCTAATAGAGCAGTCATCTGGAAGAGAATTCAAGAGATCAGCTAGAAACTAGTAACCTGTATAGAGATCAGCTAGAAAAAGTTACTTTGCAGAGATTTCAGCTACAAACAAATCACCCTGTAGAGAGTTCAGTAACAAACAATTCACTCTGTAGATAGATCAGCTAGAAGAAGTCACCTTGTAGGGAGTTCATGGAAAGAGATAGTTCAGCTAGAAGAAGTCACCTTGTAGAGAGTTCAGCCACAAAGAAACCACCATGTAGAGAGTTCAGCTACAAACAAGTCACCCTGTAGATAGATCAGCTAGAAGAATTACCTTGTAGAGAGTTCAGCTACAAAGAAACCATCATGTAGAGAGTTCAGCTGCAAACACATCACCCGTAGAGAGTTCAGCTACAAACAAATCACCCTCTAGAGAGATCAGCTAGAAGAAGTTATTTTGTAGACAGCTTAGCTACAAATAATTCACCCTGTACAGAGATCAGCTAGAAGAAGTTACCTTGTAGAGAGTTCAGCTACAAAGAAACCATCATGTAGAGAGTTCAACTACAAACAAGTGACCCTGTAGAGACATCAGCTAGAAGAAGTCACCTTGTAGAGTGTTCAGTTACAAAGAAACAACCATGTAGATGATTCTGTAATAAATATACAAATTATATATATATATATAAATTGTACATTTACTGATGAAATCAGAAATATTTAAAGTATTTAACATCTACTTCATCTTTTCTTCTTCCTGTGGTGAAGAAAAAAGATAGGTTTAAAAAGCTATGGCCAGCTTTGGAGTATACAAATACAAAAATAAATGAAATCTAATCCAAAACAGCCAAGCTTTAAAAAAAAGAGTGCGGCCTTAAAAAGGCTATGGTGAAAAAAGATGTGAAATCCAAGGTGGCTGCAAAGAAATTGCTGTGATGGTAGGTTAATGATAAAAAATTTAATAACAACAATTCAGGTGAATTGTGTGCCAAGACCAAGCGGCACCAAAATTCACCTGAATTGTCGGTATTAAAAGTTTTACCATTAACCTACCATCACAGCCATTTCTTGGCCGCCACCTCGGATTTCACATCTTTTTTCACCAGTCTTTTTGAAGGCTGCACTCTTTTTAAGCTTGGCTGTTTTGGATTAGAATGAGTTTACGGGTAGCAATCCCTTCCCTCAAAAAAAAGAAAGTAATATAAAACTCCAGACACACAAGGGGGTGTCACGTCGGCTTACGCTGTAGGTAGATCTGCGACCGCGGGGGAAAATTTCACCGTGACCCTTGACTTGCAGCGTTTATCGTCTTTGACCTGTGACTTGAGCGTTTCTTGTCGAACTTTTGACCTCCACTTATTTCTCTATTTTCCTATACGCACCTGCACTTGTAACCTAGTATAATATTTTCTTAGTGTGTGCTACCAGCAGCTGTGAGAGAAAAATCATTATAATTACGGCGAAATGCCTGTTGGAACTTTAAAACATCTTCTTGGAGATCCTTACTTTCTGTAAGTTACGTATAATTCCGTAAACTTGATAATAGCTACGTATAATTTTCGATTGTGGGTTTCGAACCTTCTGTATCGTCTTTACCCTTGACCCACTGTAAGAGCTATTTCGTGGCCTTGACCGTTGACTTAGAGTTTGACCGCGGTCGCAGATCTACCTACAGCAAGAGCCTGAATGACACCCCCTTGACACACGCACTGTACACAACACATCTAACTAACCTTCCCGTGGAACAGCCATGCCATTGAGCCGGAGTTTTTCTTAGTAAAGGAACCGTTGACTAACGAAGTGACAGAAGGGATAGTTTCTTCTAGGTCTTGCTAAGGTACCAGTTGACGGGTACGCTGTCGCATACACACACCCACTTCGGTCACGTGTGCATACTAGAGGTCACGGTGGTAATCGTTCTTGTAATCGTTTGTTTTGCATTTATTTGTATCTATCTGTATGCAGGGCCGCC
The DNA here is from genome assembly GCF_963678975.1 of Dysidea avara. Lineage (NCBI taxonomy): Eukaryota > Metazoa > Porifera > Demospongiae > Dictyoceratida > Dysideidae > Dysidea > Dysidea avara. The sequence goes on from NC_089277.1 coordinate 32,956,297, forward strand.
CACAGGGGGGGCAACTGGGGCATTTTGCCCCGGGCCCCAGCCTGAAAGGGGCCCCAGGAGGCCCCATGAAGGGCCCCCTGAATACCTGTTTAAAAGATCGATATACTCTAATAAAGCAGTCAGATCTAAATACTCTAATAGAGCAGTCACAGTATTCTTCAGAGGAGCAGTGTAGCAAGCTTATAGATAAGGAGATAATTATGGTTGGTGATGGGTAGTTATTGTCATTGCCAGCTGCAGCAGGTAGTGACCTTTTTTTTTTGGTCTTCACCTTACAACTTGGGTGAAGGGCCCCACTTTAACTCTTTGCCCTGGGCCCCTTAATTTCTCTGGGCGGCCCTGTCTGTTTGTAGCTATATTCTGTGTTGGGGACCAGCCATGCACCTTGTACAAGTTGTCTAGCCTTTTGTGTTCCCCTTCTTCGGAGAAATTGATAATATCAATATAAATAATAAGCTCTTTTGTAGTACTGTGGTAGCTATACTGTAATAGGTCTGGTATGGAGTGTCATTGCATGCACCTACCTGTACGTGTATAAAACACTATACCATAGATAGTATATAAAAACTATATACTATCTATGACTATACCCACCTGCCGTTCCTTAGTCTGGCGCAGCCTCCCCCACAATAAATTAAAGGAATAATCGAAGGAGTAGCCGCGCCAACTGCTTCTTAAAATAAGCACTACCCAGGGGCGGATCCAGAGTTTGGAAAGAGGGGGGGGGGGCACCTTTCTGAAAAACAGTTGAAGACCAAAAAAACTTGCTGAAAACCAGTTGAAGACCAAAAAAAAAAAAATATGTCACGACAATAATAGCTAGTTATCCTTACCAACTATATCACGTCTGTTATGTAAAATAAAATCCTATTTATAGCTTCATAGGTAAGCTACACTGCCTCATGGACATTTGTGACTGCTTTATTAGAGTAATTGACTGCTCTATTAGAGTATCTCGATCTTGTATGCAATTTCTTGAAGGGGGGGCATTTGGGGGTCCTGGATCCGCCACTGCTACCGGTATTCCCTGTACTCAACACACATGCAAGATAACAACAGTTCATAGTGTACAATTAATTAAGATCCACTGTACTGGTGACAGGAAAATTAGATGAAATTGATTGATATTCTTTCCACTATCTGAAATAACATGTTGGTATAAAGTGGTCGGTCTAAACAGGACCTACTAGTGTTTTACACTTTACAACCTCTGATAAATGTGTATAAATTCACCACCACAACAGATAAAAGAATAGATGTCACTGATACCTGCTACAACCTGTTTGACCATCACAACAATTATGACAAAACCACATCCTTCACGAACCACTACAAAGAAATTCCTGATGTCATATTAACAAAAACCATTCTTACAAGTTGCACATGATAATACACAATTAAGCATCAGTTACTTGAATTTTCAATAAACTGAATACCAAATTGACACTGATAATAATACATAATGGTTATTCAAAAATTAAACTTTAGGCTTCAGCTGTTTGCTCATACCCATGTTGTTGATCATGACTATGTCAGATGGTAAGGAATTCTAATCATTAACAACCTTCTGAGTGAAGAAGTTTGATAACAATTGGTTTTTTATAACTTGAAATGATGACCTCTTGTGTGGCGTACAGGACTTATAGTGTAGGCCCAATATTGTAGTAGCCATCAGTATAGTTGTAATAGTTACTCAGGACTGCCAACTCCACCTCTCCTGTGTCACATCCTTGTCAACTCTTGTTGTTCACTACAGTAGAGCAGTCATGTGATGTACCTCACAACTAGTCATCAAATTGTTGTCATACTACACTACTAGTGATACAACAAAATAAACTATACAAACACCAAAACCATAAAAATTCCTATAATACGCCTATTGACTAAACATTCACAGATGATGACAATCTCATTCACATGCAATAAAACACCAGAATTGTAAATAACTATGTTAATACACAACCTATAGTCTTTTCTAAAGGCACTCTGAATTTTAGAAACACAGACCCCAGTAAAGCCTTTGGTGGTGTCAGTAAAGCTGAACAATGCAGACCTCAAGATGAAACTGGACACTGGAGCATCCATATCAGTCATCAGTGAAGCTACATACAACTGACTCTGTCCTCAAGGGAAAGCACCTGCTATACAAGAGTCCCAAGTAAAGTTGAAAACTTGCAGTGATGAGCAGCTGCAGCTGACTGTAAAGGGAGTGATTACAGTAGAGGTGCAGTACAAAGATCATTGTGAACAGTTGCAGTTAGTAGTATCTTGGGGAAATGGACCAAATTTGTTTGGAAGGTACTGACTGATGAAACTTCATTTGGACTGGACTCAATTGTGTGCTAACCATGTATGTTCTCTCTCCCTGCAGGGTATCTAGATGAACACTCCTTAGTATTTTAATCAGAGTTGGGAATTCTGAAGGATACGACAGTGACAATTTCCTTGTACCCTACAGCACAGCTACGTTTCTGCAAGCTACGAACAGTACTGTATTCACTAAAAGGGAAAATTGAAAAAGAGCTGGATCGCCTAGTACAGCAGGGGGTAATTGAACCAGTCACTCTTTCACAATGGGCAGCCCCAATTGTCCCAGTGCTAAAGAAGGATGGAACTGTGCGAATATGTGGTGACTGCAAGCTTACTGTGAAACAAGCAGCTAAAGTTGACAGTTACCACTTGCCCAAGATCAGTGACTGCTTTGCATCAATAGCTGGAGGACACATTTTCTCAAAGCTTGATTTAGCATGCCAGAAGTGATGGTTACTGACAATGGAACATGGTTTACTAGCAATGAGTTCCAAGAGTTTGCACAATGCAATAACATCAGGCATGTGTGTATTGCCTCTTACCATCCATCTTCCAATGGCCTGGCAGTACAGACTTTCAAGTTAGGAATCAGGAAACAACTCGCTGGTATGTTGCAGGCTAAACTGTCACGTTTTCTTTTCCACAACAGACTCACACCCAATGCCACAACAGGTGTTGCCCCAGCTGACTTTTTGTTAACCAGAAGACCTAGATCACATCTAAATTTTGCAGTTCCTCAGTTGAAGAACAGAGTGCAACGTCAGTAACAGAAACAGAAAGCTCAACATGATCAACATTCGAAGTCTTGCCATTTTACACACAAGGTGACTTAAGTGTTTATTGGTGAATTTCACAGAGGAGCAACTAAACCTACTTGGTTAGCAGGCACAGTAATTCAGAAGGATGGTGGACCAAACTATGAGATTAAATTGTCCAACAATTAGATTGTTAGAAGACAAGCTGATCATATTCGTTCTTGTGTAAATGATTGTGAAGATGTCTCATTGCACAAAGAAGTAGATGGTGTACTACCAATCCCTGTTGTACAGCCTACTCCAGTTAATGCCCCTGTCGCAATAGAACTGCATTATTCTAAGAGAGTTAAAAAGCCTCCAGAGCATTTTCAATCTTAGCGGGAAGAAGTGTAGTAAACAGAAGCTTTACCTGTGAACTGTTTTGTTGAGTTTCGTAAATAGGTTATTAACACTTATGTAAAACAACAGTTATTTGGTTGTGTATGTGTGTGTGTGTGTGTGTGTGTGTGTGTGTGTGTGTGTGTGCGTGTGTGTGTGTGCGTGCGTGTCACAGTCTATCAAACTATTATTATACTATATTATAGTATCACTGTACATGTACCACTACACATTGTAGTATAGTATACTCCTCTTCAAGGTCCCTCAAGGACAAATCTTGTTGAGATATTCCTCCAGTGAAGGAGCTCCTACACACTACTACCACACAGTGCTGGACTATGGGTCTTCATCAGTGACAGGATCCTCTGATAGTTGGCAGTGACTGAATGAGACAATAATACATCATTATGACATAATAGTATGGAGAGTAACAAGTTAGTCCATATTACTAGTAGTCATTCAAACCAGTATGTACCCACCTCTCTGTTGGGCTCATGATACTGTTTGTGAACAGATAAAATGGTTATGTAGTTAAGTAAATAAGTGAAGGTAAAATATACTGTATACCAATTTCATAGTACAAAAGCCACATTTGAAAAAAAATTGCTAGTCTGGATTAGGCCCAGCAGATGATGCAGACATGATATAAAGCATAATCAAGACACATGGTAGTGGGTCGTGCAGCCAAGAAAGCCGGTGCACCACACTGTGAGTATATATATTAACAGAAAAGAAAACAGTTTTTCATACAAACATAACTCCATGGCCCCTTCTCTAAAGCACACACATTATAGCTGTCCGCCAGGTACAGTAGGCCACACAGGAATTTTGATTAAATTTGCAGCAGCCATTTGTGAGATATGGGCATTCAATCAATTTTATTTACTTTTGTCTTCTTATGTCATATGAGGGCTACAGGATCATCAATTTCTTTTCACACACACACTTTGCAAAAATTGCTACAGTATGTGCAATTCAGTTGCCTTGATCTCTGGCACAAATAAAGAATGTATATAGGTGAATTCACCTACAAAGTTTGCTGTGAATCTGATGAATATCCAAGGAGTTATCAGTGATTATATTCACATTAAAAAGAAATCAAACTATTGTCATGGCTACCAGGTAAGCTGAGTGTGGGAATAACTGGAAAATTAGTGTGTACATAGGCTGATCATCATAACAGTGCCTTTTGATAGTTTTAATAGCAACATATTTATAGCTACAAAGTCATAAAACAAAAACCGTGGGATCAAGACACTCTAATGGGGCAGTTACTGCAGGGTAAAAGGTACAGAAAAACAGATGAAATTTCTTACTCCCTGCATATAATATACTGGCTTCAGTAACCTTAACTATCACAGTGTGAAGATTGTGAATTATATTTAAGCTGCTGATATATCTCTAGTACATAAAACTGGATGAATACATTATTATACGCAACCATAAATCATAGCTGCAGTCGTGAGATGTCTCAGCTAGGTATATAAACTGAAGAGCTTTTATTTTCAAATTCACTAATATGCCCACTGTACTCAACACACTTGCAATATAACAAGAGTTAGTGTACTAGTAATTAATGTACATTAAGTGTGTTGAAGGTCCACTGTATAGCTAGCTATTGGGAAAATAAATTATTTGATATTATATCCACTATCTGAAACTAACATATTGGTATAATGTGCTCATGTCTAAACAGGACCTACTAGTGTTTTACAACCTCTGATACATGTTATATCAATTTCAACAACCACTTGATTATACGGCCAAATGAATTCACCACTACAACAGACAAAAGAGTAGTGATGATGTCACTGATACCTGCTACAACATGTTTGACAATTATGACTAAACTACATCCTTCACAAACCACTACAAAGAAATTCCTGTACAATTCTTATTACACCAAAAAATAATTACATATTGTTTCATTCATACTAACAATTCAGTATCACAGTAGAACCTCTCTAATTTGACATCTGCATAATCTACAATCCTATTTAATCTATATAAAATGTCATATACCAACACTTTTGTATAGAAAACAGTCTCTAAAAGCTGTAATTATAATATTAATTGATGTCAAAGAAATTGTGTGATTTATTTTACCTGTAAATTACTGTATAATCTAACATAATTCTAGATATTGCACAATGTCGGATTACAGATATTCCAACAACCTCTCCCATTGATCATAGGATTAGAGAGGTTTGACTGTACATCAGTTATCTGAGCACCATTATTTTATACTTGGAACTTTTTAGAATGCCAAACTATACAGTGACTGTTCTATTAGAGTAGTCCCCAACTACTAAAAATCTACACTTAACATACAATATCAATGGTAATATTCCCAACCTGTAATAGCCAAAATATACATGAGCATATGCCAGTAGAAGAGGATCAGCTGCATGTAGTCCATAACTACACACCTCTTCAAGTAACAATTCATTCATACATGATAACACAAGATCTGTAAGACCAACACTAACTTGTACTTGTTATTCACAACAAGTACTGCTATAGACTTCACAAGTAGTATTCTGTATACAGGATGATTTGAAATGTAATGTAATAAACTACTTCTACTAACTGTGAAAATTGTTATGGTCATAACCATTCTCCATTTGAGTGACACATGTAATGAAATGTATGATAGTTGAATCTTCTGAACATGAGCAAGGAACAAATCATGTTAATATGAAAAGACACAACATAATACTGGGAAAGACTAGACAACTTCAGCATTATCACACTATACTGACATAATTCCACACATCTTACAGATGATCAGATACAAAATATTTCATACATGTTGTACATGGAAGAGTTGATGGTCTAGTTCCAGCTGAGGTCATCTCGTTGTAATGTGTTCTGTAGAGATTTCATGTTGTACAAAAGTTTACAATTTTTCTTAAGAGTAGTTGGGCAAGATGACTGTTTTGGTTTAACTGTTGTTATAATTTCTACCTCTCCATCAGCAGGAATGGTGACTGAAGAGCTTCTATGATGAGTGGCAGGACGTTTGTGTTGACAGCATTTAGACTGAGTGTTGATGATCTTGATGTGTTCAGCCTTGCTAGTCAGTCTGGCTTCAATGTAATAATACCATTCATCTTTAGTTGTAATAGTTCTTCAGGACTCCACTTGTTTCTTGTAACATCCTTACCAACTCTTGTTGTTCACTACAGTAGAACACAGTCATGTAATGTACCATCACAACTTGTATGAATATAATATTGTGGAATTGTTGTCATACCAAAAGTAGTGGGAGCTACACTTGTAGTGATGCAACAATTAAACACAAATACCTAGCACATCTGTTGTCTCAACATTCACAGATGATAATCTTACTCACAAATGTGATAAACACTTGTACTATACAGAATTCTAAAATAATTATGTATACAGGCAACCTATACTCTTTTCTAAACGTACGCCAACATTTAACAACACCGACTTAGACAATGATAATTACAGTCTCAAACTCAACTTTTAGTCTTAACAGCCTCCCTCAAATAAGTTTAACCTATCCCTACACCTAGAAATCTACTCTGAGATAATCTACTTTAGCTAACCTTCCTCATATTTGTTAGTTATCCATCGCCTAACAAGTTTAATATAAACTCGAAGGGTTAAGTGTTGTGTTTAGCTCCCATCACCTTATGCAGTATGATTCTAATAAATTCGGGCAGTTACTCGTGTGTGATGGCTGGTGTAAGCAAGTGTAACAGAAAGAACTTATAGTGTTGTAGCGATTGTGTAGTAAACTGTATTAGATTTAGCATAGATAGGTTATTCTAGAGTGGTTAGTTTTGTGCTTGTTCTATTTAAAGATTGCCCTAAGGATCGCCTTAGTATTGTCTGCCAACGTGATCACATTCTCGGTGGAATTGCTATGAGGTGAGTATTGTAGAAATGCTGTAGACAGTATAAATAATATTAAAATGTTAAGAATATAACTTTCGCTGATTCCGTTATTCCATATTCCGGGTTTTACTGCTTCCCAGCACACTAGGGCAAATACAGTACAGTTATGAGAATTTATTTAAGGAATGCTGCAAAAACAACACAATGTAAATTGCTAAAACAACTAAACTAATCCTACAAGTTCGTTCTACGGTTAGGAATACACTTACTGATCATCTGATCACAAAGCTCTTTAAACACAACTCCACTAAGACAGCATGGTTGATCATGTGCGTGACATTGTAAATCACTAAAACTATTCAAACTAATCCAGTTAGTTCATTCTACGACTAGAAATAGATTATATGAACACTTACTCACCAAAAATCACAGCAATTTGATGACTAGAGAAAATCGCTCTGAGCCAGACGACCAGGAAGTACAATATAACACTTAAAGCACTGCCTATGCTTATGTGAACGAAAAATACAGCACTTAGGGGTGCCTCGAGGCAATTATAGCACTTGGCTTCACCTCGTGCGGTATTAGTCTCTCAGCACACTCCCCCGTGCTGTATTGTCCATACACACAAACAGTAGTGCTTTAACTATAACATAAGCCACTTTTTAGGCTGTATGTACGCTGTACATCTCAATATGACAGGTTCCACTGTTTAGGCATACTACATTCAACAAATTTTAATAAGTGATACACACGAATGCATGTATGTACACACAGACGCACAAACTCATACACTCACGCATTCACACCCACAGCGATTGTGAAAACTTTGGTTGCTGTATTCACACCACAGAAACATAGGGACATTTGTGCACTACCAAGGTGATAAGTGTCAGGTAAATCCTCCTGGGACAGGACTAATACCCCACATATTATCCACTATGATATAACCAGCCACGTGGACATCACTAAACTACACCTCATCACATAACAAGTCATATCTCAGTACCTAATGGAATATCTGTAGCTTTGTACACAAAAACAATACTCATGTGCGCATGTACACACACACACACACACACACATTATCTGAACAGTTGATATGACTGTTCTATTAGAGTATTTGTTACATGTTTACAATGTTGGTGTATGTTCTATTAGAGTAATCTAACTGAGCTCTGGTCTTTATCTATCTGAACAAATTCACTAATTTGTAACTTGTAACTTGGCACACGGGTGTTCAATGTGTCACTGTTGATGTATGTATAGTCAAGTCATAGTAGTCCATATTGTATTACAGTGTAACCTCTCTGTAATGGACACAACAATTTTGGAATAATAGCATGATACATACTATCCATCAAAACATCCTCAGCTAGCAAAATTATTACCATCTCCTAGTAAAAACTGATTTTAGTACAGCATATACAGTATGATCTTTACTCTACTTACTGACTTTGGTATTGCATCTGATACCGACTGATGTATGCAATGATTGCACCACTTCCACATCAATCTATAGGAGTGTTACTTTTGTTACAAGAAGTAAGACACAGGAGCTGTTTCCATGCAGCAAACATTATAGTGCCCGTATAACTACTTTAGATTTACTTTTTTATTACACTCAGATTATTTGTTTTAAGTTGGTACAGTGAATAAATGTATATACCTGTGCATCGGTGAAAGCATCAGTTTGTTGGTCAGGTATACATGTTTGGGCTTGACGATGCCTAACCACACTGCCAAGCTGTTGTGAAGGATAGTTGGCCTTTGGTTAATACTTTTTGGCAGAATAAAAATCCTACAGTACTGTTGTGTTACTGTATGATTAGAAAATTTACACATAATTTCCTTTGATGTCTAGAGGCTTAATGAGGGTATTAAATCCAATAGAAACCTGTAGCAGGGTTACTAAGTAACCTGCGGCCTAGCTCATGGTTGTTTACTACATTGATCAAACGCATTGGCAAAGCCAAATACACAATAGCCTTACTGTTAACTTACTTTCTGGACAAGACACACATCATTTGGGCCAATGCACTAGTGCCACAAGTTGTGGTGCTGACACCATCAACTCAAAGAGTGTATCTTGATGCCAGTTTGCTAGTTTCTTCCACTCTTTCTGTACTTGCTTCACTCAGACAAAGTTTCTAAACTACTTAGAACGAGCCGACACACCGCTTCAGTACAGCTACTGTACTATACACCATGTTTCAATGTAAGTGTGCACTGACACAATTAATAAACTCGAAGGGTATCTCTCTATGCTAGCAGCCATTTTTCCACTTGTTATAGCTTACTTTCTATACTAGACAAGTGTCATTGGTGCTCATCCAGGCATAGTAGCTACTATGGTGTGGTGCTGATACCTCAAAGGATAAATCTCGATGCTAGTATACCCACAGTGCCACTTTCACTCAATCTTTCTTTGCCTGCTTCGCTCAATGAAATTTTCTAACTACTTAGAATGAGCCAACATCGGTTTCTACACTATTTAGTGCCCCTCTGATGATGTGACTAGCGCTCACCCACATCGTCATTGGGTCACTAAATCGCGTAGAAACCTTGTCAGCTCATTCTAGAAGGTGTGAATATGGCTTCTATCTTACAATAGTTAGTAGTACTATTCCAGTAAAAACGTACACCAAACAATTAACCAATCAGATCACTTGTTAACATGTTAACCACACCTCTGTAATTAAAGGACATCTCCTCTGAGCTAAGTCCATTTTGTTTAAACCATTACACTATACGTTGCTATGCTCTTATTAGCCTACCATTTGGCTATACATTACAAGTTACAGATATTCCATTAGGTACTGAGATACGACCTGTTATGTGATGAGGTGTAGTTAATGATGTCCACATGTTATGCGGATGGTTGTATATGTGGGATACCAGTCTTGCTCACCTAAAGGATTTACATGTACCTATACTGACTCTTGTCTCCTCAGTAGTGCACAAGTGTTTCTACGAATGTGTATATGGCAACCGAACCCTTCACATTTGCTCTGTGTGTGTGTGTGTTTGTGTGTGTGCGCGCTAGTGTGTGTGTGTGTGTAATTTATTAGGATGCCTATATACGTAGTGGAACCTCTCATACTGAGATGTACATTCAAGTTGAGTTGGTGGTATATTGAAGTTTGGGTGAGATGAAAGCACAAGGAGGGAGTCTAAAGGTTGTTGTTTACCTTTTAGGTGGCTTCTTTTCCCTTCGGTTGCTAGGTAATTAATACATTTTTACAATTTATTTTCAACTTTTCTTGTAGCATTTGAGTTGCACAATGATTGCATGGGGCATGAGCATGATTGTGGGCTTTAAGTTCACCAGGACACTTCCTTACTTAAGGTGGCGGTTACCTGACAATTTCCAGTTTGAAGGATATTTTTAAAATTCAGCTGTGAACACATTTGTAGAGCTACACGAAAGCAAACGCCGTTACATCGTAAACCAGCTCTTCTTCTACCTACATGAAGATTTGTATGACCATTAGATGCTGAACTATAACGCTATAGAGCCGATTGTAAGAGCATGCAAAAATATTTTCGGCATCAGTTTACGCAAAGCTTGTTGCACATTATGGTAAAGTAAAACATGTAATCTATTCTTTAGCAGCAAAAGCAGGGCGCAATCAACACAACTTCAGCCTATGCCAGGTTGAAACACAGCTATGGGATTTTGAAACCCTATTGGCCACCGTGAAGGGACCTAAAACCTGCTGTAACATCAACAGGCAGTACAAAAGTCTTTTTTTCTCGACATGCGGCCCTGCTACAATAACCAATCGCTTATTTTACACTAATACAGAGGTCTCCCTCACTAGTATACAAGAAAAAACTGACGCAGAAAGTTGTTCTAACACTTTAGCATACCATACAAAACCACAAATGACGTATGCCGCCTAAGTTTCGCGCGAACCACCCGAATCCTCGTGAACAAAGCTTCTAAACTACTTTAGCGAATGTCTTCTTTAATAAGACTCATACAATAGTAACAAATTTCTTCTTGTTACAAGGCAATGGGTCTTAGTACGCGCAGCTGCCATTTTAATTATTACGTAAACACTAATCACATGACGCAATATATGAATTTTTGTGGCAGGACGTATGGCTTCGTTTGCAATGGCTTCAAAACCACGACTTCCAGGTAACCGCCACCTTAAGGGGGAAAGCAACTATGTCCTATGGCTTCCATGAATAAAATTATGTGTTTTATATGAAGCTGTAAAACCAACACAGATACTGTTCTCCACCTGATGAATAACACATGCTGTAGTTGAGACATTGAACTTCTGTTTAGTGTAAATCTGAGTGAAATCCTCTGAAGTATGTACAAATTATGGCGTGGTTACAAAACACTGTAATTTTAACACTAAAATCAATTCTCCTCCTACAGCTAATTGTGAAACTCCCCAAAAATTCTTGCAGTGGCTTGTAATAACATTATCTTTAAAAGTATGGAAACAGATGACTACTATGGCTTCAAAAGAGGAGATAACTGTTTTTCATAGAAAATTTAAAGAGTTCAATAGCTCAATTGATAAAATGCTTTAAAAAATTACTTCCATACTTTTGTTACAAAAATATTTAGGTAGCAGATGACAAAGTTTAAGAATCGTAGAATTAAAGCTGTGAGACTAGATCTAAAATTTGTAGAATTCTCATTCTTTAGGTCTAAAATACTAAACTGAGTCATAAAGTCAGTACTTCTAACTGGAGATGGTGATTTTTAATTACCACAAACACAACTGATGCAAAAGGGAATGGAAAGCAAGTACAGATCAATGAAAACCAAGATTTTGCATATGAAGCCATAAGAATTAATAGCATACCCCCTTAAATCAACATAGGGATTAACACTACAGGTATGAGAACACTAGTAATGAGTATTTAAAGTACAGTACGGTACTATTCGAGGGTCTGGTACTATTAAAATTATTTTCAGGAACAAGGATAAAACCCTTCAAATAGTACCACACTGTGGTACTATTCAAGGGTGCACACAAAATGAGTAAATATGGTAAACAAACACAAGCACTTACACATTGGTAACAAGGTGCTCTTTTCTTCTCTACTGCAACCATTTCAGGTGCCATCCTATAGCAAGACATGTTGTCATGACAACAGGCACATCACTAGGGGCATGATTCATATGTAAAGTACAGTGGAACTTTTCTTATCTGGGTGGTCTGGTATATACCCACTGTCTGCATCTCAGAAATGTCTGTAACTAACAATAACATGCTAATGTGCTAAAGTGACTAACTTAAATGTTATAATTGCTGTCAGTTAATGCCATGCAGTTTAATGGGCAGAGGAGAAAGTCACTACAGAGCATTCATGGTCACTTCCCTGGGCTGTAAAAATGCAGTATCACCTAATCATTCACAGCATTGCCTTTGTGAAAAAGACAATAAGTAACAAAGTGAACTATGAATAATATTATGCTCTCTGCATGTTGCAAGGATTCGGAAATCTTCAGTACTTTAATGAGCCATGTACCTCTTCAGTTGAGGCTTCAATCTTTGGCAAAGCTACTCAACACATGACCTTTTTGTTGTTGTTGTTTATGACAGAATTGAGCACTTGCTTCATAATTACAGTGGTAATGTCATTTAGGAAGGTTTGTGAGACACATACAATATGACATGTAATTCACATTATTAGACTTGATATTGAGGTCTTGTCTAGCATAGTCAGATCCTCGACATAGCCTTACGACAAGGGAATGGTTGTGCCAGACTAACTGAGGTGTCGGGATTGAACTTATTCTGACATGTGACCAAACCACAAACACTACAACATGTGTATACATATTCAGGAATACTCTAATTAATACTCACCAGTAACAATTTTCTCCTCATTACATGTGAGACATCTGTGCTGTTATATCAGACAGGTGTTGTGCTGAAATCAACTACAAGGAAAATTGAAACATTAGAAAGTGGCCAGGCTGAAAATTGATACAGTCAAAAATCTAATGCTGCAATAACTTTATGCTAAACAGGGGGTAGACTACCAAACTAAACTTCTTCAAACAAACACAAAACAGCTTACCAAGATACACATCTTCCATTAAATGTTATGTACATAGCTCCATATATCACCAGGTCCCTGACTTGAACTCATCCTGTGTGTATTTTCCACCCTGTGTGTTAGATGACAGTGTGGCTATTTGTAGTAATAATAACAAGTCACCATTCAGGATAAGGAAAAATAGTCTATAACTGACCTCCCTTATATTTCACTGTTGCTGATTTCTATGGTCTCAACTCAAATGCATTTTTTGTGTGCCCACAGCTGCCAGCTGTGGGCGCGCACTTAATTGGTTTACTGAAATTCTTTTCATAAAAACATGTGCGTGTACCTATCTATGTTTGTCTGTACGCACCCACATGAGCAAATCGTTTTGGTGGTAAAAGCAGTCAGCCTATGAAATTAAACACTAAATGAAGCCCATATTAAACTCGAGCAATTGCACTAAGGTGGTTTCATTTTGCCGGTTTGAAATACGGGTGTGGCGACTCTCTATAAACTTCATGAACCACCTTCCCATTGGTCTCTTCATGTATTTAACTACCGAAAAACACCATAGCAGGCCTCTTAGGCTAATAGGAAATGTGCATCGCTTCGACTCGAAAGGGGCGTGTTCCTACGTACGTGAACGAAAATGAAGGGTAGCCTTGAGGTTTTGTGGAGAATTTGCAAAACACTATATAGACAAACTATAAAACTGTTGAGAAGATATTTCTGTGGTTAATAAGTTGTTGAAAGCAGTTTGTTCGAAATGCTCTTCCTTAGCAATGCATATATTGCAGAGAATTATGAAATAATTCACCAATCTGAAATTACACTAACTATGCATGCATAATTGCATTAGCTACTACAAAACAGAGGCCTTAGTTAAATATATTTCCAGCTATACAACTACTGCCTGACTTTTAGAAGTAGCACAACATCAACTTGTTTTATTTATACACTTGTGTGCTTACATTTGTGACCAGATCTGCGAAAACCCAACACAATCACGCATTTTTTAAATTCCTGTTTATTAAATATTTATAATCTACTTAGCCAAGTGTTCCCTCTGGCAAAGTTTCAGCCTCTAATGCCAATAAATTTAGGAGTTACAGCCCTACAAAGTAGCAACAACAGAAAAATCGATTTGTACAGTAAGTATAGGGAAAATAAATTACAGAAACTGCTGTTACAGCTGTTTTAGAAGTACTTTTGGTCCCATATCTTGCCACATATGACGAATTGAGGTACGGAGCTACAATTTTCACAATCGTGTTTGCCATGAACAGGGAATCAATTACTGGGTAAGTTGTTCCTTTACTCCCCTTTCTTCACTGCATAAAAAGGAAAAATTCGTGAAGAAAAATCAATCACGTACGATCACTTTGACGTGATGTAAACAAATGCTAATAACTTCCGTATCCTTGGGTCTACTGCAACGAAACAACTCCTCTTGAGCAGGCGAACAAGATGATATCCAGGGTTTTATTGTTAGTCCCTTCCTTCACTAAGAAAGATCGTTCAAAAATTAACGGAATTTTTCAATAATACGCAAGTATTTCACCCAATGTATTCAGTGCTTATACTGTAAATTTAGGCATTGTGTCGGATTTTTGCAGATCCGGTCACATTTTGTAACAACATGATTCATTACTGGTCAGCGGCGGAGCAAGTAGTTGATATGAGGGGGGGCTGGGCTGACCCAGACTTATTTCTATAGTTTGGTAAGGTGAGACCAAAAAAAAAAAAAAAAAAAAAAAAAAAGGTCACAACCAACTGACAAGAGCTTTCCACCTCATCAGCTACCATTTTTAGCTGATAAACTACATAAAAATCCTTACATAGCATTAGAGTGACTGCTCTATTAGAGTATCTCGATCTTTATCACCCCACTCCAAGAAAGATAATTTCGGTGTGATATCATTCTGAGGGGGGGCTAAGCCCCCCCTCAGCAGACCGAGGGGGGGCTTCAGCCCCCTAGCCCCCCCCTTTCCGCCGCCTATGTTACTGGTAACCACTAACCAGTACATACCACACCAGAAGACACCAGACACATTATAACAACTAGTTGTTGTGTGACTGAATATATCCCCTGATAACAATTACTAAACAGCACAAAGTGACTATTTCACTTCATTATCAGTTATCTACCACCTGTTATACACTGTTACTAGTGAAGGACAGTATGAGAACTGTCTCTGTAATCAATCCAGTTACTATGGAAATTACACACTATTCTCATTATAAACAGTACTGTAGCCATGACTTGTTACGACATAACAACACCTTACATGGTATAAAGTAGAGAGAAAGAATTAGGACAAAAAGGAACTCAAAATGAAAGTCCATGGTGTATGCATTGAAGCTGCCATGGTTGCACGTCTTGAACTGAAGTGACATCAAATTCCAAGTCCACAGCCTTAAGGGTGTTTGCAGCAATATGCAACTTTGTGTTACTACTTGTACTCACACAATGTGCAACTATTACAAATTGCTTAAATCAAAACTAGTCCTTCAGTTTTTACAGTAGCACACTGCAAACCACATTGAACAATCTTCAGCTTATAACTCACAACTCTACGTTTAAATAGTATTAAAACACAGTGTACATAAACTTAAGTGAGCACTACAAGTATGTTCCACCATTTAAAACCTTGTGTTCTCATCACCCTAACTAGCAAAGCCACAAGGCAACGCACAAAATGTAAACATAGACACTAATTCATCAGCAAATCTCGTCATTGTGTCAATACAGTGAAACAGTTCAACTCTACCAAAGTACACATACAGCTACCTTGTAGAAAAATACTCTATACTATAAAGCCTTATGATTATCATCATACAGTACGGTAGTACTGTATTTATTACTTTTGAAATACCATTAATGGAAAATACCGCATGAGGATAGCAGACATGGGGCCAAGTACATTTAAATGTACTGTAGTAAAGTACAAGTACTTTTGAGTTTTCAAAGTACCGTATATGACCGTATAGAAGCCCAGGCATTTATTTCCTATAAATCATTTTTGACCCGGCATTTAAATGAGACCGGCGTTAATTTGGACCCAGGTGTTTATTTCTTACCAGCCACTCGTTGAGAATGACAGGTGCCAGTACAAGTACCTACGAAATACAAAATCCATAGCCCATCACGTACATAAACCCATTTGGACTCCTCTGCTGGATGAAACATTGGAAGTTGGGCAGAAAGATGGCAATGACCACGATAAATATGCTATGGCCATCACCAGAAGAGAAGGCATAGTCGAACAAGACAAGACATCATAAGACTGGTGACCAGACATCACTGTATAGTTAGCAGCTGACACGAGTTTAGAACTCCTTTCAGTGCATATCATTAGCACCCTGGCATTTAAATGAGCCCCGGCGTTTATTATGACAGTCCCCTAGCTGTACCCTGCGTGTATTTGAGCCCGGCTTTAATACGGCCACATACAGTACAAGTACGTACTCCAACTGAAATCACAAAAGTACTTAAGTAAAGTACAAGTACAGTACATTTTCCTATAGCACAGTTTATATAGCCGTCCATAATAAGTTAAGCTTGAGGTACAAACATGCAAAGTACAGTTTTTGTATTCACAGAACTATCACACTGCACAATAATCCTAAAATTTATAAATCAATGTTAAGTCTACTACGATCAAATTTAAATTCTTTTCCTACGCTGCTGGGGTAAATGATACAGGTACTGAAAGACCATCTTTTGCCACAATGGAAAGGTAAGGATATATATTGCTTTGCGATAATCTTTCCAAAAAGTTTACAGGATTGATTTTTTTTTCGGTACACATGGGGTTTCCAGTAGTTTATTATTTTTTTTTTTATTAGCACTTTACAGTGACCAGCACTGAAGGTCTGACAGCAACATGTGCTGCAGCCTTAGGATTACCTAACCTACAAGGACTTAGAACTAGTGACTTAACTGACTGAATAAGGTGTAACAGGAAAGGGGCCAAAGTAAGGAAAAAAATCCCTCCAGCCCCAGGATTCGAACTGCAGGTCACCCAATGTCTAGTCGGGGCCACACTCAGTCTTCCTCCAGGAGGGATGGATTTTCTTCCTTAAACCTAAAGTATTTATTATTAGCACTTTACAGTGACCAGCACTGAAGGTCTGACAGCAACATGTGCTGCAGCCTTAGGATTACCTAACCTACAAGGACTTAGAACTAGTGACTTAACTGACTGAATAAGGTGTAACAGAAAAGGGGCCAAAGTAAGGAAAAAAATCCCTCCAGCCCCAGGATTCGAACTGCAGGTCACCCAATGTCTAGTCGGGGCCACACTCAGTCTTCCTCCAGGAGGGATGGTCATCCAGTTCAGTATGTAAAGTAATTTCAGTTACAGTAGTTGAGTTGTCTTCTTCACAAGTAGTGATGTCTGGCATAGAAGAATGCATGCACTACAAATAATATTTTC
This sequence comes from Dysidea avara, assembly GCF_963678975.1. Classification (NCBI taxonomy): domain Eukaryota; kingdom Metazoa; phylum Porifera; class Demospongiae; order Dictyoceratida; family Dysideidae; genus Dysidea; species Dysidea avara. The sequence goes on from NC_089277.1 coordinate 32,974,067, forward strand.
TTACCACCAATTCATCAAACTACTCCTTACAGTGGTTGCACTTAACCTTACAGACTCAAACTTTAGAAATCACAAGCTACGTATTTTAGGACAGCAGGTAATTTCAGGTTTTGGTCAACCATTCTCTTCAACTCTCAATATAAATAACAGCATTGTTTTTATTACAACAGAATTCCAACCAGAATAACAGCTGCTTATGGGTACAAACTACAATGTTTGCAGTACTTAAAGTATTTACAAGTACTTACAAGTATTTTAAGTACTCAAGTACATGGCAAAATACTTGAGTATAAGTACAAGTACATTGCATTAAGTATGAAAGTATTTCAAGTACTTTCAAACTTGTACTTAAGTGTACTTAAGTATAAGTACTCGTGTACTTGGCCCCATGTCTGGAGAGTAGAGACCAATATGAATTAGTCTCAATATACCCAAGGCACTGTACAGTATTTTTCACACACGCATGCATGCACGCACACACACACACACAGGAGATGTTTCAACCAAACATATTCTAGTTGTAGAACAACCAACAGGATTAGATTAGCTAGTTAAAGAGATTTACATAACAGTTGTGTGTTTGAAAGGAAATATTAGCTGTACTGTACACCAGGGTAAGGCATGATGTCATAACACATACCATGTTACATAATTAATTGAATTCCAATAATAATTACTGTAAATGATAAAATAAAAACTAATGTACTGGCTGGTAGCGTTGGGAAGTTGATTGTATTTTTAAGGTATGCAATTTTTGCGAACACTCGCTTTCATATGCACATGCAGGGTTCTGCCCACACTGGTCGGCAGTGGTTCAAAACGACCAGTACCTCTAAAAACCGACCAGTACCCTCTTAAATCCGACCAGTACAATTCTTACATATATCACTGATGCACGTGCAAAATACCCTAATATAACACACAACATATCAGTTCATATTAACTTTAGGCCACCACTCAGGAATTTCTTGGCAGAACCCTGCACATGTATCATGCAGACTACGATGTTTGATGTGTGATCAATGACAAATATGTGACCAGGACTACGAAAACAGGGCACGTGGGCACAAACTACACCCTGTCACATAACAGGTCATTGGAACAGAATATTTGCATTCTGTAACTTGCATCATAAAGCCAATTAAATGCTTACTACGGGCTAAACATGCCATTGCCATAGTGTAATAGCATTAAAAGTTATGAGTCAAGGATGTTTGAAAAAGGCAAAAATCATGTGCCCACTTGCCCTGTTTTCGCAGGCCCAGTCACGTATATCACAGTAATGCGGTGTACCAAGTGGGAGTAGGACATGATCAGATGATGACCTATTGCTATAGCACAATCAAACATGGAACTTTAACTTTGCACTGTTATTAAGAAGTAAATTTAAGAGTATACACATGTAGAATTTAGCTAGGAAAGTCACACAAATTGTTGGGGGCTAAAAAGGCCTCTAGGAACACTGTCATCATTAAAAATTTAGTCAAAGCTATATTCATGGGCAGTGAAACAGGTGCAGCAGTATTACATTTATAACCAAACCAAAATGTGTCTTCAGAGCATTTAAAACAGCTTAGCATTTTTACGTACAGTTGCTGAATTTTAAATTGAAACTAAATACTAATGCCTGAACAATCGCAACTCAATACAGAGGCTATAGAATGCTGTACCATAGTGAAGTTTAGGGACACACACACTCACGCGCGTGCGCGCAAGCACACACACACACACTTGCACACAAGCACACACACTTGCACACAAGCACACACATACACATGCACACACATGAGGCAAAGCAACTCCTTCAGTCACTGTGGCTTCCCAGTGAACCAGCATTGGGACACAAGTCAGCACATCTCCTGGGATTCAACCATCAGGAGGCTATACCATGTCTCAGGTGAAGAGAGGTCCCACCCGAACCTTTACCCACTGAGTGAGACATGAACAGATGGCATTTGTATCCCTAGAAACCCAGTGATGTTACAGCTACACATGTACTAACACACACACACACACACACACACACACACACACACACACACACACACACACACACACACACACACACACACACACACACACACACACACACACACACACACACACACACACACACACACACACACACACACACACACACACACACACACACACACACACACACACACACACACACACACACACACACACACACACACACACACACACACACACACACACACACACACACACACACACACACACACACACACACACACACACACACACACACACACACACACACACACACACACACACACACACACACACACACACACACACACACACACACACACACACACACACACACACACACACACACACACACACACACACACACACACACACACACACACACACACACACACACACACACACACACACACACACACACACACACACACACACACACACACACACACACACACACACACACACACACACACACACACACACACACACACACACACACACACACACACACACACACACACACACACACACACACACACACACACACACACACACACACACACACACACACACACACACACACACACACACACACACACACACACACACACACACACACACACACACACACACACACACACACACACACACACACACACACACACACACACACACACACACACACACACACACACACACACACACACACACACACACACACACACACACACACACACACACACACACACACACACACACACACACACACACACACACACACACACACACACACACACACACACACACACACACACACACACACACACACACACACACACACACACACACACACACACACACACACACACACACACACACACACACACACACACACACACACACACACACACACACTATTAGTAGAAGCTTCTCCGGCTATAACATCTTGTCAGTACATTAGCTACTGGTCTAGCTAATGTCTGCCGCATTATTGGTCTGGCTTCTCATGAAAGTATCTATAAAATATTAAACATACATACTAAGCAGAGACATTTAATTCACAAGATACAGACACACGTAGGCACACATGTACAGTTACACACAGATTGTACATAACAACTTGTGAGCATAAGAGCCAAATAAATTTGACAGCATTAAACAAATAAGCAACTACTTGATCCTCCAGCAACATTACTAAGAAACTATGGATAGAAAAACAACATCTTAGGTTACTGAGACTTACTATGTCAATCAGAGTAAGGCCACTCCAAATAAATTCTCTGTTTCCCGTTCACCGCCGGCATCTGGTTACTGTCTGCTCTAAATTATTCCATTACTCCACATTCTTCCATTATTTTCCGGTTATTATTGCATACTGACAGACTCTATCTTGAAACATTTTCAGCTCACGTGTCAGCAGCAATATCAGCCTATCACGTCTGCACAGAATTCATGTTTGTGCTATTTTGCAACTTAAAAAGGAAAGAATAAGCTTAAGCATGCTTTTACGCAGCTTTTTAGTTTCGCCAGGCAAATAATGGCTTGAAAAGCTGCCAATATTGTAATGAAATAATGGAAACGGACCGCCCGTCTGCATGAAAATATGCCTGAGTCCAGGACGGGAAACAGAGAATTTTAATCCACTGGCTGGATGAACGGCTTTACACTCATGCAGCGTAGTAGGCACTATATAGAATATTACAAGAAAATGTCACAACACTGTAACAATGAAATCTCGTGTGAGTTATCACAAAGAAATAGCTCGTGCGAGTTATAAACACTACCAGACCCTTAAAAACATCGCGAAATTAGATCCGAAAAACAAACACGAGCGACATATACACAAGCACACAAGTGATCTTACCTGATACAAAACACATATTCCACAAGTAAACGCAACGCGACTATTGGAGGCCACTGTTCGTCAATCCTTTGGATTCGAGTTTGGATCAATCGAATTGATGCGCACGTGCCAGCACGTGACACTATTGGAGCTGACTTGACCCATATGCTTGAACCAATGAACAACCTTTGGAAGTTTTGTTGGTAGCTAGCAGTGGTCATGGATCATATTAGGACATTCATCATGAAACTCATGCAATGAGTATGCTATACCAAAATTTCATAATATAATATCAAGAGTTAATAAGAGAGGAACTCTTGATAATATTTTATTTTTCTAGTTCAGTGCATGTTCACTTGAAAATTATAGCTAGCTAATATTTAAATGAGTTTTCATCAGTTTTCACGATGAATATGATATCCTGTGAAAATATACATTTTCATGGCCACTGATAAAAGCTACCATATCAGGGGCGGATCCAGAGTCTGGAAAGAGGGGGGCACCTTGCTAAAAAAGTTGAAGAGCAAAAAAAAAAAAAAGGTCACAACAATAATAGCTATAGTTATCGTTTACCAAATATATTATATCACGTCTGTTATGTAAAATAAAATCCTATTTATAGCTTCATAAGTAAGCTACACTGCCTCATGAACATTGTGACTGCTTTATGGAGTAATTGACTGCTCTATTAGAGTATCTCGATCTTGTATGCAATTTCTTGAAGGGGGGGGGGGGGGCATTTGCCCCAAATGCCCCATCCTGGATCCGCCATTGCATATATACCAGGCCAGCCTGTCAGACTGATTGAGTTACTCGAAACTTCACTTTTCAGTCATTTCATGTGAGGTCTGATCTTTCTGCAAATGTTTATCATTGGTTAGCTCCAGATATATATGTGAATTGTCAAGCATGCACAAGCTCCAGTATGATTAAACTCTTGTGCTTCTTCTAGTACTTAATATGGTGTTGAGTACATTAATTTTGTAACAGCTGTATAGCTACAATTAGTGAGGTGAGTATAGCTAGCTATATTGAGTCAGTATATTGCACAGTAAAATTGTGCCATAGCTAATGATTCAGAGTCAGGAGACAGTGGCGGATCCAGGATGGGGCATTTGGGGCAAATGCCCCCCCTCCCTTCAAGAAATTGCATACAAGATCGAGATACTCTAATAGAGCAGTCAATTACTCTAATAAAGCAGTCACAATGTTCATGAGGCAGTGTAGCTTACCTATGAAGCTATAAATAGGATTTTAATTTGCATAACAGACGTGATATAGTTGGTAAGGATAACTAGCTATTATTGTTGTGACCTTTTTTTTTTTTGGTCTTCAACTGGTTTTGAGGAAGTTTTTTTTGGTCTTCAACTGTTTTTTAGAAAGGTGCCCCCCCTCTTTCCAAACTCTGGATCCGCCCCTGGGAGATTCGCAACAGCTACCCTGTATAGCTATTAGCCATAATACTTATAATGATTGTAACTCCAACATGCTGGGATAATTATCCCTCCTTTATTGATCGGTTTCATGTGTCCAGTTTTCTTAACCGAACATCTGTGCATGGGACATTTGCAAAGCGTTCATGTATATAGAATTTGAAGCTGTCAAGTCATTCTAGCTATATGCAGGGCATCATATAGCAAGTTCATGTACTATACATGTTAACCATGCCTGGAGGTATAGAATGACAAATGAGTCATGCACATGAACAATCAAGATTCTCTAAATAATATTAGCTAACTATACTAGTTAGTACCATTTTGCAGTGATTAATTTAAAAGTCAACATTGCATGTTGTGATGGTGCTGTAGGTGTATTATATCCTGGGTGTAGCTATGGACCATGATCATGCAGTGCTGATGTTGGTGATTTTAAAAATTTTGTTTATTTAGATTACTTATAGATGTGATAATGTTTAGTGTATTAACACTATCATTATATAGTGACCTCCTACCCTTTTGTCCTAGCCAGCTCTTAGGTATGCTGTACTTGTATGCATGTGGTGACCACTGCACAGATTCATTTTTCAACAGAATCTACAAACTTGTTGTATACTTTCCATGTTTATTCCTTGATCATGAGAGGGTTAGAACACACAACTGGTTTAGATATAGCTAATAGTACACTTCTCATCTTATTTGTCTATACTTTGTGTATGTATGTGCAATGTCATATGTGACCGGATTTGCAAAAAGGTACCTTTTTCACACACAAAATTTGACCCATTTTTTGTGAATTTTGAAGCTTCATAACTTTTCGATCATTTCATATAATTGTTTGAAATTTTCCATGAGTGTAGCTACAGTATCTAACTGCATTTTGAAACTAAGAGCAAGTTAATCAGTGTAAGGAGTCAAATGTTACACCATTTTGTTTGCTGGTATGTAAAATGTGTGGAAAAGGTACCTTTTCGCAAATCCGGTCACATATTATAATTCAAAGTTAGCTATATAGCTCTATACCAGTGTAATACATCATCGTGACAAGTATGTGATGTCATGACAAAGACAGTATAATATTATGTTCCTAAACATTTGTGCTATATAGGCCTGCCTCCTGAGTCAAATATAAAATGCTTTTAGGAATTTCCCAAAATTTCCACCTATTGTACTGTTCAGTACTCCCATTATGCTTACATTATGCTCCTAGGTTAATAACATTTCTTATAATAATCTTTGAACATTTTAATCAGTGAATGCTCTATTAGAGTATTTCACTACAAAGTGACTATTCTATAGACCTTTTCCACGTAAAGTATCAACATTGGAACATAGTACTTTTCCACGTATTCTATAGACCTATCAGTGAATGATATTATATCAATTGCTCTATTTTAACAGCTTGGAATGCATTTTAAATACCAGGAGCTTATGAGCCGCCAAAGTATCACTCACTGATAGGATACTATTTTTTTGAAGGTATACTTGTAAATGTACCGCCTCGACTTGGTTCACAAAAGCAGATGTCAGCGTTTGATGTTGAAAAGACCAGGCGGATTGCTGAGTACAGGATTCACATAGAAAGAGTTATTGGCAGAGGCCGGCGATTTAAAATCCTTAACCGTCAATTTTCTAATTGTATGTATGATATTGTTAGTGATATTAATTGTGTATGCATGTATCTTACTAACTTTGACAACCCTTTAGTTGTTGGTTAATTTATTGTAACAAAACACTGTACATAGAAATGATATTTTACAAAATCATGGACATACAACAAATCTATGTAGATCCAAAGTCTTGTGTAAATATTTTTCTGGATAGTATTTCAGGAATGATATGACAAACATAAAAGTCTTCTAACAACTGTTCCAGTTGATTCCAATATTCTAAATCAGCCAGAATGCGGTCAACCACAACAGTGTTATTGCTGTAAACAACAAAATCGCACCACTCAACTCCAAGGATGGCGATTTCACCCTGTACTTGTGCATAGTAGCGATGATTGTGTCGTAAGTGTAAACTACCATCAGTATCTTGCTGCATAAAAATTTTTTGTCTAAACTTGCTGGCTATTTCAGAGGGGGTCATTTCAACGGTAATGCATTTCTCAATGCTATACGGACACTTCACTTCCACACAGCCTCGACATAAAGTATCAACATTGGAACATAGTACTAGACCATCTGAACTAGCACCAAGGTAAGACTTGGTAGGCATTAAATGTAGCCCTGAGTGGGTGACTGTCATTTCTTCACCTACACTTAGACGATCTTCAATGTAACATCTAATAGCATTCTGTTCATTTTCTCTACCCCAACGGATTTGGGGTGGCAACACTTTTAGCTGTTTGCCATATCCCATAATATCCTTGACTAATCGTCTTGAATCTGTTGTCTGCTTTCTGCTTCTGATTTCACCAAACCAGGAACTAGTCAGCCTTCCATTCCTTAGTGCATGCCATAACTTGCAATCACTTTGATCCCTTGTTGCTCCCTCTATCCTTTCAACTACATCAATATCCAACTTAGCTTTATCCAAGTACTCATAGCACTGCTGTGTTGTAGGGTCAAACAAATTGTCGCAAGTGAGAGTAGTGGCATGCTCCCGGCTGAACAAGACATGATTCCACAGTGTTGAAGACGGCACATCTAATACAGTAGCACTAGATTTCCAAAACTGACCAGGCCCTGTACTAGGAACAGTTCTCTCTATTCTTTCAAGCAACTTCTGTGCTGCCTCTTCATCTAATTTCTGATGACAAGGACGGCGAGGATCAAAAGAGGTTCATGGGATGTGCTTTTCTTCCACTCGACCATGGCTAGGCTTCACAAATACCATGTCATTCGCACAAGTAGGTGGAATCGATTTCTTGGGTGGCTGATTCCACTTCATCGGCTGAGAAGTCTTGGACACTTCAGTTGGAAACTCATCACTCTGTCTCAGTGCATGGTGCTCCACAAAAAACAGCAGAGCTGCCACATGATTGCATGCTTGGCCCAATCTGTGAAAAGAGAAAACGTATAGCTACATGTAATACTATGGAACTATACAATTCATGAACTGGGCACTATTTATGCTCTACATAACATAAGGATCAGGGCAATATAGTTATATTCTCACCCAGAGACACAAGAACACTGAGCACTGTAGACATCACCAGTTTCACTATTCACACTGACAAACACTTCCAGTGCTTCATCACAGGTAAATGAATGGTAAACAAAAGCTCGAAAATAAAGCACTTTCAGTGCGGACTCGGGCAAGACAGGGCACTGGTACAACCACACATTCTTTACGTATCCATCATAAAAATACTTATAGGCCTTTAGGGACTTGAAGGCTCTCAGAGAATCCATGTCAAATGTCTTATCACGACCATAGACTAAGTAAATTATAAGATTCATAAACGTGAAGTCATTTAAAACACCTCTTAAGGTCTTAGTCCAGTGAGTGACACTAGAGAATGGTGGCAATAAATTCAAGATCCTCTTCACTTCATCTGTCAAGTACGACAAAGCAACGGGAGTTGTGTCATCGCTTCTGCTTGGCTGTATTGCTCCAATTCGTGCCATTCCTAATAATCTTTCAGTTATGTCACTCTTCCGCACCGCGCCAGTTAACCGTACTCCCAAATGCTTCGACAGATTTCTCAAGTTCTCCACCTTCATCGAGCCTAGTGACCGTTTCAACGAGTCGATTTCATCGTCTGTCAAGTATTGTCCTCGAAACAACAAAGATGCCACTTCACTATTCATTGTATTCCCGGAGACATTCGCCATTTCACTCAACACATCATAGCACCTGCCCAGCTGGAGCCAGTCATTTGCCTACCGTGATACGGATTGTAAAAATTATACGGCTTCTCCGTGTTACGTGGAAAAGGTCTATATATTAGAGAGTATATCAATCTAAGGAGCTATGTACAATGCTATTATTGCAGTTTGTAGTATCCACTGACTGCTCTATTAGGTAGTAATCAATCTATTTTCATGGAATTAAGTTCCATAGCTTGAAATATCCACCTATTATGCTATATAGAATTATGCTGGCATATTTAATTTGATGCATGCAGGCCTGGTATTGATATTTGTGGGTCCTTCTGTGGCACACCAGTATAGCCAATAAAGGCACTCAGCTACATGATGGTATAGTTATTGAGCATATTACACATATTTCTGATGATGGAGCTAGTTGTAAGAGTCATTAATGTAATTATTTCCACTATGATCTTAACTACTAGAGTCTTTGGTATGCGGATTGAAGTCCACATTATTTCCTTCCTTCCAATTCACTATTTCCTTATTAGGTTGCATCCAGAACTCAATTTATTTTGTAATAACTACTTTAGTAGTAAATCCAAATTCAATGATTGATGACTAAATAATTTTCTGTGAGTAGCATGATCCCAGATCTATATACCCAGGAGCATGCTGCTACTAATGTGTTTATAGACACAGCAAAAATAGTGTTACGATTGCAATATATACTACCTAACTAACTCCATCTTTATTGGTCAGTATTGGAACAACTATTTCAAAAAAACAAACTATAACGAGACAAAATAGACCTCAAAATATAAATGACTCCAATGTTATTCACTGTGGTCTGTTTTTGTTTCAGCTTAGGTAAAATTTTTGAACTGTTAGTTTCATTCGAAAACATAGTGGAATCAGTATTGATTTTGTGCATAAATTGTGACCAGGCCAGTGATGCATATGGCTGCAAAAAGGGCATGTGGGACAAACTGTACCCCATCACATAACAGGTCATATCTCAGTGCTGGAATAAAATATTTGTATTATTGTATTGTGTAACTTTTAGTATAAAGTCAATTATAGTATAAAGTCAATTAAATGTTTAAGATATGATCTGTTATGGCTATAATAAGATATCTTACTCAAGGTATGGCTCTATTTCACTTATACTATATATTTTAGAGTGAATTATATTGTGCATGACCATAGCACAGTGGCATAAAAAGTTATGGGCAATGAAAGTTTGACAAAGTAAGCTAATTTTATGTGCCCACATGCTCTGTTTTTGCAGGCCTAGTCACAATTATGCTGTGACAGCAGTTAATGAGACTGCACTGTCATCACAAGTCCTCTCCTTAGTCTCTAGAATAAACAGGACACAGTTATCACGATGTAATAATACCACATGAGTCAAAGTAAGTTTTGCTGAAGTACTAATAAAGCAGTCAACTAAACTAAACTACTCTAATAGAACATACAGTTAGTATGTGTGTAGTATTTTATTTAACTTCTACTGTTGTGACTAGTGTATCAGCATAATATCATTCATAGTAACTGGATCAGTTTTCCTTACTAGCTAGAGCACACTCATATGTACTGTACATGTAGCTATACACATAAAAGCATCTATCCCATCAATGCATTTTTTTTGGGGAGGGGGAAATTTCTTTTATAAGAGCATAATTTCCCAAAATCTTTTCAAAATAAATTCTCATAATCAAAAACAAAATTCATGGCCAGTATTTTGATGTGGAGTACAATTATTGTTCTCTCACATGTTCTCAAGCTTAGCTGCAGTAGTTATTTAATAGTTAAGTAAGTTAACTAGGATAGCCAATCACCAGTAAACTGTACTTCTAATCCAGAAGAGCTGTTTAATATTTATCTTATAGCCTTTTACTTCAAATTTTAGTTGTTTTGACATTCTCTCCTAATTTTGTATCCGGATTTGTGAAAAGGGGCCTTCCACACACATCCAATTCATAAACTTGGGAGACTACAACTTAATTTTCAAATACTACATTACCCTGTACTTTTCACCACATATTCAACTATGTTAAGTCGGTGCACACTGCTGACCAAATTTCAAGTCAATATATTATAGTTCTTTCTGATCTGACATTATAAATTGTCAAATTTGGTAACTGGATGTGTGTGAAGGCCTTTTTGTAAATCCGCTCACATTTATAAGTCCTATATATACCTGTGAAAATCCTTTCTGCCAAACATTTGGCTTCGAAATCAATCAGCTATACTGAAGCACATAAAATATAATACAGCACATAATTATGAGGTATGCAGTATAGATATTAGACACCTGGTAATTATGCTGGTATAATTTTAGCACAATAGTCAGAAAACGATGTTGTACTATGAGTCCTACGATGTAATCACTAATGGAGCAGTCAGTAACTCTATTAGAGCAGTCAGAAGAATGACTGATAATATAATTAGTGCTAAAATGAAAAAACAAAAATTGTCTATATTTTTTTACAAACAGTTGCTCACTTATTATCCTTATAAAGACAAGCTTATTAGTAAAGATTGTAAACTGAGGCAATAATATCAAGCATTATTATTATATGCATAATAGGGATAGTACTATAGAGCACAGCAGCAAAGCATAATTGGCTGGTAGTGGTATCCAACACAAACCTCAGAGAAATACACTTCAACACATACAGATTCTGAGATCCAGACAACAAGCTAGCTAAGAAAGAACGTTAACTTTATGATCTGAGTACATACACCCATGCATGAGTTGGACATAAACTTAGTTATAGCTACAAAACATGGCTATGAATACTTAGCTACTATGTAGCTCCAGCATCTCTTATAACTGGCGGATCCAACAATTATTTTCCTCAGGGTGATAGACAGAATTCTTGAGAAAAATGACCACATAGAGGAGACAGATTTCTGAACTAAAATGGTCATAATTATAAAGATCACCAAAGGTCAAATCTGTGATGGCACCTAACAGTTACATTATAGTATTCAAGATTTTGACATATCACTTACTAGCAGTTTGAAGAGTTCTTCAATCAAAATTCTGATGCTAGTTCAGATACATGATCATACCTATATAGAAGCAGTCAAGGATAACATTTACTGGCTGTACTAACTTGTTGAATGCTCAGGTAGTAGTACAATCTTGCTAGTGGCATATATAATGAAATGGTATGTGTGTACTATTATTGATACAATAATGATCAACTTATACACTTTGACATGCATATGAATATGTAATATTAACTACGTATATTAGAAATGAAACAGGAGGCAGAAGTTCTGCATCCCTATACTATTATTGTACAATGCTTGTATTATTAAACTTAAGAAAGATTAAGAGAATAAATCACTCTATTAGAACAGTCACGTGACTGTTCTAATAGAATGATTTATTGCACAGTATTATATAGTTCATTTACATTGTCTTGCAATTTTAGGTTTGAATGATATAATTATAACATACACAAGTAAAAGGCCTTGGAACACAGGCTTGATGGTGAGTGTTTGCTGGCTACAAATTTAATTGGCTCTGGCACAAACGTTAACAAGAAATAATAAATCCGTAAACTTTACTATGAAAATTTCATTGTCAAAAATGTGTTTGGCCTGGTCTGCTATAGCTAGCTATTGTTTATGGTCTGTTATGGACGTTTTAATGGCCAGCATGGATGATACCATCACAAAGTATACTATAGTAATCAGGGAAGCTACTCAGAAGGGAACCATGGTAATAAAGTAGAGAGGAAGTACTGCAGTTTAATGTATTATAGGGTGTGTTGCTGAAACGTACGCATGCAGTTACATGTGCACACTTAGGCCACTTATTGCTTAATTTATGTTTCAGATTCCCCTGTTGTCTGCATTGTTAAGTCTCACCACCTAAATTCAGTCATTATTATGATATTATGAAAGTTTTCATCATAATTTCATCATCTCCTGCTCACTCCTGCTCAATGTTTAGTGATTGTTTGAAAATAATTAAAATGCTAATTTGCTTGCATACTATGCATAAAGAAAGGTAGGCTGAAGATTCATCTCGAAGTCAGTTTTAACCCTTTCACCAAAAGAGGTACTTTGTATAAATACTGAGCATTCGGCTAATGCTAATAAAAGTCAGGACTTGTTAAGTATAGACACTGATATTCCAATGATTTTACATCCACCTGTAAGTAACCTGCGGCTATAATCAATTAAAACTTTATCATTCAATAACTTTTGCTATACACATGCACCTTAAGAAAGACACGATAATATACACATTAATATGATTCTTGCACATATACTACATATCTGCAAGCATTGGAATTGCAAAACTTTAATAAACTCCTTGGCCTTCATTTTGTTTACCACCAGGCTAATAAATTAATTTTGTTTAATATAACATTTTAATGGGCCATCATGTTGCAGTTGCAGGCTTTGTATTGGTCTAATACTAGATTCAACTATTCAACTAATGGAATATTTTGATTGTTTTCCATGTAAACAAAAAGTTTATTGACAACATTCAAAAATAGGGTTTAGCTAGGGATGCGTTGATTATGCTAGCATAATTTCAAGCATAATAGATATGTGTGGAAATCAGGAATTATGCTAGCATTTTGAGGTGATTATAAAGCTTTCTCAGTAGGAAAATCTGCAGATTACACAATTCCGTTTTAAAAAATTGAGATACTCTTAGGACTAATAGAGCAGTCAGAAGCTCTAATAGAACAGTCACTGAATATTATTTACTCTAATAAAGCAGTCACATTGAAATGAAATACACTAATACAGCAACCAACTAAAGAATTCAAGGCTATTTGAAGCTTAAACATCATTGAAAGTGATCTGATATAGTATTAACTGGCATTATTAGCCAATTATGGTGGCATAATTTTGGGAAATTCTCAAAAGCATAATAGGTGATTATTTGAACATGAGCATTATATTGCTCAAAAGCATAACGCTCAATTTTTGGAGCATAATAGCCTCATGCCTAGTTCAAACTTCTAATTTCCCATACCTTTTTTTTTTACTGTAACAAATACAGTGCACATAACATAGTTATGATGGCTGAATACAAAAAAATAATTAAATGTCAGTGAAATTCCCTTCCAAAATCATTTAGTATATGTGCTACAATTAACTCCATACAAAATTTGGTACTTTTATCAAAAATGTGAACGATAATTTATAATCTCAAATAATATGAGGATTCAGTACAGTTATGTTGAGCTCACAGCCTTTGCAGTGAAATGTATACGTACCATAGAGATATAGCTAATTTTACATCACTATAGCTATTGATCATGTAGTACAATGATTGTACGTACAGTAACTATGTATACATTTACTTAAGTATTACACAGAAGAACAGTAAAATTATGAAATAATATAAAATATCACATATAGTAAAGAAGCATAAATATAGGGCTGTTGCTGAGAAATGTTGTATGTACCTACTTTCACCTTTTGTTGTCTCAGTGGATCATGTGATGCTTTGACCATTTTTCTTTTGCATCATTTGGGGAGGAATTTATTGGTTAGTTGGGAAGAGCTATATTGAGCTGGATCAGGGCATGGATATCATTTTGCTGTCATCTGAGCTGTACATGCATGTATACACACCTGTATTTGTGAGGATCATGAGTAGGTTGGAGGTCATGTACAGGGATGATGAGACTGGTCTCCCAGCTGTTATGCCTGTTGATGTCTAAGTGATTCAGTTAGTAATTAATTAGCTATTATTTTAAATAAGTTTATATTTATTTTCATAAATGATGACCTGTTTTAATTTAGCTGCAGTTTATTGTGATTGGTCTTATGTGAAACATATAGAACACAGTAATTTATTTTAATTATAATTGGCCTATACACATAATATATTATATAGTACAAAAATGCAACACAAAACAAAATAATGTCTGAAAATCATGACTTTCTATGGTATTATCAATATTTTTATGATATTTTATACAGTTTTCATGATCAGCCCTAATTAGGTTTATTTGACTACAAAGCACAAAGTTACAGAATGCAGATACTTTTATCTATCCTGAACAATATATCCTGAGATATGATCTGATGTGTATAGAGTAATATATCTTGTGCCCACATGCCCTGTTTCTGTCCATGATCCATCACCATAACATCAAATGTGACTGGGCCTGCGAAAACAGGGCATGTGGGTACAAACTACACCCCGTCACTCTCCAGGTCATATCTAGGTAGTGGAAGAGTATATTTCCATTCTGCAACTTGTATCATGATGCCAACTAAATGTCTACTAAGAGCTAAAATTTGTAATGCCATAGCATAATGGTACAAAATGTTATGAGTGATGAAACTTTGAAAAGGTAGGCAAAAATCATGTGCCCACATGCCCTATTTTCGCAGGCCCGGTCACAAATGTGATGCCTGACCCAGCTGCCTTTCCAGATATCAAGGTTTTGCAACTGATCACTTCCCATGCATGGTTTTAATAATCTATTTGAAACTTTCTTACATTTTAAATTAGATTATTTTTTAATTCCATCACTTTTGTAATGTGCTATCTTTCAAATAATCATAATTCCAAATGATATACAGTAAAGTGAAGTGTATCATGCATTTGGCTGTGACCACTCAACAATGTTGTTGTTAATAGTAGTAGCTACATGTAGCGTGTGTTTCATTCTCAAAGTTCATCATGTGTAATTTAAACTCAAAGATTATTCTTTAGTTTCATATTTTGTGCAAGAGTACAAGTTAAAAATGTGACTGGATTTGCAAAAAGGGTCTTCTACATGCATACTATTCTATGAACTTGGGAGACCATAACTTGGAATCCAAGAAACATTAAGTGTTGACTCCATCCATTAAATGTTGACTACTGACCAACATTCAAGTCAATAGTCTGAAGTTATGAACTGTAAAAGTTGGTAAATTGGATGTGTGTGGAAGACCCCTTTTGCAAATCCAGTCACAAATGTGGTAACTATGTATTGCATGTATGTGCAGTAGCTAAAGTGTGACAGTGCATGTGTGTGATATAAAGGAAACACTATGGTAATCAAACTGCATGGAAGACTCAATACAATGCATGAGTTCCATTATGGAAGTGCTCTTCGGATCTCTGTAGCTAGATCCTTTAAAACATCATTATTAAACTGTTCCATCATGGTTAGTAGTTTATTGAGATTAGTTCTGTTACTAGCCACATCTGGGAGAATTACTTCATCCATAAAGTAGTCAGTTCTGCAAGCTGATGTGGATAAAGACTGCACTTTGGCCTTTAAATCACCAGGAAGGAGACCTGCAGCTTTCAATTCAGCAATAAAATATGCATCCTGCATAGGTAAAGTCTGGACAAGTCGTACACTAAATTTCTTTAGTACATCATCCTCATTTTCGTCTGGTTCTAAACATAAAAACATAATATAATTTATTAAGCTGGTTATATAGCAGTATTTGCTTATACGTATATAAATAAGTAGAAATGTGTAGTAATGAAATTATATATATAGACATATTATTAGAAGTAATGGGGTACTTGCATCTCCAATGCATACTTAAGGCAGTATTTCAGATATGAAGAAAAATTATGTGACTGCCCCCCGGGGCCTGTGGACTCTAGACCGCTAGAATTATGAATACTACAAGCCATGTACCCATGTCCAAATAATAATTAGACACCAAGACCAAGGGAACTAAGCGATTTAGTAACCCCAATGGCCCAAGGCTGTAGCGTCCTGAGTGCAGCGAGGGCGCTACTAAGGGCCAGAGGGTTTACTAAATCACTTAGTTCCCGTTGGTCGCAGTGTCTAACTTATTTAGACTATGGTTTAAAGTACATACCTTTATAGCCAGAGCATTAGGGTGGGGTGAAAGAGCAACGCAGAATGGCAGAACGGTTTCTTCCTGAAGTCCTTACAGAGCCCACAAAAATAATTATTCGACCGGTAACCAGAGTAACAGCTAGAGCTACAGTAGATACGCTGCTCAATCTACTATTTGTCCAGAATTATTCGCAGAACACAGAGAAGAATTGTATCACAGTATTATCAAGTACTCCAGTGCACCTTTTGTGTTATAATTATTTTTCACGTACAAAATTTCCCGAGGGCGGGTTACTAAATGAACATGTGTAGGTGACTAAATGAGCATGTTAGGTGACTAAGTGATTTAGTAACCCTGTAAATGAGCTGTATCATAGTCTAAGGCAAACTTGGTGCTTCATTTACACTGCTTAAAGGTTCTTAGTTTATCATGGTTGCTATGCTGCTTTACTGTAGTTGTACCTAGTTATACTGATAGTAAAATATCAGTATATGGAGCATAATGTATCCTAAGTTTAAACTCTCAGTAAAATATTGTGGGTTTGCTGAAAAGCTACTAAAAGATTAAACTGTTAAATGTTCCCTATACTAGGGATATACCATTCTAGTAAACTAAGAAACTTTAAGCAGTATTACCAACTGAAAAAATATAATTATCACTATGGGCCAAAGATTGATACATCCAATGCCTATCCACAGAAGTACAATTTCCTACTCAATACTCGTCAGCAACACGGAGCCTGCTTAACTGCCACAGAGATGGAAGGAGCCTATACTACTGCAGGATATTATAATGTTTCTTTAATAGTGGGCAGTCCACTTACATTGGATATTTACAGTGATAATGACTCGGGAGAAAAGTACAACTTCAGGTACATCGCTGTAGATATTCACTATGGACTGTAGCGAGTGTTGAGATTTGCTTTGGACTGAACTGCCATAACATTTGCCTACTTTTCAAACTTCACATTTTTGGCAACACAATTTTCAACACTTGTTAAATGCTTAGTTGACTTTATAATATGAGTTACAGAATCTGGATATTTTATCCTAACATCAAGTTATGTAATACGTACTTACCTAAAACAAAAACAGCCTTGGGGCTGTAAAAAAAGGGCACTGCCAAGCAAAGTAGGATCAATCAAACTACCTTATCCAACATTACTGGTATGAACAAGGACTGATATCAAGTTGCAGCCAAGTGAATGCAGTATTACCCATTCTCTTTGCATCTAGCTATAGCTATATAATAAAACTAGGGCAAATACACATGCAACTGTTATTAAATTATCCTTTGGCCTCTTTTTTGTAGTGTGTGATTATAAAAAGTGGCCAAATTAACAGTTTCATATGTATTTGCTCTAGTTTTATTATATAGCTATAGCTAGATACAAAGAAAATGGGTAATACTGCATTCACTTGGCCGCAACTTGATATCAGTCCTTGTTCTTACCAGTCATGTTGAATAAGCTAGTTTGATTGATCCTACTTTGCTTGACAGCACCCCTTTTTACAGCCCCAAGGTTGTTTTTGTTTTAGGATATCACACATTTTTGTCACTGTATAAGACAAAAAA
Organism: Dysidea avara; assembly: GCF_963678975.1. Taxonomy (NCBI): domain Eukaryota; kingdom Metazoa; phylum Porifera; class Demospongiae; order Dictyoceratida; family Dysideidae; genus Dysidea; species Dysidea avara. Next base: position 32,992,501 of record NC_089277.1, read on the forward strand.
AATTAATACATAAAGCTGATAGTTTCATACAAACCACCTTTGGTTATCACAACAGCTTCAACAGTTGTTGTGTGTATTGCATCTAGTTTGGGACATGAAGAGGCAAAACCAAACAATGTAGTTTGGTACAAGAAACAGGTACTTGTCGGTACTGCAACCTCAATAGGGTATGGCTTCTAGACACCATTAAAACCATCAGTGAACAGATTAAATAATACCATTTCCGGCAGGTGAGAATGTACCCCAAACTTCTTATTATACTGGATTGTCCCTTGAAATGCACAAACAAAGCTGTATTGTGGGCAGCATTACTGCTAGTTCAGACCCATTAGCTACTGAATAACAAACTCTTATGACAATAGCACGTGATAGCAAGTTTATTGAGTTCACCATAATGCATACTGATCATCGTTGATGCTTACGGCCAAATTTGCACCGAGTTAACCGACTGTAAATTAACACTACTGTAATTAGAGGTGTCTTAAATTTAAGATAGTGTTCTAAAAGACTGCAAAATGGATCAGCAATTAGTGTAGGCGACATCATTATCCTATGAGCACACTTATGGAAAATAACTTCACCACTTTCCAGAAAAATGGCAGGTCATAATTGAGGGAAACTACTCCATATGTTTGATTACATATCAAAGATTGTCCCATGAAGCACAAGAGTGAATGAATCAAACTTTGAAAAATCACTAACGGTGGCTCTCGTAAGAGAGGTGGAGTTCCAAGATTTGTACTGAAGAAACTTAACTAGTCAAAGAACTTGTGATAGTATTACAGTCTAAGATATAAGAGTCAAAAAATGGATGACTCACATTGACGAGCCTGTGAAGGAGAAGAAGAATATGACATTTTCAGCAAAATTTCATGGGTGTTACTAAATATAACAGGGATTACTTACTTAGCAATATGCCTAAATAACAATATATCAAAGGTTTTGTTGTATGGCAAGGTTTTTTTTTATAAAAGAATAGTTTTAAAGGTAGGTGTGCATTCTAGTAGAGTTAGTCGTTTGTGTAAATCACTCACAGTAGTCGCGTGTCCTACTTTCCTTGGCTGCACGACTCACTACCATGAGTATTGATACCACAATTGTGAGGAATAAAGAAGAAAACCAACCTGATTGAAGATTAAAGGAAAGACAAGGTGCACAGGTTGTACACTTGTCAGAATCCCAAAAGGCACATCTCACAAGTGATTTGTTGTTGTGTCGTAAAATGGTGACCGTGCACTGCTTTGTTTGGGCTCTAGGCTTGCGACTGTGGTCAGTGAGTGAGATAAAATTTCAAGTTTTGGAGACTTAATTTAAAATTCTATATCTGGTCACTGGTAAGTGTTTTCTTGTTTTTAATGCTGTATTTCATGTTAGATGGACTAATATTATTCCATAAAGGTGATTTTTGTGGTGTAAGATGCTTCTAGAATGATTTTTAATTTAGGCGGCGCATGCAATTTTCGGGGGGAACCCTACTTTAACAGTATTACTGTACTATTTGATACTTTTGTTACACTATCAAATAATCTAAACTTTGCAAATACACTGAGCCTTGCCTAATGTGTAAACTAAAACCCATAATAAAATGCTTGTGTCGCTCAATAAAATGAGTCAATGCATTTTGTATCTTTGAACTGGTTGGACATCAAAGCCATGAGCAAACCGCATTCCCATGACATTGCCCAGGTAATTTTTTTTTTTTTCTTGTGAGTATGCGAGTTAAACCCTGAGCGGTGCCTTTAGACACCAACACTAGAGTGGTATATATCCTGTTATGTGACAGGGTGTAGTTTGTGCCCACATGCCACAGGCTTGGTCACAATTATTACAGAATGCACAGTTTTTATATTGCATATGGTACAATGGAACTTGGATTGCTGTTGATGCCAGTCCCATCCAAAATATTTGGCAACGAAAGAATTACAAACTGAAAATAATTTTATGTTATGATTATAGTACATCACTGCATTATTTTCATGTCTTTCTCTCTACCAAGTAATGCTACGTTCAAAAATATCATTCAAAATACAGCAGACTGTATACAGTAAAGGTGAATGCTGTTGATAGTACTAAGGAAAGGAATTTCATTGCTCCAATGAATACTGCACATATATAGTATCCTACAATGTGTTAACAGTATTAGGTGAGTTAAGGGATAGACATTAATTTTTACATTAAGAGAGTGCATGTCAGTTTGATTTTACTGCATCATGATAATCAGATAATTACAGTGCATAGCTAATCAGTAGTATTCTAAACACTAACCATTGTGCATTTCTGCAGCTTTGCTTGCCATTTCATCCAACTCCTGTACAAAACAATACTTAATTACAATGTGAATGAATATATGTAAAAAGCTTACCTCTGTAAGCCAAACTATGTGAGAATACTGCAATTTGGTAGATGTTACACTACCATGACTACACTGAGCATAATCAAATGGAGGAGATAGTGTAGTGAGTATCGCTATGTGTTCATCATCTGACTCTTCACACTGACAATGGAATCCGTATTGGAGTCGACCATTGTTAAAATTCAACTGCTCACAAACATTCTCTAATGCAATAGCAAGAACATCTAGTACTGTAAAGTGGATAGAACACTTTTCATGATAATGTTTTTCTTCATGTCGTATTTGAACTTCCAAGTATGACAATTTGTCCACCAGTGACAGGAAGTAAGCATGAGGCATACGAAATGTTATTAGGTTGCTGTAAGTGTGGCAAACATTATTTTGAGTGATTAAGTGTCTCCAGCCACTTGGTAGATGTTGTAAGATTTTAACAATTAAACAACAGAAAAATCCTCTTGGTAGGAGATTAGAAACAAACTGAATCAGTAGTGGTTCACCTTGTAGACATCCATATTGGGAGAGTATATCATCACCTGTTGGTTGGCTGGAGTATGTTGGTAGAATATATGGAATAAAATAATCCTCTCCATCACCATCTTCTCTTGGCACTGGAGCTATTATATTCATTACAATAAGTAAAGATATGAAGTACTCTTCTTTCAGTTCATCTTTCCACTTCAATTCTCTGATTAGTGCTCTGGACAGAATTCCACTGCATTTTAACTTTGTTGCTGCTTTTAAGTTTGAAGAAGGTTGTTTGAGTGTAAAGTACACTATTTGGCTAAGCCTGTCAAAAAGCCACTGGTGATCAATGATGATGTAATCACACAAACCAGGCACCTCAGGGTAGTACAACAAAACTCCTAATAGGTGATGATACAGTAGAGCACTTCTCACTTGCTCCACATCAGTGATCAGTTTGCTTTGTGAAGCAATGGAGGCACATTCTTGAAATGATATGTATGCTTTCTCTCTTTTAGTGCACACCTGACGTATTTCCAGTTCAAGCAACATCCAAGTGATCGGTAACTCATAAACATCTTTATCCGATGACAAACTTTCAACCTTATGACGAATAAATGTTGCATTTGGATCTTCTGTATCATTTCCAGCAGTTGTGTTATCTACTGCAAACAGGACGCCACCTTCTCTGTTTTGCCATATTGCAGCTTTGCAGTCAAGTTTCTGAACCATATTTGTCAGCTGGCTGTTAATTTTGTGAATATTTTCTGGGGTTGCTTTGTCTGCATGAGTACCCACACAACATAGATAAGAAGTCGAATCTTTTCCAGGAGCTGTAATCAACTGTGGAACTTGGGATAGGGGTCTTTCCAGTGAATCGTTAATTGAGGACATCAGAAATTTGATCATGTCAAGGTTGGAGTATTGAAGATGATAAGGCTCAAAAATGTGTTTACCATGTTCACTGCACTCCACCAACACTTGGTCCTCAAGATTTTTGGATAAGTCATGAACAATAAATGTTATCATTGGATGGATATTAACTGTGGGCAATAAATGTATGTACTCAGGCTGCCCACCTGTATCAAGTATTGTAATAATGTTCAGTACTTCTCCAGGGTAATGTGTTTGTGGAGTGGCATTACCTGTATGTGTCAAACTACAATTTTCCACTAGAGCATCAAAACTGGCCAATTTTTCGCTTTTCACTGAACCCTGAAACAAACCAGCAAACCATTGGGTTATTGACAGTTGTGTGTCTTGTTGTATTTCATATTTTTGTCTGATATTAGCATTCATTGTGCTGATCTGCCTATCATCAGTTACTTTTGGTTCATTGTGCTTTTGCTGTTGTGGTATATTTTGAAGGTGAAGTTTCTGCTGTTCAGGAGTGACTGATGGAAGTAACACTTGTCTCAGGTGAGTGATCTGAGTATAATCATCCAGTTCTAACCAAAAAGTCGCTTGACCCTGTACATGTTTTGACTCAACTAAAGCAGCTTTTCTGATTGATATGGCATGTTTGCTTTGAGCCACATTAGTACTGTGATGATGTCTATTGATTTGTTTCTTCATTAGTAAATTACTGAAGCTAGTTTTACCAGATGCTCCAGAGCCAGTTAGTAAAATTTTAATAAAACGAACAGGTAACTTTCCATGCTGATTCTTAGCTTTAGTTAGACTTTTCTGAAGTGAATCAACTACCATCTTCCTTCTCTATAGGAACAACACAAACAATAATTATAATCAACAAGGTGTAATCATATTACTGTGTTACACCAACAGAGGTCAGTGACGTAGCCAGGAAAAAATTGTTACCGAGGCAAAGTTGAGAGGGTCTGCTTCTGACTCAACTGATTCACAAAAACTATCAAGCATGGGTGGTACAGCATTTGCAGGTTGACTCTCTGGTTGGATGGAAGAAACTGTTTCAGAGTATTATTCTACATGTCATAAGTAATGCTCCAGCTTACAGTTACTGCTACAATATACCATGCCTTCAATTATTACTCAACACAAAATACTGACTTACTCCACCGGAGATATTATTTTTGAGTGGTCGGGTCATCAATGGACTGCAGTGGAGGTCATAGTCATGCACACTAGCTATACTTTTTATTGAACTGATGTGATATTTAAGTCAGAAATTATGTAGCTATCTCTTTCATGTGATATTCAACTACATCTGCTAAACATGTCAAGCTAGAGAGTATGGGGGCATGCTCCCTCAAGGAAAAGTTTGAAAATATATGCTTTGAAATGGCATGTGGAGGCTATTTTTTATTGTAATTGCTAATGTATGATATGCATGATCAATTAGCTCAATGCAATGCCATGCAGTTGTCTCACTGGAACTCAGTTTGAAAAGTCAATTAACATATAAAGTGTAAATGATTTAGAACAAGCAGTGGCTATAATCTGTACTGAATGCTCTATTAGAGTATATCATGATGACTGCTCTATTAGAGTATCTCGATCTTTCATACAAATTCAAGTAGCTGAAAAGTGGTCCAGCCAATGGGCTCCGGCCCTGCTTACTACAGGCATAGATTCTATTATGTGTGGTGCAGTAATGCTGTCTAGTAGTAATGTTTGAGTAAAAAATTCAGGGTGCCAAAACTCAGGCCTGCTCAGCCTGAATTTTTTGAGCAGTTTTTACCGAGGCAGCTGCCTCGGTTGCCTCAATGGTAGCTACGCCACTGGAGGTATATGTAAGTGTGTACACAACTATACACTGGTCCATAGGTGCTGCTGTTGTGTACAGATAATAAAAGTATGTCAATATTTCACAAATCACTGGTACCAACAACTTACACAAGTATAACCATGTACAAAATAACTCAGTAGCTCGCTGGCAGTTCATAAATAAATAATTTACTCAAAATAAATTGCTATACCATATAATATTGTAGATATACTTTCACATGTAGTTGAGAAATAGTATTTTTGCTCACACAATTCATTGTCTTACATGCAAAGTATCATCTAGTAAACTGAACAATTAAATATACAATACCAACAAAAATAGTATCCTGGCCTGTGAAAATAGGACATGTAGGTAAATTAAATTTGTCTACTTTTTCAAACTTTTATCGTTCATAACTTGTGGTCACACTCCTTTGAGTTGTAAAGTGTACTGTGTCATCACCCAACAATCAAATGTTAGTTATCAAAATAATAAACAAGCCACCTAACAGGTAAACAGCACCCTTTAGGCTTCCTCCTTGTGCTTTGATCTCATCCAAACTTTATTACTATCAGTATAAGCCACATGTTAATTTGAGCTGTCTGGACAATAGAGGTGTCCAGATGAAAATATCAGAGGTTCAGTTGTATACAGTATATGATTCTGCTGTACAAACCTTTTGTGCACGTGACTCCAACAACTGTGCCACCTTATGATGTCCATTAGTTGTAGCATAATAAAGTGGTGGTTTGTTGTACTACATTATGAAATAGAGATGAACATTTATTGCACATCAACAGATACATATACACACTATTTCTGGTTCAGAATCATGGCTACATATTGAGACATTCTTATGATACATTTGTCTTCATATTTACACACTTAGTACAGTGACACATTCACTGTCATTCAATGATGTTCTCCAGAAGCCCAATTGAAACTGATGTAGTTACACATAAGTTATGACTAGGTGATATGCATGCTCATGGTATACCTCACGTGTATTACAAATATGCATAGATTGTTTTGAAAATAATATTTAGATATAGAGAAGGTGTTTATTTTTCAGGTAAATTGACTGTGGTGAAAGGAGATATATCTAGTAGGGCTGCACTGATTCCACTTTTTACCGATACTTCAAATACCAAGTACTCAGCTGGGAAGTATCTGCAAGTACAAGTACCGATACCAAGTACCTTAAAGTAGTTACTTCATAGTGCACATATTTATTATATATTCAGGGCCACCCACAGGGGGGACAACTGGGGCATTTTGCCCTGGGCCCCAGCCTGAAAGGGGCCCCAGGAGGCCCCATGAAAGGCCCCCCGAATACCTGTTTAAAAGATCGAAATACTTTAATAGAGCAGTCACAGTATTCTTCAGAGGAGCAGTGTAGCAAGTTTATAGATAAGGAGATATGGTTGGTGATGGGTAGTTATTGGCATTGTCAGCAGGTTGTGACCTTTTTTTTTTTTTTTTTCCTTGGTCTTCAACTTACAGCTTGGGTGAAGTTGTGATTCAGAATGGAAACCTCCTTGCCTCTGGGGCCCCACTTTAACTCTTTGCCCTGGGCCCCTTAATTTCTCTGGGCGGCCCTGTATATATTGCATTTCATGGTATTTTTGTACATGTTTTCAGTATGGTTCATGTTTATAATGAAGTAGCCAATCAGATTCAAAAAGAAGGAAGTCACTGAAATGCAAACCAGTGGATATTCCAGTATTCTTTGGGAGAAGGCAGATAATAATATCATAATGGTGCTTACAAAAAAAAACAACTGAAAGTCACTTTTACCTGATTGCTCTATTAGAGTTATTGACTGTTCTATTAGAGTATATCGATCTTTTTCTCAGTAAAGCATTTTCACGTGTAGGTTTCAGCACAGATCAGTGATTTTGCCGGTAGTTCGCTATTAGTGTTATACTTGATGCTTTTAGGCGTCCACTGTGCTAGTAAAATAAGCAAGTACAAACAAACGTTATTTTATTCTCGCACGTGATAAGAATCGGTATTTGCAACAATATAATGGCCGATTCTGATATTTCATGAAAACAGCAGTATCGGCCCAATACCGATACCAATACTAGAATTGGTGCAGCCCTAATATCTAGATCATGATGTGTAGGGCATTGCAACTGGATATCACCCATGACAACAGATTTGCCTTTTTTCACCAAGAGAACACAAAGTCACATGATTAAATTATGAAATTTCATTATTAAAATCAGCTAAACATGAATGGTCTGCTTTTTCCAAGCATAGTAGTAATCCATACATGTGGTCTGGGGCCATAATGGAGCTCTCGTCAGTGGCTGTATGTGACCACACAGCTCAACGGTGTTGTCGTGTTGAATAAAGACCCGTGCTGTGGATTTCCTTTTATTTTAGCTAGTCTTGAGGCCTGAATAGAACTTGGGCGTAACTCATCCTTTTACCTTACTCATTAATTTTTTAAAGTTCACATTGTATTGTGTACTCAGATACTTCACTATTCTTATCACAATTGTAACTGATCTTTAGTTTGCACTATACACCAGGGTTATGCATGAACACAAAAGAAGGTTACAATGTCATAACACAATGTAGACATTGTTTCTACTCAAGTATGTACATACAGCAGTAAAACAGATGTTTTAAGCTATTAATAAAGCTTCATTCATCCCTCAAGTCAAATATAATACTGGCAAAACATGGTTATAGATACATTTTGCACTTTCATAACTGACAAGCACAAGTAGGCTAGCACTGAAAGTAGTGTTGTTTCAGTTAACTATAACTAAAACTAAAAGTACTTTTAGTAAGGTGAATATATTTAAGTTAACTAAAACTAAAACTATAACTAAAACAAACGTATATATAATCACTGAAACTATAACTAAAATCTAATCTATATTATTACTAAAACTAAAACTGCTTACAATATAGCAAGTTGATCTTATTACTAAAACTGTAACTGCTTGCTAAATGTATTTGATACTACTTCTAAAACTATATGCTAGATCATATAGTTACGTACATACTATTAAATCTATTACTAATAAAAACTGTTTGACCAACATTCACGAACTCAGTAATGTAGGTACTAGGTAGTGATGTATGTGGTAGGTAGTAGTAGTATTTTCTACAAGTGGGAAATCGACATCTGGCAAATGCAACAGACTTACTGATAGTAACTTGGAAAGGGAAGTTCTACTAAGAAAGAATAAGGAATACCTGTGACAGAGATTGCGTCAAATGCACTGTATTAAGTGTTGTATTAATCTATATTATAAAAATTGACAGGTCTTGTAATACAAAGGTTTTGTATTACTAAGCTGGAAAAATGGTACTGAAATTATAACAAGAGTTTCATTCACATAAAATATAGTCACTTGGTGCATACTATTAAAGCTAAACAAGGTTTTCTTATGCACAACTAAAACTATAACTAAAAGGTTTTCAGATACATAACTATAACCGTGTCTACAACTATAACTAAAACTAAAACTAAAAGGTTTTCATGTTTCTAACTATAACTAGAACTAGAACTAAGAGATTTCGATGTACATAACTAAAACTGTAACTAAAACTAAAAGGTTTCATGTTTTTAACTGTAACTATAACTAAAACTAAAACAACAAAGAGTGAATAACCATAACTAAATCAATAACTAAAAAGAATTAAGAAAGATTACTATAACTAAAACTAAAACTAAAATCACTGATGAAACTAGCTACAACTATAACTAAAACTAAAACTATGGCCACCACAAAACATCCTTAATTAAAATTTTATTACTAAATTCCACTGCTTTTGTAAGGCTACTAGTGTTGCTGAACAACAATAATGTTCACCTGATCAAACAACTCCTCACATGTAGTGGATTGCACAACAGCTACATAGCTTTTGCTGCATTACATCATCCAACTAATTGCACAACACCTTGTATCATGTATTTCCATTACAAAAAAATACAGAAAAATAAAGAGATAAATAAATAAAATATGGAAGTTCAGTGCTACAGCAGCTACTAGACTACATATCTCATGCTAAGGCTCTCAACAATAACAAACCCACAAGACTTCCAAGTTGACAAATTTACTAGAAACATGTTTATTACCTCTTCATTGGCTTCAAACATATTACATCTCCTTTTATGATTAGTGAGATACATGCTAAACATACAACCCTAAATTATTTTTATATTGTTTTGTTCAGTCAATAATGACACTATTATCAGTACTGAGTGCAGGTAAGCACATTATTTAAAAATTAATTTCAACACATTAACTAATTGGAAAAAACTGATGATGTCATAAATAAGGTCACACAGAGATATATGTAACAAACCAACACATTAATTACTTTGTTCTTCATTTCCACACTGGCACCATGTTGTAGCAGTATTAAACACGCATCATACTTATTATTGTAGGCAGCCAAGTGTAGTGGAGTATACCCATCCTATAAGTATATGTTAAAATATAGCTGCGAGTACTATATGAAAAGGCTGTTGATATTTAGCCAGTCATTGCAATTTAAAGAAAAAACTTAGAAAAAATCGTGACACATAAAGGTTTAAGAAACGAAAAAAAAGGGTGACGTGACCTAGACTCGAACCCACACATCCAGGTTTAGAGTACCAACGCTCTACCACTGTACCACCGGTGCTTGCTGGCTACTTGTCTTGTTTTTGTACTATCTAAATGTTACAAATATAAAATACTATATAGTCTAACCATACCAGTGAAGAAGAAACCAATGCTGACCCGACCCTAATCCTAACGCTAACCTGATGTTTGCCTGTTAAACATAATGATGGCTTTCACTGTCTGTATGAAGGTAAGTTTTAGGGTGAGTTCAAGGCGAGCTCACCCAAAAACTTACCTTCATACAACTAGTGTGTTTGATACTAGAGTTATAGGTGACACTTCCCAACAAACGACCGGCTAAATAAATATTTGCACCGCAGAGCTTATGATAACGTCCGGACACCGGACAAAATCCAGTCAAATTGCATAGATGTCTGACCATAATGCAATTTGTCCGGACACAGTGTCCCATCAAAGCATAAAGAAGTAGCCTAAAGGCTGAGCTGGCATGCTATCAACAATAACAGTCACTTGGTTGCCAGGAGATAGTAAACATTCTTACAACCCAAGGGAGTGACCATATATGTACCATTTCCAACCCTCTGGTGTACTTTAACCGCATAACAGCTGCAGTAAGGCATGTGATGTCTTACCACTATAATGTTCATTTGCTATGCCACAGTGAACATATTGGGCATTCATCTCATGTCCAGTCAATTTTGGCAATTGTCTGGCCAATTTTGGTTTGTCAGGATATTGTGGCAGGACAACAGAGAATTCTTATCATAAGCTCTGCACCGTGACCGGTGACCGGCTAAATATCCACTTTGATATGAAAAATAAAGTACGAGATGCGCAGCCGAGTACTTTATTTTTCATATAGCAAGAGCAAGGCTATGCTTTAAATGATTTATGGAACTTTCTACTCATGTAGCTTCACCATACACTAGAACTCGTAATTAACACGCATTGCATGAACTATTAGCAGCCTGAACACACACAAACCAGTTTAACAAAGTAACTCACGCATAGTTCACCATAATTTGACATAGAAGACGTTCATCGCGTATTTTGGCAGGTTTTGCTCGCAACCCACAATCGATTCTATTGTGAGCCAAATGGCAAAATATTTCTGTGATATCTCCAGGACTTGTCCGTTTACATTAACAAACATAACAGCAACGTTACCTTCTCCCTCCCATCATCGAAGCATGTAGGTATGTCTATAAAAGTAATCCGGTGGTAAAAATTGTATTGGCTGGGGTGATTGATCACTCAGCGCGGCGAGGCTATCAGCCTTCACCGGCGTGGGTGATTAGTCGTACTGGCGCGAACCCCGTAGGCTAAGTAGGCTATTAGCCTACACTAAGGCACATGGGAAACTGTGCTTTATTGCCCACAAAGAGTGCTTTATTGCACCACAAAGAGTGCTTTATTGAACGAATAAAGCACTCTTTGCGGTGCAATAAAGCACTCTTTGTGGTTGATGAAGCAGTTGGCCGGCTGAGAGTGTACTTTATGAAATTTAAAGTACACTTTCCCTTTGATCTCGCCCACGTAAAGTTCTATAACAATAAACAATTATCACATGCACCACTAACTACCACACTTGATATTGTATACTGGTATAGAGTACATAATCATAACCACCTAATGTTGTACACTGATATGTAACTATACCAGATACCTTATGACATGTGGTGAAATATTTCAATTAATGCTTTAACTACAACAGTACACAAAATAGTTGTTACACTACTAGGACTGTGTATTGTACAGTTATTGAGCAGGTGAAACATATTATCATAGAGCTACATAACAATAATATGAACAGTTATTACAGTCATTTAGGGGTGTCAGAGTAAAAGTGAAAGTAGTAAATAAGGCTTAGTGTAGGAGGATCTGAGGGTATGCATCAAGGAAATTTTGAGAATTACTTTGAGATACTAATTTTGGGCTGTGCAAAGTATTAGCTACTGTTAGCTAGCTAGCTAGGTGCTTAATACAGGTTTTTGCAATTGAATTCGTCGCCTTTGCAATTGAATTCGTCCCGTTTGCTATTGAATTCGTCGGTTTTGCAATTGAATTCGTCGGTTTTGCAGTTGAATTAGTCGGTTTTGCAATAGAATTCGTCGCGTTTGCATTACAATTCGTCGCGTTTGCATTACAATTCGTCATAAACAAAAAGGCTCCAAGAAACCAACCCGTTCATTAAGAGATGAACTATTTATGCCTTGGAGAGTTACACTTGAGACACTAGAAGGTAATTGAAGCTGGTAGTACGCGAAGCTGATAGCTGTATGACAAGTTAATTAGCTTGCTCGCGAGTGACCACACCCATCGTGAATGGCGTAGTAGAGTTTGGAATGTTTCTGGAGAGGCTGTAGAGGAAGAATTATTGCCTTATAAAGAGTTGTTTACTACTGTTGTACTTGAACAAGTTCTTGTAGCAGCTGCTACATCATGTTTTCGTGTTTGCTCCAGCTGCCATTCTTGTTACGGACGAATTTAACTGCAAAACCGACGAATTCAATTGCAAAACCGACGAATTCAATTGCAAACGCCGACGAATTCAATTGCAAAAGCGACGAATTCAATTGCAAACGGGACGAATTCAATTGCAAAAGCGACGAACTCAATTGCAAACGGGACGAATTCAATTGCAAAGTCGCCGAATTCAATTGCAAAAACCTGTAATAAAACTGGACACTGATCAAAAAAGTGGTGAAGTGCTGGCCTCATTGGTCATGCCTACTCTAATGTCCTTGCATTCATTAGAGTACTACATTTACTGTCAGTCACCAATGTGACTGGATCTGGGAAAACTGGTCTTATCGCTCATGTCAGCAGATTCAATTTTTCACCAAGAACACAAAGTTACACGAATAAACTAACTAATTTCACAATCAAAATCAGCTAGACTTGAGTGGTCTGGTTTTGCTGGCTACTTTTCCCAAGCCAGTGGTGATCTGTACGTGGAGTGTCGGGCCTTAGCCTGAGGATGGTTGTATTCATTTCACTTGTAATCCTCAGTTTTTCATCCTTTGTCTTCAGTATCGCCTGCACAATTGAACGCTTTTGCTAATTCTCTAGATGTCTACATGGGGTGATATTTTAGTACGTAGTCTAAGTACATCCATGTCATTCAATGACAAAGTGTTTCTACTCTTAGCTGTAAAGTAGATGAGTCTACCATCTCGTTATTAGCAGCTGTATTTCTCGTGACTGGACAATATGGATTGTCAGTACAAGCAAATCATTCATTTTAGTTCAGTTTTTTGTGGTTACCATGCAAATCAACATCTATGGATACCTAGCATTGGTGAAGTGTTGGTTGTTAAACAGGAGCAGAATAATTGTCATGACAAACATGTAGTTGATATCATCAAGATGGCTGCACTGCTGGTCATGTACCAAACAATATCTTCAAGAATGGCTTTTAATTTCTTGAACCACGATGAAGATGTAACATATTGTGAAATATTATAACAGAAGAACATTACAATAATGGTGCAGGAATTGTACTAGAAATTCCTTAAAGATTTGGACATCGAATACATGTTTTAAAACTAATCTTCTCTGCAGATACTGTAGCTAGTTATGTATATTCTGACCACTGTATGAGACTCAATTCTAATGCATCGATGCTCCTGTTGTACCAGTCAGTGTTGAAACAGGGTCAGGTCATTCGGGTCACATTTTCTCAGGGTCGTCCGGGCCTGACCCGGATTGGATAACGTGAGAAACGAAATTATTCATTTCACGATGTGGAAATGTGTCCGTTGCTGTCTGCAAGCTTACGTGGAGCCACGCCCACTAATCGATTGTTGTATGAGTTGCATATAGCCTAGTCTTACAGCAGGATAAGTACTTTTTCGAGCCACACCCATTTCAATATATCGGGAAATTGTAATACTAGGTATGCATGAAGCCACACCCAATTACTGTCTGTAAACTCACAGTAGCTACGTGGAACTAAACCCACTGACTGATTTTAAATTATATTAAAACTTATACTGGTTTAGTTATCACATAACTGTTCGTTTACTCAACAGGAACATAGATCTTATCACACGACTCAGCTATAATTATCATCCGGGTCAATCCGGGTCTGACCCGGATTGCTATCAGGGTCAGTGGGTCATCCGGGTCAGCAGTAGTGACCCAGTTTCAACACTGGTACTAGTTGTTGCTGGCCATTACACACGTTAGACTTAAAACACATGCATACATTTGTGTATGGCTAAATATTTGAGACCTTGTAACCATGGCTGACTGCTTAATTCAGGTGACCGTTAATACAGGTTCTATACTATAGTTTCTTTTCCTGAGTAGCACATTCAAGTAATTGACCCTGGCTATATGGTTTAATATGTAACCATGAGCTATAAGACTGAAACATAATGATGGGCACGCAGAGAATTACTAATTCCCTGGTCAGTTTGTACAATATACTTTCCTTAGTGTGCACCATGAGCACAAACTCCCAATGCACCTCGCAATGTGAAGTAATGTGAAGCATTTTATACTACTGAGAGTCACACACATTACAGCAATCAAATAACCAGTATTGCATCATGTGATTAATTGTGCACATGATGCATGGTGGAAATGGTGAAGGACTGTATAGGTTGAGGCTTATTACAAGGAAGCAGCTGCGATATCCTTGAGTGGTTGTGTTATACATGTGTTGGGTTAGCACACACTGTGAATAGTTGATGCTTGAATTGATGAATATTTATCTGATGAATGTTTAGTTTATTTGTCACATGTTGTGGGCACATGATGTCTAGAATATACATAAGGACAGCTACAGTTGACGCAGCAGGAGATAATCTTTCTAACGCTGCTTTAAGCAAATCCAAAGATCTTTCTCTTTCAGCATTATCAGAACACCACCTAAGCTTGAAACGGGGGTCTAGGATACAAGCTACAATGTATGTTTCATTTTCCTCGTAATATGGCATATGCCAATGTAATGATTGTTTAAGTCCACGAACTAATCCAGAGTGGTATTTGGACACCATGTTTTCAATGTGATGATATAATCCTCGAATACAGGGTAAAACATAACCTGCAGATGGAACACAACCAACGTGAACAAATTCTGTTGCCTCTTCAAAAGGAGTTAGAATTTCCACTATATCTTGAAGCAGGTTTTTTTCATGAGTAGTTAACTTGGGAGCATTTTCAAGTTGTGACAACACCGAATCTGAAACAGCAAGCACTGATCGTATCATTTTAAGCTGAGAATTCCATCTAGTTGTATTATCAGCTTGTAGCCTAGTTTCATCCTTAAGGACATCAGCTGCTACTGTTGACCTGCGCACAAATGATACCAAACTAGAGCACCTTTTGATGACTGTGTTGATCTGACCTGCCTTTGCCATACCATCTTTACCACTAGCTGCAACACATGTGCAAAACAGGCATGATGTTCAAATAAGACTTGGCTCTCATCAAGGGAAACATTATCACACCTCTCAAACTCTGACTCGCCTTCAGCCTCACTATCATCACTGGCTGTATGATCTTCAATATCTTCATAACCTGGAAGAGTCAAAAATGCCTTCTTTACATTGGATGCACTGTCAGTGATTATGTGCTTCACTTTTTCCCTCACACCAAAATCAGAAATGATTTCATCATACCACATCATAATGTTATCACCAGTATGTCTTCCACTGACTAGATTGCATGCAAGCATAACTGACTCAAGGTTCCAGTCATCTGAAATATAGTGCCCAGTAATGCCCAAATAAGATCGCATTTGTCGATTGACCAGAGATCAATTGTTAGGTTGATGGTATCAGTCTTCTTCAGCTTGTCTAGTACACTACTTTTTAACTTATTATATTTTTTCTTCAACAAAACTGTGGACAATTGTTTATGGCTTGGCACCTGATACTGAGAATCTAAGATCCTTAACAGTGATTTGAATTGCTTGCTCTCTACTACAGACAGAGGAATGAGGTCATCTGCAACGAAATCGACTACTGCATCAGTTACTAAAATCTGCTTTGGGTGCTGTGAGCTGTATTTTCTTTGGGGCTGCAGTAAATGTGTCAATGTTTGTTGTGAATTTGACTGTGATTCAACTTCATCCTGTTGTTCTTTCAAGAGAGTTGTGTGTACTCGTCTCTATTAAAAGATTTTAAAATGGGCAAGTACAATAAACAGCATTCTTACCATATGCTTCCACCAATTTGTAGTAGTCCTAACAGATCCAGTGATTTCCTTGGTGCAATACTTGCACTTAGCCTTAAAATTCTCTGCTGGCAAGACTTTAGGTACTTCATAGTGCTTGAGCACAGCTGGAACCTTCTTCTAAGCTAACATAGCTGCCATAGCTGCCTGCTTCTTAATAAAATTAACTCTGAAAGTCCAACAGCAGTCCCACTATTTCCAAGATCATCAGAGAAATGATGGGGGAAGGCTGGATGGAAAACCTTTCAAATACTGTTTCAAAGCAAACTCAGCAAGTGGTTCAAGCAAAAGCTGACCATGTTAAAATCCCATATCCAGGAACATAATTATTATCTTTGAGCCAATATACAACTTATTCACTTGCATGGTTTGTATACATGTAAATGTACTTCATTGTACTTCAAAGTACTTCAAGTACTTATAAGTACATTAAGTACATTGCTTGGAACTTAAGTATAAATACAAGTACATTACATTTGTACAAAAAGTATTTAAGTATAAGTACAAGTACTCTAAAAGGTGTGCTTAAGTACACTTAAGTACAAGTACCAAAGTACTTCGCCCCATGCCTGGTCAAGATCTCATTAATTGAGACCAAACCATAATTATGTTAGTCTCATAGACATCTCAGATAACCAGAGGTGAGCACTAGTACCTATTCTACAAGATTTACCCCATTTCAGCTTTTCAAGTTCAATTTTCACTCTATCCAACTTGGGTGATAAGAATGTAGTGTCCTCTGGTAATGTAGTGACAGTTAGCAACAAAATATGAAGTAGTGATTATGTGAGAAGTATTATTATTATTATTATTATTATTATCTAGGACCGGGTCACACATAACCAAGTAAATTTGACTATGCAGTAACCCTTTGCCTCTTATGTGCCGGTGTGTATATGATTTTAAAGAAAAAATTTACTGTTGACATCAGCTTTATAAGTTGACCATATAATATGTATATGTACACTGTGCAAATGGGTTGCCCCTTTGATATTAAAAGTTTGGGCCTGGGTTACTTTCAACATCACCTGCTTGTAGCAGCAGTAGCATAGTAATACATATCAGAACAATTCAATATATTTTAATGTCATTCAGCTATAGTATGAAAATGCACTGTTTGTTCAATTAGAATTATTTTTTAAAAACTGATTCTACAGAAACCTGTTAATTTTAGCAACTTTTATATGCTCACCTGTATAGCACGTATATCATATAGGGGGTGGGTGGGTGGGAGGGTGCGGAGGGGAGGGCCCACGCACAAGAAGTGGTTGACAGTGAAAAAACAGTCTATAAGTATCATGCAACTGTTTAAATATATATGTTCTTTGATATTGTATATACATTAGTTTGCCAGTGATAGTTATAAACGGCAAAAAGGATGTAATGAATTGCCCGCCCACGCACAATTGGCCTTGCTCAAAGACGATTAAATGTCTAGGATGTAGTTTTCTGTATAAATACTTCGGTTTGTTTATCATGCTGTAATATTGAGCTGCTGTGTTATGCTATAATAATATTAATGCTTATATTATTATTTTAATGATGTTTCTATTACTTTAGTGCACGGTGGGAGGTGGAAGCGTCCATGATGACGATTGGGCACTGTGCAAATAAGGTGAGTGTATGCTTTGTACAAAGAAACCCACATAGCTGTGCAGGGCTCATCTTCTGTATAGTCTTTTTGTTTTTGTTTGTTTTTTCGAGGGGTAGTCAACACCCATGCAAAACACCGAAATGGTGTACCAGAGGGGTTGCCAATGCCCACGCAAAGCATCCAAATGGTGTGTACGAGAGTCCCAATCTTTATGTATTTTAAAAGCATTTAGTGAGATTGCTAACTAGTAACTACCTGTACAGTTGTTGATCTACATCTTGTTTTAGCTATTCGTGATCAATCATTGTCTACTTTGTTAAACTCACTTTCTCCATTATTTTTACGTGATTTTGGATTTAGGATTTGGTTTCTAAAATATTTGTGTATTTTTGTTTGGATTTCTCACATAGTGTACAAGAGTCCCAAGGCATTGGCTACCCCTCGCTTTTTACCAAAAGTCAGTTCATCTCTAGTTGACAAAGGTAGTCTGACCATCTAATTATGATATTAGAATCTAAATTAAATTCTTGATCACAGATACACATTTCCCTTGTTGCTATATGTGGTGGACCACAAAATTAACTAATTTAAACAACCCTTACCATACCTTGTAGTGTTTTATTTTTATGTGAATATGTAGTGTAGTGTAGTGTAGTGTAGTGTAGTATAGTGTGTGCGTGCGTGCGTGCGTGTGTGTGTGTGTGTGAGTGTGTGTGTGTGAGTGTGTGTGTGTGTGTGTGTGTGTGTGTGTGTGTGTGATAATTTTTTTTTTTTAATTCACTAATTAAAATGTGACCATTTTTTCCACAGGTTTACATTCTGGAGATCTGCAAACAGCTAACTTGAAAGTTTTATATTGACAATTTTTAAAAAAAAATTAATATTTATTTGATTACATGTACAATGGCTATTGACCATTCAAAAGTTGATGAATTAAACATTCATGAAAGGAATACTTCTCCATTGCAACTCGCCCATGCAATATAGCGCGCGCTTCACTAATAATTAGTGCTCAGCCGGGGTATGCGACTACTGGATTGAGATGGTGATTTTTATAAAATTATTTGTATCGTGTATAACGTTCGTCACGAACGGTATAACTAGCTGAAGTATTCAAGCAAGGAGTAATCTAGGCTTGTATCACCGGGATTCGTTAAAAAGTTCGCGCCTGGATTGTTGGGGTGGGCCAATATTTTCATTGCCAATGGTTTTATGTGTAATGTTAAACCCCCTACTTTGTACGATGAAAAAGGCCGTATTAAGCTGTTGCGTTTTACGTGAAAGTAGATGTCATCTTGGCCATTCCTGCTAGAACGGGGGAAAGGTTTAAAAGTTATCCGACGCTCCATGACAGAGCCTTGAAAACCTGCTTCCAGTGTAGACGTGTGTATCTTGTAAACGAAAAAAATTTTTTTTAAAGTCACTTAATTGTTTGATATGAAAAACATGCATACTAATGAATACCTTAACCGATAACGTAATGAAGAACATTAATCTGTCTACATGGTACTCACCTAAAGTTGTTAACCCGTAATTAGAATTACGCCTCCACCGGAGGTGATGAGTACCTATCGCTATTCTCCATTGCATTATGTCTATCATTGCCTTGCTTGTTTCTTCGCACTACAACAAAAAAATGTACGACAAGTAACAGGAAACAACTAGTTATTTTATTGTAAAATAACGTAAAAATAACTTCTGTAATTGTACAACAACTGTGAAACATTTAGCCCATCAGAAGAAAGCAGTACAGTGCCTGGTAACACCAGTAACATACTTTATTCAGACTAGTACTTCGACAGATATTTATTCCAACAATGGCATTCCATGCGGTAAACAAACTAGTTAGGACTAACCTTCAAACACCTGTAAGTGTAAGTAATGCAGTTCAAGGCAGGAAGACAACGTTCTCAGTTTTAACTTAATAAACAAAAATATTTTAATGGCGCGCGTACGGCTGGTTGCTATGTATTCAGACAGGTTTTATGTGTTTGGCGACCTGTTTAATGCGCAGTGTGTACAGCTTGTTTTGCGGGTTGAACGTGGATTTTGAGTGAATTTCGCTGGAAAGTGGTTGTTAAGGAGTTCAATGTTTGTTAGAAGAAAGGCACTATTTAGAAAAGTGTCCTGCTTAACGAAGGCACCGGAGAAAAAACGCTTACTTCAATTTGACGTTCGGGTTTCGTCTAACTCAATTCCGGTGTGTGCACTACGCAGTTTCGTCTGGACATTAATTAATTAATTATTTATGACGTCACGTTCTTATTATTATTATTACTTGGTTATGTAATTAATGGGCTTGTAGATGCCAAGGCAAGCTAACTTGCCAGGCTAGGCCGCAGGCCTTTAAAGGTGCCCATATCTAGATTGCTTCCAAAAATTATCCAAGCGCAGCTTGAAGGTTGCAACTGTTGGTGCTGAAATGATAAAGTCAGGTAAGGAGTTCCATAGATTGACTATTCTATTTGTAAAAAAGTTCTGCCTAACAAGTAATCTTGATCTTTCTTTAAAAAGCTTAAGAGAGTGGCCTCTGGTAGTAGCAGTATTTAAAGTAATAAATGTAGATGGGTCCAAGTCATAATGTCGTTTAAGTATCTTATATGTTTCAATCATATCACTAGGCATTCCAGTATCCGAGATTTTTAAATAAAAAAATTCTCCGTATAGTCCCCAATAGAACCCTGGAACAAAGTAACAACTCGTGTTTAACTTGGGATTGCTCCGTCGTCCGAGCTCCAATGAGGATGAAACTCGCTGTGGGGTTTGTCCACATGCTGATCATCATGAAAATCTTAGTTTTATCGTGTGTGTTACATATAAGTAAGTTTTGTGTTGTTTTGTAATCTTTTCAAGCCATGCAATGTATGTAGAATACATTAAAACTTTAAAGAACGTACTGTTGGGTGGAAGGTAGTCACTAGTGCTTACTTTAAAGTGCGTAGTTACTTCGCTCGGGTTAGCAATTTTCAGCTCCAGAACAATTTTCTGATGGCTGTGTTATCAGCTCAAAAGTATAAACCACTTCAAAGTCGGCCAACATGTACAATGCCATAATTGAAACCACAACTCCACCTTAGGTATTGTTGCATCATTGTGGCACCTCCACTTTAGTTGTTTACCTTTATAAGTTGTTAACTTGATGTTTTTACCAACTTGAGATAGCCACTTGCCTATGGGTATACACCATTGTATTGAGAAGTGTGCAGTGGGTGAAACATATTTGCTCACCACAAAGCATACAAAGATCACTGAGATCCGATACTATCTGAAGTTACTCTCATTACATGTACAAACTTGCAGCTAGAAGCAACTATAGTTTCAAGATAGTCCAGATTGCTAGATGGCTTCCTGATTCAATTGTGCCGTTTTTCCCTTTAAAATGTATGGGGAGCCCCGGAGAAAAAATGTACCTTTTTTCAGTTTTTAAGCACTGTGCATGCCAAAGTAGCTAATTCTAACCCAACAAACTATATATTTCTGAGATCAGCAATCAATACTCTATCTATTGAGCATATAAAAAGCCCATTTTTCCAAAATTTAAAAATCGGGCTGGAATGCCTAATATCACCCTTTGACGTCTGCAATACAGAGATTAGAGATCCGGAATTTCAAGACGGCTTTCATAAGTCAAGTGGGTACATAATAATACTGGTGGTAACTGTACTACTTACATCATTAGTAGCTAATATGTTAGCTCCACTACTTAGTAGAGTGTTGACCACCTCCAGGTGTCCCCAAACACTGGCACAATGTAGTGCAGTCCATCCAGCCTAGAAAAAATGATAACAATTACGTAGTACAATCACAACATGTCAAACATACTCTATACTAGTGTAACATCACAGTAAGGTTGAAACAATCTTTAAAGTTCGATATTATAGTACTCTATAATAGGGCTGGGACGATGCTTCGTGGGTTCGAAGGTTAGGCCCCTATTAGGTGATTATTAGTTTCTCATCCACCGCCCGCATCCTTCTTAAGCTACCGCATGGTAAGCCATTATTTACTCCGCGCATGCGCAGAAGAACACGTGATACCAAACTGTTATTTTTGTTGATGAACGCTACAATGCACTATATATCACCAGGAGAACTGTTGTTTTCCTTCGCAAATTGCTGCAGTGCCAGTTGCAATCGTGCTCTATTGACTTCATCAAAGTAGGCTTTCAGTTGACTGTCGAAAAACAGTTGGCGATTACGAAAAGTAGATGAAGGAAATGTTTGTAGTCTGAAAGAAAGACAATTTGGACAAGGTCTGTGCATCAGTGTGTTAATATTATAAAATAATGGCATAATGGTAATACCCTCCCGCCCGCATCATAATAAGGCCACACCAAGTCAAACCTTAGTTTCTGGTCACCCGCCCGCATGGTAAACCTGGAACCCTAGTTTATGAGGACTATTATTAATATTACAGGTGCTTAAGTGCATGTGACCCAGCAAGACACTTATTTTTTACTGCAAAAGATTGAAATACTCTAATAGAGCAGTCAGGGATTCCAATAGAGCAGTCACACTACTCTTAACTCTAATATTAGGTATATATGCCACACTAATAAAATGTTTCTAACTATAGCTAGTTTTGTCCTTGATTATATAGCTGTTCAGATTATAACTGTTACTAATGCTTCTGTAACCAAAGTAATTTCAGTAGCATTAACTACTAGCCCATGCAGATGGGCCATAGCTTTAACTTTATAATTCAAATGTAGTCCTCTAATGATTAGTCTAGTAACTTCAAATTCCTTATCACTGAACACTACAGGGGTATGGAAAGCCGGCAACATTCGGTGAGCTTAATTAAACTTAAACTTTTCCATAACTAAAATTAGATTGGCAAGTAGAAACCCTTATAGTTTAAACATTCCCAGATGATCACTAAAAAACACTAGTCTGGAGCACTCAATGACTCAAAACTTTGACAGTTACTTTTCTCAAGGTTTACTGAATAGAAGGCTGGAAACGCATAGTTAGTGGGCTAAGACTTCACATAATTTCTGATGTGAAAATAGAAGTTAAATTTCATTTTGGGTCACGATCATTTGAACAACTTAGCTATAAGTCATAGTAATACTTTCCTGACATAGCTAATGAGACATTTATTTCACTTGGAAAGCATAAGTAGCTACATGAGCAAAACATTTCCTATAGTATATTCTAAATAAATAAATAAATATACTTAAATGCTATACATCAGTGTATAGCTAGCCATGATACATCAACAACTTTCCTAGTGCATTTTTTGCCGAAGCACAACTACTTATGTTGTTGGTTAAGTTTGACTAAAAACAAAATCAACATGAATTTGCTAAATTGAGCAAATAATAATACCATACAGTATATTGTCACAGTAGAATCTATAGTCCTGAAGTCCTGATCATCCGCCCGCCCGCATCCATTTGTAGGCTTGGGAGTGACCAGAAACTAAGGTATGACTTGGAGTGGCCTAATTAGAAAGGCTGGATGAGAAACTAATAATCACCGAATAGGGGCCTTAAGTAAACTTCGAATCATAAAAGTATCCTTTGAAGCTTCGTAATGCAATCATGATCATAGTCTACGAAAGAATTACAAATATACGTCGTCATCTTTATTGCAGCTGCTTAATCCTCTTGCGTGATCAATGTTCGTCTCTTCGCGATCGATCTTCATGTGCCACGTCCACTTTTAAAACCATCGCAGTTCAGTTTGCTACCATATTTTCAGCCTTAAAACACCTTATAAAGTGATAGATAATGCACGGAAAGCGTACTTTTAGCCATTACTCTGTGTTTACCTATGCACGATTGCAGTGTAGCGGACACGCCCATTTGCAATCGTTCGATCGCGTCATTCAGTATTGCAGCTATGCACTTTCCAATGATTATGATTATGATAATTGGAAGGCAGCAAAATGCTGATTACATCCAATAAAAAAAGAGATAAAAATAGTTTGGGGATATTTACAGATAACTAGCTAGAGTGTGTGCATTTATTACAAAGTCTTTGTCATAGCATAAGGAGGGTAGATTGTTCCATTCTTTAATAGTTCTGTAAAAATAATTCATGTGGTATTTGTTGGTGTTGGCTGCTGGCAGTATGAGTCTGAGTGGGTGGTATTGTCTTGTGCTGGTGGATTGTGGCAGAAAGTAATTGGGTATTTGTAATGCTGGCTCCTGCTGGTGAGCAATTCTGTGAAATAAAGATAATCTAGATGCTTCACGTCTCTGTTCCAGTGTGGTCCAATTAAGATTATCTAACATTGTTGTTACACTACTCTTAAAACTGTAATCTGACTGCACCCACCTCGTTGCTCTCCCCTGAACCATTTCAAGTTTGTAAATTAAGTTCTGTTGATGTGGATCCCAGACTTGAGTGGCATATTCAAGAACTGGTCGCACAAGTGTTGTGTAAGCGTCTGATTTAACCTTATTGTTACATTTACTTAGATTTCTTTTTATAAAATTCAGCATCCTGGTGGCTTTGTTTGTAATGTTATTAATGTGAGGTGCCCATGAGAATGAATTGTCTAGAAGTATCCCTAAATACTTATATGTGCTGCTGAAATTGATGGTCTGGTTGTTTAAAGTATAGTTATTTTATGAGAGGTAGATGACGTCTCGTAAATCTCAGTAAGACACATTTGTTGATATTAAGCTTCATCTGCCACCTCTGTGCCCATCTAGAAATTTCATCAATATCTTTCTGCAACAGAACCACGTCATCTTCATTACTAATTGTTCGGCAGACCAGCGTTGAAACCGGGTCGGGTCATCCGGGTCACATTTTCTCCGGGTCATCCAGGTCTGACCCGAATTGGATCACGTGAGAAACGAAATTGTT
Organism: Dysidea avara; assembly: GCF_963678975.1. NCBI lineage: Eukaryota > Metazoa > Porifera > Demospongiae > Dictyoceratida > Dysideidae > Dysidea > Dysidea avara. The sequence goes on from NC_089277.1 coordinate 33,017,198, forward strand.
CGTTTGACGACGTGGAAACTTATAAACGCTATCACGTAGCTCTTTCGTGAGCCACGCCCACTTATCGCAATACCAACATACGCTCAGCCACGCTCATTTGTTAGTAAGTGTAGTATGTAGCACGAAATTGAGGGTATCTATGGTGAGGGGTAGCTATTGTCAGTAGGTGAAGACCTTTTTTTTTTTTGGTCTTCAACCTACAGCTAGGCTGAAGTTACAATATTTACAAATCGAACGCTCAAAATGTAGACTCGTTCGCTCGCTCCAGACTAGCCGAAACACTTCTCGGCTTTAATTAATCCGGGTCAATCCGGGTCACATCTGGGTCAGGGGGTCATCCGGGTCAGCAGTAGTGACCCGGTTTCAACGTTGCGGCAGACAACACAATCATCCGCAAAAAGGCGAATAGATGACAATATGTTACTGTTAATATCGTTTATATATAGCAAGAACAAAAGAGGCCCTAATACAGTACCTTGTGGGACACCAGAAATAACTGAAACAAAATCAGATTCGTTACCATTCACCAGTACTCTTTGTGTTTGTTTTGTCAGCTATTCAGAAATCCAGCAATGTATCCTGTCGTTAATTCCATAATATTGCAATTTCTTAAGCAGGCGTTGGTGGGGTACAGTGTCGAAAGTCTTAGCAAAATCTAAGAAAAGTACATCAACTTGTTCGTGGCTATCTATACTATTAGCTAATTCTTCAATAATGGTAAGCAGCTGGGTGGTGCATGAGTGTCCTGATCTGAATCCATGTTGGAAAGAGTTAAGTATGTTATTCTTCTCTAGGTGTGACATTATAGAATGGAAAATTATGTGTTCCATCACCTTACAGCATACAGATGTCAGTGAGATGGGTCTATAATTTACTGGCATGGAACAATCCCCTTTCTTATAAACAGGTACGATATTAGCTTGGAGCCAGTTACTAGGAAGGATCCCTTCGTTAAATGATTGGGTGATAGTATGTTAAGAGATCTGCACTTATTAGACTTTGTAATTTTAATACATGAGTGGTTATGATCATTAGTGGAAATTACTTGGAGGCATAAATCAAGAATTTCTAAGTTATGATTAGCTATATTATTACTGTTGCTATCTAGTCAATTGGAAGACTGGGAAACACCATTCTTTGTTACTATTTTCCTCTCTTGATTATTAGGTTCTTTTCGCCGTTGCCCTTGCGTCGTTTCAGTTCTTCTCTAAGTGCCTTATTGGTTTCCCATTCCTTAATTGTTAAATCTGGTGTTACATAGATGTTATTCCATCTTTCAGTTGCTCGGAGTTTAGAAGCCTGTTTCATAACTAAGCGCTTGTGGTGCTCATCATTTAGTGTTACTAAAAGTAATCTTGCTTTACTACCACCTGGCTTTCCAAGCCGCAGCACATTAGTTACACTTGACTTTGGTACATTGAATTCTGTTTCAAATAGCGAATGAACCTTTTCGTGATCCTTAGTGGAAGACTCTTCACCCATATTATGAACAATAACATTACATTTTCTATGTTCTCGATCTATATATTCATCAATGATTTGTGCAGGAGTGTCTTTCATTACTGAAGGTCTGGCATCACCAGACGTTGTATTCGTCTCCATTGGTGTGTCAGCTTGTGCAGGTCTTGAAGGCCCTCTTAATAGTTCAAGACTCTCAATAGTTGGCTTTACTAAGTTTTCCGTCATGTTCTTAAGTGGTTCTGTTATTCCATTAATTATGGTATTAGCAACCTCACATTCATTAGTAATACCTTGAGGGCCAGGTGATTTACTTCTGGAATTTGAGAGCTGAGTGAGAATTGTAGATTCACATACTGAACAAAACCAATGAAGAGATTACAAACTTATTAAATAGGTAAAACTTAAGAAGGATGTGCATAAATGCAAGAAAACCTGTAACTTGAAAGCCAGCACCGAAGCTTCGAATGTTTGAACATTTTATTAGCGAATATTCTAAGGTAAATTTCAATATTCGTCCCAGCCCTACTCTATAATATTAACAGTTCAGAACTCACAAACTCTAGCTATAATTGTTATTTTGCTATAACACTTTATACATAGTACTAAACATTGTACTAGCTACATGTCTGACCCTAGAAAAACATTCATTTTGTCGAGAGTAACATTATTCCTAATACTGTAGTGCATTGTTACTACTCATCAGGAATCACTTCACTGTCCAAAACAGGTTAGCAGGAGTTATATACATGTCACAGAAATTTTCCCAATTATGCTCCATTATGCTAGGTGATTAATTTATGCTTTTCATCACCTATTATGCCCAAAATGATGCCGACATAATCAATGCAAGACTACTTTATTCTTATTCCAATTAATTGATTAGCTATATATGTACAAGAAAACTAATGACACATGTAAACACAAGAAAAGTACATACAGTACTGTATGTACAATACTGTGTGTTTTATAACTTGTCTTAGTGAAGTGTAAACATTGGAAATTTAAAACTGAAATTGGTCCAAACATTATCTAATCAGTACCTCCTTACATATTAAGCACTAAGTATCATTAAGTGTTACCGTAATTTACTTTTTTTCCATTGTAAAATAATTTTTGGATGCAAAATTTGTCTGAAAATCTCTTGCACCAAACTTTTTACACAAGATCAAACAACTCTAATAGAGCAGTTGTTATTGTACAAAAATTAATACTTTTGCACAAAAATAAAGCAAATTGCAGTAGTTTATTTCACATGTTTAATAATGTACTGCACATAAAATGTTTTATCTACAGTATTTTGGTGCTATCAGACACGTATACATGAATAGACAGGTACTTATCAATTGATGTATGTGTGGGACATTGAAAGGACTATTTGAAGCACTAGAAATTGAAAAATGAAATTGCGGGGTCAAAGCGTATAAATTACTAATAATGAGTACCTCTTTACAAGGACCATCTTTATATTAAGACTACTTCTAAGAATCATGACCACATATAAAACAATCTCAATGATTAGTCTGGATAGATAATTTAAAAAATACTTCATGGGGCTGATGTTCTTTAATTTCATGAATTGATGTGTAGTACATACATTGCAGAAACACCAATGAAAACAGCACATGGTCACAATTTACAAGACCATAAAGTGTGTTTTGGGACCATCATACTGACTCATGAGGATATCTAGTTAATTACATTAAATGTACATAGCCTCACATGGCTATCTTGTTGGTTAAAGGGTCTGGTGGATTAGCTTCGTGCTAGTCATTTCTTTGCTATGATAAGATAGCTAGCTAGCTATAGTACGTACGATTTGAGATGAATCCTGAGTTGTTGATTAAGAAGCCATACAAGATCATAGGCTTTAAACATGATGTTCGTGATGTATTTATTTGTAAGCTCATGTTACAGGTACACACTTAATTGTTGAGAATGTGTCATCCAGTGCAGCATCAGCGAGTGCAAATTAAACTCCCTTGGAAAGAGGTTAAACAGCCAAATGAAGCATCTACTTATGAAACTATGGGAGTACCTTAAACAAGGAGCAAAGAAGTGTAAATTTTCTGCCAACATCAAGGAGAGAATCTCAGAGGTCACCAATAATACCTTCTTTGCTGGGTTTTGGCATACATTATGCCACAAAGGGATTTCAAAGATATCCATTGTAAGGGTTAGAATGGAGTACCACAAGAAAGGCGGCTTATCTATGCCAAGTAAAGGTACAAAAAGCACTTTGCACAAGCCTGCTCAATTGAATCGACAGGTACAAATGTTCACAAGTCTGTGTTGATGCAGACAGTTTCAACCGAGATGCCATCAGATGGAAGATCCATTCATTTTAGGAAGGAAGGAAAATCTATCACTCAGAAAGATTTTGGTAAGTTAAATTTTGAACCCTGGAACTTTGTCACATACTCCGTCTTAGGCCAACTTTAAGAATGATGGTGTTTTCTCTGGGGGTAGAACATAGCTTAAAAGAGTGTTGAGTGATATGGGATTTAAGTACAAGACGATTAATGACAAGAGGTTAGCATTGCAACAGTTTGTGCTTTATGTCACTACACATATACACAGGGTATACTATGAGCAGCCCTGCATAGTCCATCAGCGTCACAAATATTTAACATGAATTAAGTGCAACAGAACTGAAGGAAGACCAGTTGTGTACTTGGATGAGACTTGGGTAATGAAGAAATTCTAGAGCAATTCCTCATTCAAATCAACAGTGATAGCGATGACTCTTCCACTAGCAGCAGCAGTGGGTCCAAGTCTTCTGACCTTACTTCATATGATGTAAGATTGTTTGATATTTGCAGCAATGGTGTTGTAACTTGATGATGCCTCAGGTAACTGGGATAAAACTCTGTGAAGTACATGGAAATACAGATGAAGTGTAAGTGTATGCACTTTGATAAAAAAAATATTATTGCTTTACTATGCTAGCAGAAGTTGAACATACCATCCCTTGTATATTTGATCAGTGCAGGAGTGTTTGGAAGTCACTATTGGTACTATCAGCCCAAATTCATACAAACAGTGTTATTTCCATTGTTGAAACTTTTAGAGTTTTGTGGGAATGTGACTTCAAAAACAAAATGCTGGCTGGAAAAGTTGTGTACATCTGTGACGAAGTGATGAGAAAAGGATTAAAACGACAAATTCACTAAATGGGAGTAGAAGATGATGGGCAGCTTTGTTGTAAATGTGAAGTAAAATACATGTTGTTCGGCTCACTTGCAGGTACACCAATGCTGCATAACAGATTTTGAGCTGTTATAATTTGGAGTTTTCCTCTTGAAAGGCTGAAGAAGTTTTTTCCCTGAACATAATTAGGCCATTTATCTTCTAAATACAATGCAACAGTGGCCCCAGCTCTTCTACTCATGCAACTCTGTTTTACACACTGGTTTATTTTCTTGCAAAAGTGTATTACAGCCTCTTACATAACAGATAGTGAAATCATGTGTGTTGAGTGTGGGAGTGTGACATCTGGCTTCACCACAAACATGTATCAACATGAACACCAAAGGGCTGCACTTTAGAGGCTTCCCCATAATTTTACAGTGTCATAACTGCAGTTTCTTACATTCAAATGAAGCACCTTTAATACATTCTTAGCTGATTGAGAGGTGCTACCTAACGAGCAATACAGGAAACACATGCAATGTAACAATCGTGAGTTATTAATCATTTTTGAGGATTCCGCTCAACACGTACATACTATAATTTTGTTAATAACATCCCACTTCATTATACAGAATTTGGCCATAAAAAGATCTAAACGGTGTACATCAAGTAAAGATCTCATTAACTGAGACCAAATCATAGTTATGTTAGTCTCATAGACATCTCAATTAACCAGAGGTGTACACTAGTACCTATTCTACAAGATTTACCCGATTTCAGCTTTTCAATTTCAGTTTTTCAACTTTTGCTTTGGGTGATAAGAATGTAGTGTCTTGTGGTAATTAAGTGACAGTTGTTGACCAAACATCAAGCAGTGATTATAGTGATTACTGTACTACCTACAGGAGTAGCAGCTGATAATGTGACTGGATCTGCAAGAATCCCATATGTTCGCACAAGCATAATTTTATAGTAGAATGCAAAAAAAAATGTGGAGTATTTATGAAATCATAAAATAATATTTCTGTAAATTTTAAGCACTTTTTCACACTGAAGGAAAGTGATAAATGCTTAAACCTTGATAGCATAAAGCAAGAGAAGTTCCAAAATCTTTGTTTTGTGTCAGTCTGCCTTGTGTTGGATGAATGGTTCACGGTCATTTCTTCTCACGTTTTTGCTTTGCCCTGGTCATGGGAAAGGCAGCAATGGATTCACCTGTTCATGGAGAACCCAATGATGAAAGTTACATTTTGGTAGAGACTGTAATTGTAAGTTATAATTGTTTACTTAAGCACCTGTAGTTTATTTTCCATATTGGCATTGGTATAAATCGATTTCTGTTGTTGCCACTTTGTAGTACTGTAACTTTGAAGGTTCTTGCCTTCTAGAGCTGAAACTTTGGTTGACCATCTCTTTGGCTATCTAGATAAAGAAAATGTAATAAAACGGAATTCGAAAAATGCACTAACATGGGGTTCTTGCAGATCCGGTCACGTATGTTAGCTCCACTACTTAGTAGAGTGTTGACTACCTCCAACTGACTGCCTCACTGCATAACCACATTCACAAAACTACAGACCATATGAAGCAGCTCACACCCACCACCACTTTAAGTCACAACAAAAAACTCATGGGTGGGATGCACCTTTTGTGGTGGTAACAGTGAATATCTAACTTTTGTGTACTTTGCTATTCTCAATTACGTTAATTGTCATCTACTTCTTCATGCCAGGAAACCATACAAAGGCAGTAATTTCTGTATCAACACTTTACTTGAAGGAGTGTATATAGACACAAAGTACCATAGTAGCTGATATACTGTAATAATAGCATTAGACCATGCCCCCTGAAATGATCAGAACACTTCATGACACCACTTGTTGAGGTTACGCCCCTAAATGATCTAGCTCCATAGAAAAGATACCACCAAACATAGTAAACAACTTCACACACCCTTTATTATCTGTGGTACCATGCCCCAAACTTAATCTACTGTGCAACTGAGTAATGACATCAAGATGCTCTAATATAGCAGTCATGGCAACAGTGTATTTTATACCTATGCTTTAACAAAAATGTCATAAGTGGTGGATTTGAGGGGACCAAGGAGAGCTTTGCTCCTCTGGTCCTTCTCTTTCCCTCCTTGTACTTACAAGACTATATTGGCACTAGAAACAAGAATCATGTATTCACACCATATTCAGAAGTACAGAAAGCCAACAAGCAAATAGAAGAAAACAGTTATATAAAGCAACTTAATAGTTATAAACTGTACACTGTGAAGAAAATAAAATAAATAAATTTGATGTTTTTTTGTGCTAAAGATTGAGATACTCTAATAATAGAGCAGTCACCAATTTAATAGAACAAACACAATTCTATTGCTATTAACTGACAATTTTTGTAACAGTAGCTACTACCTTATTTTGTTTAGTACACTCTACCACCAAACAGCTTGATATAATCAATTTTGTATGCCTTGTAAAGCATGCATTTTGTTAGCTAAATAGCTATCAAAAATGCTCCTGAATTCAAGCATAGGAGGGCTAATTTTAAAAGTTTTCTCAGAAGATATCCAACTGGAGTCTTAGAAAGTGTATTCCTTTCATTCATCCAGCTAGCTATACCAGACAAAGTTATGCAAATGAATATACCATAGAGTTGGATTGTTAAGCACATTTGTCTATTAAGTGCATATTATTTGTTAAGCTCATACATATTTCTTGTGAATAACCATGACTGATAAGCGGCCCAATGCAAGGCTTACATGAGACAAAGCTATGCACAGGAAGAATGCTGGAAAAGTAATCTCTCCTTGAGTGCTTATGTCTCTGGCTTTGTATACAGCAAATCAGTCCTCTGAATTGTGATAATTCTTGTCATCATGAAGGATTTCACCTAGAAATGGAGTCAAATATTCTTATACACTAGCACAGTTACCATGAACTACAGTGTACTCTATTACATCGTAGTGATTCAGTGTTAAAAACACCATAATTATTGATTAGGTGTACATGCCTTACAAGATAGTATTATTTTTATAAAAGTTCACTACGAAATTATAAGCGCATGAGCTTAACAACCCAACTCTATGGTAACTTGTGCACTAGAGTTCCATTATTCTCATAATGGAATAAACACTGTTCTATCTTTTGCCCCCCTCATCCCTTGTAGCAGTATCTCCTAGATCCGTCTATGAAAAAATTTATAAACTAGTATAACAAAAAAATTCTTAAATTAAAAATGAAGTAGGGTTTCAGTGATAAACAGTATTGAAACAAGAGATGTCAGTAGCTATGAGTGAAAACCTCTACATGGTGTTGTAGCAATGTGGGTGGCTACAATACTAAGTAGGGATTTTCCCTCATAGTTATCATTCTCTTGTTACACTACTACTTTAATAACTGGAACCCTACTTCATTATTAAATCAATAATTATTAAATTTTGTTGTACTAAATTGTTAACTATATTTGTTAGATCATAGCTATAAAATACACTGTTGTTGTGACTGCTGTATTAGAGTATCTCAATCTCACTACTCAGTTATGCAGTGGATTAAGCTGGAGGTGTGGTACCAAAGATAATAGAGGGCTCGTAAAGTTGTTTCTAGTTTCTGGTTTCATCTTTTTTGTATGTAGTCTACAATGTATCACACTGATAGTGATAGTACATACACACTGTACAGATATCATGTGATGTGTACTAACAGGTTTAATACCAAATACAACAATCTCAACATAATGTGATACATACACTGGTAAAAGCATTAAGTATAGTACTAGCATCATATAGACACATTTTTTGTAGATTTGTACATTTTAAGATCATACTCTATTAGAATAGTCATGAAGTTAGTTGTTGTAACTTTGAAGTACTCTAATAGAACAATCAAAATGAGATGAATATGAAACACCTTAATAGAACAATCTCTCATACTTGGCAATATGGATACATTAACAGAGAAAACAAGTAAAGATAAAGTTGTTTTGTGAAGAATCATAAAACACTGAAACATTCTTAACAGCACATAATAGTGCCATACCTAATTAACCTCAACACATTTACCCACTCAACTTATATAGTGTGACAAATCACATTTAATTGTGGGTTTGGGTTTACAATATTTGGTAATAATATGCATACTAGTTGTGTTCCTGTAAGTGGTACTGCTAACACACTGTACAATACAAAATTTTATTAATTTGTTAATGAGATATTTACATACATAAAAAATCTTTTAAAAATCTTACCTTATTAGTAAGACCACATTTGTGACTGGATTTTGGAAAAACGATTCAAATCGCACATTAGAAATTCGAGATAAATAGTTTTAAAGAATTCAAGTCAGCATAACTTGCCAAGGATAGCAAACACACTTATGAAATTTTCATAAAAGGTACATCAATCTATTACCTTTCAGACCACTTCCAGTACTTGTAGCTGCTTGCAGAGTTTCCTGCCAAATAAGATAGAAAATCTGAGCAGTTGTACAACTGAAGTAGTATGACGAGTGCTCACAAAGGAGTGGAGGGAGGAGATGGCAGGGAGGGCTAGAGATAGACTTCAAAATGGAGGCAGAACATGATTAGAGTCAAGACATGAGATTACAGGGCTGCGCTGGCTCCTTAATGGCTGATATGTAGCAAAATCAACAGAAAAAACGTCTGGCCAACATTACCAGGCCATTTACCAGTATACCACTGATTCTTGCCAAGCCAGACCCTTCACAAGGCCAGATACTGCCATTCAAGATCTCTATACCACCCAGAAAAGTTGTCTGTTAAAACCAGTCTCATGTAAATAGTTTGAGTAGTACTGAGGGTCAAAACTAGCAGTACGATAGTGTGGCTATTTACTGGTGGTGTTAGTTTGATTTTACCTGATGTGAGATTTGGATCGGTTTTGTAAAATCTAGTCACATTTTAATAATATAGGAGACAAACATGTGCTCAATAATTAGGTCTTCAACATAACTTGACTCATATTTGTAGCACTACCACCAATTAGCACCATTACAGCAATAAACTCATCAGAGGTGGATGTGCCTTTTAACAAATATCTGCCTTCTGTGTTTTCCCATTCCTTTTATCTTCAATTAAATAGTCATCTTATCCTTCATGCCAGCTACAAAGGCATTATTTTTCTGTATCAATGCTTTACTTAAATGAGAGAGAGCATTTATTTAGATTACACAAAATTATATTTGACACGCTTAACGGACTGTAGTATCCTTGTGATAGCATTGGGTAGCAATTACGCAGGGCTTGTAAAGTGACTGTAATGGGCCACACCCAAATCATCTGCTAAAAAAAATGTTTAGATGATGCTGCCTACCAAAGTATCCTAGCCTCCGAGAAAAGATTTTGGCTAGTTGCAAATTTCTGACTGATTTATGTACAACCTTACCATACCCACACCCTTACTATACCACAATTTTATAGTTTTATGAACAAGTGTCATGATAGGAGAGAAAATACATACAAAGTCAGCCATGTGACGGTTAATAAATACAGGAAACCAATGTTATTATTAACACCCTGTACACTGTACTTCACTTATAATCAGATTTTGTAAATCTGTAACTCCTTGGTGGCTCATTTCTTCTTAGTGGGAATAAACACTACTTATTTTCACAGGTTTTTCACAAAAAGGAGACCAAACTACTTTATTGTAAGTTCATTCACTTATTTATAACCAATCATGAAGTAGATTTTTGCCATAAACAAAGAAATGTTCACTACATGTATACACACATAGAAGTATGGATGTCTTCATCAGTACAAGTACACAAAATAATTTGGAATTTTCAACTAGAGTAGGGACCATAGCACATCGATAAAAAGTACTGAAACAAGTTGGAGTAGTCTACGACATTAAATCATAGCAAAACAAAAAGGAGTGTTTTTCCCAAATGTGCTCAAGATACCATAATGGAAATGCATAACACTTCTTATTGTTTTACTGTGATTTAGTATTGCGCACTACTCCAACTTGTTTCAGTACTTTTTACCGATGTGCTATGGTCCCTACTCCTATGATCAACCTGTCACATAGCATTTCAAATCAAGAAAAGCACCTCTGCAATCCATGCATACCGAAAGAAAGAAATAGCGCCGTGCACCCCGTTATATCAATTATCACCTGAAAAGTGAAGTATCCATTATGCTTCATTGTCAGCTACGTATTTTCAACCCGTTACACAGCAGTACAAATTAAGAACTGTTTGAAAAGCACCTCCGTAATTAAAATAGCCGCTATGGAAAATACAGACGATTTCTATTACAAAGGGAATCCATCACGTGCTAGCTACCACCAAATTAACACTCAATGCTGTCAGCAAAGATGAATGGGACACAAAGGAGGGCACCGGTAAGTCCATGAAGAATACATTGTACATACTGCGGTATGCCAAAAGGCACCTCTCATGCCGAAGCAATGTCAAACTGTGAAAAAAATCAAGCCTGTATCCTTAGCCATTGTCAAGTTACGCTTTTCTGAAGGAATCAGTCAGCTACTTGGTCTGTCAGTTACTCCTGTTAAATAATTATTATTTTAAATTTCTTAGCAACTTGTTGAAAGCATTTCTGGTCGATCTGAAGGCTTGTTTGGCTTAGTTTTGGCTACCTTATCGGCGTAAAGGAAAATTGAGGCTGGTTTTTGGGTAATGTTGTAGGCCATGCCTACTCCTTTGTGGTCCTATTATACAATACGTTATATGATAGGCTTGTAAATCATTATTATTGTGAATTTGCTGACCTCTCTTATTATTAACTCTTGCCACAATGTTATGTGATTGGATTTTGGAAAACAATCCAAATCGCACATTAGAAGTTTCGAGATAAATGGTCCGGTTTTAAAGAATTCAAGTCAGTATAACTAGCCAAGGATAGCAAGCATGTCTATGAAATTTAAACAAAGATACATCAGTCTATTACCTTTCAGACCACTTCCAGTACTTGGAATAAACATGTCTCCCATGATTCATTGAAAGCTTCTCAAACTTTAAATTTGTTGCATCATAACATGTACACATGTAATTCTTCAGCCAAGAGGAATGCATTCAGAGCACTTGTCCTACCAGTTTTAGATTATGCAAGTACCGTGTGGAATCCTCACACTCAGAAAAACATTTCTGAAAATCCAAAATTGTGGGGCTCGTTGGGTGTGTGGCAGCAGGTACAACTGTCATTGTCACGCATCATATGGAAACAATTTTGTGACATCAGTGAATGTTCTATTAGAGTGTGTAAATACAGTCTTCATGGATTTCATTGATATACATAACACCTTCAGAATGTTTGTGTGTATAGACACTTAGTAAAGTGCTATATACATCATATGGACCAATGAATTTGCTTTAATAATTAATATTTAAGAAACCAAATATGTCATACCTGTCTCATTGAGTGGTATGAATATACTTAACAGTTGTAAGGATTTCATTACCTGAATAAGTAAGTAGCTAACCACTAAAGAAGGCAATACAGAGCAACTGACTTTAAGTACAATTGTTTCTGATATACAATAACAATTATTGTGAAGTTCTCTAATAAAGCAGTTGGCCAGGTTTGGATTTAATTTGTTTACAGTAAACAGTGACCACTTAAAGAAAAATTGAAGGGTTTGCCTTAAAGACAATTATTATGTGCACTGTATGAGCTAATGAATTCCCTTCAATAATGAATCATGTTAAAGAAAATTAATGCGACATAGAAAAGGCTTACTGTTGCATATTGCCATATGAATATAATTTGCACTTGTAGAGATTTCATTGGCTAGATAGGCAACTGATCAACAACTAAAGATGTTTGTATACATCAATCATCTCTCAGTATGACTATCTCTGTTATGTGACAGAAAGATTTTCAAACACTCTAATAAAGCAGTCTGTTACTTTTTTTTGTATTGAATTCTTCCATATGTGGTCAAAGTCATCTAGTGAATGTTGTCATGAGCTTCACTGGCCATCTCTTTCCACTCGTCGGAAGTATCTTACAATAGTTACCATTTATGATGTTTATCACTGCCACATTTCCTTACCTTTTTCAAGCTCCTTTTCATTTACCAATTCTTGTACAAGATCTTACTCCCTTTCGTTACAGTGTAAGCGGTCATCAATAAACTCTTATCGGTTATCTTTTTTGGTAATGATATTTTTTATGGAATTCTGTCCCACATGATATTCTCTCTCTTCCTCATTGGTCTCACTTTAGACGAGAGTTGTATAAATTTTTATAACACTTTTTTTTCTCTTGCTACAGTATTTAGTTATTTGTTCTGCATTGTACTAATGTCCTTGTAATGTTTGTTGTTCTCTGTTTTTGTATCTTGTGTTTTTGTAGGTGTTCCTCCTATAGGCATTTGCCTTTTGTAATTACCTTACCCATATGGTTAAACAAATAAAATAAATAAATAAATACTTGCAGCTGCTTGTAGAGTTTCTCACCAAATAAGCTAGAAAATCTGAGCAGTTGGACAATCAAATTAAGTAGTATCACGATTGCTCACAAAGGAGTGGAGGGTGGGGGGTGGTAGAGTGGGTAAGGGATAGACTTCAAAATGGAGGAAGACCTTGATTGGAGTCCAGACTCCACACATGAGAATACAGGGCTGTACTGGCTCCTTACTAGCTGATATATAGCAAAATCACCAGAAAAAATGTCTGGCCAACATTTTTAGTCCATCCACCAGCTAACCACTGATTCTTGTCAACCTACAGTAGACCCTTAACAAAGCCAGACACCACCATTCAAGATCTCTACACCACCCAGAAAACACATCTTTTAAAACCAGCCTCGAGTTGTTTGAGTAGTACTGAGAGTCAAAACTAGCAGTAGGATAGTGTGGCTATCCACTGGTGGTGTTAGTTTGATTTTGCCTGGTGTGCGATTTGGATCGATTTTGTAAAATCTGGTCACATATAAGACTTTGTACAAATTTAATATGGTCATTTTTCATTACACAAACAAGACAAGTGTTAACAAGTTTGACAGCTGACAATGTCACATTAGACTTATTGCAAACATACGACAGTCACTCTGTATGGCAGCTAATACTTGTTTGGTTGAGGGTGAGCACTAGTTGTATAGGGCAATGTACAAAGAGTTTTCCAGCCTACAATGAGCTGTATTATAAGCTTCATAAGTTGTCTGTGTAATATTGTTATTGTACGTGAATGGATTGACGTTACCATCTTTTGACTAGTGTGAGGCTCTCTCAGCTTCACCTCAATAAACATCTCAAGGATATTGCTAATTCATAAACACACATTCATGACATTTCCTATTTCAACCAATGTTCTTTCTGATAGCTTATGAAGCCAACAATGTCATTTGCAGTGAATGCTGTTATACTTTCAGTACAATACCATTATAGAGAGTTATATAAATATTACAGAGACTTTTCAGTGTCAATACAGCCAACATTTTTCACATGTTCACTGAAGCATACATAAAATGTTTTATCCATGTTGGTACTAACAGTCAAGTACATTAATAGTATTACAAGTATGTACGTGTTGAGCTGAATCCTCAAAAACATTTAGTAACTCATGGATGCAATTGCACATGATCTTGAAATTTGGCTCATTTGTAGTGCTACGTGACCCGCTAAAAATATTTCAAAATCTTTTTGTTCAAATGTCTGACATAATATTTACAGCCAATCAAAATTTTCTCCATGCATACATTTCCTATTGGGAAGCCATAAAATGCTTACAGCCCTTTTCCGAACTTGTAATGGAGCCAATTTGCATGTGTCTGTTGTTGACACCTTGGCTGTCACCATTAATCATATAGTTGACTGAAATGTTTACTGTCTTGAGAAAAAAATCCACTTTTAATTTTTAGCTATATTTCAGAATCCAGCTCAACTTGTACATACTATAGGTACTCATCAATGTAATGTAATGTGTACACAATTGTATTACCAACAACCAGCCTGTGGTCACTAACAAGGTGTACACCTGGTTTAAATAGTACATGTAAATAGTAACATTGTACTTCGGAAATTTGAAAAAAAAAGTTATGTAGTTTGTGACAATTAGCTAATTCTTTCTTCAAAATTCCAAACCTTAATTGAGAAATCATTATTTCAAATACACACAACACCAGTATACAGTGACAACTATCAACAATGTCACTGTTGTTACTGTATTACACTATTGGTACAACATTACTTGTACAATATCAACTCATCAACACACTACCAGAATCTCATGTTGAATGGTACATTGTAGTTAATTTGTGAATACTACACTAAATATAAAATACTAACCATTTAAATGATAGCCAATTAATATGTGCTAAACATGACCATATATGGTATCACTTATGGGAACACTTTGATACAAGTCAACACACTACACATTGTATCAACTCACCCAGTTCTTCCCATTCACATCCACACCATTCTGTAGGTGTTGTTGTACATCACTGAGTCTGCCATTATAAGCAGCAACACATAATCCATCAATGGTATACTATAGTGTACATATAATGTAACAAATAACATGTCATGTACTATACAGCTATACTACTGGACACAATACACAACATGGTGGGGTGAGTTAGAGGTGTAATTTTTATCCCTATAACAAGTGGATGACTACCCCACACATAATGGGAGATGATAAAATAACATAACATATTGAATACACATGACTAAGGTATCCAAATAGAAAAGTATTAACACACAACACATCCAGACTGTGGGGGAAACTTTTGTGTATTTTGTGATTTTGCTTACAACCATGAATGTTTTTACTGTGAACCTTCATAATATGTATCAACCACAAAAAGTTTCCCACCTCAAATGATTACATTGTATGGTATCAATTGTAGTATGAGTGACATTTCCAGAGGTCACTATTTGACCTTTGTCCTTACTTGAAAACATCATCTTATATTTAAAGCACCACTGTATGTGTACAGAGAATACAACAGGAAGGGGTATATCAAGAGGCTAATACAGCATGCAGTGGCAGAGGAAGGTAGAAAATTTGGGGTGGGGAGGGGGGCTCAAATTGTTTTGAACTGATACTTGTATGTAAGCTGGAGGCTTGTGCATGGTTGCAGGGATTACAACATTGTGCAAAGCACACTCAGTATGCAAAGGGTATGGGGACACGCCCCCAGAAAATTTTAGGTACTACGAGATTGAAACTGGTGGCAATTTTTTACGAAGTATTGTCAATTAAAATCTTTCAGGTACAACATATGTACAATGAATCCTTCTACTATAGAGGTTTTGAAATCACGGCGATATTTAATCACGTGATACACTCATAATGTTACACAAGGTAATTATTAGAGGAGCTCTGCCCCTCTGATCTGAAAATTGTGGGGGGTTCCAGCCTCTCTAGCCCCCACCTTCCACCGCCACTGGTATATATGAGGTGAAACCAAGTGTTGTGTTTGCCTCAAGACACTCACTGAGTGCTGTACTTTTCCTATACACAAGCCTTAATGTGTTGTAAAACACTTTCATGGGCAAATATTTAATGGATACAAAATGAACACTCCAAATTAAGATGACCAGAAAGCACTTTAGACCAGTTAAAGCACCGCCACACTTGTGTTATGTATCAGTGTGGGATCAGAGTGAAGTAGCCTAAAAGTATTAGACAAATGTGCACCAGTCTAGTAGTGTGGATACTGCTTAGTGACAGTTCAAACGATATGAAGTAGGTATACTGGTTGTTCATTTATCAATTATTTTCTTTCTTGTTTGTTTGTAGGCTAAAAACTTTAGTGGCCAGTGCAGTCAGCACATCAGTGATAGAACACTATAGTTAAGTGCCTTGTGCTTTAATTCAAGATTCTTCCTAGTTGGATATTAAGACACATGCAGCATTCACATAAAGTAAGTTATATTAGTCAGCAGCGTAGGCAAAGTATGTAGAGATGTAAAAATGTCCATACATGTGTGTGTGTGTGTTGCATGACTGTCCACTCTGGCATATGGCAAAAGTCTAGCTACATCACTAGGTAGTGAGGATGTATAGAGAAGGTAAAATTAGTCCAAAATTTACTGTCCTGTGTTTTTTTGGTTGAGCCTGAAACTCCACCATTCCATAAAATGATGCAATTTAATTATTTTAGTTCAGATTCTTATCAGATTTATGGTGCTGGTTATCTTGAATATTTAACTTTATCATTAACCTGAGGTGGATTGCATTCCCTCCTTGAAGTTAATAGACATTTAATTTAACTTCACATAGCCAACAGCAACACATGTGACATAGGCAAGTTGATCTGCAACTACAGTCAAAGTCTTGACTGGGCAAAAATTCACCTTGACTTTGTGTGTCTTAAAATGTTTCAGTGTTTGACTGCTTTATTTCTTATTTCCCAATGTATCCTGGCACTTGTACCATAACAAGTGTGGGCTTGCAAAAATACGGCATGTGGATCGAGCATACAATTTGCAAACTTCCATTACTCAAAACTTCTTTATTATATCATGCTATGGTCATGCACTCTTCTGCCGGCCCTTATTAAACGTTTAAATGGCTATTTGATACAAGTTACAGAATGCAAATATTCTATATACTAAGATATGACTGATTGTGTGGCAGGATGTAGTTTGTGTCCACCCTATAGTATTTTCACAGGTCCGGTCACATACCAGCTAATTTCTTGGTGTGTGTTCCCAACAGCTATGAAGAAACATCATTACAATCATAGCAACTTGTTATCTGCTGGAACTTTGAAATATCTTATTGGAGATTCTTACTTCTTGTGAGTGGCATTATAATTCCTGTAAACTCATGTATAGTTTTTGATTGTGGGTTTTGAATTCATCCGGCCCACAAGTAATGTATGTAGAATGATTTCGTTGCCTTGCATGACCATTGACCTACGTAAGTACAGTCATAAGCTAGTGACAACTCCTTACATTTGACATATGTGGAAACGTATGATCAATAGAATGATTCTGGAGGTCTTTTACCAGTGAATTATATTTATAATATATTGAGCTAGCTACACATATTTTTGTACACGCAGGCTACCAGTGGCCTTGCACAAATGCTGTACAAACGTTTACTATTAGAGTTACTTAAAAATCTAACCTCTCTTTTCGCCATGTTGTATGAAGCATAAGCAGCGGAAGGAGAGTTGCTTTTAGATACGCGCCACGTCCCGCGATGAATTTCACGTGATTTACTGAAAGGGCAGGCCATAGTTTTAATATAAATCTATGGGCAGGCGATGCATCTCGAGATGGATGTGATGATGGAGGTTCCTCGGGAGGTTCTATGATATTACTTGTGCGCCAGATTAGTTACGCAAGATCGAGCGCAAGATACATATTTACTCGATTATGATTACAGTTGCAACGGTAAATTTGTATATTTTTTTGCATAGGTAGCTGTTTTCAACTTTTTGTAGTTTGTACTTATTAAATCAATGGCGGATCTAGAAATTTCAAAGGGGTTCAGGCTTAGGCGACAAGGGTATATCTCAGCCTGCCAGCCTAGGAGACAGAAAAACCTTTAAACTTGGTCTTTATATCCACAGTATCTGCACATTATTATAGGCAGACACAACAAATTGCAACAGCCCCCATGCCCATACAATGGGCAGGTAGGCCACCTTTACCATGCAATTATACACATGCCCATCTTCATATGGCAAGTGGTAGTCACTTCCATACTGCCAGTTGATACATTTGCAACCGGAATCACTGAGAATTTTGGTTGCCGAAATTTTGTCTTGATCACTTGATTTCACCTATAAAAGAGCCTTGATTCTTGATAGTCTACTGTAAAATACTAGTAAATTCTTGTGTATGCTAAAAGTTAGCTTTCAGAGGTGCTTTATCATCCCTTTTGCGGACATCTTGATTGGTTGATTTGCTTTTTTAGCCATTTCTTGGTTGGTTATTCACACTTCGTAAAAATATGATCAAGATGTTCTAATAGAGCAGTCACTTACTCTAATACATCAGTCAGGAAACACTAATGTAGCTACTGTAATAAAAGTCATTTCTCGAGTATAACTTTGATTTGAAAGCATAATATTGAGCATAATAGACTTGATCCTTAGCACTGCTCAAAAACATAATATTTTGAGAATAATAGGCCTGGGCCTAGAGGCAACAATGGCTAGAGTTTACAGTTCACAGGTAGACATGGTTATCGCTTAGACGACCTAGTGGTTGTGATGTATAATATTGGTTGGTTATAGCAGTTAGATGGCTTATAATATTAAATATTTTGGTATACACTTCAATTCCAAGCAAGCAACACCAATCCATCACAGCCATCCCCATCATTATTATTGTGGGGCTCACCCCAATTAGCTATTACAACTGTACAAGAAGTTGTGTGTTATGGACATTTGTGCATAACTTTTCAATATTGAAATGCCACAAATGTTCAAAGTGCATACCATTACCATCGCTTTGTTTACAATCTAGTATTGGTATTGGGCCAATACTACTGTTGTCATAAGAATTGGGAATTATATTATACTACTACAAAGATTATCAAGTGTGAGTATAAAACAACTTCCTTTTATTTTACTGGTGCAGCAATAGACACTTGTAAGTATCATGCATAATGCTAATAATAGTAGGCAAAATTACTCTTCTATGCTAATTTCCACAAAATGAGAAAAGGATTGATATACTCCAAAACCGCGGTCAACAACTCATAAGTAATTAGGAAGTAGAAGTCATGACAGTTATCAAGTAGTGTTGTAGAATTATCTACACTTCTTCTCAAACCATAGTATATAGACAAATCTTTGACAACTGCTTTGCACTTCAGTGTATACAATGTTTAAGAGTTGTACTATTGCCACTGACAAGTGGAAGCAAATAATGAGGACTATACTGCTTATATGCATTGCATTAATCACCTATACTTAGGATGGTGCATTCTAAGGCTATCTGTTGTGGTTTGCCATAACAGACTTTGCACTGTTGGTGCTATGGAGAAATGGGGACTAATCATGTACAGAAGACAGTTCTTCTATATGATCCTCCTGTGCTGACAAGTAGCTTAGTAGGTTGGTATGGTAATAGCACTTGAGTTAGCTCATCAGGTAAACTACTATACTGTACTGTGTCATACCGTAAATCAAGAAAAAATTGTCATCAAAATTTTCATTGCTAGCTGTATCAACAAAAATTAAAACGACAAAATTATTAGTTAATATGAAAAATTTGCACATACAAATAATTGACAAATTAGCTACTACCCACAGTTTATGCCACTCATCCTTTACATGTATTGCCAGAAACGACAGTGGATGCATGTACTACAATAAATGTGACTGGGCCTGCGATAATAGGGCATGTGGGCAGATGATTTTTGCCTACTTTTTCACAGTTTCATCACTCATAACGTTTTGTACCATTACGTTATGGTATTGCAATTTTCAGCTCTTAGTAAGCATTCAATTGGCATCATGATGCAAGTTACAGAATGGAAATATATTTTTCCAGTACTGAGATATGACCTATAGAGTGATGGACTGTAGTTTGTGCCCACATTCCCTGTTTTCGCAGGTTCGGTCACAAATATGAGTTGATGATAAATTACAGGACATTATAACTTAATTCTGTCAAACTTTTTTTGTCGCATATGAAAGTGACAAAAATATTTTGCAACAGAATTTTACTACGAAAAAATTTTCTATGCTGAAAATTTCCCTGATTTATGGTATACATCTATCTGTGTGCCATACCTGATTTTGCTGTTGCAGCTATCAATAATTGTGAACTGATTGCCTACCAAAAGTATAACATACCATAACTACAGATGATAGAGAGGAGAATAAGAAGCTTATAAGTTACATGAACACACAGTGACATGGACACAAACATTGCTTTTCTAAATGAGCTGATTTGTTCCATTAGCATAAGGCCACTCCAAATAAATTCTGTTTCCCGTCCACCGCCCGCATCTAGTTACTGTCAGCTCTATTATATTCCATTATTCCGTATTCTTCCATTATTTTCCGGTTATTGTTGCATACTGACAGGCTCATTTGAAACCATGTCAGCTCATGTGTCAGCAGTGCTATCAAGTCCACACAAACTTCACGTTTGTGCTATTTTTGCAATTTCAAAAGGAAGGAACAAGCTTAAGCATGCTTTTATGCAGCTTTTTATGGTTGTGCCAGGCACATAATGGCTTGAAAAGCTGCCAATCTTATAATGAATAATGGAAATGAACCGCCCGCCCGCCCGCCCGCATGCAAATATGCTTGAGTCCAGGACGGGAAATAGAGAATTTATTTGGAGTGGCCTAAGCTTCATGTATGTATAGCTGCTACATGTACTAGTAACAGTTAAGGACCCACAGAATAATTTCCATAATAACAAGTCACACTGATTATTAATTGATATAACATGTTTGACTATTAGTAAATCACAAAATGAGCAGCCACAGTAAACCACATCCTTCACAAACCACCACAAAGAAACTTCTGTGATAACTGAAGTAGTAAGTGACATACCTGTGTAATTATACATGTGTAGATTCATGATAATACGAGCACCTCTAAATATAATTATAGTGTTAGTCATTACAATTATGTGTTATTAAGGTAGGAGCAGAGAACAATACTGTATAGCCTAATTACTTTGAGGGGCAAAATTTTTGAGGTTGTGCAATGTTGGTAATTTTTTTGGTAATTTTCTCCCATGTATTAGAATATATGGAGGTTTAAATATTTTAAGGATAAAAATTGTTTGTAAACCCCCCCCCCCCCCCAAAAATTTCCCCTTGAAATATTTAGGCCATACGGTATACAGAAGTGTGGGGCAAGTCACGTTGGGTGGCTGTAAGTTACAAAGTGTTTTATAACTTTGTGTGCAAAACACACTAGCACAATGTTAGGGGGTCTGGGCCTCACAGGAAATTTTTGATATTTACATACTTTAATAATTCCTTTACTTTGGCAACTGGGTATTGGAAAAGTAAGGGGGGCACTACCCCTCCCACTTTTAAAAGTAGGGGAACTGCTTCACCCCATTTCTCTGCTCGTTCCCATAGCTACGACCTGCACAAGTAAAGCAGCTCCTTAAGATCTTCAAATGGAAGTAGTCAGAAAATCCTGTAATATATAGACAGATTTTCATCTACACAGTAGTTGTGTTTTCTGAGGGAAAAATTTTTTCCGCATCTTTTACACATAGGCCGTAATTCACAATAAAGTATTTTCACTTTAAAAACTTAGTAGCTAAATTAAAATGGTATTGTTTAAGAATTACTCCCAAAGTTTTCCCTCGGAACTGTGGATGGTGGAAATTCATTACCCTCTTAATAAAATCATCACCACAAGGCATAAAGGGTTGCCAATTAAAACAACAGTAGATCCAAACTTGTAAAACGGTAACAAACAACAGTAGATTCAGATGGAAGGTTCTACTCTAACACATACAAGCTCTAATTTATTTATTAAGCAAGCCACATAATTAAAAATCATTACAAGATCACAATAATTACATTACACATTAATTATATACAGTCAGTCATTACATCCACTAAACCACATTATATCATACACAAAATGTCTACACACAATCACATACAGTACATAGTACGTGAGTCTCAGTGTGAGCTCGAGGGTGTGAACTCAACAGTGTCTGATGTTCTAGAAACTTGTAACTATCATCTATCATTAATGCTGTTGCTAAAACCTTGATGATAACATTGATCCTTGATAATGTTGAGGACTGGATCAAGACTGACCTGTAATATTAACAGTCAGTTAAACACGATGTACACATCTACACACTACTATGGTTGATGTACATATATATATGGTCCATATCATCAAGAGTTCATAGTATAAAAAGAGAGGAGAGTGTCCTAAGCAGTATAGCCTGTATAAATGTGAACCTCAAAGTAACACAGTAAAACTTTGATTACTTTAGGATATCATGTCAACACATAAAGTGTTAAGGAGCATTGACAATGTCATCAGTGGACTGCTTATTGAAGTCATAACTACAACAGTCAGCGAAACTTAATGCTGAGTACATCCCTGACCAACTAGCACATTGAAAGTGACTATAGGTATTGCATCATAACTTTGAGATTCACGTTTGTACAGGCTATAGACCGTATTCCAAATAATGTCACATGAATTTTCTATTTGGGGATTCTTATATTTTCGAGTATTATCACCAATGGCGATCGAGATTTCAAAGATTGATATAGAGGCTAACAAACTAGATATCGAGGCGAAATTACCAGGTTTGGTTATTACAGGAAAGAAACAATAGTTTTTCTTCTAGACTTTGAAAACCAGCTGAAAATTTCTAACCCGGCGTTAGAGAATAGATTTTACACCCTTATAACTGTACCTGTTAGTTTTAGGTCTTCCAGGATTGAATAGTGATCTGAATCTTATTAAGCCCCATAGGAACTCCCACTCAAAAATGTTAGAATACCCCAAATAGCCGTAGCCATTTTATTTTGTGATGTCATTTAGAATACAGTCTATACTGCAGTAGGACACTCTCCTCTCATTTTATATTACGAACACTAGATATCATAATACCAAGGGTTTATAAACTCTTACTAATAATGGAACCTATAGGACACATGGTCCCATTTACGTAGCCATAGTTTCTAATAATTAACTGTTTTGTATGGCTTCACCATGAAATTCACAGGGCCTAAAACAACCAAGTTGTCACCATAAAGCACCTTGTACTAACAGAAATCTATTAAGCATTTTGTTCTCTACTATTTACAACAAACAGGGACTCTCTTGTAGTGCAAGTTACAAATTTAGCCCTTCAGAGTGAGCTCTTCCTTCGTGCTTGGTCCTGTGGGACTGAATTTGCTGTTAGACACTATTCACCTGATTATCTACCATAGTGTGGAGCTACCTTTTCTATCAGGTATCTAGTTTACGCATTAATTCTACCCATGTCATACAAAAATTTGATACAGTTTTTTTTTCTTTTTAATTCACCACTGCCAGGCGGAAGCAAGTATTAAAAACTGGCTTCCGCACAATTGTACTACTGCTTGTCCATCCGAAATTCGACAGTCGTATCTTGAAAAAATGAACAACTAGTCATTTTGTATCAAGACTTGTAATAATAGAGCTTGGTAATCTCATTAAATGCTGATGATCTGTGTTTATGCAACATAATTATATTCATTTGCAAATGACAGGAACTGGTAGTCAACCACAGTAATGACTATATTTAAGCCAGGCCACATATCAAGACAATACAGTACCCAGTTATTTTAGGTTACCCTTATAGCAGCTGGCCAGACAAAAAGAGATTCATAATATTTGAATACAATGTATATACAAATAGGAACCCTTATATGGTCATATTTTACCTTCTTATGTTGATGGTGATCTCCCTGTGACTTTTTAAATAGTTCTCTTTCATGTTGCTGTTTATCTAATAGTTTGTATTGTTCAACAAGTTGTGTCTGTTCCCTCTTAACTTCTTAACATTGCCTCTCCAGTTCAGGTGGTTGTTGCTCACAGAGTCTTTCATCTGATCTTAATTACTAAGTACTGCAAAGTTGAAGTTGTCCCTGGAATACATCATTATTTGATTCCAACTTCTTCTTAGGTTTTGTAACTAGAAAAGTACACTCAAATAATTTTATACTTCCCTACATTCATCACAGATGTACTGCATATAGGCATAGGAAGTGGGGGTTGGGGAGGGGAGCATGTCCCCCAATAATTTGATTAGCTATTTAAAGGCTTCAGATCAACGATTGTGACAAGCGTCTCTAAAATTAATTTCTTAGTGGTTGTGACTTACACAAGTAAGAATACACTGCTGGAATGTTTCAAACATGTTTTTACTGCTAAAAATACACTGAAATTCAATCTCAGACAGCTGGAGCTGGTTTTCAAAATGTTTCCTGGGGGGACATGCTCCAGACTCCAAGTTTAGTATGCCCAGCTTGTATTTTGTCTTTACCATTGTCTGGCCCCCCAACCATGAGGTGCTTGCTACACCTATGCTGCACTATATCATACATAATGTACAAGTGTGTGTAGTGCGTGTGCATGTGCTTCCATGTGTACGCGTTGTCACTGTTGTGATAGTGTGTGTGCTAACATGCACGTGCAGATGTATCTTGTATAATTTAGTGTAAATGTGTGTTTCCAGGAGCTTACAAGTGCCTTCGAGTGTTATATTTGCACCTTCGGTACTTATAAGCTCCTGGTGTTACATTGCTAATGAAGACGCAATGATAGGTAGAAAAAAGACCATTACCTGGCCACTTAATGCCAACACTACACTAGGACAGGTACAAACTGACAAACAGCCGTGTGAAACTAGAGCATTAGTGAACAACAACTACTAGGAATCATACCAGCAAGGTGGTAATGGTGTAGGCAGAATATATTATGAAGGCATGAAACACTTGTGTGTGAGTGAATGTGAAAACATAGGAATCATATAATATAATATAATGAAGTGACAAACACACAAAGACACACAAATGCATGCATGTAAGCACATGCCACACACACACAACACACACACAACACACATAACACACACACACAACACACACACATAACACACACACACACACACAACACACACACATAACACGCACACAGCACACATAACACACACACACAACGCACACTAAAACCAGCCACGTGATATCACTAACTATACCAGTGCTGCGAAATATACCGAGTTTTTAGTTAAACCGTGGTATCTGTTTTGGTACCATCTAATTTCTAAACACTGCAATACCGTGGAATAAACAAAACATTCTTTAAAGCTTCACTATTTGTATGAAAAGTGTTCATATAACAAAAATATTATACTGCAATCAACTTGCAAACACAAGCCTGTCTTGAGTACATAAAAAATGTTTAGAAACTGTACTGTACTTTTATATCTGGATCTAGCAGTAGAGCAGGGGTTAATCTAGGGGGGCACAGGCCCCCCTGGTTAGCTACTGCCTTCCTAGGTTTATACCTAAAACCTTGAGAAATGGAAAGGTTTAATTGATCCCAAAGTTGTATAATCCAATGGTCAATATTCAATGGCATCACAGTAAAATTTCACCAAAATTGTTACACCTAAATATTCAAAATTTTCCTGGGGGAGCATGTCCCCAGACCCCCCTAGAATCCAAAGCGACTTACTTTGCCCCCTCTAGGTTAATATTCTGGGTTGAGCCCTGGTAGAGGTATAATGGTATATACCGGTTATACCACAATATTATGTAACAATATTGTACTGTTTGTGAAATATCAAAACTATTCAGTACTGAACTATACCCCAACACAAAATAGGTCATATCTGACCTGATTAGTTAAGTATGCACAAATCCAGTTATCTTCGCTATTTTAGAGACCTGAGGAATGGCACAATAATCACTGAGAGCAAAGCCCGAGGTGATTATGTGCCATTCCGAAGGTCTCTAAAGTATACCAAATTAGAGCTAAAATAACACTTCTTAGATGAATACGATCATCTTTATGATCAAGCAATGTTGTCTACACTCTAGTAATGATATCTGATGGCTGTTGTGACTGAAATCCAGCACAGCACATGATGCAATATTGTCACGGGTGTATCTAACCAGTTTAGACACCTACCTGCGGGTATCTATTGGATTTTAAATACCTTATTAATGACTAAACTTCAAAGCATACTATGTGTGCCATAGTCTAATTGTTGATGTACTTGACTGGAATAACACTACTAAATATGGCAATAATGAAGCCATAAAATTATCAACAACCATCATCATTCTTTATAAGGTACTATCCAAAATGAATTTATCAAACTGTAAAATAGCAGGGTTTGTATTTTCTGCCAACCAAAGACACACACACATGCTCGCATGCACGCGTGTGCACTCTCT
The DNA here is from genome assembly GCF_963678975.1 of Dysidea avara. Taxonomy (NCBI): domain Eukaryota; kingdom Metazoa; phylum Porifera; class Demospongiae; order Dictyoceratida; family Dysideidae; genus Dysidea; species Dysidea avara. The sequence continues at coordinate 33,043,630 of NC_089277.1, forward strand.
CACACACACATACGCTCACAAGCATGTAAACATGCACGCACTCACACACAACACACACTTACTCACATACACACTACACCTACTACACATGCATGCAATTAACGCATGCACACACACACATACACTAGGACACATACACTAGGGTTGAGACAAATAGTTCGAAGCTTCGAAGCTTCCTTCGGTCTCATAACATTCGGATGCTGTTTTACCCCACCAAAGCTTCAATACCATGGATACCAGCATGTTAAACCAGTTGTACAAGTATTATCACTCATTGTGGAAGTTACCATTTACATATTTTTTGATGTAATTGTAGCTTAAACAATGGTTATACTGGAGCTATAGCAAAGTGTATGAATTTGTGCTACAGTGTACACCCTAAGAACCATCAATTGTGGTCGTTAATAGTTGACATGACATTTGCAACAAAGCTTCGAAGCTTCGGTAACATTTTGAAAAGAAGCTTCGGAGGATGTATTTGTGCATTCGTTCCAAACCTCGCAACAAGCATAAAGTGTACACATTTTATGCAACACAAACACACAAATACTCACCAATAAGTAATATCCTCATTTCTTCTCTACTCTTGTACTTATGGTACATGGTGCCATCCTAGAGTAAGACATGTTGTCATGACAACAGTGACATCATAGGCTAGTGACACCACTATGGACATAGAAAGTATCGTAGTGAATCACCTAGTCAGTTGTGGTTCTGATGGTCAGTATTATTTTATTTTAAAGTTACAAGGGTAAAAACTGGGACACTGATAATACTAAACTATGTAGGCTACAGCACTTGATGAGATGATCAACAAAATGGTATTTCAGTGAGGGTTATTCTGCCAATCTCAATGTACCATTTGATACTGGTGGGAAATATAGTCTATCACAAATAGGGATACAATCCCAAGTGTCCATTGTATCATTCATTACAGGTGGAGAATCCTGGGATAATCCTAGCAGGGATAGACGCAACCTGCCATTACAGTATTTGAAAGAAAGAAAAAAAAAGGAATTCAATCTATCCAGGTTACTAGGCAACTGGTATTCAAGTAGTATAATATCAACTTCTGTGAGGAAGTATTGTACAGTGGAACCTCCCTTATCCAGAGCTCTGGCTTGTAGTCTATCAAGTTTGGGTTAGATGAAAGTAGTCTGGCGTAGCTGACCCCCGCGCATAGCACGAGGGTCTGGTGACAGCCGCATTCAGTACCTGTGCCAGCCTTACGAAAAACTGGTACGTCCAATCAGATCGCTTAGTGACCAATTAACAACATTCTATGATGTTATTCCCGATTCATGGCGAGCTTCTTATGTCTTTTCCACAACCAGCACAAATGTAAGGGTTTGCTAAGGAAATAGACGTCAAATCAAGTGCAAGTACAGTAGCTGTCGCGCTCTGTTACCGGAAATTGTCCACATTTTTCGTTCGTATTTTCAAATTTAATTGCATTCCATCTGCACAGGTACTGAATGTGGCTGTCACCAGACCTTCGCGCTACACGCGCGGGTCGGCTACGCCAGACTAGCACAAGGAGGAAGCCTAAAGGTTGCTGTTTAGTGTTTACCTACTAAGTGGCTTGTTTATTCTACTAATGATAACTACCATTTGGTTGCTAGGTGATAATACATTTTTATAACCCAGGGGAATGACCATGAATGGTCTATAGTGACTTCTTCTCTACCCACTAAACTGTAAAGTGCAAACTGATAGCAGTCATTAAAACAGCTACTTCAGCATATTAGCCTGCATTTCTTAGCTACAGACATTTCTGAGATACGGACAGTAGTATGTACCAGACTGCCCGGATAAGAGAAGTTCCACTGTATGCATAATTGACCACTTGTTACTTACATAGCTAGGAATGTCAGGTTTGTGAAACACAACATGACATACAATTCAGTGACTTCACATTATGTTGGTGACATATTGTCCATCTTCAGTAAAATAAAGTTAAACATCCTAATTTGGTTCCTCCAATATAAATAGCTACACTTATCAGATCAGTTATCGTTGATATTGAAAACACTGAGGTGTCGGGGTTGAACTTTTCTTGACATGTGACCAATCCACATGCAAACACTACAACATGTGTGTACACAGAAGATACTCTAATAAATACTCACCACTAAGATATTCTGATAAAACACAATTCTTTACTCTCCACCCTGTAAGTGTTTGAGGTATAATATTCCAGGCAGGTGTTATACTGAAATTACCTACAAGGAGAATTGTAACATTAGAAGCAGTAAAATACCAGACTGGATTTGGCACTGTCAAAAAATCTAACACTGCAATAAAATTATGTCATAGACTGCCAAACTAAACTTCTACACACAAACACAGAACAGCTTACCAAGGTACACATCTCCATCAAATGTTACCCTATATTATCAGGTCCCTGACTTGACCTCATCTAAGTACCCTGTGTGTTAGATAACAGTGTGGATAATAACATGTCACCACTCATGAGTTATGGAATAACATTATTATACAAGTGGAACAAAAAATTAGGAATTTTCAATATGAGTAGGGATCAAAGTAATAAAAAGTACTGAAACAAGAGAGATTATCTACCACCTGAAGTCATGCTAGTACACACGTAATCCCTACTTCAGTTGCCAAGTGCTATCGGTGTAGGAAAGGTTTAATCTATAGGCAAAGCGAGCCGTTTTCATGCAAGAAGTAGGACTGTAGCTGTTGCCATCTTCCCGCTAGGCCTGGCTGAAGGCATCAGTTAGGGAGTCAGTCACTAGAAAATTCAATCAGATAGAATTCTTTTTTAAATTCGTGGAAACTCATAGGATGCATTTCGTGTCGTTTTGAAGGCGAAATCGTGCTTCACTTTTGTAATACAATACTGCTGAATCGCCGAGATGGTTTTGTAAGTCTGCTTTTGGTGTGTAATTTTTTGGCGGGAAATCGTGAACCTTGACGATCCCTACCATTAAGTACTACCGTACTTAATAATAACTAAGGATTGGATGTCCACCAGTATATCAGCAGGTGTAGATGACCTCCCTTATTTCAATACTTTTTAGCTTTTATCGATGTATGCCTATTGCATAGCTCCTTCAGTGTGTTAAGTTTGATAAATAGTTATCATTCAATAATCGGTGGTGTACACTAAAAGGCTGAACTTTGGCAACCCATTACTTGAACAGTACAAAAAGACTATACAACTGAGACATCAATAAAGCTAGACAACTGATATTCTAATAGCACAATATCAATTATTTGTGACATTTACAGGAGTTATGCATAATTGAGCACTTCCTTCTTATAGCTAGGAATGTCATTTAGGAAGATCTGTGAGACACATACAGTATGACATGTAATTCACATGTTACAATATTTGATATTGATAATGAGGTGTTGAACTTTTCCTGACATTGACCAAACCTCAACATTTATGTGCAAAGGAAATAATCTAATTAACACTCACCATTAAGATCTTTCTATGTTCTGATGTTCTCTTCATAAACAATTAAGAAACCAGTGAAGTTCTACCTGGAACCAGTGACGTTCTGTCTGATCTGGCAGGTGTTATACTGAAAACAGCTACAAGGAGAATTGTAACATATGTAAGAAAGTGGTAAAATGTAGGACTGGAGATTACCGACACAGTCAAAAATTTATTGCACTTTATGTCATAAAAGTAAAACTACACCTCTTAATATACACACTAACACAGAACAGCTTACCAAGTTACAACTCCATCAAATGTCATGTAGTTCCCCACATCATCAAATTCTTCACTTAAACTTGATGGTCTGCAGACATCAACTTTATAATACCACAAAATCCTTGGAAAAGACCATGGAGATGTTGGCTTGGCCGGAGTATCATAGAATATCTCTGTAGATTCCTCCAGGTCCTTGTTATTGCCACTAGTGTAATTGTATAAAATAAAAAGGTTACTCAGTTTAAAGTGATAATTGTAATGATGTGTGTTTATATTGGTAGACAAAAAAGAAGATGGAACTGCTATGGCTGGCAAAAAGGCACATCTCAGACTGAAGCTACATCAAACTCAAGCCTGCAGCCTTATAGGAGTAGGACATAACGTCACGATGATTGCGTGACGTACCCATACTGTACATTTTCCCAGAGCTTAACTCTAGTAAGCCATGAAGTTTAGCACTGTGTTTATTTTGGAAATTGTACTTCACTAGTGTAGGAATCACTTTATATACTAAGCGCCGAATAAGTCCTAATGATATTACGGTGAATTTTGCAATAGTGCATTATTTAGAATAAATTCTGATCATAATTTCAGGTACATGTGTTTCTTCACTGTATTCTTAGTCACTAGTAGTAAATGCAATCGACTTTGGCATCTACAGTAGCTAGTACATTAGTTTTTCATCATGATTAGAATTCAATTCAATTATGCAAAACTATACGCGTTGCGACATCATGTCCTACCCCCTCCCCTCCCCGAAAGCAAGCTGCCAGCAGGCCCAGGGCAAAGAGTTAAAGTGGGGCCCCAGGGACAAGGAGGGTTCTACTCTGAATCACAACTTCAGCCTAGCTGTAAGTCGAAGACAAAAGGTCATTACATGCTGACAATGACAATCACTACCCCTCACCAACCATATCTCCTTATTTATAAGCTTGCTACACTGCTCCTCTGAAACTGTGACTGCTCTATTAGAGTATATCAATCTTTTAAACAGTTATTCAGGGGCCCTTGATGGGGGCCCAGGGCAAAATGCCCCATTTTCCCTCCCCACTTATCCTGTGGGCAGCCCTGGCTGCCAGTTATGTAGGTAGTAAAAATTTCAATTAAAAATATACAACCAGCATTACATTTCAATAAAGATACTGATAATTGCCACCATATAATTTCATGTTTACTTGTACATAGCTACCCCCACACCATACTATACCCACACACACCCAGAAGGTTGGCTATTAAGAATGATTGACCACTAGCATACATACATACAAATCCTTTACAACAACTAACTACTACTTAATCAGATCTTGCATTACAGAAAAAAACTGCATGAGTAATGAAGTGGGGGCTAGCAAAATAAAAATAAGCTCAACATAAACATTTTGAGCACCCAGCCCAAGGAAACTCGAGGAAAAACCTGCCGGCCTTTTTTTTTTTTTTTTTGACCGTACAGGAAAAAAAACACCAAAAAGCTCCACTCTTGTGCATGTATATCTTAAAGTCAAAAGTTCTCCGTCTGTCCACTCCGGTTATCTGATGTGAGTTAAGAAATTCACAGGGGAGGGTGGGTGGGTCAAACCTGTTTCAAGACACGTAGCCTAGAGTGAATTATAACACACCACAACACACTTTTTATACTAGGCGTCACGTGCAGACATGACGCAACACTATCAGTATTAACGTAGGAGCTTATTTTCTGTCTAATTCATTGCATTCAAATGCCAGAAAATACACGTGTGTTTGCTACTTGTGTGTGCTTTAGTAGATGTTGCGATTGTTGGACTAGGATACTATGTAGTGACTGTTCTATTAGAGTACCTCTATCTTCGAGTACCTTTATCTTTTTCATGCAAATCTGTTTTACAAACAATGCCTGTACCTGTTATGTGCTAGAGTTACATTCAACACTATTGCCAGCCTGTTATGTAGTCTCACATGGCCAGACCCTACTCTCTATGCAGAATTTATTGATCAGATACTATAAGCAACTGATAAGCACAACACAGAGACTAGGGTCTGACCACACTGTTAAGCCCAGACTATGATGACTTTGATGATGATAAGTGGCTACTAATCAGTGTAGGAGTAGCTTACTTCATAACTGATAATTAATATATCATATAGCAGGATATTTTCGAAAGGTTAAATTTCCGAAAAATTCAAAAATACTTGCTATAGTACATCCTGGCTATGAAGTGACAATCAAAGAAAGTTTAGCTAGGTATATATAAATGATTTTTGCAAGTGTACGCATGCATAGTTTCTACTAATATCAGTTAGCTACAGTTAGGCACTGGGCCACACACACAAGTAGCTAGCCATATAGCTATAGCTACCACATGCGTGCATATGAGCGAGCACGAGTGACACCACGAGTCTTGAAGCCTATAAGAGCTCGAGAAACCAGAAATTACTAGGAAATACTATAATTATCAGCAAACATCTATATGGGCTGAAAAACGCCATGTACTTAGCTATGGCTCAATCCAAAGCTCCATCCGCAGGCCACTGAGGCGAAGTCCACCAAACAACATGGTTCAACCTACGAAGGAAGACCCTAGGGTAGCTAGACGAGATTTTATCAAAGCCAGTTTATCTAGCTATACTGAACAATCACAGCAGTAAATTCTAGCTATGTATGTGATCAACACAACCACTGTTAGCTTCCTCCGTGAATTAATTATCTACAGTGTGGCAGGATAAAGAGGCATTGTTTTGAAAATATTTTTTCGAATTTCCAATCAAGCACTCTTTTTCAAAAATTTAACCTTAAAAATTTCCCGCTATACGGTAACAAATATCACTTCCACTTCAATAATGACCAGATAGTCAGTGGAACACTACAGCCCTATATTTTCCAAACCATGTACACAGAACCTTCCTTGTGCATTAAGTCTAAGTAATTTACATAGATAACTTCTTGTACTGACTTAGCAACTGCCTGAAACAAGCCCATTACATACACCTCCTCTAAATAGTATACCATAATACATGGTGTAACATGAACTAATAATTTTATGTATGGGACAATGTTTGTGTGGCCAGGTTTGACATATCTCTATCTCACCAGGTACCTTGTGAATTCATCTTGATGGCTTAATCCTTTACTATATTGCATTAAGTGAATGTTATCAAATCCCCAGGTCCACAGTTTTGTCTCGAAATACACTGCTAGGTAGCCCAGACATGACATCAATACAGTAATTTTTGTTGTGCTATAACTAAGGACCTAGATGGTCATGATTTAGTGCTGACAATTGACCAATCTTGACCACCTTAGCCTGTAGTGTGAATTACGTTGTAAATACACCTGTACCATGTAAAAATGGGAGTTTAGATCATTGTGTTGATATTTCACTCATAAAATCCTTGAAGTAGTAATGACCAGTAACCCACACAAGGCTGTGCCGTGTCTCACAGGTGAAGTGTGAGCACTCAAAGTCCCATCTGGACCTTCATCTGGACAGTTGGCATTTGCTTTCTACCCATTGATGTTGTGGGCTACTTCTCCAGTTGACTCCAGGACACCAGGTTGCCATCTAGTCCCTATTTGTGTAAACAGCTGAGCATACTGGAGCAATGTGAGCTTCTCGCTCAAGGAAACAACAAACACCAACACACACGCACACCTCAACTATTAGTAGAGCCTCTCTGTCCATAACAACACCTTGGTGTGACTCTAGTCTGCTTCACTGGCTGTATAGTGATGACATGATAGTAATAGATACATTGTATCTTCTTTGGCTATATTGTACACATCTTGTAGCATCATTGTGAAGAATCTGTATAATGACATGTACAGCATTTACAACAATGAAATATTAATGTTAGTATAAACAGGCACACAAGATAAAGATACATGTAAGCACATATGTACAGAAACACACAGATTGTAGCATAACAAGGTTGACATCATTTAGTGATTGAACAAAAATTGCAAGTGTTATGTGGTAAGAATAAACTACTGTCACCATTATAATTATCATTTATTTCGAGGTAAAAGCATGTATTGTAGCTAGGGTACTCATACATTGTAGAGGTACACCGATATGGAAGTTTTCCATTATACCGATAACCGATATATTGGCTACAAAAATTACAGATCCCGATACCGATATTGATATCTGAAGGTTTTCAGCATGGACATTACAATAAATGATTTTTTAAATGTGGCAAAAAGCTTAATAATTATATAACCCGTTGGCCCCTGAGAAAATCCTAAAAAGCATTTCCAGGTTGCTATATTGTTAGTTTTAACCATGTATTGTCTATATCACTCACCTTTGCTACAAGTTTCTTAGATAGAATCGATCTGGCGAACCTTTTCAAAGACGGTCACCCTCGTCCAGAGACCTGAGCTCTGCCAGCAGCCTTGGAACTTTCTGCCATGCAAAACCATCTATACGTTTGCAGCAGATGGGACTACAAAAACTAGCTGCCATCTTGCTGGCCATGATGTGGCAAATCCATTAAACCATATTTCAAGTCCGTGAACTAAAGTACACGGAATACAGTATATGTGCATCAATGTTTCAAAGAATTGCGGACATCAATCCTCTCAATACCAACGGCTAATACTGCCTTCCCCTGGTGGGACCAAAATATTATGCCTTTGTCCTTTAATCACCTAGAGAGCTGTGAAGCAAAGCTTCAGTGTGGCATCTAGTCATAAGGTGAGCATGCAACCAAAACTATGTACTGTACACTGAACCATATTTCCTTTGAAATGTGGTCTGTCCATTTAGATATCAAGCTATTTCTTCCCAGCCACTAAACCCTACTACATATGAGGCTGGAATTAATATACTAGACCACAGTTAAGGGCTACTATATAGCAGATTTTTGTCGCTGACAAATTTACATACAAAAACAAAACTGTGCAACACTTAATATGCAACACTCAATCTCACGAAGTGACAAATTTGTATCACACAGAGTTCTCTACACAGTAGTTGGCAGTGGCTAAGAGAGACCAGTACCTCTACAATCGGACCAGTACCTTCGTAAATCCAACTCTTACAAATATCACTGAAGTACATGCAATATACTCTAGTACAACACACAGCATATCAGTTAACTTTAGGCCACAACTCAGGAATTCCTGGGCAGAATCCTGGACATTAAATTTCCAGTGCAAATTTATTGTTCACTGAAATAAGCATTCACGTACCAAATGGAAAGTAATGACACTTGGTTTGAAATAGATATGCATCACTGTATCCATATCCATGTTGAATTTAAGCAGGCCTTGAAGTTGGCTGGGAACAGGGCAGCTGTTTTCGCTGCTCAATGAAACACCTGTTGTGTAGGGAAATGAAGCTAATATATAATAATAAATAAGATGTTGTGTACATAAACTAGAAAGTTGGCAAATGTTCCAACACAACAACAGTCTTACAGGTGCTAAAAACCTTAATACAAACCAACTATGTCCTCACAATAAAATCCTGCTACATGCTTCCTTAGATAGCTGTGGCTTTCTTAGAATTTACCTTTGGCTTGTTTCTCTTAAGTAATAATGTTCTCACAAATTAAACAATGCATAGGATTTTTCACATCATTGTCTATGCCACCACACAGATTATCTGAAGCCACATTTTTTCTGCACTACATGTTTACACATTGTCAACCTTAATTGTAGGTCATACATACACACATACTACACACATACTACACACGTCACATCCTGTACTACACATGTCACATCCTGTACTACATACACTATACAATATACACACTTACCATCAGTGGACACTTCAAAAGCAATACTATGACTAAGATGATTTGTTTATTTCTTGTTGGACTGGTTGTACAGCTTGTTGACAAAGATGATGTAACTTGTCTGCAGCAGCTGTCCTCTCCAGCCCACATCATAGTATCTGGTCTTGCAATGTCTTCTTGATCATTGCTATTAATAAACATTAAGTTATATACTACCAAAATACAAACACATGTACAAATATTCACACAGTGGATACCAGGTTATTGGTATACACAAATACTCCAGCAATGTAGGCCTACTTTATTCCACGGACTGAACTTGACTGGACTCGCGGACTGGACTGGACTCACGGACTGAGCTGGAAACAGCTTTTAAACAATAATCCAGGAATTATCCATCTCTTGCAACACTGGAGACACCACTATCGAGCTACAACTGTGTTGCTGCTGGCTCTTCCTTACAAGTCATGACACTAGCGCATAGATGGACTGGACTCGTGGACTGAGCTGGAAACAGCTTTAAACAATAATCCAGGCATTATCCATCTCTTGCAACACTGGAGACACCACTATCGAGCTATAACTGCTGGTACTGCTCTTCCTTACAAGTCAGATGACACTAGCACATGCACTAATCAATTAGAATACACTTATGATACACGTGTACTTGCAGTGATAAAGCGTGACAGAGGCTATTGTTGTAGCGTACATGTTTTCTTTTGTTGCTTCAGTACTTAACACTAGCGTTAGGGTTGCAGTGATGAGCCAGATTATTTGCATAGCCCCCTGGTGGTGCCACCTAGCTACCTGCTAAGAATAATTACTGGCTCATCTCTACAGCTGTAACACTAGTGCTAAAGCAACAAAGGAAAATATCTACGGTACAAGAATAGCATCTATCACGCTGTGTCACTGCTAGTACACATGTATCGTAAGTGTATTCTAATTAATTAGTGCATGCGGAGCTAGCAGCAGCACAGTTGTAGCTCGATAGTGGTGTCTTCAGTGTTGTAAGAGATGGATAATTCCTGGATTATTGTTTAAAAGCTGTTGCCAGCTTAGTTCTCCAGTCCAGTCCAGTCTAGTCCAGTCCAGTCCAGTCCAGTCCAGTCCAGTCCAGTCCAGTCCGTGGAATAAAGTAGGCCAGCAATGTATGAGGAGAATATAATCATACAATGGTGTGTGACATATAACATCTTGTAGGGAGAATATGTCATGGAGGCATGAGCTATCAGTGTCTGAGTCACTGTGACAGTACCTCTCTTATTTGAACAATCTGGTATATACCAGACATGGGGCCAAGTACATGAATACTTATACTTAAGTACACTTAAGTACAGATTTGAAAGTACTTGTACTTTACTTAAATACTTTCTTAATTTCCCCAATGTACTTGTACTTATACTCAAGTACTTTGCTAAGTACTTGTATGTACTTGAGTACTTAAAGTACTTGTAAGTACTGCAAACATTGTACGTAGTTTGTACACAGTGGGTGTACAATGAGAATAACAGAATGTTATGAAGGTGCAGTTTACAACTTCTTGCAATTCTTCTACTGCCTTCCCCAACCTTACTATGTATCATGTTGCCACGATTAATGATGTCATAGCATTCTGGCAAACAAAAACAATGCTGTTGTTCAAGTCAGTGCATTTTAAGAGTTTAACAGAGAGATTGGTTGACAAAAACCAACCCCCCTAGGCACACTTACATACTACAACACACTGAATACAGCATATGTTTCACTACAGCAAAATGTACTTGTACTTTACTTAAGTACTTCCAGCATGTACTTGTACTTTACTTAAGTACTCTCTGGATTGCTGTTGGAGTACTTGTACTTGGAAAATTCAAAAGTACTTGTACTTTACTTAAGTACTTCTAAATGTACTTGGCCCCATGTCTGGTATATACTACTATTGTTGAATGAGTGTAATGACGTGCTTGACTGCATGCAGTTGCAGGGAAAACCAGGAAGCCTACGATCATGTTCATGCCTCACGCCATTGTTATGGCAATTCAAACAATGATAAAAAAAACCTCAGTACATATCCCAGAGATGTCCACAACTAAGAATTACACACAAATTTAAATACATGTTGTTATTGCTATCAGTTAGTGCTACATAATTTAGAGGAAGTCACTTCAGAGTATTCATGGTCACTCCCCTGGGTTGATTATCACCTAGCAACCAAGTCAAACTGGTAGTTACTAGTAGTATAAACAAATCACTTAACTGGTAAACAACAACCTTTAGGCTCCCTCCTTGTGTTTCATCTCACCCAAACTTCATTATTGTCAATAGACTCAAGCCACTTAACTAATTTGGGCTGAAAATAGAGGACCAGATATGAGAGGTTCCACTGTAAAGACATCATCATACCTGCTGATGAAAACAATCGTTCTGATGGAACAGAAGTTGCTGGTGGACACAAGTAATGCTGTGTTAACTTTGACAGTACAGGAAGCCGTTTATTGTTTTGGCCCCACCATGTGTAAGGGTTTCCGGTCTTGTAATTCAGATAAGAATTTCTCTACTTCTGTTGTGGTAGCAGGAGTGTCACCAGTGGAGTCAGTAATAATTTCTGAGCCGGATTACATCAAGTAAGACTGCATTTTTAAGTGGACACATTCTCTTTGGTTGGCTAGGACCAGGCTCATCACTTTCTCTTGTGGAATCACTAAATTTGTCCATTTCCTCAATCAGCATCTCCTTGGCTGTAGCCTTGATGATATTACCCAAAAAAAAATCTTTGAACCTGGGATCCTATAAAGTAGCCAAGGCCAATTCTTTTCTTTCTTCAATCCCCGCAAACCGAGACTTTAGAGATTTCAGTAATTCCCCCTTCATTGTACAGATGCCACTGTCATTTTCATTCTTCTCAAGTGTTTTGGTCAGTATCCTTACGTATGGAATGACAATGGATATTGAAGCCAATTCAGCTGATATAGAACGTGTAATTTCTTCTATGGGGCTCAAAATATCGACACATCTCTTCATCATTTCCAGCTGATAGGGTGTAAGCTGCTGGATAGTGCCACTTTCTGCACAGTAGGCTGTCAGCACCATTTTTTGCTCCAAGACGGATTGAAACATATATAAAGTGGAATTCCATCTAGTAGTGATATCTAATTTGAGCTTATGTTGAGGTATACTTCAACTTTCCTATATTCTTTTTAGATTGTGGTTGGCAACTGAAGAGCGATGAAAGTGTCCCACTATGTTTCAGCATATTGCAAGTATATTATTTATGGTCCTTTGTACAAACAGCCCATCTTTTATTACAAGTTGCAGAGAATGTGCAAAGCACCCAAAATGAGCAAAAGAGGCATCATTCATGGCTTTAACCATATTGCTTGCATTGTCACTTATAACTATATGCACTTTACCACGAGGTATCTCCCAGTTTTGAAGCATCTGCTCCATTTGTGCTGCAATGTGCTCACCAGTATGAGATTCTTCCACTGCCTGTGCATGCAGGACTGCAGAAACCTTAACAAATGCATCATCAACCCAGTGTGCAGTTAAAATTAGGAAAGAAATTATACTAACACTACTGCTCCATACATCTGTGGTGAAACTTATGTACTTGGCTGTACCAATCAGCTTACACACTTCTTTCATGCCAGTAGAAATCTTAGGTACAATTGTATCTGTAAAATACTTACGGTTTGGACATTTGCAGTGAGGTTCCAAAGTTTGTAGGACTCTTTTGAAACCAACATCTTCAACCATCAATAACGGCTGGCAATCTACTGCTAACATCTCACCAATTCTCTTGTGCACACGCTGAGATCTGGTGTCATTTATGTCCCAAGGCTTCGATAGTTCTTGCACTTCCTGTAGGGAGAGTTGGTGATCGATTTTTCTTTTACTTGTTTCTTTCCGAGGTGGAGTTTCTTTGGCAGCTTTACGTTCACTATTTTGTGTATTACGTCCGGGTGTTTAGTGAGATGGCTCACTAAGTTTGTAGTTGTATACGACTTTGTACTGCTCCCTCCCTTTGAAACCTTCACCTGGAAAGTATTACAAACTGCATATTTTGCGTCTTCATCCACCACAAAAAACTCCCAAATGACGGAGCATTTCTTTGCCATTTTCTTTTGTTTGTTTCAAGAACAATCGAAATAATATGCATGCACAAATATCATGTGATTATATCATATCGGCCAACTTTAAAACTTCGATCCGATTCTGATATACAAAAAATCTTACTGATATATGGTTAAACCAATACCCGATCAGATTATCGATACAACACTAAAACACACACAGAGCACATGTGAAGGCTTTGGTTGCTGTATACACAACCACAGAAACGCTGAGACACTTGTGCACTACTGAGGTGATAAGAGTCAGTACAGGTAACTCCTTCAGGGTAGAGACCATTATCCCACATATTCTACACTATATACAACCAGCCACATGACATGTGGACATCACTAACTACACTTCATCACATAGCAGGTCATATTTCAGTACCTAATGGAATATCTGTAACTTGCAATGCATAGCCAATTGGTAGGCAATTGGGGCGAGCCTGAGCGAGCCCCACACTAGGGAGTCAGCGGTGTAATGGACACGAATACAATAAATTACGATATAAAGCGGATACCTTACACGTGCTTCCAGATCATTCTCCTTATACGGTGTGCGTAGTCCATACAAGTGCGTATAGTCGTCCATTCCACGGAGAACTTAACGCGTAGATTACTGCTTAGCCATATATGGTATGTGTAATGGTTCATTTCATGGAGGAGTTAACGGCGTAGATTACTGCTTAGCCATATTTGGTATGTGTAATGGTTCATTCACGGAGCAGTTAACGGCGTAGATTACTGTTTAGCCATATTTGGTATGTGTAATGGTTCATTTCACGGAAGTTAACGGCGTAGATTACTGCTTAGCCATATTTGGTATGTGTAATGGTTCATATCACGAGAGTTATTGGTGTAGATTACTGTTATGCCATGTAAGTGAGCACGTGTAACTATTGAATGCATACGGAGGAATGTAGGAGGGAGCAGTACAGGCTCAGAAGGGATGCAGAAACTCCTGAAGAGACAGAAAGGAGAAGGCATAGAAACCATGAATTTATGTGGCGTCGAAGAGCTGCAATGACGTGAAAAAGGTAGTTAAGTAGTATACTCTCAGATCAAAGACTTGACCTTTATATCAACAACTATCATACCATCAATGAAAGCTTTGCAGATGTGTCATAGTGATTTTGCACAGGCTATATTGATTCTTAGACACTCTCCTCCATAAAATATTATGAACTCTGCAATTCCAGAATTCCTTACATTGTTTCTGCCATCAATGCTTCAAATATATACACTTGGGCTCGCCCCACGATGCTGTTAGCATTTGTCTAGTAAGAGCATAGCAACGTATAGTGTAATGGTATGAGAACAAATGGTCTTAGCTCAGAGGAGATGGTCCTAATGAACAGGGTCTCTTATGAGACTAACATGTACACAAGTGATCTGATTGGCTAATTTCTGTACATGACTGGAATAACACTACCAAATATGGCAACAATGAAGCCATAATACCATCAATAACCACATCCTGTGTCATTCCTTATAAGGTAATGTCCTATACAAAACAGTAAAATTTAGGTTTGCATTTTCTGCCAAAAGTACGTGCCACCAAAGACTAACTATCCTTCACACTACACACAGACATACACAAACACGTACGCATGCACAATGCAAATACACAATTAACACACACAGCGTACACATGTACAGTATGTAATACAAACACAACACAAACAGACATTTAGATACTCACCAAATAGTGATATCCTTATTTCTTCTCTATTGTTGTGCTTCTGGTACACCACACCATCCTAAAGAAAGACATGTTGTCATGACAACACTGACATCATAGAGTCCTAACTATTATGTATGAATGCTAACAAGTCTAACATCTGGGCCAAGCACCAACTCGTGATTGTGTGCACCAAATAACAGTGAAAAGTAACAAGTGATGTGTACCGCTCGTTTGTTAAGCAGTTCAACATATTTGATGATAAAGTTGAAGCTACTGGCAGCAAAGAACTAGCCTTCTAATTTTAAGTATATTATATTTACACAACAACAAAACTAACCTTGTACAAATCCGTCCGTAACTTTCGCCTTGTAGCTCATATTGAGCAACAATAAACTTCACAGCGCTCTTCATTTAGAGATGCATCTAATGATATACAAGATCAGGTGATGGTGCTCTTTAATAGGAGTAAAGCAATTGCTTGCAACAGATCACATCGTGAAGAAGACAATACCGGTGTTAAGAAATCGCTTTGCTAGTTGAAAATGGTAAGTTCTACATACTAATAACTTAGATATTTCTGCTTATTATTGATAGGTGAATCTGTACTACAGTTTGTATTAGCCCTTACTACTTCCTGCGGTTTTGGTGACGTTACAAACTTGCTAAGTAATAGAATACGCAAATTTCATAAAACTTGCGGGTTTTCAGGGTAGGCACTGCATAAATTACTGTAGTCCTTAAAGGGTTAAACAAACACTATTGCTAACTATAGGGCGAAGATGGTGACTGCAATGTGTAGCTTTGATTGCTCTATTAGAGTAGTTACATGACTGCTCTATTAGAGTATCTCGATCATTTTTAATGCAGCGAGAGATGAAAAGTGAAGTGTTGCTGAGGGTTTAATAGCTATAAATGGTGTCAGTTAAGTGCAACTACATGCATGCTACTGAAATACAGTGGTATATAGTTGTTTGATATGACAAATTGTCAGTGCAACAATGTTTATGTGCCACTGAGCTAAATTTAAAAGGGGGGTTCTGTCAAAACCCCAGAAATCCCTCTAGATCCGCCACTGCAGCATGTTACATAATTCAATCTAATTCCAATAATAATTAAGATTAATTCTAAACAATGCTCTATTGTTACAGTGCAGTTCACTGCAGTATTGTCAGCTAAATAGAGCTCAACATATCTGACAATACAACATGGTTTACTAGAACCAAACACTGTGGCAAAATGTATAATATGCACACGTCACACAATTACCATAATGTCATGTCCTACTGTACTCCCCCTTGGTACACCAGTATTATCCACATCACTGATATATTTGACCTTGATCACAGATCACTGTGATATATTTGACCTTGATCACACATCACTGTGATATATTTGACCTTGATCACTCATCACTGTGATATACTTGACCTTGATCACACATCACTGTGATATATTTGACCTTGATCACACATCACTGTGATACATTTGACCTTGATCACACATCACTGTGATATATTTGACCTTGATCACACATCACTGTGATACATTTGACCTTGATCACACATCACTGTGATATATTTGACCTTGATCACACATCACTGATATATTTGACTTTGATCACACATCACACAAATCATAGTCTGATGATATAGCGCAACCAAACATGGCACTTGAAATTGGCATTGTTATTAAATTTAAGAGTATACACATGTAATGTAGGATTTAGCTAGGAAATCCACACAAAGTGTTGGGGGCTGAAAAGGGCTCTGGGAACACTGCCGTCAATGAAAATTTAGGTATTATTTTCAAAGCTATAATAGGGACTATGTATGGGTAGTGAAACAGGTACAGCATAATTATAGGTTTATAACCAAACCAAAATGTGTCTTCAGAGCATCTAAAACAGCTTTGCATTTTACTTGCTGAATTTTTAACTGAAACTAAATACTAGATGCCTGAACAATCGTAGCCCAATATTGAGGATATAGAATGTGTACCATGCCTCATAGGTGAACACACACACACACGCACACGCACACGCACACGCACACACACACGAGGCAAAGCAAATCCTTTGACTACTGTGTCTACCCAGTGAACCAGCAGTGGGACACAAGTGAGCACAGGAAAATTCCCCTGGGGCTCAACCATCAGGAGGCTATACCATGTCTCAGGTGAAGAGAGGTCCCACCTGAACCTTCACCCACTGAGTGAGATGTGAACAGATGGTATTTGTATCCCTGGAAACCCAGTGATGTTACAGCTGCACATGTACACTAGTGCACACAAACACACACACACACACACACACACACATGCACACACACACACCTTGACTATTAGTAGAAGCTTCTCCAGCCATAACATCTTGCAAGTACATCAGCTACTGGCCTAGCTAATGTCTGCTACATTATTGGTCTGGCTTCTCATGAAAATATCTATAAAATATTAAACATACATACTAAGCAGAGACATTTAATTCACAAGATACAGACACACGTAGGCACACATGTACAGTTACACACAGATTGTACATAACAACTTGTGAACATAAGAGCCAAATAAATTTGACAGCATTAAACAAATAAGCAACTACTTGATCCTCCAGCAACATTGGTAGAAACTATGGATAGAAAAACAACTTCTTATGTTACTGAGACTTACTATGTCAATGAGAGTAATCCACTAGTTGACGAACGGCTTTACACTCATGCATCGTGGTAGGCACTATATGGAATATATCAAGGAAATGTCACAACACTGCTAACAATGAAAACTCGTGAGTTATCACTAGCTCGTGCGAGTTATAAACATTAGCTCGAACATTACCAGACCCTTAAAAACATCGCGAAGTTAGATCAGCACCAATACGCAAAACAAACACCAGCAATATAGCGACATATAGCTACACAAGCGATCTTACCTGATACGAAGCACATATTCCACAAGAAAATGCAACGTGACAGGCCACAGTTCGTCAATCCTTTGGATCCAAGTTTGAATCAATCAGAAGATTGATGCGCACGTGCCAGCACGTGACACCATTGGAGCTGACTTGAACCATATGCTTGAACCAATGAACAACCTTTGGAAGTTCTGTTGCTAGCTTTATAAAAATGCAGTGATTAATTATTAGGATAATAATCATGAAACTCGTGCAATGAAAATAGCTATGGCAAGGCTATTTTGAAAATTATAGCCGGCTAGTCTATCAAAAAATAAATAAAAATCATTACTTTTTCATTGGTTTTGATTGATAACTAATTTTCAAACGAATTTTCATTTATCATAATGAATACCCATATGATTTTACTGCATTTTCATAGCCACTGATAAAAGCTGTACTATATACCATACTAGCTATGTATTATAGCTACCAGACCAGCTGATCGAGTAACTCAAAACTCCACTTTTCAGTAATAGCTATCATGAATGCAAAGTCTTTCAGCGAAGTTTTTCTTTAGTTTAGCTCCACTATATGTGACTTGTCAATACGATTAAACTCCTGTGATTCTTCCAGTGCTTGAGATGGTGTTGAAGTACATTTTGTATATTGCACATCAAGAGTAAAATTTTGTCATAGCTAATGATTCAGAGTCAATGAAGAGGTTGCTATAGCTACCCTGTATAGCTACAGTTATTAGCTATAATGGTAACTCCAACATGCATGAGGCATTCGGGATATTACCCTTCCTGAATTGATCATTTTATGTTACCAGCTTTCTTAACGGAACATCTGTGCATGTGACATTTGCAAAACATCCGTTTATATAGAATTTAAAGCTGTCAATACTAGCTGTCAATTCATTTTAGCTATATACATGCAGGGAATATAGCCATAGTAGCAAATTCACATGTAACTAAATATTCATTATGTAGGTATTATGAACAATCAAGATTCTCTAAATAATATTATAGCTAACTATAACTATATGATAGTTATGCCGGTAGTACCAAGATAATCTAAAGTCAACATTTAATTTTCATGTTGCATGTGATGGTGCTGTATATGTATTACACCTCAGGTGTATATAGCTATGGATCAGTGCTAAAGTTTATTTTAAAGATCTTTATTTAGGTCACTTTGACGTGATAATGAAGTTCAGTGTATTATCACTATACAGTGACAACTGTCCTTTTGTCCCTTCCTCTAATTGCCAGCTATTAGATCTGCCCCTGTGTATGCTGTACTTGCATGTATGTGGTGATCACTGCACGGATTCATGTTTCAACAGAAGCTGTAAGCTTGTTGTATACTTTCCATGTTTAATCCTTGATCATGATAGGGCTAGAACACACAACTGGTAGATATAGCTATAGGTAATATTATACACTGTTCATCTGTCTACTAAGTACAAATATGTACAGTATCATATGCATATTATAATACAGATGTTAGCTAGTGTAGCTCTGTATCAGAATCACATCATGTATAATGTACACGTATGTGATGTCATAACAAAGAGAGTAGCTATATGTTCCTAAAAATTAGTGTTAGGCCTGAGTCAAATATAAAATTATTTCAGGAATTTCCCAAAATTTCCACCTATTGTGCTACTCCCATTATACTTTCATTATGCTTCTATAGGTTAACAACATTTCTTACAATAATCATGAAACATATTAATCAGTGAATGCTCTATTAGAGTAATTCACTACAAAATGACTGTTCTATAATTATTATAGAGAGTATTGATCTAAGTAGCTATGTACAATGCATTTGAGTGCTCTATTGCAGTTTGCATTTTCCACTGACTGCTCTATTATAGAGAGTGTCAATCTATTTTCACGGAATTAAACTCCACAGTTTGATATCTACCTATTATGCTAGCATAGCACGCTAGACTATTGTGCTTTTTAGTATACTGAAATATTTGATGCAAGCCTAATTTGTGGCTGATATCAGTATATGTGAGCCTTTCTGTGGCATGCACACTGATATAGCTTAGAGGCATTTAGCTACATGTTGCTATATTATTGAGCATAATATTGCTGGAAAATTTAAATGATACTCTGCATTTTTAAATGAATCTCAGCTACTAAAACTCAATTTATTTTGTGATAACTATTTTATGATTTTAGCCAATTATATAATATCATTTAGTTTGTTTCCAAATTTAATGTCATGATGACTAAATGATTTTCTGTGAGTGGCATGATCCCAGATCTATATATAGATCTAGCTGGAGTATGCTACTCATGTTGAGTGGTGTGTTTATACAGCAGTTAGAGTTCCCTTAAATAAGACTGCACCTTCAACACAAAATAAGCAGTATAGTTACTATGATGTAATCAATATTGCCACAAGTCACAGTAAGTTTTGCAGATGCTTTAATAAAGCAGTCAACTAAACTAAACTACTCTAATAGAACATACAGTTACTATGTGTAGAATTATTTTATTATAAATGCAAGTAGCTATAGTGTATCAGTGTATTGTAACTGGCACAGTTTTCCTTACCAGCTACAACAAACACATGTGTACTATAGCTATACACATATAAAGCATGTATCCCATAAAGCAAATCTTTTTATTTTGTGCCATTTCTTTTTAAAATAAATTCCTAAGAACATAAATCCCCATAATCAAAAATATTTTTCCTTTACATGATCCAGTGGTAATTGTTTACTCACATATTCTTT
Source organism: Dysidea avara (assembly GCF_963678975.1). NCBI lineage: Eukaryota > Metazoa > Porifera > Demospongiae > Dictyoceratida > Dysideidae > Dysidea > Dysidea avara. The sequence goes on from NC_089277.1 coordinate 33,064,459, forward strand.
GAGTTTTGCTGCAGTGATATTAGTGATATTAGTTATATTTGTGACTGGGCCTGCAAAATTTGCCTCCATCAAATTTTCACCACTGGTAACTTTTTATTCCATGAAACTATGAACATACAATTTCAGCCCTGCTCACAAGTTACAGAATACACATTATATCTTATTCCAGTAGTGCAATATGATCCACTGTGCGATGGGGTGTATTTTGTGTCCACATGCCTTGTTTTCATAGGCCCAGTCACATATAATGGTTAACAGGATAGCCAATTGCAGTAAACTTCTAATCCAGAATGGCTGTTCAGTATCTATCTAAGTTCTTGACTTCAAATAGCAACTGAAATTCCTTCCTCCTATTATTTGTAGATCCTATGCTTGTAAATGACTGTGAAACTCTCTTCTGTTAAACTTTTAGCTTTGACATCAACCTGCTATACCATAGCACATATTCTTGACAAATGCAGTACATTATGAGGTATACAGTATAGATATAATACACCCGGTAAATAAATTTTTAGCATTTAGCCAGCAAGAATAACGTTACACTGTGAATCCTTGCATGTTGAAATGAAACTCTAATAGAGCAGTCAGTAACTCAGAAGAATGGCTATTTTATTACAGAATGTTACTTCCAAAAAAGAAAGATATAGTCTATATACATTTTATTACAAACAGTTGCTAACTTATTATCTTGTAAAACACAAATAGTAAAGAGCTTGAAGCAGTTTAATTATGTGCACAATAGAGACCATAGAGCATACTGAAAGCATAATTGGCTGGTGCCTAGCTTACATACTTTATAGTAGTATCCAACACAAACCTTCAAGCTAGCTAAGAAAGAATTTTACGATCTGAGTGCATACACCCAATTAAATTTATAGCGTCAGCACATGTGATTGTTCACATAGTAAACTTTCCTCTATGACCACCTGTCACAGGAATTTTGGCTTGAGTTTATGGGTATTTCCCTTGTCAGTTCCTGAATCCACTACTTTAGAGTGGTGGCTTTGCACTGAAGACTACCAGACCTGCAAGTTTTGTGTTACTTCCCATATTCCTACAGCATGATGGTTAGGACATGATATGACAGGTAGCTAAAATTATAAAGATCATCCCATGGTATTCAATCTGGTCAGTGTAGGATTGCCACACTACATCAAGTATTACAATAACAGTATATTTAATTAAGGGAAAATAACCAAAATAATAATTAATTATTGCAATTGAGAAGTGTATAAACCATCATAAATCTGGTCCTTGTGTGATGAGCATATTCTAATACAGAGTATGTGCCCAAACATCTGTGACAGACAATAATATCTGTGAACTCTTCTGTGACATATTCTTGTAAAGTATTAAACATGTACTTGTAGTAGCTATTTTAAGCAACTGTTGATGATGCTGTCATAATTATTAGCATGATAGCAAGAAAATTATGTGAATTCTTGCATGTACGTAAATTTGGGACATGATCACAAGTATACAATGTCATACACATTATAAGTTGGATATTAACATAGTGGTAATTGGATGTAATGTAGAAACAGGTCAGTAGCTATAGTTATGGTACAGCATCTCTTGCAAGTTAGAACATGATTTTAATGGAAAAAAAAACTTTTAAAATCATTTATTTCACCAACTTGTTTGATGTTCATGCATTGCTAGCTCCATTGTAGCTAAAATATTTCATGAATCTAGTTGCAAGAATGCCAAAATTAATGCTATGCCTATAATAGTTAAATCCAGCTTCAACTCAGTTTAGCCTGTAGTATAGAGTACTTATGTTCCACCATGGAATACAAATGGAATGTGGCAGACAATTATTTTAAAACAAGTAATGATGTATTATATAAGATACATCAAAACTGTATATTAAATTATAAGGAATACTATGAACATTGTGATTTTAAACATGTTGTAACTGATTATGCTGCAAACTATGTCAAGTGAGAAATCCTTACAAACAAATGTATATGGTCTAATAAAGTAGTCAAGCAAACTATTAATTCATAAAACTGTTTTTCTTTACTAACAGTTACCAGCTACAGCCCACACATGCTATACATATGTACATGCACATAATAATGTAGAGAAAGTGATTAGCAATTTTAGTATGCCTTTTCTCTATAAAACTTGCCTTTATATGATCTATATAACTTTTAAATTAACCATTTGTTAGTACTTTGCTTCTAGGATTTTCCAAGAGGAGTGCTAAGCAGGGGCAACTATAGTGGGGCTAAAATGTGGCAACTGGTTAATACAACCAGTAGCTAGTACAGTGTAAGAAGTGCACTCAACATAAGGATTCTGGGAGCATGCTCTCAGGTGAAAATTTTGCATATTAATAACTTTTGAGGTTGAATTTGGGACTGAACCTTATCAAATAAGCATTGTGAGCTACTTGAATTTCTAGCTGTGGTAACTAACTTCATAAAAAAGGCACAGCGTATTAAGTGCTACAGTATGGTTTGAGGTCAAAGTTAAAGTTCAATAGGTCTATGATTAATTATAGTGATGGATGTTCTATTAGAATAGCTGACTGTTTTATTAGAATATTTCAATTTTTATATAACAGTCTTACCCTTTTGATACCTCTTGTTGATTCCTATATGGAAGAGAATTGTTCTTCTCTTCTCACTCTTTCCATGTTTTCATTTCCCATGTATGCTTAAGATGTAACTGCAGCTGTATACTGTAGCTTCTACTATCTTTCTAGCTAGCATACAATAAAAGTTTGGAGTGGGGGTTCTTCACCCCCACATGCACCCTCTAAATCTGCCTTAGTATATATATATATACTAGCATTGGTACCTGCCCTATGTGCAGGACAAAACATTTTAATGCCATAAACAGACACCAAGCATTAAACACCAAGTAGCTAAAGCTAAGTAGCATGCATTTTTTTAGCTTTTAAAATATGAAGTCTATTTTGTCTGTGGTTTTGACAGGAACGTAGCTCGATTATTTAATGCTACCAGTGCCTTTAACATGTTGTAAAGGACAAACAAAAGCATTGGTACCTGCTTTACATGTAGGACAATTAATAATACATTGGGAATTGGGCCTAGCATAAATGTTATAGTGTGTGTATAGCATGCCTGTTAGTGCATGATCCTTATGCCTTCTTTTAACTATGTATAGTGAAATAATGAACATGCAGTGTTACATGAAAGCTAAGGCAATACCTACATGACAGGAGGTGTACACATAGCACATTTTCAGTATGCTATGCAGTAATGTTGTAGTGACACATGTTGCCATACAAACCCCACGCAGGTGTTTAAACATTATCATTAATTGTCCTATCATTAAGGTAATGTATGATCCTTTAAGCAGACCTAGATCTAAAGTGAAAGGATGTAAACAGGATTAGTGAAATAGTTGTGCGAGGTCAAGCAATTGCACAAACAGTTCCTCAGTGTAAACTATGGTATCTGCATGATGCCAGTAGTAATATCACTTTTCAGATGTACAGTAGTACCTGCCCATGCAATCATGCAATTACGTTGTTTCTTTTCTACAGCAGTATAATGTCATACAGCTGCAGATTAAGTATGAAAGAAACTTTTACCTAGAGACAGGACAAACACATGCACTATGTTGGCAATTCACCTGCACTACTACAAAAGTGCTATAAGAGTCCCTATGATGAATATGTGTGCCAGTGCTGAAAAACTGTGAGCATAAGAATATATGGATAAAAAAATTGTATGGAACAGACTGGTAGAACAAAAAGCTGCATCAAAAATTCCCAAAACTGAATAAAGGTCTATAAAAGTGTGTATTGATTTGCTACAACAAAACTCACTTTGCTAGATGACCTGTGGATCACACCATAATAACAACCAAGCATTAAATATCAGTGCCATTCATGCCCTGCAACATGATATGAATGGTGATATCGGAATTTTTAATACCACTATCTTGCAAAGTATATCAAAATTACTCCAGAAGTAGCTAAACTACTGTAGTAATACAACGCATAGGTGTGAACAATGTGAATGGTTCTAGTAGTACCTGTCGTATTATGTAGGCTATACATGGAGCATCATTTGACATAATGTCTTGACCACAAAAAAACATTACTTTATTGGTACCTGCCCTACAATGCAGAAGTTGCCATATTGTAACAATACTACACTCCCTAATGTTCCCTTTACTACACTACAACCTGTACTTTGCACTACTAGTTCTTTAAGATGTTAGTCTAAGATTGAATTTTAGCTACTGGCTGTGCTCTTTAGCTACGTATATTGACAAACTGTATAGGGGAATAATGGTATCACATAAACAAAGTGACATCATTTTCACTCAAAATCACTCCAAATTCAAACTCAGTAGGCCAAATTTGCTAAATTTTCCTGTGGGGGCATGCCCCCAGACCCCCCTAGATAGAGCATGCTCCACATGCTGAGTGTGCTTTGCACACTAGTTGTATCAACTTTCATGCCACATAATATAAATGTCCATGTTAGCACCCCCCCTTCTGAAATCCTAGATCCGCCCCTGTTACATACATACATACATACATACATATATATATATATAGACGGCTTTTAGCTTTATATATATAGAAGATATATATATATATATCTTCTATATATATATAAAGCTAAAAGATATATATATATATATCTTCTATATATATATAAAGCTAAAAGCCGTCTGTCTGTCTGTCTGTCTGTCTGCATTCCATTTGAGTTCACGCATTCTTTTCGCCAGTTGCTGCACGTGTCGAAGCGGTTTTAGCACCAAACAAAGCGCTCATCATCCAGGAATAACCTAGCGTTTAAATGAAGGCTCTAGCTGCCGTCATTCGTGGTTTACAGCGAATTTAGTGCAAGGGTGTAGAGCAAAAATTCGCCTGAATTCTTTCTGTAAACCACATGCAAACCGCAAGTAAACACCTATTGCCATTCAACTTAAGCATGCCTTTATAAACAACATTTAACAACTCTGTAACCACAAGCGAAATTTTGTGCAATTGGTAGAGCGTGAAGCTTGAAACCGGGAAGTCTTGAGTTCAAGTCACAGTTGTTAATTCTTTTTTCCTTTTCCAAACCTTTTGGTTGCAGCTTTTTTTTTCAACCTTTTTTGCTACTACTTTTTTGGTTCATTTTGGCAGCCTTTTTGGTAACAGGTTTTCTGTTAAATTCTTTTCATGCTATTTTTCTCCCACTCTAGATCTACAGTGAAACCTGTGTAGTAAGGACACCTTGGGACTGACCAAATGTGTCCTGATTATCAAGGTGTCCTGATTTTCCAGGTCAGTTTACATATTAAGGGATACTTTAGGACCATTACCAAGTGTCCAGATTATGCAGGTGTCCTCCACTGCATTGGTTGATGACAGATAGTAGTAGCTGTACAGGTCGTAATAACAGTCAGTAGTAGCTAGCTTGCTCAAAATATCATACAGTATAGTGCTGTAAATGTAGGGAGGTTATAGAGGTGATGACAATAGGTAGTGGAAACATATGGGTATCACTACACATCATCAATTTTAGTGTTTTGAAATATAGCATAATTTACAGTCTCAAGGCTCAAACTACACTAGCTGTCCAAACAGTACAGAGGGTAAATGTGAGTGGAGAGGGCAAGTAGACTCACCAGTGTGTGGAGTGCATGTGCACTCAGCATGTATAGAACTCTCCAGCTAGAGGGCTCTGGTGGCATACTCCCCTGGAAATTTTTGGAAAATGGCTATCACGATATTGAATCTAGAAGCTATTTTTAACCAAATGTGGGTACAAGGTGAATGAGTTCAGTTGGAAGTAATTTTAATTAAAAAACAGAACTATAGCCTGTTCCTTGTTATTGGAATTTAAGAAAATGTATAATAGTGGCTTGTCAAAGAGAATAAAGAGTGTATACTTAATTAAATGTGAGAATATTTAAAACACAGGATTGGATCTACTTCATATTTAGCCACTGTTCTATGGTGCAGGTTGCTATTTCAATCTAATTTTTAAAATGATGGATCCATTCATGCATAATTGTTTTACAACCATACAAATACAACTAATTTTTGACCACAACAAACCCTTCACAATGATCATGGCAACATAAATGCTGCAGTGTCATTTAAGTTAAAGCTTCAAGGGATTTGATAGTGCAAACTCCAGAAGCTGCTAGATTTAGGTAAATGTAGCATGGGATTTGATCAAATATGGAAAACGAAAACAAAGAGCTCTCAGATGTTGCAGCCTTGTGAACTTTATAAATGCTATGAAATTCACTATTATATATAAGACTATTGTTTTACTTGTAAGATCAGGTTTGTAGTAGAACCTAACTATTTGACAGAAAAAGTTGTTTTCAGAATAGATTTTCAATAATATTAATGATGTTTAATGCATTAAAGGTATAAATCTTTTACCTAAAGTGACTAGTATATGGCAGGATGTTTGGTACAGTGGTGAGGGTTGAAGTGCACAGGTCTGGAAGAATAGGATTAATTTCAGCTTACACTCTGGTAACTTCTTGAAAATAATAGTTTTAATGATGGATGTTCTATTAGAGTAGTTGACTGTTCTATTAGAGTATTTTGATTCTAGCAGCTTCTAAAGTAAAACTTACTCCAAAAGTATAATTTTGAACCCTTCTTAGTAATTTTTGGACAAGATTAGCTATTCCCCTTCTTCTTTCCATCTTTTTATTGCCCATACATGTCCTTAAAATGCAACTGTATCTGTACTACAGCTTCTAGAAGCTTCCTAGCTTGCTCATTGTAACATTTTGGAGGGGGGTGCTTCAGCCCCCCAAGCACCCCCCTAAATCCGCCTTTGTGTAAGCTCACATACAACAAATATAGCCAAAATCCAGATGCAAAATCAACTCAGAATACAACTAAAACAATAATCATAGACAATGGCCAGAAGATTTAAAGTTAAATAATTGTCATTGGACCTTTCATTGAATTATGCAATCACATGAAATAAGTCTTTTGTTGAGGGAAACGACATTATGCTGGTGGAATAAATCTGTTGGAGAATCTGACACTTATTACATGTATTGAGATTTTGCTCTGTAAACAATTATTATCTACACAGTTAAAATGAAGAGTAACCACAACTCTCAAGGAATTCCCAGTGTAGGGACGATTTATTTTAACACCCCTGGAGAGTAGGGATACGGCGATTATGCCGGCATAATTTCGGGCATAATAGGCAATGGCGGATCCAGGATGGGGCATTTGGGGCAAATGCCCCCCCCCCCCTCTCCACCTTGTGGAGGAGCCAGCCATGCTTCTGATTAAAACAGCTAGTAAATTTTATGTCAGGCCAACCAAGATCAGTTTAAAACTTACGAAAATATGCACATTTTACTAGCATTTATTACAAATTCACCTGAGACCAAAGAGAACCGAAGTCAAACTAACTGTAAAATAGTCACCCTGCACCTTCGTGCGTACTAAGCGCCTCTAAAAATAATTATCGTGTTGTTTAAGACATTCAGAACCTTTAAAACAGTTTTAAGACTTCACAACCATCTGAAAAGGCCAAAATGGCAAATATCAACAGTGAGAAACCACTAAGAGGTGATTATTTTCTGCTTTAAAAAAGCAGCACTGAACTATAGAGAATATGGTTCTCCCCATGCATGCAACCACCTACAACTTACCCTGTTTGTGCCCCTCCCCTAGCCAGCTCCTGGATCCGCCCCTGATAGGTATGTGTGGGAATCAGGAATTATGCTAGCATTTTGAGGTGCTTATCAAGCTTTAACGGTAGGATAATCCGCAGATAGCACAATTCCGTTAAAGAAGATCGAGATACTCTAATAGAGCAGTCAGAAACTCTAATAGAACAGTCACTGAATATCATTTACTCTAATAAAGCAGTCACATCAAAATGAAATACTCTAATACAGCAACCAGCTAAAGATTTCAAGACTATTTGAAACTTAAACAGCAATGAAAAGGTGTGATACAGCAATAAAGTGGTATTATTAACCAATTATGGTGGCATAATTTTGGGAATAATGGGCAATTCTCAAAAGCATAATAGGTGATTTTTTTAGCACTGCTCAAAAGCATAATTCTCAATATTTGGCCTCATGCCTACCGGAGAGTAACCATTACTCTAAAGGAGTAACTGGAGAGTAACACATGCTCTGAAGATGGTGTCACTTACTCTTCATGGTAATGGTTATTCTCTTCAGAGTGTAGGTTACTCTCCATGGGGTGTTAAATCCTCCCTACACTGAGAACTCTTCAGAGTGGTGGTTACTCTTTATTTTTGACAGTGTAGTCAGATGCACATGTATGAAGGACAATAATACGATACTTAACGTGCGGTGATAGAACAGGTAAACAATTTAGTTTATGTGATGAAAATAGTCAAATCTTTATAAATCAGTGTTTTGTGCACAAACTTAATCAACTAATAATATTTATATAATTAGATACTTGCATTGTTGTTTGACCTGAGATGGAGACTTAACAATTATTAAGCACCTATAGCGCTGTGATATTTAATTATGATATACATAATTATACTATGCATGTATAATATAAATACAAGGATGGCTTTACAGAGTATATGCTATAATGGTAACTCCAATAACTCCTTAGATTTCTCAAGACCGATGTATACATTGCTAGCTTAAGAAGTCTTAGAACAACCATACTCAACTGTTATACAATTTGAGAACGTGTGCTACTACTATAGACAGGTATTTTATTAATATCGTGCTATATGATTAATAATTAATATCCTCACAAGCAGCTAAAGTGAATGAAATATACTAAAAATCACTGACATAACCATATTGTCATATTGCAGCATAATACACTCTTACAGTCATGATGAATGTATAATACAATATAGTGCCTGTTGCTATTAGCTTCAACAAAATCACTTGTCTATTTAAACAACAATCATGTGATCATGATGTACTGTTTGTTAGAGATTTTTGTAGCTGGTGTATGTCAATCTCATGTAAATCATATACATGATAGGGTATAGAATTTCATTTGGGAATCATCTACAGTGACAAATCCAGGAGGGTACAGGGGCTTGTGCTCCCTCCCCCAATCTCAAACATTATAACTAGATTGAGATAGCAGTCAGTCATATACTCTTATAGAACAGTCACCACACAAATCACTATTCAGAATCCTCCATATATAGTAGCTGAATATGAAAACTAGCATCTGAAACACTATCCCATGCATAGGAACATTTAGCCTGCTAAAATTTTGTAAATGAAATGTACGTGGCCTTGTCTATGCCATTCTTTAGGCTAATAATTATACAGTTAGGTATAGCTGAACTACTCATGACTGTGACATACTCGGTAGCTATGGAGGATTCTGAATTGTGTTTTGTGTGGTGACTGCTCTATTAGAGTATTTTACTGACTGCTCTATTAGAGTATCTCAATCTTGTTATAATGTTTGAGACGGGGGGAGGGAGCATGAGCCCCCTGGATTTGTCACTGATGCACAACTCTTAGTCCACTAGCTTAGAAAGCAGTGTGATTAAGATATGTTTGTAAATAAGCCATTCTATACATTTTATTTTCAGTCTTGAAACATATGACATAACCGACTTTAGCTTCTGGGGGGGCTGTCCCCCAGACTCCCCTGCTCCATGATCCATATATCTACTACCTTGGTGTACCCTCCTCCTTTCCAAATCCTGGACCTGCTCCTGATCTATTTGTTCTATTAGGGTAGCTAATTATGTACACTCAACCCATTGACACATTAATCGTGACCCAGTTGGGTCTTATAGCCTTTCCAAATTGTCAAGTTTGACTAATCATAACTCCTCATTTTTTCAAGCTAGCACCTTCATATTACACCAATCCATAGTACTATGTTACGGGTATGAGGTGACAAAATTTCAGGGTGACACCACATTCACAAGTCAAGTTACACGCTAGGTTTCCAAGTGTATGTAATTGAAAAGGCCATTAGACCCCCAGGTCACAATTAAGAACTAATAGAGCTATCTATGATATGAACATATTATGCTTCAGTATTGTAGCTATATATAGTAATAATTATTAGTGTAGGACCTAGCTACTAATTAAGGTCTTTAATTAAAAATTGATGACATCAATTTTCTATTGACTAGGTACCCACCTATTATGATATCTAAATGTTGAGGTTAGTAGGTGCCTATTAACAAATACAGAGTTGCTCACCAGCTATATTAATATAAAAGCTATCATTTCTCATAAAAACATAACTATGAGACTATAATAGTGAGCACTGCAGCAAAGTACAAATGTAGCTGCCTACTGATGACTATTTAACAAAATAACATCTTGAGGCAAACTGCAGAGTCCATGTTGTTACCAAAATAATTATATTCTTTAGTTATTTCAGAGTATTCACACTTCACAAAAAAGCATCATGGAGTTTATATTGATTATGGTAATAATTATATGATTTGGTTTTATTAATTTGTGAAAAATTCACTGGGGAGAGTAGGAGGCTAGAAAGCCTATAGGAACACCCCAATTATATAGGCATAATAATTATACATAAAATTAAGCTTTTGAGCACTACTCTCAAAACATCTATTGTGCTTTTGAGAAATGCCTATAATTTTTTTATGTGACATAATTTTGGGAAATAATGTCAATTTATCAGACCATTTACATTGATGTTTTAGCTTCATGCAGTATTCTATTAAACTTAGTTGGTTGCTATATTACAGTATTTCATAATTATTTTATTCTATGTGGATGCTTTATTGGGATAGTATATAATACACAAAACAATAATCACGTGGTTTGCTGCATGTAGGTAGTACCAAGAGTACTTGGTAGTACTAGTGTATTAACATAAAGCCATGACCTAAATAATCACTGGATAAGAAGAGAATGTATGATGAGCGAATAAGTGAGGTAGACGGGGGAACTTTCGCTCAATTGGTGTTTTCCTGCTTCGATGGGATTGTGCCAGATGTTGCTGTTGTGACAAAAGGCTCACAACACTTCTTTCTGAGAAACGTGGTTATCATTATAGTCAGACACAGTTTTGGATCAGATATAAACTTCTTATTCATTATACTTCATTCTGCAGTGATGTGTATAAGAGGACCCAGATCAAGCCATCACGGATGTGATTTAGAAGATCGGTATATGTGACTGGGCCTGCGAAAACAGGGCATGTGGGCACAAACTACACCCCATCACTCTCCAGGTCATATCTCAGTATTGGAAGAGTATATTTACATTCTGCAACTTGTATCATGATGCCATTTAAATTCCAACTACGAGCTGAAAATTGCAATGCCATAGCATAATGGTACTAAAAGTTATGAGAGATGAAACACTGAAAAAGTAGGAAAAAATCATGTGCCCACATGCCCTATTTTCGCAGGCCCGGTCACATATTGATTTGGTTTTAATCGAATGGCTGCAGGTTCAAGCCTTCCCAATTCCAGTTATGGATCTGGAGTTTTTCTCCTTTCTACACCTTTCCAAACACACTTTATGCAATAACTTTAACAGACTGTAGGACCAGGTGTTCTACAGACCTTGAGCACTTGTGCTGTGAAGCCTTAATAAATAAATAAATAAAAGTACAAAAAATAACTAAACCATTAATTTATATGCATCTAGTAATACACTACAGAAGTTAGATATACTCTCAATAACTACACATTTATTATAATATAAAATTTAGAATAAACGTGTACAAGTGTATACGTAAATGTATACAATGTAATCAAAAAATAATAGGGTATCAAACTATGCTAATTAAATAATATGCTTTCTAAATAATAATTAATTTATAATGCCTAATTGACAGCTACTCAAAAATACACTCTTTTGCAAAAACAATTACCAAACTTAGCCTAAAAGTTATAACATAAAAATAATAGTATCAATGTAATGATAATTTCAAAAAAAAATGTTGTAAGTTACTGGCTTAAATAGCCTTACAGCTATAACTCCTTACATATTACTGTTCAGTTGTGCAATCACTCTATCCATATTAGGACGTCTCTGGATCATTTGATCAACACAAGCAGTAATGAGGGGTATCATATTACTCTCTGGTACTCTCCAGTTAACTCGTTGCAACATTGAAACACTAAACACACCTGATGGTAGTCTCCGGGAACACATCTCATACAGCAACACTCCAAGGCTGAAAGTGTCCATAGCTGGGGTATGGGGACCTTTGCTTGGATCAAGAGCTTCTGGGGCAGCATACACTGGATTTCCTGCATTCACTGTTTGACTTTCCCTCATAAAATTAAAAGAGCCAAAGTCAGACAACTTTGGAAGCCACTGATTATCTGGTAGCGGGTTGAGAAGAACATTAGCACTGCTAACATCTCGATGGAGTATGGGGGATGGGGTGGTCTTATGAAGGTAGTTTAGTCCAAATGCTATTCCAGCAGCAATAGGAATAATCTGGTCACTGGAGAGTTGACCACGCTCCAATACTTTTCTGAGACTGGTGTGCATCATTTCTGTAACAATAAGGGGAACTCCCTCATTTGTGGCTCCTATGAACTGCAAAAGGTTAGGATGACGACATTGTGCTGCCATTGTCATCTCTCTATCAAACACATGTAAATTGTAGTCAGAGATCAACTCATTATGAAGACATTTCACAGCCACTTTACAGCCACGGAAAGTTGCTTCTTTCACCCAACCATATGCTCCTCTCCCTAGCTCTTTCTCCTTTAGGTTTATTTCATTTCTGTTTACAAGCCATGTCTGTTGTTGTTGCAATGTATTTGAAAGCTGTTGTTGTTGTTGTAAATGTTGAATCTCTTGCCTCTGCTGCTGCAGCAGTCTTTGATTTTCTTGCTTTTCTTGTCTAAGATTCTGTAATTCTGCTTCTTGTCCATGTATTCGTTGCTGGAGATTCTGGTTATCTTCTAATAGCTGTTGTTTTTGTGTAACAATGAGATTTTTTTCTTCCCTCAAACTTTGTAATTGTCTCTCTAATTCCTGCACACGTTGATCTTGCTGCTGCACTGAAGTTTTCTACACAAAAAATATACAAGAAGCAAAATTTTTCATTTTAGTTCATACAACATTTTTAGTTCTATGCTTATTTTTATACATTTATAAATTTAACTTTTCCTTTTATTGCATGATCTTTATCACTGGTTAGGGGGTTTCCCTCTATAATAAACAATGCTGCCAAAATGCTGCTATTATAAAAGCCGTCAAATATCATACAATATGGAAAACACATCATGGAAGAGTGTAAAACAAGAAAACATGATCAAAGCATATAGTGACCATGCTTTAAGCGAACAGAGCATAGTGACCATAACCCTTATATATAGTAATCTAACTGCAATGAGCTGAATTTGAAGTTCTGCTGCAGAAAACAAGGCATGGTAACACAGATGATATCAGCAGCATTTAGCAAGATTGAAATACTCAAATAAAGTAGTCTCATCTATGAGCAATCACATGTGTAAATGATAGCTAATCTTGTTCCACTATATTCTATCACTTGAGCCCTATTCATTTTTAAGATCATAAATTTTAATTCCAATTTTTTTTTTTACCTTATAGTAACAACATACATAGTTATAGCTACATTACCTTGTTTCAATACATTTTATCACCAGAATCATTCTTAAATTACTAATTTTTAATGGCACTATTGGATATATTACACTTGCAATTAAAGTATCAAGACACACGGTAGTGTGTCGTGCGGCCCAAGAAGCCGGCGCGTAACACCCGTGAGTATATTGACAGGAAGAAAGAAAACGCAATTTTCGCACCTCCGTAGCTCTGTGCTTCCTTGATGAAACAAGACGATTTTTGCTGTGGACATGCCCTCCAACTGCAGCACTCCACATTCCAAATATGAGCGAAATCGCTTCGCGCGTTCCCGAGATATGCGACTTCAAAAATTGGCTCAGTTTCTTCGTTTTTTTTCTTCTTATTTTTCTTTTTCTTGTCGCACACTTACAAAAATTGCTATAAAACTCGAACGCCATATCCGATTGCCTTGAAATTTGGCACACAGAAGGGAGATATAAAGGCGCATCTCAGTACCAACTTTGGCTGGAATACGATAAACAGGCAAAGAGTTATGAGCGATTATTCACGAAAAATAACACCAATATGTTGTCACGCCTACAGGGTAAACCGCGTATGGGAAGAAGCTGAAAATCGGTGGGTGAATAGGTTAACTATTGAACCTCAAACCTTTTGTGGTTTGAAAGAAATCGAGCTAAAAATCAGGAAGATACAACGAAAAAACCAACAGTGTGTAACAATTACGCAATCGAGATCAGCTAATAAAAAAACGACTGCTTGCCACGCCTACCAGATAAACCGCTTGGGGTAATGCTTTGAAAATCGTTGTACAGATGGAGTAATCATCTTAGAAAGGATCATCAATGGTGTAGAAGAATCAGACTTAAAGCCACGGAGTTATAACACGAAATCCAACTTGGTGCGGCAAGTGCGAGATCGAGATACTCTAATAGAGCAGTCATCCTAATAGAGTAGTCACCCAGAAGAGAATTCAAGAGATCAGCTAGAAATAAGAAACCTGTATAGAGATCAGCTACACACAAGTCACCCTGTAGAGAGATCAGCTAGAAGAAGTTACCTTGTAGGGAGTTCATGCAACTATGGAAAGAGATAGTTCAGCTAGAAAAAATCACCTTGTAGAGTTCAGCTACAAAGAAACCACCATGTAAAGAGTTCAGCTACAAACAAATCGCCCTGTGGAGAGATCAATAGAAGAAGTTACCTTGCAGAGAGTTCAGCTACAAAGAAACCATCATGTAGAGAGTTCAGCTACAAACAAATCTCCCTGTAGAGAGATTAGCTAGAAGAAGTTACCTTGTAGAGAGTTCAGCTACAAAGAAACCATCATGTAGAGAGTTCAGCTACAAACAAATCTCCCTGTAGAGAGATCAGCTAGAAGAAGTTACCTTGTAGAGAGTTCAGCTTCAAAACAAATCACCCTGTAGAAAGATCAGCTTGAAGAGGTCACCTTGTAGAGAGTTTAGTTACAAAAAAACCACCATGTAGAGAGCTCAGCTACAAACTAGTGACCTTGTAGAGACATCAGCTAGAAGAAGTTACCTTGTAGAGAGTTCAGCTACAAAGAAACCATTCTTTAAAGAGCTCAGCTGCAAACAAATCACCTGTAAAGAATTCAGCTACAAATAAATCACCCTGTAGAAAGATGAGCTAGAAAAAGTTACCTTGTAGAGAGTTCAGTTACAAAGAAACCACCATGTAGAGAATTCAGCTACAAACTAGTGACCCTGTAAAGACATCAGCTAGAAGAAGTTACCTTGAGAGAGTTCAGCTACAAAGAAACCATTATTTAAAGAGCTCAGCTGCAAACAAATCACCTATACAGAATTCAGCTACAAACAAATCACCATGTAGAGAGATCAGCTAGAAGAAGTTAACTTGTAGAGAGTTCAGCTACAAAGAAACCATCATTTAGAGAGTTCAGCTACAAACAAATCTCCCTGTAGAGAGATCAGCTAGAAGAAGTTACCTTGTAGATCGTTCAGCTACAAACAAATCACCCTGTAGAGAGATCAGCTAGAAGAAGTTACCTTGTAGAGAGTTCAGCTGCAAAGAAATCACCCTGTATAAAATTCTGCCACGAACAAATTGCCCTGTAGAAAGATCAGTTAGAAGAAGTTACCTTGTAGAGAGTTCAGCTACAAAGAAACCATTCTGTAAAGAGCTCAGCTGCAAACAAATCACCTGTACAGAATTCAGCAACAAACAAATCACCCTGTAGAGAGATCAGCTAGAAGAAATTACTTTGTAGAGAGTTCAGCTACAAAGAAACCACCATGTAGAGAGTTCAGCTACAAAGAAATCACCCTGTAGAAAATACAGCCACAAACAAATTGCCCTGTAGAAAGATCAGTTAGAAGAAGTTACTTTGTAGAGAGTTCAGCTACAAAGAAACAATTTTGTAAAGAGCTCAGCTGCAAACAAATCAACTGTACAGAATTCAGCTACGAACAAATCACCCTGTAGAGATATCAGCTAGAAGAAGTTACCTTGTAGATAGTTCAGCTACAAACAAATCTCCCTGTAGAGAGATCAGCCAGAAGAAATTACCTTGTAGAGAGTTCAGCTACAAAGAAACCATTCTGTAAAGAGCTCAGCTGCAAACAAATCAACTGTACAGAATTCAGCTACAAACAAATCACCCTGTAGAGAGATCAGCTAGAAGATATTACCTTGTAGATAGTTCAGCTACAAACAAATCACCCTGTAGAAAGATCAGTTAGAAGAAGTTACCTTTTAGAGAGTTCAGCTACAAAGAAACCATTCTGTAAAGAGCTCAGCTGCAAACAAATCACCTGTACAGAATTCAGCTACAAACAAATCACCCTGTAGAGAGATCAGCTAGAAGAAATTACCTTGTAGATAGTTCAGCTACAAACAAATCACCCTGTAGAAAGATCAGTTAGAAGAAGTTACTTTGTAGAGAGTTCAGCTACAAAGAAACCATTTTGTAAAGAGCTCAGCTGCAAACAAATCACCTGTACAGAATTCAGCTACGAACAAATCACCCTGTAGAGAGATCAGCTAGAAGAAGTTACCTTGTAGATAGTTCAGCTACAAACAAATCTCCCTGTAGAGAGATCAGCTAGAAGAAATTACCTTGTACAGAGTTCAGCTGCAAAGAATGTGGAGAGTTCAGCTGCAAAGAAATCACCACTGCCCAAATTTCAAGGCAATAGCTCTTTCCAATCTGAAGTTATCAATTGTCATAGTTGGCAAATTGGATGTGTGTGGAAGGCCCCTTTTCGCAAATCCGGTCACATATGTGTTATATATATATAATTTGTATATTTACTGATAAAATATTTAAAGTACATCTACTTCATCTTTTCTTCTTCCTGTAGTAAAGAAAAAAAACAAAGGTTAAAAAAGTCCAAAAGCTGTCCATAGGCCGGCTTTGGGGTATACAAATACAAAAAGAAATGAAATCTAATCCAAAACAGCCAAGCTGTAAAAAAAGTGTGCGGCCCTCAGAAAGGCTATGGTGAAAAAAGATGTGAAATCCAAGGTGGCGGCCAAGAAATGGCTGTGATGGTAGGTTAATGGTAAAAATTTTAATAATGACAATTCAGATGAATTTTTGTGCCGCTTCACAAAATTTACCTGAATTTTTACCATTAATTTACTGCACACTTTTTTTACAGCTTGGCTGTTTTGGATTAGATTGTTATTACATGTACACTCTGTATAGCTGAAGTTAGTTGCAAACAGTAAACTTGAGTTATCAAACAATTACTCTAATATAACTGGCAACAAAATTTGTTGCTATAGAGTTGAAATAGTACCTACACACTACAATAAATTTTACGAAAAGCACTTTCAAAAATATTAGAAGCATGCCCTAATAGAAAAAGAGATACAATTAATCATAGCTAAAAATTAAAACTAATTGCAAGCTACAGCTAAGCACAATTAAGCAAAGCAGAGCTAATCACTGCAGCATTAAATGAGGGGAATCATCAACTGAAGTACAAACTTCATTATTATTGTAGACCATATATATATAGCAATCCTCAGCAATTTCCAAAACTAAGAAATACAAGCTACATATTGTATGTTAAAGTGTATTGCTACCATTTAGTGCTATGTAATTTAGTAACTAGTGTAAACTTTTCTACGAAACATTCATAGCTATGAACCCCTCTGAGTTGTAAAGTTTACTATCATCACACCTAGCAACGACATGGTAGTTATTATCAGTAAATTAAATAGGGCAACTAACATAAAACACCATTTAGGCTGTGGGTTGGTATAAACAGTGGACTTGGGACCAAGGATCTGGGAGCCCAGGGATTAACTCAGGGGTGGATGCAGAGTGTGGAAGGGGAACACTTTGCTGAAAGTTAAAGAGCAAAAAAAGGTCACAGCATTAATGGCTGTACTTTACCAAATGTATCTATATATAAAGCTGTCTGTCTGTCTGCATTCTTTCCTTGTAACACTGCAAACTTGACAACCAAAGCATGTATCCACACAGCTAGGACTTTAACTTAAGCACTCATCATTTGGCAACACCAAGTTTGTTGTTACATATCGCTATGTGTTTCCATTTGTTCTCGAAGGCAATGATGTAGAGGAAAACTTGAGTTACATTCCTGTCAAAACCACAAACAAACAGCCAAAGTGTTAGCACGTAGAGCTGTTAACCCAAAGGTCTGGGGTTCTATTCCTGCCCATGATAACTTTTCCTTTCATGACACACTTTTTCATATGTCAGCTACTAACGACAATTACTTGGCAGTCTGTACATATATCGACACAATTCACACACAAAATGAAATGCTCACCATCTGGCTACATTGCAAAGTTTATTGCAAGCTTCTTTGTGCATCCCTTTGTCTGCTACCGCACGTTGAAGGCCATGATGTAGAGAAAACTTCAGTTGCATTCCATTGCTAACCACACAATTAACAGCTCAGCTAGTAAAGCACCTCCCAGAAGTTGTTGTGGTTACTGCTGTGTATAGGGTGTGGGTTTGATTCCCGTCTGTGAAAAAACTTTTTTTTTCGTTATATATACCTTTTTGGTGCATACTTTTCTTACTCAACCTTCTTTTCTCATAGTAAGTTTATAATCCTGGTATTGCATCACAGTATATGAACTGTTGGAAAAGTATACCGTAGCACATTTGATAGGTATAGGGTAGGCATGGGCAGGCCAATTGGGTGAATGTTTGTCTGTGTGTTTGTCCCATGTGTCCTATTAGAGTAAGTTCCTTCTCTGTGTAACTCCAATTCTTTGTGATGTTAATTACTTGCCTAAATTATAGCCAGGAAGTGTGTACCTGTGTATTAAGTACAAACTTTTGCTTGCAGTATAGCTACAACAAAATTAATAGTACTGCTTTAAATATTCTATGTTGATCATGTTATTACAGTGCCTGCATGAACGGACAGCACCACATAATTTGCACATGTCTTGATAATTATTGGTTTAGCTTACATGCTATTCTGCTGTTTAGTTAACCTGCATGTTCACATCACTTTAACTATTAGGCTTGCATGATGGTGGAATAAGGTACATGCATGCTGCTTTAGGACATGATTTTTAATGTTTCATTCCCAATGCATTGATTCATGTTATTGTGGTTGATATGGTATGTGAAATGATCCTGCACGTAGGGCAGGTACTTTTTTTCTCAAAGTACCAAAGTTCGTAGCATCCTGGCATTACTTCACAGCATATGGAATATTGGAAAAAGTATACAGTAGCACATTTGATAGGTATAGGGCAGGCCAATTGGGTGAATGTTCGTTTCTCTGTGTGTTTTATTAGAGTAAGTGCCTTGTCTTTGTAACTCCAATTCTTTGTGATGCTATAATAACTACTTGCCTAAATTATAGCCAGTAAATGTGCAACTGTTAATTTTGCTCAAACCTTTGCTTGCAGTATAGCTACAAGAAAATTATTAGTACTACTTTAAATACTCAACATGTTATTACAATGCCTGCCTGATAGGACACCACCACATAATTGGGATAATTATTGGTTTAGCTTACATGCAAATCTGCTGTTCAGTGTTTAAATTAATAAGCTTACATGATAGTGGTTAATGTGAAAGTGTCCTGCACATAGGGCAGGTACCAATGCTAGTATACTATAAAGTATATAAAGAACCTTATTCAGATCCTTGTTCATAGCTAAGTAAGTTACACTGCCTTGTGAACACTGTGACTGCTTTATTAGAATGATTGACTGTTCTATTAGAGTATCTCGATCTTATATGCAATTTTTTTGAAAGGGATTGGGAGGGTGGGGGGGAGCATGTGCCCTCTGGATGCGCCACTGTAACTGGGATCCAACGTCTCATGGAATTATGTACTTTATGATGTTTGTACATACTATACTTGAACTGGACATCTCTGCATGTTACAGCAACTAGTCCTGCAAAGATTTCTCCATCATGGTGTGCCTTACATGATGTTTCTATTAATTAGAATTATAAACTCCTCTATAAAATTGTCTACAACTGACTGCATTACATGCATTAGGCCACCGGTGCTGTACAATGATCACACTAGTCTAATATAAGTGGCCTAGCTACTAAAATTCAGAGACTTTGTGCAAGCAAGTATTCTAGGGAAATAATTTTAGTGAAGTAATTTATGCACATTACACCAGTAGCTTGACAAACAGACTACATGCCTCACTTCATGCATCATGTCAAGCCATGCCCTTGATTAATACCACCAGCTGCAGAATGAGTGACCTATGCTAAGCAGTACATGAAGTTCTTTTTCAGAGTAGTTTCTAATTCAGGCATCATGCAAGGCACCATGATAGAATAAGAGTGATTTGGCTATCTACTGTGAATTATAAAGTACAAGCATAGAAAAATTTATTACATAAATGCAATTAAGGTGGGTTTAGTGTTTGTATGTCTACTAACTTTTACTCCAATATTCATACTCGGTTAAAGCCAAAAGTCAAGAAAATAATTTTCAACATGAATGGTACTTTAGAATTATTAGTGTTGCACTGATAATTGGTTCAGTAATCTGTGTATCTGTGTATCTGCTGATATTGGCTACTAGCTGATTAATCAGTTTTGATTAAATCAAAGCTGATGTTAATTTCCACTGCACTGTGTAGTATAATGATGTGGGGGAGGCTAGACATAAGTTATTTGACATTTTAATTAAGTTATATGTTGATGGTTTAGTGGTGACTACAAGCCATGCCCATAATAAACTGTCAGGGTTTAGGCCATGCTCAACAGTAAACTGAGGTTTTAGTACCAGCCACTTGTCTCAGCTGTATAGCAGTAGTAAAATGTACCTGTTTACCATGAGTAACGTTTACTTGTGGTATACATCTAACTTTACATTGTAGCCTAGAATGAGCTCAATACTTATGTCACTAATATGAGTCATTTAATAATGATGAGGATGAGTGTTAGTGTATATTGGATCGGTTATTGGTATCAGCTAATTCTGTTGCTTAATACTGGTTATTGGAATAATCGACTAATTTTGATATTGGTGCAACACAAGAATTACACTCGAGTTTTACTGAACTTTTTTATAGTTTGGTCAATAGACAAGTGCAGTTTCTTGTGGAAGGAAAGAGTCAATGCTTGTTTATGATTAGAGCTACAAAAACAGGATACATGAGTACAAACTACACGTACACACTGTCACACAACAGGTCATATCACAGTGTTGGATTAGAGTATTTGTATCCTGTAGTTTGTATTGTGAGGCTTATTAAGAGTTAGATAAGGGTTGAAATAAATTACCATAGCAAGATGGCATATGTAGCTATAAAGTTATGAGTCATGAAAGTTTGGAAAAGAAGAATAATTTTATGTCCTGTTTATTTTCGGGGCTCAGTCAATTTTTTTTACTTCTCTCTTTAACCATTTTTTCCTAGGAAAATGATCACAATGCAGAACAGCTATTATTGAAGTGCCGTGGAAAAATAATGGCTGAGTGTGGTCAGTAACAAGCTAGTGTACATACAAGAAAACAGCAAAACACAGGTAACAGTATACACGAGATAACACACTTTGCACATGTCATATCTGAGTACATCATGCATAGCTTAAATTTATTCACTAGTTCACTAGTAAAGTAAACTATCGATTCTTTGACATCATGCATACTCGGACACTCATTTTCATAAACTTCTAAGTGGAATCATGTGAAAATTGGTTTAGAAATACCTGGCATAAAGCCCAACTAATCTCCCAAGTTTGTGCCTTAATTCTTATTTGGTTGTTGTACTAGACCGGATCAAAGTCGCTGCTTGAAGTCCTGTATTCTTGGACAAATTTCATGATTCGTGGACACCTACCAGTAATTATACTGATGACTTACTACCAACACCATCACTTAGAGCTAAAAGCCATAGTTTATTTCCTTCTATCTCATCTGCAGGTGGCTGTGATAGGGTATGCCAGCACTGCTAAAAGAATGATATTTTCGATGTGCAATTGGCTCAAGCCTAAATTCTTTAATAATTGGCCAGCAGTGCTTCTACATATGTAACTGGGCCTGCAATAATAGGGCATGTGGGAACATGATTTGTGCCTATTTTGCAAGCTTCCATTACTCAGAACTTTTTATATCATTATGCTATGGCAATGCAATTTTTAGGTCTTAGTAAGCATTTAATTGGCTTTATGATGCAAGTTACAGAATGCAAATATTCTTCTCCAGTACTGAGATATGACCTGATATGAGACAGGGTATAGTTTGTGCCCACATGCCCTGTTTTCGCAGGCCCGGTCACATATGGTAAGGACATCAATTACAGTTCTTTGAGACAACACACCATCACACACAACAAACTGCAATGCATGTGCAAAATATCCCAAATTGGGTAGGTTGGCATCTTTCCATGTTTGAGCAATTATTTCCCAGAATAACGTGTACAGTACACCATCTTATTTACCTGCTCATTGACAGCTCAAAAAGCTTTGTTTTAAATTGTTTTGTATATAGCAGTAATGATATACATTTCACATGCATTTGGATAAACATAAACAGATTGTCACGTATTTCTTCAAAGAAAAGCCTTCATAATGTATATGCACCAGTGACTACGTAGAGGCTAAAACTAAGCTTTTTTTGTCTGCCAATCCATCCCAATGCTGTAGACTAGAAGTTCCTGTAGGTTATTTTAAGTATAGTCACAGTACAAATTGATTTTGTTGCTCTTCCTACTGTCTAGCACTATAATTCAAAACCACTAACAGTGTATCACAACAAGTTGAAACTTTAGTGATCTATTCTCTGGACACAATAGATAAAATATGTAAAGAAATTCAGAAGTGGTGTAAACTTTTGCCAAGATAGACACATAATATATGAACATGGTTTAAACAAACACATAATTATTACAACATCAAGTGTCAGACACACAGCACAAGGATCACATGTATATAGTGGAACCTCTCTCATTGTTGTAGTCTACACCTCAAAAATGTCCATAACTAAGACATACATGCTAAATACTGTACACTATAGTCAGTACGCATTCACCTGTCACCTTTGCCCGCCAAATATAGTAATATAATAGAGGTGAACATGTGTTCACTCCCAATAGTTTTGTACTGGAACAAGCATTTTTCCATGTTGTAAACATGTTTGTGTGCCTGAATCGTCCATACTAAATTTTTTAAAGCCTTATAACTCACTTGTTCTCAAACCACTTTTTTGATTAACAGTTCCAGTAGCTTCACAACACTACTAAATGTTTGGGCAGCTGGCTAATGTAATAAGAGTTATTAACAAGAAACAAGGGCTCAGGTGAACGTGAACAGACTATAAGTATATCTCTCTCAGTTAGTGCTATGCACTTTACTAGGCAGTGTGAAAGTTACTACAAAATATTTTTTGTCACACTCCTTTGAGCTGTAAAGTGTACTGTGTCCATCACCCAGCAATCAAATGTTAGTTATTAAATAAACAAGCCACCTAACAGGTAAACAGCATCCTTTAGGCTTCCTCCTTGTGCTTTGATCTCATTCAAACTTTATTACTGTCAGGGTCAGCCAATTATTAATTTGAGCTGACTGGACAACAGAGGTGTCCAAATGAAAAGATCAGAGGTTCAGTTGTATACAATATATGATTATGCTGTACAAACCTTTTCTGAATATGACTCCAACAACTGTACCACCTTATGATGTCCGTTAGTTCTAGCATCATCAAGTGGTGTTTTGTTGTACTACATTATGAAATAGAGATGGACATTTATTGCACATCAACAGATACATATGCACACTATTTCTGGTTCAGAATCATGGCTACATATTGAGACATTCCTAAATAAATTACATTATGATACATTCATCTTCATATTTACACACTTAATACAGTGACACATTGACTGTCATTAAATGACGTTCTCCAGAAGCCCAATTGAAACTGATGTAGTTACACATAAGTTATGACTAGGTGATATGCATGCTCATGGTATACCTCACGTGTATTACAAATATGCATAGATTGTTTTGAAAATAATATTTAGATATAGAGAAGGTGTTTATTTTTCAGGTAAATTGACTGTGGTGAAGGGAGATATATCTAGTAGGGCTGCACTGATTCCACTTTTTACCGATACTTCAAATACCAAGTACTCAGCTGGGAAGTATCTGCAAGTACAAGTACCGATACCAAGTACCTTAAAGTAGTTACTTCATAGTGCACATATTTATTATATATTCAGGGCCACCCACAGGGGGGGCAACTGGGGCATTTTGCCCTGGGTCCCAGCCTGAAAGGGGCCCCAGGAGGCCCCATGAAAGGCCCCCTGAATACCAGTTTAAAAGATTGAAATACTCTAATAGAGCAGTCAGATCTATATACTCTAATAGAGCAGTTACAGTATTCTTCAGAGGAGCAGTGTAGCAAGTTTATAGATAAGGAGATATGGTTGGTGATGGGTAGTTATTGGCATTGTCAGCAGGTTGTGACCTTTTTTCTTTTTTTTTTTTCTTGGTCTTCAACTTACAGCTTGGGTGAAGTTGTGATTCAGAATGGAAACTTCCTTGCCTCTGGGGCCCCACCTTAACTCTTTGCCCTGGGCCCCTTAATTTCTCTGGGTGGCCCTGTATATATTGCATTTCATGGTATTCTTGTACACGTTTTCAGTATGGTTCATGTTTATAATGAAGTAGCCAATCAGATTCACAAAAAAGGAAGTCACTGAAATGCAAACCAGTGGATATTCCAGTATTCTTTGGGAGAAGTGTAGATAATAATATCATAATGGTGCTTACAAAAAAATACTGAAAGTCACTTTTACCTGATTGCTCTATTAGAGTTATTGACTGTTCTATTAGAGTATATCAATCTTTTTCTCAGTAAAGCATTTTCACACGTAGGTTTCAGCACAGATCAGTGATTTTGCCGGTAGTTAGCTATTAGGAGTCCACTGTGCTAGTAAAATAAGCAAGTACAAACAAACGTTATTTTATTCTCGCACGTGATAAGAATCGGTATTTGCAACAATATAATGGCCGATTCCGATACTTCATGAAAACAGCAGTATCGGCCCAAAACCGATACCAATACTAGAATTGGTGCAGCCCTAATATCTAGATCATGATGTGTAGGCCATTGCAACTGGATATTGCCCATGACAACAGATTTGCTTTTTTTCACCAAGAGAACACAAAGTCACATGATTAAATTATGAAATTTCATTATTAAAATCAGCTAAACATGAATGGTCTGCTTTTTCCAAGCATAGTAGTAATCCATACATGTGGTCTGGGGCCATAATGGAGCTCTCGTCAGTGGCTGTATGTGACCACACAGCTCAATGGTGTTGTCGTGTTGAATAAAGACCTGTGCTGTGGATTTCCTTTTATTTTAGCTAGTCTTGAGGCCTGAATAGAACTTGGGCCTAACTCATCCTTTTACCTTACTCATTAATTTTTTAAAGTTCACATTGTATTGTGCACTCAGATGCTTCACTATTCTTATCACAATTGTAACTGATCAGATTTTTTTAGTTTGAACCATACACCAGGGTAATGCGTGAACACAAAAGAAGGTTACAATGTCATAACACAATGTAGACATTGTTTCTACTCAAGTATGTACATACAGCAGTAAAACAGATGCTTTAAGCTATTAATAAAGCTTCATGCATCCCTCACGTCAAATACAATACTGGCAAAACATGATTATAAATACATTTTGCACTTTCATAACTGACAAGCACATGTAGGCTAGTGCTAAAGTTTGCTTGTATGGCCACCAAAAACCATCCTTGATTAAAATTGTAATACTAAATTCCACTGTTTTTGTAAGGTTACTAAACAACAATAATGTTCACCAGATCAAACAACTCCTCATGTGTAGTGGATTGTACAACAGCTACATAGCTTTTGCTACATTACACCATCCAACTAATTGCACAACACCTTGTATCATGTATTTCCATTACAAACAAATACAGAAAAATAAAGAGATAAATAAATAAAATACGGAAGTTCAGTACTACAGCAGCTACTAGACTACATATCTCATGCTAAGGCTCTCAACAATAACAAACCGACAAGACTTCCAAGTTAACAAATTTACTAGAAACATGTTTATTACCTCTTCATTGGCTTCAAATATGGTATATCTCCTTTTATGATTAGTGAGATACATGCTAAACATACAACCCTAAATTATTTTAATATTGTTTTGTTCAATAATGACACTGTTATCAGTACTGAGTGCAGGTAAGCACATTATTTAAAAATTTATTTCAACACATTAATTAATTGGAAGAAACTGATGATGTCATAAATAAGGTCACACAGTGATATATGTAACAAACTAACACATTAATTACTTTGTTCCTCATTTCCACACTGGCACCATGTTGTAGCAGTACTAAATTAATATCATACTTATTATTGTAGGCAGCCAAGTGTAGTGGAGTATCCCCATCCTATAACAATAAACAATTATCACATGTACCACTAACTACCACACTTGATACTGTATACTGTATATAGAGTACATAATCATAACCACCTAATGTTGTACACTGATATGTAACTATTTTTTATTTATTTATTTTTTATTTATTACTGTGTAGGACTCCATCAAGGAGTATAACACACAGATACAAAACAATCAAAGTAAATTCAGATGGTTTAACAAAACGTCCTTAAAACAGTTTATAGATGGCTGATTGACCACATCTTCTGGCAGTGTTCCATAATTTAATAGTGGATGGTAAAAAGGAAAATAAGTACGAGTTGATTCTTGCTTGTGGGATAACTATACCAGATACCTTTTCCTGGCTGATAGGCATAAGTAGACTGATACTCACAGTTTGTTTGTATGGCCTTCATAAACCATCAACAAATTTCTTAATAAAATAATAAATACCACCACTACTTTGTAAGGCGGCTATTGTTTTTGAACAACAATGAAGTTAGCCAGATAAAAAGACTCATCACATGTAGTGGATTGTACAACAACCCTTGCTGCATTACATCATCCAACACATTGCACAACACCTTGCATCATGCACTTCCATTGCAGACAAATGCTGTGGCTACATGTGCAACTAAATAAAAATATACAGAAACTTCAAAACTACACTACTAGATTACTTGCCTCATGCTAAGGCTCTCAACAATAACAAACCCACATGACCTCCAAGCTTTAAAATATCACATAAAAATGTTTATTAGCTATTCATAGGCTTCAAACGTGTTAACGTATTTTAATTTATGATTAGTGAGACAAGTAAAGAAATAAGTTAGGAATTTTAAACTAGAGTAGTAGTACTGCTGCAATAAAAAGTACTGAAACTGAGCCACATCAAAGTAGTACATAACGCACAGATACTGTAAAACAATAAGAAGTGAATATCCCTACTGTGCTACAGAGATTCTACAATCAAAATGCACAGTAGGGATATTCACTTCTTATTGTTTTACAGTATTTGTACATTATGTAGTACTCCGATGTAGCTTGTTTTGGTAATTTTTTATTGCAGTGGTACTACATTGTCCCTACTCCAATTTAAAATTTAACTTTTATTAAACTTGTTTGTGAACTACTTATTAAAAGATAGCTACAATTCTCATATTCATGAGTGAGATTATGATCTGCAGCAATCACGAATCTAATAATTATATTCCTAAAAGCTTATGGGCTGTCCTTATGTATATTCTAGACATCATATACATAAGGACAGCTACAGTTGACGCAGCAGGAGATAATCTTTCTAACGCTGCTTTAAGCAAATCCAAAGATCTTTCTCTTTCAGCATCATCAGAACACCACCTAAGCTTGAAACGGGGGTCTAGGATACAAGCTACAATGTATGTTTCATTTTCCTCGTAATATGGCATACGCCTATGTAATGATTGTTTAAGTCCATGAACTAATCCAGAGTGGTATTTGGACACCATGTTTTCAATGTGATGAGTAGTTAACTTGGGAGCATTTTTAAGTTGTGACAACACCGAATCTGAAACAGCAAGCACTGATCGTATCATTTTAAGCTGAGAATTCCATCTAGTTGTATTTTCAGCTTGTAGCCTAGTTTCATCCTTAAGGACATCAGCTGCTACTGTTGACCTGCGCACAAATGATACCAAACTAGAGCACCTTTTGATGACTGTGTTGATCTGACCTGCCTTTGCCATACCATCTTTTACCACTAGCTGCAACACATGTGCAAAACAGGCATGATGTTCAAATAAGACTTGGCTCTCATCAAGGGAAACATTATCACACCTCTCAAACTCTGACTCGCCTTCAGCCTCACTATCATCACTGGCTGTATGATCTTCAACATCTTCATAACCTGGAAGAGTCAAAAACGCCTTCTTTACATTGGATGCACTGTCAGTAATTATGCATGTGCTTCACTTTTTCCCTCACACCAAAATCAGAAATGATTTCATCATACCACATCATAATGTTATCACCAGTATGTCTTCCACTGACTAGATTGCATGCAAGCATAACTGACTCAAGGTTCCAGTCATCTGAAATATAGTGCCCAGTAATGCCCAAATAAGATCACATTTGTTGATTTGACCAGAGATCAATTGTTAGGTTGATGGTATCAGTCTTCTTCAGCTTGTCTAGTACACTACTTTTTAACTTATCATATTTCTTCTTCAACAAAACTGTGGACAATTGTTTACGGCTTGGCACCTGGTACTGAGAATCTAAGATCCTTAACAGTGATTTGAATCGCTTGCTCTCTACTACAGATAGAGGAATGAGGTCATCTACAACGAAATCGACTACTGCATCAGTTACTAAAATCTGCTTTGGGTGTAGTGAGCTGTATTTTCTTTAGGGCTGCAGTAAATGTGTCAATGTTTGCTGTGAATTTGACTGTGATTCATCTTTATCCTGTTGTTCTTTCAAGAGAGTTGCGTGTACTCGTCTCTATTAAAAGATTTTAAAATGGGCAAGTACAATAAACAGCATTCTTACCATATGCTTCCACCAATTTGTAGTAGTCCTAACAGATCCAGTGATTTCCTTGGTGCAATACTTGCACTTAGCCTTAAAATTCTCTGCTGGCAAGACTTTAGGTACTTCATAGTGCTTGAGCACAGCTGGAACCTTCTTCTTAGCTGACATAGCTGCCATAGCTGCCTGCTTCTTAATAAAATTAACTCTGACAGTCCAACAGCAGTCCCACTATTTCCAAGATCATCAGAGAAATGATGGGGGAAGGCTGGATGGAAAACCTTTTAAACACTGTTTCAAAGCAAACTCAGCAAGTGGCAGGTAACTTCAAGCAAAAGCTGACCATGTTAAAAATCCCATATCC
This sequence comes from Dysidea avara, assembly GCF_963678975.1. NCBI lineage: Eukaryota > Metazoa > Porifera > Demospongiae > Dictyoceratida > Dysideidae > Dysidea > Dysidea avara. The sequence continues at coordinate 33,093,721 of NC_089277.1, forward strand.
AGGAACATAATTATTATCTTTGAGCCAATATACAACTTATTCACTTGCATGGTTTGTATACATGTAAATGTACTTCATTGTACTTCAAAGTACTTATAAGTACTTCTAAGTACATTAAGTACTTTAAGTACATTGCTTGGAACTTAAGTATAAATACAAGTACATTACATTTGTACAAAAAGTATTTAAGTATAAGTACAAGTACTCTAAAAGGTGTGCTTAAGTACACTTAAGTACAAGTACCAAAGTACTTCGCCCCATTCCTGGTCAAGATCTCATTAATTGAGACCAAACCATAATTATGTTAGTCTCATAGACATCTCAGATAACCAGAGGTGAGCACTAGTACCAATTCTACAAGATTTACCCCATTTCAGCTTTTCAAGTTCAATTTTCACTCTATCCAACTTGGGTGATAAGAATGTAGAGTCCTCTGGTAATGTAGTGACAGTTAGCAACAAAATATGAAGTAGTGATCATGTGAGAAGTACATAATAATACTGGTGGTAACTGTACTACTTACATCATTAGTAGCTAATATGTTAGCTCCACTACTTAGTAGAGTGTTGACCACCTCCAGGTATCCACGAGCACTGGCATAATGTAGTGCAGTCCATCCAGACTAGAAAAAATGATAACAATTACGTAGTACAATCACAACATGTCAAACATACTCTATATTAGTGTAACATCACAGTAATGTTGAACAATCTTTAAAGTTCGATATTATAGTACTCTATAATAGGGCTGGGACGAAGCTTCGAATGCTTCGTGGGTTCGAAGGTTAAGTAAACTTCGAATTATAAAAGTATCCTTCGAAGCTTCGTAATGCACTCATAGTCTACGAAAGAATTACAAATATACATCGTCTTCTTTATTGCAGCTGCTTTATCCTCTTGCGTGATCAATGTTCGTCTCTTCGCGATCCATCTTCATGTGCCACGCCCACTTTTAAAACCATCGCAGTTCAGCTTGTTACCATATTTGCAGCCTTAAAACACCTTATAAAGTGATATATAATGCACGGAAAGCGTACTTTTAGCCATTACTTGGTGTTTACCTATGCACGATTGCAGTGTAGCGGACACGCCCATTTGCAATCGATCGATCGCGTCATTCAGTACTGCTGCTATGCACTTTCCAATGATTATGATTATGATAATTGGAAGGCAGCAAAATGCTGATTACATCCAATAAAAAAAGAGATATAAAAATGGTTTGGAGATATTTACAGATAACTAGCTAGAGTGTGTGCATTTATTACAAAGTCTTTGTCATAGCATAAGGAGGGTAGATTGTTCCATTCTTTAATAGTTCTGTAAAAATAATTCATTTGGTATTTGTTGGTGTTGGCTGCTGGCAGTATGAGTCTGAGTGGGTGGTATTGTCTTGTGCTGGTGGATTGTGGCAGAAAGTAATTGGGTATTTGTAATGCTGGCTCCTGCTGGTGAGTAATTCTGTAAAATAAAGATAAGGCCACTCCAATTGGTAATTATGTTTCTGGTCCACCGCCCGCATCCTTTTTTGGAGAATGTGAAATTTCAAAAATACATGGGAAAAACGCCCGCATCAACTTTTTGAAAAACCTGGATTTCAGAAACAAATATTGGGCTGCAACAAGTATGCTAAATCTAACTATCTAAGTATTTTATCAGTGAAAACCTGCAAGAAATGATTCAACATCGAGCTGCTCGTTTCGTCTTAAATAAGCCTTGGAACAGACACCACCGTGACAGTATCACAGACATGTTAAATGAACTAAATTGGCCATCTTTACAAGAACGCAGAAAGCAAGCACGCCTCATCCTATTGTACAAGATAGTTAATCATTTATTATTGGTCCCAAATCGCTATCTGCCATCATTAAATCAAACTGCTACCAGAGCCCATCATGATCAGAAATTTAATCGTATACAATCTTCAGTAAACACGTATCTCTATTCATTCCTACCCAGAACTATTCCCCATTGGAACGATCTATGTATCCCAAATCTATCTACCATTGATCTTGAAACATTTAAACAATCAACTACTCCTACTTTATAACTGTAACTTAGCACTTATTGTAACTTAGCACTCACTGTAATTTAGTACTCATTGTAATTCTAGCACTTATTGTAACTTACCCACTTACTGTAATTTAGCACTAGTTGTAACCTAGCACCTATTGTAACTTACTGAGCACTTATTGTAACTTAGTACTAATCATTATTGTAACTTAAATTATAAGCACTTATGTTATTGTAACTTAAACTAGGCACTTATGTGTACGTACCTTGTACATTAGCGTAAAAACCCTGTTGGGTGTTTGCTAATCAATAAATAGCTAAATTTAAAAAAAAAATAAAAATGGGCGGAGTGTATAGTACAGACCGATATACTCTAATAGAACAGTCAGTAAATCACAAAAAATACTCTAATTGAGCAGTCACTTCATTGTTGCTTTGTTGCTGAATTCCGCCCGCCCGCACCTAAAACTGATTTTCAAAGGACCAGAAACATAATTACCAATTGGAGTGGCCTAATCTAGATGCTTCACGTCTCTGTTCCAGTGTGGTCCAATTAAGATTATCTAACATTGTTGTTACACTACTCTTAAAACTGTAATCTGACTGCACCCACCTCGCTGCTCTCCCCTGAACCATTTCAAGTTTGTAAATTAAGTTCTGTTGATGTGGATCCCAGACTTGAGTGGCATATTCAAGAATTGGTCGCACAAGTGTTGTGTAAGCGTCTGATTTAACCTTACTGTTACATTTACTTAGATTTCTTTTTATAAAATTCAGCATCCTGAAGTAGTGATCATGTGAGAAGTACATAATAATACTGGTGGTAACTGTACTACTTACATCAGTAGTAGCTAATATGTTAAGCGTCTGATTTAACCTTACTGTTACATTTACTTAGATTTCTTTTTATAAAATTCAGCATCATGAAGTAGTGATCATGTGAGAAGTACATAATAATACTGGTGGTAACTGTACTACTTACATCAGTAGTAGCTAATATGTTAGCTCCACTACTTAGTAGAGTGTTGACCACCTCCAGGTGTCCATGTTGACTGGCATTATGTAGTGCAGTCCATCCAGACTAGAAAAAATGATAACAATTAAGTAGTACAATCACAACATGTCAAACATACTCTATACTAGTGTAACATCACAGTAAGGTTGAACAATCTTTAAAGTTTGATATTATAGTACTCTATAATAGGGCTGGGACGAAGCTTCGAATGCTACGTGGGTTCGAAGGTTAAGTAAACTTCGAATTATAAAAGTATCCTTCGAAGCTTCGTAATACACTCATAGTCTACGAAAGAATTACAAATATACGTCGTCTTCTTTATTGCAGCTGCTTAATCCTCTTGCGTGATCAATGTTCGTCTCTTCGCGATCGATCTTCATGCGCCACGCCCACTTTTAAAACCATCGCAGTTCAGCTTGCTACCATATTTGCAGCCTTAAAACACCTTATAAAGTGATAGATAATGCACGGAAAGCGTACTTTTAGCCATTACTCTGTGTTTACCTATGCAAGATTGCAGTGTAGCGGACACGCCCATTTGCAATCGATCGATCGCGTCATTCAGTACTGCTGCTATGCACTTTCCAATGATTATGATTATGATAATTGGAAGGCAGCAAAATGCTGATTACATCCAATAAAAGAAAAGAGATATAAAAATGGTTTGGGGATATTTACAGATAACTAGCTAGAGTGTGTGCATTTATTACAAAGTCTTTGTCATAGCATAAGGAGGGTAGATTGTTCCATTCTTTAATAGTTCTGTAAAAATAATTCATTTGGTATTTGTTGGTGTTGGCTGCTGGCAGTATGAGTCTGAGTGGGTGGTATTGTCTTGTGCTGGTGGATTGTGGCAGAAAGTAATTGGGTATTTGTAATGCTGGCTCCTGCTGGTGAGTAATTCTGTGAAATAAAGATAATCTAGATGCTTCACGTCTCTGTTCCAGTGTGGTCCAATTAAGATTATCTAACATTGTTGTTACACTACTCTTAAAACTGTAATCTGACTGCACCCACCTCGCTGCTCTCCCCTGAACCATTTCAAGTTTGTAAATTAAGTTCTGTTGATGTGGATCCCAGACTTGAGTGGCATATTCAAGAATTGGTCGCACAAGTGTTGTGTAAGCGTCTGATTTAACCTTACCGTTACATTTACTTAGATTTCTTTTTATAAAATTCAGCATCCTGGTGGCTTTGTTTGTAATGTTATTAATGTGAGGTGCCCATGAGAGTGAATTGTCTAGAAGTATCCCTAAATAATTATATGTGCTGCTGGATTTGATGGTCTGGTTGTTTAAAGTATAGTTATTTTATGAGAGGTAGATGACATCTCATAAATCTCAGTAAGACACATTTGTTGATATTAAACTCCATCTGCCACCTCTGTGCCAATCTAGAAATTTCATCAATATCTTTCTGCAACAGAACCACGTCATCTTCATTACTAATCGTTTATATATAGTAAGAACATAAGAGGCCCTAATACAGTACCTTGCGGGACACCAGAAATAACTGAAACAAAATCAGATTCGTTACCATTCACCAGTACTCTTTGTGTTTGTTTTGTCAGCTATTCAGAAATCCAGCAATGTATCCTGTCGTTAATTCCATAATATTGCAATTTCTTAAGCAGGCGTTGGTGGGGTACAGTGTCGAAAGTCTTAGCAAAATCTAAGAAAAGTACATCAACTTGTTCGTGGCTATCTATAGCTAATTCTTCAATAATGGTAAGCAGCTGGGTGGTGCATGAGTGTCCTGATCTGAATCCATGTTGGAAAGAGTTAAGTATGTTATTCTTCTCTAGGTGTGACATTTTAGAATTGAAAATTATGTGTTCCATCACCTTACAGCATACAGATGTCAGTGAGATGGGTCTATAATTTACTGGCATGGATCAATCCCCTTTCTTATAAACAGGTACGATATTAGCTTGGAGCCAGTTACTAGGAAGGATCACTTCGTTAAATGATTGGGTGATAGTATGTTAAGAGATCTGCACTTATTAGACTTTGTAATTTTAATACATGAGTGGTTATGATCATTAGTGGAAATTACTTGGAGGCATAAATCAAGAATTTCTAAGTTATGATTAGCTATATTATTACTGTTGCTATCTAGTCAATTGGAAGACTGGGAAGCACCATTCTTTGTTACTATTCTTCCCCTCTTGATTATAAGGTTCTTTTCGCCATTGTCCTTGTGTCGTTTTAGTTCTTCTCTAAGTGCCTTATTGGTTTCCCGCTCCTTAATTGTTAAATCTGGTGTTACATAGATGTTATTCCATCTTTCAGTTGCTCGGAGTTTAGAAGCCTGTTTCATAACTAAGCGCTTGTGGTGCTCATCACTTAGTGTTACTAAAAGTAATCTTACTTTACTACCACCTGGCTTTCCAAGCCGCAGCACATTAGTTACACTTGACTTTGGTACATTGAACTCTGTTTCAAATAGCGAATGAACCTTTTCGTGATCCTTAGTGGAAGACTCTTCACCCATATTATGAACAATAACATTACATTTTCTATGTTCTCGATCTATATATTCATCAATGATTTGTGCAGGAGCGTCTTTCATTACTGAAGGTCTGGAATCACCAGATGTTGTATTCATCTCCATTGGTGCGTCAGCTTGTGCAGGTCTTGAAGGCCCTCTTAATAGTTCAAGACTCTCAATAATTGGCTTTACTAAGTTTTCCATCATGTTCTTAAGTGGTTCTGTTATTCCATTAATTATGGTATTAGCAACCTCACATTCCTTAGTAATATCTTGAGGGCCAGGTGATTTACTTTTGGAATTTGAGAGCTTAATGAGCATTGTAGATTCACATACTGAACAAAACCAATGAAGAGATTACAAACTTATTAAATAGGTAAAACTTAAGAAGGATGTGCATAAATGCAAGAAAACCTGTAACTTGAAAGCCAGCACCGAAGCTTCAAATATTCGAACATTTTATTAGCGAATATTCGAAGGTAAATTTCAATATTCGTCCCAGCCCTACTCTATAATATTAACAGTTCAGAACTCACAAACTCTAGCTATAATTGTTATTTAGCTGTAACACTTTATACATAGTACTAAACATTATACTAGCTGCATGTCTGACCCTAGAAAAACATTCATTTTGTCGAGAGTAACATTATTCCTAATACTGTAGTGCATTGTTACTACTCATCAGGAATCACTTCACTGTCCAAAACAGGTTAGCAGGAGTTATATACATAATGTCACAGAAATTTTCCCAATTATGCTCCATTATGCTAGGTGATTAATTTATGCTTTTCATCACATATTATGCCCAAAATGATGCCGACATAATCAATACAAGCCTACTTTATTCTTATTCCAATTAATTGGTTAGCTATATATGAACAAGAAAACTAATGACACATGTAAACACAAGAAAAGTACATACAGTACTGTATGTACAATACTGTATGTTTTATAACTTGTCTTGGAGAAGTGTAAACATTGGAAATTTAAAACTGAAATTGGTCCAAACATTATCTAATCAGTACCTCCTTACATATTAAGCACTAAGTATCATTAAGTGTTACCTTAATTTACTTTTTTTCCATTGTAAAATAATTTTTGGAAGCAAAATTTGTCTGAAAATCTCTTGCACCAAAATTTTTACACAAGATCAAACAACTCTAATAGAGCAGTTGGTATTATACAAAAATATATACTTTTGCACAAAAATAAAGCAAATTGCAGTAGTTTATTTCACATGTTTAATAATGTACTGCACATAAAATGTTTTATCTACAGTATTTTGGTGCTATCAGACACGTATACATGAATAGACAGGTACTTATCAATTGATGTATGTGTGGGACATTGAAAGGACTATTTGAAGCACTAGAAATTGAAAAATGAAATTGCGGGGTCAAAGCATATAAATTACTAATAATGAGTACCTCTTTACAAGGACCACCTTTATATTAAGACCACTTCTAAGAATCATGACCACATATAAAACAATCTCAATGATTAGTCTGGATAGATAATTTAAAAAATACTTCATGGGGCTGATGTTCTTTAATTTCATGAATTGATGTGTAGTACATACATTGCAGAAACACCAATGAAAACAGCACATGGTCACAATTTACAAGACCATAAAGTGTGTTTTGGGACCATCATACTGACTCATGAGGATATCTAGTTAATTACATTAATGTACATAGCCTCACATGGCTATCTTGTTGGTTAAAGGGTCTGGTGGATTAGCTTCGTGCTAGTCATTTCTTTGCTATGATAAGATAGCTAGCTAGCTATAGTACATACGATTTGAGATGAATCCTGGGTTGTTGATTAAGAAGCCATACAAGATCATAGGCTTTAAACATGATGTTCGTGATGTATTTATTTGTAAGCTCATGTTACAGGTGCACACTTAATTGTTGAGAATATGTCATCCAGTGCAGCATCAGCGAGTGCGAATTAAACCCCCTTGGAAAGAGGTTAAACAGCCAAACGAAGCATCTACTTATGAAACTATGGGAGTACCTTAAACAAGGAGCAAAGAAGTGTAATTTTTCTGCCAACATCAAGGAGAGAATCTCAGAGGTCACCAATAATACCTTCTTTGCTGGGTTTTGGCATACATTATGCCACAAAGGGATTTCAAAGATATCCATTGTAAGAGTTAGAATGGAGTACCACAAGAAAGGCGGCTTATCTATGCCAAGTAAAGGTACAAAAAGCACTTTGCACAAGCCTGCTCAATTGAATCGACAGGTACAAATGTTCACAAGTCTGTGTTGATGCAGACAGTTTCAACCGAGATGCCATCAGATGGAAGATCCATTCATTTTAGGAAGGAAAGAAAATCTATCACTCTGAAAGATTTTGGTAAGTTAAATTTTGAACCCTGGAACTTTGTCACATACTCCGTCTTAAGCCAAACTTAAGAACGATGGTGTTTTCTCTGGGGGTAGAACATAGCTTAAAAGAGTGTTGAGTGATATGGGATTTAAGTACAAGACAATTAATGACAAGAGGTTATCATTGCAACAGTTTGTGCTTTATGTCACTACACATATACACAGGGTATACTATGAGCAGCCCTGCATAGTCCATCAGCGTCATAAATATTTAACATGAATGAAGTGCAACAGAACTGAAGGAAGACCAGTTGTGTACTTGGATGAGACTTGGGTAATGAAGAACGTCTAGAGCAATTCCTCATCCAAATCAACAGTGATAGCGATGACTCTTCTACTACCAGCAGCAGTGGGTCCAAGTCTTCTGACCTTACTTCATATGATGTAAGATTGTTTGATATTTGCAGCAATGGTGTTGCAACTTGATGATGCCTCAGGTAACTGGGATAAAACTCTGTGAAGTACATGAAAATACAGATGAAGTGTAAGTGTGTGCACTTTGATAAAAAAAATATTATTGCTTTACTATGCTAGCAGAAGTTGAACATACCATCCCTTGTATATTTGATCAGTGCAGGAGTGTTTGGAAGTCACTATTGGTACTATCAGCCCAAATTCATACAAACAGTGTTATTTCGTTTGTTGGAAACTTTTAGAGTTTTGTGGGAATGTGACTTCAAAAACAAAATGCTGGCTGGAAAAGTTGTGTACATCTGTGACGAAGTGATGAGAAAAGGATTAAAACGACAATTCACTACATGGGAGTAGAAGATGATGGGCAGCTTTGTTGTAAATGTGAAGTAAAATACATGTTGTTCGGCTCACTTGCAGGTACACCAATGCTGCATAACAGATTTTGAGCTGTTATAATTTGGAGTTTTCTTCTTGAAAGGCTGAAGAAGTTTTTTCCCTGAACATAAGTAGGCCATTTATCTCCTAAATACAATGCAACAGTGGCCCCAGCTCTTCTACTCATGCAACTCTGTTTTACACACACAAAAACTGGTTTATTTTCTTGCAAAGTGTATTACAGCCTCTTACATAACAGATAGTGAAATCATGTGTGTTGAGTGTGGGAGTGTGACATCTGGCTTCACCACAAACATGTGTCAACATGAACACCAAAGGGCTGCACTTTAGAGGCTTCCCGTAATTTTACAGTGTCATAACTGGAGTTTCTTACAATCAAATGAAGCACCTTTAATACATTCTTAGCTGATTGAGAGGTGCTACCTAACAAGCAATACAGGAAACACATGCAATGTAACAATCGTGAGTTATTAATCAGTTTTGAGGATTCAGCTCAACACGTACATGTGTACATACTATAATTTTGTTAATAACATCACTTCATTATACAGAATTTGGCCATAAAAAGATCTAAACAGTGTACATCAAGTAAAGATCTCATTAACTGAGACCAAATCATAATTATGTTAGTCTCATAGACATCTTAATTAACCAGAGGTGAACACTAGTACCTATTCTACAAGATTTACCCGATTTCAGCTTTTCAATTTCAGTTTTTCAACTTTCGTTTTGGGTGATAAGAATGTAGGGTCTTGTGGTAATTAAGTGACAGCTGTTGACCAAACATCAAGCAGTGATTATAGTGATTACTGTACTACCTACAGGAGTAGCAGCTGATAATGTGACTGGATCTGCAAGAATCCCATATGTTCGCACAAGCATAATTTTATAGTAGAATGCAAAAAAAAATGTAGTATTTATGAAATCATAAAATAATATTTCCGTAAATTTTAAGCACTTTTTCACACTGAAGGAAAGTGATAAATGCTTAAACCTTGATAGCATAAAGCAAGAGAAGTTCCAAAATCTTTGTTTTGTGTCAGTCTGCCTTGTGTTGGATGAATGGTTCACAATCATTTCTTCTCACGTTTTTGCTTTGCCCTGGTCATGGGAAAGGCAGCAATGGATTCACCTGTTCATGGAGAACCCAATGATGAAAGTTACATTTTGGTAGAGACTGTAATTGTAAGTTATAATTGTTTACTTAAGCACCTGTAGTTTATTTTCCATATTGGCATTGTATAAATCGATTTCTGTTGTTGCCACTTTGTAGCACTGTAACTTTGAAGGTTCTTGCCTTCTAGAGCTGAAACTTTGGTTGACCATCCCTTTGGCTATCTAGATAAAGAAAATGTAATAAAACGGAATTCGAAAAATGCACTAACATGGGGTTCTTGCAGATCTGGTCACGTATGTTAGCTCCACTACTTAGTAGAGTGTTGACTACCTCCAACTGACTGCCTCACTGCATAACCACATTCACAAAACTACAGACCATATGAAGCAGCTCACACCCACCACCACTTTAAGTCACAACAAAAAACTCATGGGTGGGATGCACCTTTTGTGGTGGTAACAGTGAATATCTAACTTTTGTGTACTTTGCTATTCTCAATTACGTTAATTGTCATCTACTTCTTCATGCCAGGAAACCATACAAAGGCAGTAATTTCCGTATCAACACTTTACTTGAAGGAGTGTATATAGACACAAAGTACCATAGTAGCTGATATACTGTAATAATAGCATTAGACCATGCCCCCTGAAATGATCAGAACACTTCATGACACCACTTGTTGAGGTTACACCCCTCAATGATCTAGTTCCATAGAAAAGATACCACCAAACATAGTAAACAACTTCACACACCCTTTATTATCTGTGGTACCATGCCCCAAACTTAATCTACTGTACAACTGAGTAATGACATCAAGATGCTCTAATATAGCAGTCATGGCAACAGTGTATTTTATAGCTATGCTCTAACAAAAAGGTCATAAGTGGTGGATTTGAGGGGGCCAAGGAGAGCTTTGCTCCTCTGGTCCTTCTCTTTCCCTCCTTGTACTTACAAGACTATATTGGCACTAGAAACAGGAATCATGTATTCACACCATATTCAGAAGTACAGAAAGCCAACAAGCAAATAGAAGAAAACAGTTATATAAAGCAACTTAATAGTTATAAACTGTACACTGTGAAGAAAATAAGATAAATAAATTTGATGTTTTTTTGTGCTAAAGATTGAGATACTCTAATAATAGAGCAGTCACCAATTTAATAGAACAAACACAATTCTATTGCTATTAACTGACAATTTTTGTAACAGTAGCTACTACCTTATTTTGTTTAGTACACTCTACCACCAAACAGCTTGATATAATCAATTTTGTATGCCTTGTAAAGCATGCATTTTGTTAGCTAAATAGCTATCAAAAATGCTCCTGAATTCAAGCATAGGAGGGCTAATTTTAAAAGTTTTCTCAGAAGATATCCAACTGGAGTCTTAGAAAGTGTATTCCTTTCATTCATCCAGCTAGCTATACCAGACAAAGTTATGCAAATGAATATACCATAGAGTTGGATTGTTAAGCACATGTGTCTATTAAGCACATATTATTTGTTAAGCTCATACATATTTCTTGTGAATAACCATGACTGATAAGCGCACATGGCCCAATGCAAGGCTTACATGAGACAAAGCTATGCACAGGAAGAATGCTGGAAAAGTAATCTCTCCTTGAGTGCTTATGTCTCTGGCTTTGTATACAGCAAATCAGTCCTCTGAATTGTGATAATTCTTGTCATCATGAAGGATTTCACCTAGAAATGGAGTCAAATATTCTTATACACTAGCACAGTTACCATGAACTACAGTGTACTCTATTACATCGTAGTGATTCAGTGTTAAAAACACCATAATTATTGATTAGGTGTACATGCCTTAGGCCCCTATTTGGTGATTATTAGTTTCTCATCCACCGCCCGCATCCTTCTTAAGCTACCGCATGGTAAGCCATTATTTACTCTGCGCATGCTCAGAAGAACACGTGATACCAAACTGTTACAATTTTTGTTGATGAACGCTACAATGCGCTATATATCACCAGGAGAACTGTTGTTTTCCTTAGCAAATTGCTGCAGTGCCAGTTGCAATCGTGCTCTATCGACTTCATCAAAGCAGGCTTTCAGTTGACTGTCGAAAAACAGTTGGCGATCACAAAAATTAGAATCAACTGGTGAAGGAAATGTTTGTAGTAAGAAAGAAAGACAATTTGGACAAGGTCTGTACATCAGTGTGTTAATAATTATTATAAAATAATGGCATAATGGTAATACCCTCCCGCCCGCATCATAATAATTAGAAAGGCTGGATGAGAAACTAATAATCACCGAATAGGGGCCTTACAAGATAGTATTATTTTTATAAAAGTTCACTACGAAATTATAAGCGCATGAGCTTAACAACCCGACTCTATGGTAACTTGTGCACTAGAGTTCCATTATTCTCATAATGGAATAAACACTGTTCTATCTTTTGCCCCTCTCATCCCTTTAGCAGTATCTCCTAGATCCGTCTATGAAAAAAGTTTATAAACTAGTATAACAAAAAAATTCTTAAATTAAAAATGAAGTAGGGTTTCAGTGATAAACAGTATTGAAACAAGAGATGTCGGTAGCTATGAGTGAAAACCTCTACATGGTGTTGTAGCAATGTGGGGCTACAATACCAAGTAGGGATTTTCCCTCATAGTTATCATTCTCTTGTTACACTACTACTTTAATAACTGGAACCCTACTTCATTATTAAATCAATAATTATATTAAATTTTGTTGTACTAAATTGTTAACTATATTTGTTAGATCATAGCTATAAAATACACTGTTGTTGTGACTGCTGTATTAGAGTATCTCAATCTCACTACTCAGTTATGCAGTGGATTAAGCTGGAGGTGTGGTACCAGAGATAATAGAGGGCTCGTAAAGTTGTTTCTAGTTTCTGATTTCATCTTTTTTGTATGTAGTCTACAATGTATCACACTGATAGTAATACTACATACACACTGTACAGATATCATGTGATCTGTACTAACAGGTTTAATACCAAATACAACAATCTCAACATAATGTGATACATACACTGGTAAAAGCATTAAGTATAGTACTAGCATCATATAGACACACTTTTTGTAGATTTGTACATTTTAAGATCATACTCTATTAGAATAGTCATGAAGTTAGTTGTTGTAACTTTGAAGTACTCTAATAGAACAATCAAAATGAGATGAATATGAAACACCTTAATAGAACAAGCTCTCATACTTGGCAATATGGACACTAACAGAGAAAACAAGTAAAGATACAGTTGTTTTGTGAAGAATCATAAAACACTGAAACATTCTTAACAGCACATAATAGTGCCATACCTAATTAACCTCAACACATTTACCCACTCAAATTATATAGTGTGACAAATCACATTTAATTGTGGGTTTGGGTTTACAATATTTGGTAATAATATGCATACTAGTTGTGTTCCTGTAAGTGGTACTGCTAACACACTGTACAATACAAAATTTTATTAATTTGTTAATGAGATATTTACATACATAAAAAATCTTTTAAAAATCTTACCTTATTAGTAAGACCACATTTGTGACTGGATTTTGGAAAAACGATTCAAATCGCACATTAGAAATTCGAGATAAATAGTTTTAAAGAATTCAAGTCAGCATAACTTGCCAAGGATAGCAAGCACACTTATGAAATTTTCATAAAAGGTACATCAATCTATTACCTTTCAGAACACTTCCAGTACTTGTAGCTGCTTGCAGAGTTTCCTGCCAAATAAGATAGAAAATCTGAGCAGTTGGACAACTGAAGTAGTATGACGAGTGCTCACAAAGGAGTGGAGGGAGGAGATGGCAGGGAGGGCTAGAGATAGACTTCAAAATGGAGGCAGAACATGATTAGAGTCAAGACATGAGATTACAGGGCTGCGCTGGCTCCTTAATGGCTGATATGTAGCAAAATCAACAGAAAAAACGTCTGGCCAACATTATCAGGCCATTTACCAGTATACCACTGATTCTTGCCAAGCCAGACCCTTCACAAGGCCAGATACTGCCATTCGAGATCTCTATACCACCCAGAAAAGTCGTCTGTTAAAACCAGTCTCATGCAAATAGTTTGAGTAGTACTGAGGGTCAAAACTAGCAGTACAATAGTGTGGCTATTTACTGGTGGTGTTAGTTTGATTTTACCTGATGTGAGATTTGGATCGGTTTTGTAAAATCTAGTCACATTTTAATAATATAGGAGACAAACATGTGCTCAATAATTAGGTCTTCAACATAACTTGACTCATATTTGTAGCACTACTACCAATTAGCACCATTACAGCAATAAACTCATCAGAGGTGGATGTGCCTTTTAACAAATATCTGCCTTCTGTGTTTCCCCATTCCTTTTATCTTCAATTAGTCATCTTATCCTTCATACCAGCTACAAAGGCATTGTTTTTCCATATCAATGCTTTCCTTAAATGAGAGAGAGCATTTATTTAGATTATACAAAATTATATTTGACACGCTTAACGGACTGTAGTATCCTTGTGATAGCATTGGGTAGCAATTATGCAGGGCTTGTAAAGTGACTGTAATGGGCCACACCCAAATCATCTACTAAAAAAAATGTTTAGATGATGCTGCCTACCAAAGTATCCTAGCCTCCGAGAAAAGATTTTGGCTAGTTGCAAATCTCTGACTGATTTATGTACAACCTTACCATACCTACACCCTTACTATACCACAATTTTATAGTTTTATGAACAAGTGTCATGATAGGAGAGAAAATACATACAAAGTCAGCCATGTGACGGTTAATAAATACAGGAAACCAATGTTATTATTAACACCCTGTACACTGTACTTCACTTATAATCAGGTTTTGTAAATCTGTAACTCCTTGGTGGCTCATTTCTTCTTAGTGGGAATAAACACTACTTATTTTCACAGGTTTTTCACAAAAAGGAGACCAAACTACTTTATTGTAAGTTCATTCACTTATTTATAACCAATCATGAAGTAGATTTTTGCCATAAACAAAGAAATGTTCACTACATGTATACACACATAGAAGTATGGATGTCTTCATCAGTACAAGTACACAAAATAATTTGGAATTTTCAACTAGAGTAGGGACCATAGCACATCGATAAAAAGTACTGAAACAAGTTGGAGTAGTCTACGACATTAAATCATAGCAAAACAAAAAGGAGTGTTTTTCCCAAATGTGCTCAAGATACCATAATGGAAATGCATAACACTTCTTATTGTTTTACTGTGATTTAATATCGTGCACTACTCCAGCTTGTTTCAGTACTTTTTACCGATGTGATATGGTCCCTACTCCTATGATCAACCTGTCACATAGCATTTCAAATCAAGAAAAGCACCTCTGCAATCCATGCATACCGAAAGAAAGAAATAGCGCCCTGCACCCCAGTTATATCAATTATCACCTGAAAAGTGAAGTATCCATTATGCTTCATTGTCAGCTACGTATTTTCAACCCGTTACACAGCAGTACAAATCAAGAACTGTTTGAAAAGCACCTCCGTAATTAAAATAGCCGCTATGGAAAATACAGACGATTTCTATTACAAAGGGAATCCATTACGTGCTAGCTACCACCAAATTAACACTCAATGCTGTCAGCAAAGATGAATGGGACACAAAGGAGGGCACCGGTAAGTCCATGAAGAATACATTGTACATACTGCGGTATGCCAAAAGGCACCTCTCATGCCGAAGCAATGTCAAACTGTGAAAAAATCAAGCCTGTATCCTTAGCCATTGTCAAGTTACGCTTTTCTGAAGGAATCAGTCAGCTACTTGGTCTGTCAATTACTCCTGTTAAATAATTATTATTTTAAATTCTTAGCAACTTGTTGAAAGCATTTCTGGTCGATCTGAAGGCTTGTTTGGCTTAGTTTTGGCTACCTTATCGGCGTCAAGGAAAATTGAGGCTGGTTTTTGGGTAATGTTGTAGGCCATGCCTACTCCTTTGTGGTCCTATTATACAATACGTTATATGATAGGCTTGTAAATCATTATTATTGTGAATTTACTGACCTCTCTTATTATTAACCCTTGCCACAATGTTATGTGATTGGATTTTGGAAAACAATCCAAATCGCACATTAGAAGTTTCGAGATAAATGGTCCGGTTTTAAAGAATTCAAGTCAGTATAACTTGCCAAGGATAGCAAGCATGCCTATGAAATTTAAACAAAGATACATCAGTCTATTACCTTTCAGACCACTTCCAGTACTTGGAATAAACATGTCTCCCATGATTCATTGAAAGGGCTTCTCAAACTTTAAATTTGTTGCATCATAACATGTACACATGTAATTCTTCAGCCAAGAGGAATGCATTCAGAGCACTTGTCCTACCAGTTTTAGATTATGCAAGTACCGTGTGGAATCCTCACACTCAGAAAAACATTTCTGAAAATCCAAAATTGTGGGGCTCGTTGGGTGTGTGGCAGCAGGTACAACTGTCATAGTCACACATGGTCAAAGTCATCTAGTGAATGTTGTCATGAGCTTCACTGGCCATCTCTTTCTACTCGTTGGAAGTATCTTACAATAGTTACCATTTATGATGTTTATCACTGCCACATTTCCTTACCTTTTTCAAGCTCCTTTTCATTTACCAATTCTTGTACAAGATCTTACTCCCTTTCGTTACAGTGTAAGCGGTCATCAATAAACTCTTATCGGTTATCTTTTTTGGTAATGGTATTTTTTATGGAATTCTGTCCCACATGATATTCTCTCTCTTCCTCATTGGTCTCACTTTAGACGAGAGTTGTATAAATTTTTATAACACTTTTTTTTCTCTTGCTACAGTATTTAGTTATTTGTTCTGCATTGTACTAATGTCCTTGTAATGTTTGTTGTTCTCTGTTTTTGTATCTTGTGTTTTTGTAGGTGTTCCTCCTATAGGCATTTGCCTTTTGTAATTACCTCACCCTTATGGTTAAACAAATAAAATAAATAAATAAATACTTGCAGCTGCTTGTAGAGTTTCTCACCAAATAAGCTAGAAAATCTGAGCAGTTGGACAATCAAATTAAGTAGTATCACGATTGCTCACAAAGGAGTGGAGGGTGGGGGTGGTAGAGTGGGTAAGGGATAGACTTCAAAATGGAGGAAGACCTTGATTGGAGTCCAGACTCCACACATGAGAATACAGGGCTGTACTGGCTCCTTACTAGCTGATATATAGCAAAATCAACAGAAAAAATGTCTGGCCAACATTTTTAGTCCATCCACCAGCTAACCACTGATTCTTGTCAATCTAGACCCTTAACAAAGCCAGACACCACCATTCAAGATCTCTACACCACCCAGAAAACACATCTTTTAAAACCAGCCTCGAGTTGTTTGAGTAGTACTGAGTGTCAAAACTAGCAGTATGATAGTGTGGCTATCCACTGGTGGTGTTAGTTTGATTTTGCCTGATGTGTGATTTGGATCGATTTTGTAAAATCTGGTCACATATAAGACTTTGTACAAATTCATATAACTTTAATATGGTCATTTTTCATTACACAAACAAGACAAGTGTTAACAAGCTTGACAGCTGACAATTTCACATTAGACTTATTGCAAACACACAGACAGTCACTCTGTATGGCAGCTAATACTTGTTTGGTTGAGGGTGAGCACTAGTTGTATAGGGCAATGTACAAAGAGTTTGCCAGCCTACAATGAACTGTATTATAAGCTTCATAAGTTGTTTGTGTAATATTGTTATTGTACGTGAATGGATTGACGTTACCATCTTTTGACTAGTGTGAGGTTCTCTCAGCTTCACCTCAATAAACATCTCAAGGATATTGCTAATTCATAAACACACATTCATGACATTCCCTATTTCATCCAATGTTCTTTGTGATGGCTTATGAAGCCTACAATGTCATTTGCAGTGAATGCTGTTATACTTTCAGTACAATACCATTATAGAGAGTTATAGAAATGTTACAGAGACTTTTCAATGTCAATACAGCCAACATTTTTCACATGTTCACTGAAGCATACATAAAATGTTTTATCCATGTTGGTACTAACAGTCAAGTACATTAATAGTATTACAAATATGTACGTGTTGAGCTGAATCCTCAAAAACATTTAGTAACTCATGGATGCAATTGCACATGATCTTGAAATTTGGCTCATTTGTAGTGCTACGTGACCCGCTAAAAATATTTCAAAATCTTTTTGTTCAAATGTCTGACATAATATTTACAGCCAATCAAAATTTTCTCCATGCATACATTTCCTATTGGGAAGCCATAAAATGCTTACAGCCCTTTTCCGAACTTGTAATGGAGCCAATTTGCATGTGTCTGTTGTTGACACCTTGGCTGTCACCATTAATCATATAGTTGACTGAAATGTTTACTGTCTTGAGAAAAAAATCCACTTTTAATTTTTAGCTATATTTCAGAATCCAGCTCAACTTGTACATACTATAGGTACTCATCAATGTAATGTAATGTGTACACAATTGTATTACCAACAACCAGCCTGTGGTCACTAACAAGGTGTACACCTGGTTTAAATAGTACATGTAAATAGTAACATTGTACTTCGGAAATTTGAAAAAAAAAGTTATGTAGTTTGTGACAATTAGCTAATTCTTTCTTCAAAATTCCAAACCTTAATTGAGAAATCATTATTTCAAATACACACAACACCAGTATACAGTGACAACTGTCAACAATGTCACTGTTGTTACTGTATTACACTATTGGTACAACATTACTTGTACAATATCAACTCATCAACACACTACCAGAATCTCATGTTGAATGGTACATTGTAGTTAATTTGTGAATACTACACTAAATATAAAATACTAACCATTTAAATGATAGCCAATTAATATGTGCTAAAGATGACCATATATGGTAACACTTATGGGAATACTTTGTATACCAGTCAACACACTACACATTGTATCAACTCACCCAGCCCTTCCCATTCACATCCACACCATTCTGTAGGTGTTGTTGTACATCACTGAGTCTGCCATAATAAGCAGCATCACATAATCCCACAATGGTATACTATAGTGTACATATAATGTAACAAATAACATGTCATGTACTATACAGCTACACTACTGGACACAATACACAACATGGTGGGATGAGTTAGAGGTGTAATTTTTATCCCTATAACAAGTGGATGACTACCCCACACATAATGGGAGATGATAAAATAACATAACATATTGAATACACATGACTAAGGTATCCAAATAGAAAAGTATTAACACACAACACATCCAGACTGTGGGGGAAACTTTTGTGTATTTTGTAGTTTTGCTTACAACCATGAATGTTTTTACTGTGAACCTTCATAACATGTATCAACCACAAAAAGTTTTCCACCTCAAATGATTACATTGTACGGTATCAATTGTAGTATGAGTGACATTTCCAGAGGTCACTATTTGACCTTTGTCCTTACCTGAAAACATTGTCTTATATTTAAAGCATCACTGTATGTGTACAGAGAATACAGCAGGAAGGAGTATATCAAGAGACTAATACAGTATGTAGAGGCAGAGGAAGGTAGAAAATTTGGGAGGGGGAGTAGGGACTCAAAATTTTTAAACTGTTACTTGTATGAAAGCTGGAGGCTTGTTCATGGTTGCAGGGATTACAACATTGTGCAAAGCACACTCAGTATGCAAAGTATAGTCCAGGGTCTGGGGACATGCCCCCCAGAATATTTTTTGAAAAATAGGTACTACGAGATTGAGACTGGTGGCAACTTTACAAAGTATTGTCAATTAAAATCTTTCAGGTACAACATATGTACAATGAATCCTTCTACTATAGAGCTGCTGGTTTTGAAACCATGCCAATATTTAATCACGTGATACACTCATAATGCTACACAAGGTAATTATTAGAGGAGCTCTGCCCCCTCTCATCTGAAAGTTGTGGAGGGTTCCAGCCTCTCTACTCCCCACCTTCCACCGCCACTAGTATATATGAGGTGAAACCAAGCGTCAAGACACTCACTGAGTGTTGTACTTTTCTTACACACAAGCCTTAATGTGTTGTAAAACACTTTCATGGGCAAATATTTAAAGGATACAAAATGAACACTCCAAATAAAGATGATCAGAAAGCACTTTAAACCGGTTAAAGGACCGCCAGACTTGCGTTATGTATCAGTGTGGGATCAGAGTGAAGTAGCCTAGAAGTATTAGACACATGTGCACCAGTCTAGTAGTGTGGATACTACTTAGTGACAGTTCAAGTGATATGAAGTAGGTACTGGTTGTTCAGTTAACAATTATTTTCTTTCTTGTTTGTTTGTAGGTGAAAAGCTTTAGTGGCCAGTGCAGTCATCATGTGATAGAACACTATAGTTAAGTGCCTTGTGCTTTAATTCAAGATTCTTCTTAGTTGGATATTAAGACACATGCAGCATTCACATAAAGTAAGTTATATTAGTAAGCAGTGTAGGCAAAGTACGTAGTGATGTAAAAATGTCCATACATGTGTGTGTGTGTGTTGCATGATTGTCCACTCTGGCATATGGCAAAAGTCTAGCTACATCACTAGGTAGTGAGGATGTATAGAGAAGGTAAAATTAGGCCAAAATTCACTGTCCTGTTTTTAAACCAGGCGCGCGCCTACAGCCGGCTGTGGGCGCGCGCTAGAGCTGCGCGATTATATCGATTATGCAATTAATCGATTGCACACACAATCACAATATGTAATAATTGTATTTTTTTTAAATAATCGATTAATTTTGTGTGATTACATAATATGCATGAACAAGAGTATACAATAATAAACGACTTTTTCAAGATGGCGGATGAAGAAGACGCTCAAAAAGCCGTTCAAGAAGAAACTCTGACAGATTATTTAAAGAGGCGGAACTTGGTGCCACCTACACACTACACCAGCAAGATTTAGAAGTATTTTGGATTTAAAGTTGATGATAAAGATAAAAAGTATGTGTTCTGTGGGCTACGTGCGGAGCGAAACTGAAGTATTGTCGTAATACTACGAATATGGGAACACATTTAAAAGGAGTCCATCCACTATTCTATGCTAAGTCCGAGCTACAAAAGAAATCCACAGACGAAGCGTCTAGTTTGAAGAGTCGTACAGCTGATGGTAACGAAGGAACGCCAGAAGACGAGAGCCAACGGACACTAGAAGACAGCTTTCCAGCTACCACAACAATGCCCGCAAGCTCCAGGAGGGCAAAGGACATCACTAATGCCATTGGATATTATGTGGCCAAGGATATGATGCCAATTAGCACTACTGGTGGTGTTGGGTTTAAAAGGTTAATACGTGTACTTGAGCCAAGGTATGTAATACCACATAGAAAAACCTTTACTGATAAAACTATACCTGCAATGTATAACAGTTTAAGGAATGATTGTGTTAGGCCACTTGTTTCCTCGGCCACCAGCTTTGCTTTGACAACTGACTGCTGGACTAGTCGTGCCACTCAGTCATTTATTGGCGTCACGATCCACTTCATTACTGACAATTTTCAGATGAAATCTTTTGCACTGGCCAACGAAGAGCTCCCAGTCAGCCACAATGCTGAAAACTTAGCAGCTGCACTTGAAAAGGTGCTAGAAGAATGGGGACTGCTACATAATAATGTGGTCTGTGTCACAACAGATAATGCTGCAAATATTGACAATGCTGTGTGTGACGTACTTAGCTGGCCACATTTGGGATGCTTTGGTCATACGTTAAACCTCGCTGTTAAAGCCGGCCTTAAGATTGGACAGGTGAAAGATGCTGTAGCAAGGTACTCTCGTTTGGTAACTTATTTCCATAAGTCTTCACGAGCTACTTATTTGCTAGAAGTAAAGCAGCAAGCCCTTGGTTTGCCATCCCATAGTCTTCTTCAAGATGTTGAAACCAGATGGAACTCAACCCTTGATATGATTGAACGAGTGTTAGAACAGCAAAGTGCCATCAGTGCAACACTCATAAACCAAAAAAGACTTGATTTGATGCCTCAAGATTCCGAGTTCAAGATTCTTGAAGGAGTTGCTACAATTATTAAGCCTTTCCGTCGTATCACCAGTCAAGTTTCTGGAGAAGAGTACGTGACCGTTTCTGCTGTTAAGCCATTGCTACATTATCTGATTAACACTTTAAAAAAAGATCAATCTTCAAGTGATACTAGCACTAAAACAACTACCTTAGGAAATACCCGAGCAGGCGCAAGTAATTGTGTGGCAGATGTTACCAAAAGTGCACGAAAAGCCATCTTAGACAACCTTTCCACTAGATACCAAGGTTCTTTAGTCAACATGTTACTGTGTAGTGCTTCTTTTATGGATCCAAGATTTAAATCCTTACCTTTTGTTTCAGTTGACTACAAAAAAGAGATTCACACAAATGTAAATCAACAGGCTATCAATTTGATGAGAAGTTCTAAGAGAAACTTGGAAAGTAGTAACAAGGAAGTTAGTGGCTCAGGTACTGGCCCACCACGCAAAAAAAGCAAGCATCCCAATGAGACATGGAGCGTGATCTTGGGGCCAATGTTTAAGAAGGAAAGTGAGGATACTTGTGGTACATCTACTGATGATCAAGTAGATAAAGAATTTCAAAAGTATTTAGCTGAAGACCTGATCTTGATTGAAGACAACCCATTGAAATGGTGGAGGGATAACCAGTTACGTTACCCAGTGCTTTCTAAGATTGCCCAACAACTGCTGTGCATTCCAGCAACCAGTGTGCCATGTGAGAGGCTATTCTCCACATCAGGAAACAATATAACACCAAAGAGAGCTTCACTGGACCCTAACAATGCAAGCATGTTGTGTTTCTTGGCACAAAACTTACCTGACAAACAGTTTGGAGTTAAAACTCAACTATAGTGCTATGTAAACAGTTTCACAAATTACAATGATTTTTAAAAACTTTTTGTTGTAAACACAGTTTTCATCTTGTTATCTCTTCAGCTTGTGTACTTGTGTGAAATAAAACATGAAAAGTAACAAAAGTTCATGATAACGCAAATTTTAAATGGCATGGCAATTAATCGCATTATCATGATTGTACATTGACAATCACTGGCAATTGCAATTGTACCCACAATCGCACAGCTCTAGCGCGCGCCTGGTTTACTGAAAATTAATTGTTTTCGTAAAAGTGTGTGTGTACCCATCTACATATCTACCTATCTATGTTTGTCCATACGCACCCACGTGAGCAAAATCGTTTAATAACGGTAAAAGCAGCTTTTACGTTAGAAGTAAAAGTGAAATTAAGTCTGTAGTAAACTTCTCCACAGGTGAACTTTGCTCTGAGGTAGTTTCTTTTCAGCGGACTGAAATACGGGTGTGGTGACTTTCCTCAGACTACCTTCCCCTTGAGGTTTTCAAGCATTTAGCAACTGAAAAACAACAGTGCAGGCCTCGTACACTACCAGGAGTAGCCTATCGCTTCGAGTTGAAAGGGAGCGTATCCCTTACGTACGCAAACAAAAATGAAGAGCAGCTTTGAGGCTTTGTCGAGAGAATTTGTGGGAAAAACACGTTAGTCACACTATAAAACAGTTTAGAAGATAGTTCTGTGCGTAATATGTTGGTAAAAGCGGTTTGTTTAACAAACGCTTCCTTAGCAGTGCATAGCAACATAATTGAGCAAATTACGAATATTTAATGAATTACGAAATATGAGAATTAGCTAATAATATTATTGCACAACCCAAAACTACCCTGTTTTAAAGTAGTAATATGTTAATTCATAGTAGCATATACTGTCTATAGTTAATTCCAGATGAGTTAGCTAGCTGCATGGTGCCTGGTTTTTAGAAGTAACACAACATCAACTTGTTTTGGTTGAGCCAGAAACTCCACGATTCCATAGAATGATGCAATTTAATTATTTTAGTTCAGATTCTTATCAGATTCATGGTGCTGGTTTTTTCTTGAATATTTAACTTTATCATTAACCCGAGGTGGATTGCATGCCCTCCTTGAAGTTAATAGACATTTAATTTAACTTCACATAGCGTAAGTGACCTATTATCGAACGGTACCTATTATCGAACGGTACCTATTATCGAACGGTACCTATTATCGAACATAAAAATTACGTAACGTATTCAGAAGTTTGCAATTTTATTCCGCATACTCGTAAGGTGTTTATATGGAGAATTCCAATAGTGTAGCCTATTCTTAATGAGCTTTCCATCCTTTAGAGTTTATGTGTGGACATCACAGCAGTCTTGATACTCATCACCACTGACGAAGAAATGAAGAAAAAGAACACAGGAATCGCCGTGAAAGAAGTACAACTCGAGCGTGACTTTGGCGGCGGAATTGGGCTGACTGTTTGTCATTTACCTGAGTAAAAGATGTATCCACGAAGACTGTACAGAAGGGGTTGTTGTAAACAAGGATAATAAGACTGTATTATTGGTCGTAATGTGCTGATTTTTCACTGTACGTATTTTACACTAAATGATTCGCTGTTGTAACTCACAAGTGCATGCTTGTATCAAAACTATACTTCAGTTACAGTATCATGGTACTTCAGATAACACGTTGATATAATAATTAAGAGTGTGTAGGGTGCACTGAAGTCACCACAATAGAAAAGGTACAAAACGTTCGATAATTGATTAACGCAAATTAATGGGCGTTCGATAATAGGTATTGGTATTCGATAATTCATGTTTAACGGAATGCAGAAATCCACTTATAACACGGACACTAATCGGATACTATTACTCAAACTTACGCGAGGTATTCTACAAGAAAGGCACTACCTCCTGGTGAAAAGTCAAGGTTGATACTACTTTCCTGGAGATATTTATGAAGTGAAGTATAAACTTTGTTCGATAATCGGTCACTTACGCTATATAGCCAATAGCAACATATGTGACATACACAAGTTCAAATGCAACTGCAGTTAAGGTCTTGACTGGGCAAAAATTCACCTTGATTTTGTGTGTCTTAAAATGTTTCAGTGTTTGACTGCTTTATTTCTTATTTTCCAATGTGTACTGGCACTTGTACCATAACAAGTGTGGGCTTGCAAAAATAGGGCATAAAATTTGCCTACATTTCAAACTTCCATTACTCAAAACTTTTTTATTGTATCATGCTATGGTCATGCACTCTTCTGCCGGCCCTTATTAAACGTTTAAATGGCTATTTGATACAAGTTACAGAATCCAAATATTCTATATACTAAGATATGACCGGTTGTGTGGCAGGATGTAGTTTGTG
Source organism: Dysidea avara (assembly GCF_963678975.1). Lineage (NCBI taxonomy): Eukaryota > Metazoa > Porifera > Demospongiae > Dictyoceratida > Dysideidae > Dysidea > Dysidea avara. Next base: position 33,118,758 of record NC_089277.1, read on the forward strand.
CCCACCCTATAGTATTTTCACAGGTCCGGTCACATACCATGCAGCTAATTTCTTGGTGTGTGTTCCCAACAGCTATGAAGAAACATCATTACAATCATAGCAACTTGTTATCTGCTGGAACTTTGAAAGATCTTGTTGGAGATCCTTACTTCTTGTGAGTGGCATTATAATTCCTGTAAACTCACATAATTATAGTTTTTGATTGTGGGTTTTGAATTTATCCGGCCCACAAGTAATGCATGTAGAATGATTTTGTTGCCTTGCATGACCACTGATCTACCTAAGTACAGTCAAAAGCTAGTGACAACTCCTTACATATGACATACGTGGTAACGTATGATCAATAGAATGATTCTGGAGTGAATTAATATACTTGTTGAGTTACACATATTTTTGCACGCAGGCTACCCCTTGCACAAATACTGTACAAACATTTACTATTAGAGTTACGTAAAAGTCTAACCTTTCTTTTCGTCATGTTGTATGAAGCATAAGCAGCGGAAGGAGAGTTGCTTTTAGATACGCGCCACCCCCCCGCGATGAATTTCACGTGATTTACTGCCGGAAAGAGCAGGCGGATGGATGTGATGATGGAAGTTCCTCGGGAGGTTCTATGATATCACTTGTGCGCCAGGTTAGTTACGCAAGATATATGTTCACTCGATTTAAATTACAGTAGGACCGGTAAATTTGTGTATAATTTTTGCATAGCTAGCTGTTTTCAACTTTTTGTAGTTTGAACTTATTAAATGAATGGCCGGCGGATCTAGAAATTTCAAAGTTGGTTCAGGCTTAGGCGACAAGGGTAGATCTCAGCCTGCCAGCCTAGGAGACAGAAATCCTTTAAACTTGGTCTTTTAATACATCCACAGTATCTGCACATTATTATAGGCAGACACAACAAATTGCAACAGCCGCCATGCCCATAGGCGGCGGAAAGGGGGGGCTGGGGGGCTTAGCCTCCCCTCAGAATGATATCACACCGAAATTATCTTTCTTGGAGTGGGGCTGAAAACCGTGATAAAGATCGAGATATTCTAATAGAGCAGTCACTCTAATAAAGTAGTCAGTGTGTAGCGAGCTATGTAAGGATTTTTATGTAGTGTATCAGCTAGAAATGGTAGCTGGTGAGGTGGAAAACTCTTGTCAGTTGGTTGTGACCTTTTTTTTTTGGTCTCACCTTACCAAACTATAGAAGTAAGTCTGGGTCAGCCCAGCGGAGCCCCCCCTCATATCAACTACTTCCTCCGCCGCTGGCCATGCCCATACAATGGGCAAGTAGGCCACCTTTACCATGCAATTATACACATGCCCATCTTCATATGGCAAGTGGTAGTCACTTCCATACCGCCAGTTGATACACTTGCAACCGGAATCACTGAGAATTTTTATTGTCAAAATTTTGCCTTGATCACTTGATTTCACCTATAAAAGAGCCTTGATTATTGATAGTCTACTGTAAAACACTAGTAAATTCTCGTGTATGCTAAAAGTTAGCTTTCAGTGGTGCTTTATCATCCCTATTGAGGACATCTTGATTGGTTGATTCACTGCACAAGACACCCTTGATCATTTGATTGAATCTTGATCCCAGTCACAAGTGTTTCAACAGACAGTATTGAAGTGACTACCCCTTGTATTAGCATTTAAAACATGCTGTGCGTCACTAATGTATACTTGGAATAGCTAGACCTGCAGTAAATGTGTGCACGTGAGTCTTATTTCACCAGCTAAATGTACTTACTCGGAAGCCATTGTGTGTTGAAACAGTTACTCTTTTCATAGACAGCACTACGTAGAATATACTATCTATGCTCTTTATTGCTGTGAAATTGTAACAAGTGACTGGATATGGAACATTCTCAATATAAGCCACTAGGTGCTTATAATATCATGTGATGATTTAGAGATGTATTAATTTCATCCTAGAGGCTGAAAGCAAATAAAATGTGACTGGGCCTGTGAAAATAGGGCATGTGGGAGCATGATTTTTGCTTTTTTAATCTTTCATCACTTATAACTTTTTTACCAAAATGCCATGGCAATGCAATTTTCAGTTCTTAGTAAGCATTTATGATGCAAGTTACAGAATGCAAATATTCTGTTCCAGTACTGATCATGAGATATGACTTGTAGCATAACAAAGTATAGCTTGTGTCCACATGCCCTGTTTTTGCAGGCCCGGTCACAATTACTAACCAAACACATAGTACCTACCATTTGTAGACTACAAACCCATGAAAGCAGGTGCTGTTGCCTCTTGTGTAATGTGCAAACCAATCACTTCAGGGTTGGTATATTCTGATCAGAGTTCTGACTGCTTAAAATCAACTCTAGTTCTCGCTCCAAATACTCTCCAATTAAATAGAAGACCAAAGGTGAGTTCTTGCAACAATTCCCGCCTTTATAATCATGTGATCTTGCCTCTATTATTAGTTGTGCCACAATTATATACCCGGGAAATCTTTCAATAACTGGAACAGGTTGGAAAGTTTTACAGTGATGATCCATGAGAATTGGTAGGCTTAACTAAAAATTTGTGGGTTTAGAGTTACTGCTTGTGGGACCTTGAGCTTGGTAGCGAAGTTGTGAGTCTCACGGTAAATCCATGAGAGTTGGCAGGTCTGAGATCTAGGATATTCTTATGTGGGAACAGGTGTGTGAAGCCAGACTTTCCAATATCTGAATAGCTTTGTGTGCGTGAATCTACCCTTAACTCCCTGTAGTTAGCAAAGTGTATGCAGAGTCCACATTCATGAGGGCTCAAAAACAAGTATTCATCATACACAATTATAGTATTGGTTAAAGTGCATTGCCCCTAGCTAAACCTATACACTGCTGTAACTGCAGCTTATTCACTACTGGATGACTTAACTACAAACATTACAGCTACACATCTGCCATCCTGTATGATGTCCAGTTTGCATCACATGATGTGGATACGACTGGACTTTCACCTTATCAACTCCCCTCACCAGGTAATATTCCTGTTATGCTTTTAACACAAAGTGCTTCAGAGACTCTGTGGTCACAGCTCACAGCTCACACCTGCACTGTCCTTTGTTAGAATTCCTCTCAGTATTAATACTCACACAAAATCACATCAAACACAGAACAGTTGAATAATCGACCAGAATATCATCATCATAAACAACTCCCATCATTGGTACTCTGTTTAACATATCATGTGGTTGCAATTTAAACCCACAATCATATATAATAGTGTCTCATCTGATGTCTACTAGTTTCAGTAGGTCCTGAATGTTCTTATGTTTTAGAAGAAGTCTTTAGTGAGTTTCTGACTAGCATGTGGGTGATAATTCAATTATGTAGGTGAGCTGGTGATACACCCTAAATGCTGGGTCACCTGCAGAATGCAGGTGAGTTGGAAGGTCTGGTGAAGCACACTAGGCATGCTCTAACCAGGGGAGTTTGGGAAGATTTGGGGGCATGCCCCCACAGGAAAATTTTGTGTGTTGACTTGTGTGTGAGACTTCTTTGGTGGTATTTATTATTATTGTTGTTAATCTAAACTTCATGTGACCTGTCAGACTACTACAAAAGTCTATATATAGACCATGTGTACACAAAGGCTTGGCACGTTAACAAAGTAAGTTAGGCCACTTTTTCTTTTTCGGGCCAAATTCAGCCCAAGTGCAGGGTCAGATAAATTATTTTTGCCAGCTGAAGAGTGATTTTGCGAGTCAAACAGTGGCTAAGGTACATCATGATTGCTGTATCACTTGTTAGTAGGCAGCTATATGTTTAGGTATTGAGTATTACTTACTTTTATGATAGCTTAAAAGTAACTTTGCAACCCCTTCATGGCATTTTCACTACTTGCAAGGTGATCACGTGATTAACATGATTTTTGTTGTTGTGAAAAATAGGGTTGGTCAGGCCCAAGAAACAAAAGATTAGTTGAAGTGGCCTTACTATGTAAAAGTACATAACACTATACATGTTCCATGGCGAGTTATTCTACATAGAGAAGGTTTTTGCAATAGAATACTTGGTAGTTTTCCCTTTCCCCCGAGATTCTGGTAGATCAGCATGAAATCTGAAGCCATAGCAACTTTTTACCAAATCATGTCTTAGTGTACACTAGTGATGCCACGGTATATTGTACATCGCGATAATTGTTATAGAAATGTGGTAATCGTGATAGAGAAGAACTTATAATTATCGTGATATATAAAATGCACAAATCATTTATTGAAAAATCACTTGCTGTTTGCAAAATATGAGGATATTTCTCTGGCAACATGTAGAGATGCATAAAAAACAAGTGTCAACTTTGTCACATCATTGTTATAGCTAAGTATTATGTAGAATGACTGGTGTTAACACATTCAATTCATTAATATTTTCACTATCATGATAAATCTCATGATATCGTGATATTTCATATCATGGCATCACTAGTGTGCACAGGGTCTATATAATAGTTGGACATCAAAACACAGAGTTCAAAGGAATTTAGAAACCCTAAAGACCCTTTGTTGAGGCACACGAGTGAAGCGAGGGTGCTACTACAGGGCCTGAGGGTTTATAAATTCTGTAGAACCCTGTGTTTTGTTTTGATGTCTAACTGATTTAGACCACAACTTGTTGTTGTACCTTCGCTGCTGCTTGTTGTATCCTCACAGCTGCTTGTGACATGAGAAATGTAGCTCAATACACCTCTCCCTGTACCTTAGTCTCATGTGGCCAGACCTTATCTCGTGACCATAGACCATAGAGGTCACAGAGTTTGGCCACGCGAGACTACCTGTACCTTATAATGTTTGTTACACATGTTATGGCACTTGCTATCCTGTTAAATGCCCGTGTGTAGCCAATGTTACAGGCCGGTTAAGTGTTGCCAATGTTACAGGTGTTGCTAATGTTACAGGTCAGATTATATATATACTACGTACCCGGGATTGGAAACGCCACGTTTTTATCCAAACTAGCCGTATTGGAGTGCACCCTTATGACAGCGAAGCACCTAGCCAGACGAGTAGTTGATTCTTTTCATTTCTCATAGCTAGCTAATAGAGATATAAGGGCTACTTAACTCAACATTTGTATTTCGTAGGTTTACTAAATGAAGGAATTATTTGGAGTTACAGTAGCTGACCAGGTGAACTCAACAGGTGGGGCAGGGCGGCCAGCGGCGAGGTCACCAGTTCATTAAATTCAAGATTGAATTACTCAGATTATGCTCAGACACAATGGTACGTATATTATTGTTACAGAGCAGACAGCACAGGTGATATGGCTAGGGAAATTACAAAACAAATTAAATTTTATGTCATTACAAAATTAGAGTGCATTTCTAGATGGAAAGTAGCCCTTAGAGTAGAAACTTTGCTGGTGTGAATAGGTAGATGAGTTTGGGAGAATGAAACAACAACATTGATGGTATAGCCTGGTGGATCTTTCCATTGTAATGAAATAGTTGAACCATCCAGTTGGTGTCTAAAGTTTTTGAAGTCTTCTGGTTATTGTTGTTGTATCAAATGTAATGTAATTTAAGCACAAGGGGTCACTAATACTGCATGCTTGTGGTGTAACTTCATGACATTTGGGGATTTGAAACAGATCATTTCTCTCCCTACCCAGTGACAAAGAAAAAAAATGGTCTGGCCTAACAGTATGGGTACCAGTCCTAAAACAACTGCAGCATGTTCCATTGATAAGTTAACAATAACTGTAGCTATGGTTGCAAGGCCTATCTTATAGTGCATTTCCTGTACAATTATATGTTATTGCTGAGGACAAGCTAAGTGTCCAGAATTACCTGCCCTCACTTACCTTAAAGTGAATGTACCATAGCAGGCAAGAGTAGTGGTGATAAACGTACACGGCATCTCTGCTTAACACAGTGCAGTATATGATTACTATGATTTCCCTCTCTTTTTGACTGTTGCATTGTGAATGCATGACATCAATGTGTTTGATGTACAGTGGAACCTGTCCTAAGCCGGTCACCTTCAGGCCAACATTTCTTGATGTTTGCTTTATTCAATTGGGCTAGTGTATAGCTGCCTCACTAAAGGGATTAAAGCTAGCCAATTTCAGAGAGGAGACCTTTTATACAGAACAGGTTCCACTGTACATTGTACAATGTTAATGTTGCATTTGCTAAATAAATGTAGCTCAATCTTTATGTAGACTTGTTTTTGTAGGTCAACAAAACTCTTCCTGTGCTGTATCTTTCTACCACTTGTCAAGGAATACAATGACAGTGTTTTTTGCTGTGAAAGCTTCATCTCACATTGAAACTGATAGGATTTTTATAGCGGACAACTTGACTATAGAAAAATTATATAATTGCTATGCTGTACCAAGTTCAGGCTGTTCTTAGTAATAAAATGGAGAAAAGGTTTAGTCTACTGTTACAAATGACAAGTTACTGTTTATTGTTTCTTGAAGTCACTGTTTATTATTTCAGAAGTCAATGTTTGTTGTTCAGATTTATTTTCCAGTGCTGCCCTGTTTGAAGGCTACCTTTTGTCGTAGTATAAATAGAGCAGTACTATAACACTTTTTCTCTCAGCTAAAGACTCTGTAAAGGTTGCTCCTAAACTCTACAAGAAGTTTTATTGATAGCTGAATTCTACAAGAAGTTTTGCTGAGGACTAGCTGAAGAAGAAATGAGGCTGAACTGTTTGTTGTTGTTATCTTGGAACTAGAAATAGCTGAAGAAGAAGAGAGACTTAACTGTTAATTGCTGTTGTTTTGTATGCCACAGGATATTAAAATCATTCTTAAAATTAAGTTGTCTTGAAACCGCACTTTCTGGTAACAGAGGATGGTCTCGATCCATCGACCTCTGGGTTATGCACCCAGAAAGTGTGGTTTCAAGACAACTTAATTTAAGAATGATTTTAATAATCTTGTGGCATACAAAATAACAGCAATAAACAGTTAAGTCTCTCTTCTTCTTCAGCTATTTCTAGTTCCAAGATAACAACAATAAACAACTTCTTCTTCAGCTAGTCCTCAGCAAAACTTCTTATAGAATTCAGCTATCAATAAAACTTCTTGTAGAGTTTAGGAGCAACCTTTACAGAGTCTTTAGCAGAGAGAAAAAGTGTTATAGTACTGCTCTATTTATACTATGACAAAAGGTAACCTTCAAAAAGGGCAGCACTGGAAAATAAATCTGAACAACAAACATTGACTTTAAGAAACAATAAACAGTAACTTGTCATTTGTAACAGTAGACTAAACCTTTTCTCCAAAATTAACTACATGACAGTACGGCACAACAGTGTATGTTGCAACATATTGCTAGAGGGATGGTTGTACTTATCCAGCAATGGAGTCATCTATGACATTATGTCACTTATCTATAGTCTGTATAGTTGCTGTGATTAGCACTGCCGTGAAATTGAGTATAGTGGTATGAACCATATAACATACAAAATTCATTATGTACATATGTACACTCAAATGACTTTCTGTTCCAACACAGAAACATGCACAACATTGTACACTTGGAGATATGTTCTATACCATATGCATATTTTATACCATACGCATATAGTACAAAATACGCATATGGTATCACTACTGGGGATTTTGTCCATGAAAATCCAATGAAAAAAATGTTCACCCTGTGAAAAGTGAAGTTTTCATTGGGTGGTCCCAATGAAATTTTATTTTTATAGCATTTTCATAGGAAAATTTAATGAAAAACCAATGAAAAATTACCAATGAAAATTCCATGAAAAATAGTTTCACAGAGTTTTCAGTGGTAATTTTTCATTAAATTTTCCTATGAAAATGCTATAAAAATAAAATTTAATTGGGACCACCCAATGAAAACTTCACTTTTCACAGGGTGAACATTTTTTTCATTGGATTTTCATGGACAAAATCTCCAGTAGTGTATAGAACATCTCAATCAGTGCTCCAGGTGACTCAAATGTTAAAAATGTGTAGCTATTATTAGATCTTTGGATAAATATTTTGACTAGCTGAAGTACTATTCAAGTTTGAGAGCTGTACAGTACCACTCTATACAGAATTGCCTATCATTTTAACTTGTGAAATTGTCAGGTTTACAAATGATTGAGACCAGAAGCACTTAAGAGTTTTACCATATTCTTGTACAGGCTACAGGCCTGGGGTAGGGGCAAAACAGCTAAGAAAGGGACATAATTACTTAGCTAGTACCACTTAGGTAACTCAACACTGATCTTGTATACATTTTTTGTTGGTTGGAAATGTTCCCACTACACTGCACACCCCCCAAAACTTTTTTGAGTCCATCGGCTAAATGTTTTGACACGACAGAACAGCGAATTCACTAGGTATGAATTTTGGCCCCGGTAGGCGCCTAAGCAACTATTGACCTACCAGTATTAGTGGCTTTAGGCGTATCTCAACCTGGATGTTAAGCCTTCTCCTTCGTCTTCTACCATACAAACACTTTGAAAAATGGGCAGTTATTTGAGGGGTGCGCTCCAACGTGGACTGATTTGAGCAAATGTACACAAGTACTAGACAAATTTCATAATAAGGTTTTGTAGCATATAGAAGTAACTGTTGCCCCTAGCAACCTGAATTTCCCATTATTTTCTAGGTGATGATGTCTAAAGTAACTTCTCCAAATTTTGAAAGGTTAGCGTATTATGTCAAAAGATATGACATTTTGAAATTTGTGGTTTTCCCATACATATCTATGTGAGAGGGCTACAGTTGCTCCTTTTGGGCAATCACAAAAATGAGGTATTTCAACATATGCAAAAACCAAAAATTCAAAAGTACATATATTTCAATTTTACATAATTTAATTTGTAGGTGTGAATGTCAACAATAATCTCTCCAAGTTATATATGGATAGTGTATATAGGTCATAAGATATGACATTCTTTGAATCCCATGATTTGTGTAATTACCGAGAAGGGGCAACTGTTAACCCCTCTCATTGACAATGCATGGGAAAATTGCAACTTCAAAATGTCATCTCATGACATATATTAAGTGCTATCTTCTTCAAAACTTGGAGAGGTGACTTAAGACACTAACACCTACAAATAATGTAAAGTTTAGGTTGCTAGGGGCAACGATTGATTTTTTCATTATGAAATTTGTCCATTGGATCACGTGTCTCCATTTCCAATCCCGGGTACATAGTATATATAATAGGTGTTGCCAATGTTACAGGTGCATAATAGCCATCTTTTATATTGCCCCAGAGACAGGGATCTAGTGAGACATAAACAAGGGATCTGAAGGATTTAGATACCTGTAGGTAGCCAATGAAATTCTAGCATTTCATCTTGCTGTGGTCTAAAACAGACTAGTGAATAGGATGCTTTTTAAAAATTTATTTTCTCTACTTGAAAACCTTGAAATCTGGGTACCAGCAAATTGTGCATTTCATTGTCTTGTTGTTGTAGAGTAACTATATAGCTATCAGCCAAAGAACTCCATGTGGTATTGATAATTTCCTAATATCAGGTACTAATATATTAGAAGTGTAAGAGTATGGCCAGTCTGCTTTCTGGTGAAACTGCTTTCAAACAGGTCTACTTGTGGTAAGCCTATTCTACTTTTTTCATACCTAGATAAGGAAACCAACGCAATGGAAACTGTAAAATGGCCCGCTCTGGCTTTGTGAGCATGTCAGCATTAAGCAAACGTCTAATGTAATAATTATTGGAGAAACCAAAAAATACACAAGTTTTAATTAAACCATTACTCAGGGATGTCAGTCTCAAACCAGTTAAACTGTAGTTATCATAATTTATTTGCCTGCTTATCTTTCTGTAGCCCCAATGGTATGTGTGTGTGATAGACGTAAATAAGTTTGTCATCATCTCTTCAATAAAACCACCTTCATACATGTGTATGTGCAAGTTTCTAAGATACCTTTACTAATTTTTCAATGAATGGTGGACATTTGTGCAAGAGTCCCATATGTTTGTGCAAGCCTGATTTTACAGTAGAATGCAATAAACCCAATGAGTAGATTATTTACAAAATCGTAAAAATATCCATAAATTTTTAAGCCCTTGTTTTGCAGCGAAGGAAGGAATGCCAAAAACCTTGGTAGCATTGCAATCCCAAAAGCAAGAGGAGTTCCAAAATCTTTGTTACGTGTTAGTACTAGGCTCACAATGAGATGGAAGATATGGGCATTAATCTGCTTTGGGTTGGACAAGCGGTTCACTATTGCTTTTTTTCCTCACATTTTTGCCTTTGCCCTGGTATAGGAAGAGCCTACTTACCCAGCAATGGATTTGCTTGTTCATGGAGAACCTGATGGTGTAAGTTGTATGTCACCTGTTAGCTGGTGAAGGACAAGGTAATCTATTGACCTTTTGTCCTCCTAAATTTGTCACCACTACCACAAGAAGATCACAGTGACTTCATGATTGATTTTTCTGTTGTTGCGACTTCGTAGTGCTGTAACTTTGAGAGTTCTTGGGCTTCTAGAGCCGAAACTTTGACAAATGCGCTCCATATAGGGTTCTTGCAGATCCAGTCACATTTTAAAGATGAAAAGTCCACTGAAATGGTAAAATACACTTTGGTTATTATCAGTCCTTGCTACTAGTGGGCAGTGTTGGGAGTAACATGTTATATAAGTAACGTGTTACGTAATATTTTTACTTTTGTGGTAACTAAGTAATATAACGAAATACGCTATAAAAACAGGTAATATAACTCAAGTTACTTTACTTACAAATGTAATGTGTTACCTAAGTAATATAATTACTGTAATATTATGGAATATATATCACGTAATATCATTACTACATGTAACAAAGTTACTAATCTCGTTAGTAATCCACTGAGTAATGCCTAGCCACAACAAATTAATGAAGCCTACTGAATGAAGCTTATTTGTCAGCTTCTTACATATAACAAGATTTGCACATTTTCCAATAACGCAATCATGTCATGTGATAAGGTGCACGTGGTAGTTTCACACATGAGTCACAGCTTAAGGCTGTGGACACAAAGTAATACATTAATATAGTTACTTTATTTTATGAGTAATATGTAACCGTAACTAAATAGTTTGGTTGCAAGTAATATGTAACTAGTTACTTGTAAAAAGTAACTTGCCCAACACTGCTAGTGGGATAGGTTGGTGCATGTGATTTAGTCAGATTTTGTTTCCTATAGTGTATTGTGGTTATAGTCGACTATATTATGTCATAACACATCAGACAAAGAAACTTTAGGTTCTATTAAAAGAAATTCTGCTACATTGTACATCCAGTTACAAGCCTAAAGGAGGTAGATAGTGAATTTACGCTGGTCTTGTGGTGAAGAGCACTCAAGAATTCCTGTTAAACGGACTATAAATCAACAGCACAGTGGTCAAACCACATCTAAGTTTATTTCTTGGATCTTTTAAGGGTCCAATACAGTGAATGGAGGTAGAGAAATGCAAGAAAGAAACTATTTCAATGGCACCACTGGCAAGATATGCATGAGATATTATCCCTACCAGGTGGAGAAGTGACTCAGGAAAGTGTAACATTGATAACATTGTTTGTTTCATGGTACTGCTAACCCAGCTTTGTAAACAAACCGAACTAATCTTACTTCAGTAAAGCATAATGAAGCCAGTGAGCTTTGATATTGTGAAGCACTACAAGTTGAGTTACAAGCAACTACACAATTAGTTGTTTTCCAGCAGAACATTCAAGTAATCTTAAGCTTGGAACACTATAAAGTTGAAAAGGAGATAGAGCTTGGTATTGCCACCTGCACATTAGACTTTCACTACCTTTCCCATTGTAAAATGTCTAATAACAGTACTTCTGGTTCTTTGTCTTGTGACATATTTGTGGCTTAATATCTCAGTATAACATTGTAATTAAATTATTAAAAGGTGTTTTTGTGTAATGCATGATACAGCCCATTTGTCAAATTAAAAGTTTCATTTCAGTATTAAGCCAAATTCTAATGCTATACATCAGTGCTCCCAATAAGAATTCTTAAGTGTCAGGACAAATCCAAACTTGGCAGGACACATTATACTTTGCATGGACACAGGTGGCCTATAACACTGCCTGTAGTAGGCATTCTTTGATGTAAGGCACTCTAGCCATAAACATGATGTGTTGAGACACTATTATGATTTTGTGAGGTTTCTGTACAGCAGAGAGGTTGGCATTGGTACACTAGTGGTTACTCTCTTGGGTGACTTGAATGTTTAATCTCCTAGCAACCAAGAGACAGCTACTATTAGTAAATAGTAAACCAAATATGCACACTCTGGGCTTTTTGGGCTCCTTTGATAGGACATTACCGTATATGGCAAAACTTTTGAGGGGGAAAGCATTCGCGGTATTCGCGATTATGCTGCCAACTGCGAATGTTTTCCCCTCGAATATTTTGTGTGTAAAAAACCTAAAAACTATACCCTTTTGCATTTTGTAGGTCTTCATAGCCAGAGCAGCAGTTTTGCAAGCTGACACATTTGACGTTCTTTAATTGGAGAAAAAGATAGTGTTTGTTTGGGAATGCTCTGTTTTTTAACACTCAACACATTGCGCTGCTTAAGTGTGTCAAGCTCAAGAAATCGACCTTGCCAGATCTGGTGGGGAGTGTATAAACAGTGGAATGGACTACTGGAATGGAATTTTTTAAGGTTCAATATCAGTTTTTACATCCAAATAAGTACAACTCTACCCCTTAAGTAAGCAAATAAATAGGATTCCCCTTTAAGTCAGCTCTTTTAGCATACTTCACCTCACCATAGACAAAGTTTACCGATGTAATGTACTGTAAAGTCAGCTATGAACATGCACAATAGCTGTTATTGGGAATACCAAGAAGACTCCTGACTTAACGCTTGTTCCCAAATGATAAAAAGTTAGCTACTGTAGTTAGCTGATTACGTGTACAGCTGTACCCATTGTAAAAGTACATTTGAATTATTCATTCATATATTTTCAACTTTACCAGTTAGGCACTGGAGGGTGAAAATGAAACAGAAGGCAGAGCGGTACTACTGTCCTAGGAGCCTAAGCATAAATATTTGGGTAAAGTGAAACGGGACTATCTTGTAAGCATTTACAATGAGCCTTTTCCACAATTGTCGAAAAACAAAATTTAATCCAAGTTCGTTGTGGCAGTGCCACATTGCACACTGAACTGAACCTTCATTAAGACAGTTAGTTTCAGACAAGTAATAAAGTATTGAGTTATAAGTCATACAAGTGTTGTGGTGAGGAAAAATATGTTAAATGAGCTAACTTCAATGGGGAATACTATTTATTTGCTTACTTAAGGAGAGGAGTTGTACTTATTTGGATGTAAAAACTGACAATGAACTTTAAAAAATTCCATTCCACCATTCCAGTAGTCCATTCCACTGTTTATACACTCCCAACACTAAACTGATATTGGCGCAATGTTTAAAAAAAAATGCTTTACTGGGTATGAAGTGTGTCCTGTTGACCCTTTTTCATGGTGGATCTCTGATTAACATTCCAATTACGTGTAAATTTTTTTACATAATGAAACCACCTGGGTGTTCCCCTGTGATGATATTGTCTTGTGACATTGCTAAGTAACATATTGACTAGTTTGCAAACTCTATTTCTGAATAATAATAATAGCATTGAAATAGTAAAAGTTGCGTACAATTATTTTAAAGTGAAAAAATATTTGTATCATTACAGTTTATATACCAGCAGTAGATTTGCCTCTTTACTAGAAACAGCACATCTTGCTCTACAGTGTGTAGTGGAACAAGTAGAGTAGAATGTGGTCTGTGTGTGACCTTCTGTAAGGTGTTATAATAGTATGAAGGAAAACATAAAAGTTAATGTACATGTACCTTTCATCTATGTCTCTTCTTCTGAGCAGGTAGTGACAATGTTGGTGCTGATGAAATTGAATTGATTTTAGTGTCTTTTATTGCTAGTGATGACCATTGTACTGTGGACAACAACTAATGAACAAATACATCTGCATATATGTAAAGCACAAGTGGAAGGAAAAATATTTTGCAGTCTAGTGGGGACTGTTGCAATAAAGTGAAGAAACTATAGATACTATGAATAGTGTATAAGCAACCATTTATCGGATGGGCTCAATTACCGGAAATACATGCTTCAGTTATCGGACGGGTGTTATACTAATAAAACGGTGGAATTCCGTGGTACCAAGAAGAGACGTAGTTGACAAAGAGTGTGTTGTTTGTTAAAGGTTGTAATTCTAGTGATAAAGGAATGGACAAAGATTAACTGTTCGTATAACTTCCGTGCTGTAGATTTGGGGCTGTTTTCAGAAGCGAGTTCAGCCTAGCACTTTTTCTTCGTCACTTTGAAAGCCCATGGCAGTCTACTGTTAATTTCTACTTCATTGTTAGTCACCAAACAATAAAGGAAAAAAGACAAGCCATGATCAAAGCCAGCAGTAACTGGAGCTTCCACAGAAAAACATGGTACGGCTAGTGTCGAACTTTCCAGTTGAACTGGCATAACTTATGATGACATGGCGGCTGTAATGAAGGCAGAGATTGATGAGAATGTAGTCCAAAATAGTGTCTTGCCATCTAGCCAACTGTTGAGAAGTGTAAGAAACCTAATATTCATCTCCACGACTGAAGTTCAAGTATGCCACCATGCTTTCCCTACAGGACATCTAGAAACCACCAAGAGATCAAGAACAGAACCAACAGAAGGATGTATAATTGATTGGGAGCTGGTTGTTCCACTATTAAATACTGTAGAGCCCTTAAAGGACCATTGTGTGTTCAATTATCAAGCAATTTATGTGTGCATTTTTACAACAACAAAAATCATAGCTCATACATTACGTGATCTGACGTGCTGAAATTTTGCATGGATGTCAGTTAGACCTTCATAAACATACAGGAATTTCTTTCAGATTTTTGTGAGGTTCCAGCACAAGGCCATGACCAGCTTTGCACTATTGTTTGATAAGTGAAACACACAAGCCTATGGAGTTCTGGTGATTGAGCCATTGTTCCGATAAATGGTTACTTCAACTTTTCACATTTTCAGCTGTTACTGGTCAGGAGGAGCACCTTTTGACACCAAACTTGGTATATACACAGGAAGATGAAATCAAGTGGAATACATCTGCCAAGAATAATGCTCCAGGAATGTTCTGACGAGAAGGAACGTGTGGCAGGATTAAACGCTCTGTTAATTGGTGGCTTACACTATCTAAATTTAATCCATAAATGTCAGTATATCAGTGGTATGGGTAATGTAAGGATTAAATTTGCACATCATCAGGTGATGATTTGTTGTAACAATTGATCACTACTAGATTGTAAAATTACTCAGTTTTCCCTTCCATGTATTTGTTTGTCTACTGTACCTTTATACCCAATCATTGTAATAGTACATAAAATTTAAACAAATTCTGTACAAACCACAAAGTGCACAACTTGCCACCTCAACCTGACATTTAGTGAAAATAGCTCCACCCTATGCTTAGCTGAATTATGTTTACTTGGTCACCCAGGGTAAAGCCATAGGCACTTTTGAAAAATAAATGCTTCCAGGGATACAAAAAATATGAGATACGAAAGTAGCAACATTTGCACAAGTACGTACACTGTATTCCTTTGGAATGCCACTTTTCAATTGCAAGCAACAATCTTCTCTTGGGCATGTTGTAGTTTATACTGTACAGATTTTTGCAACTCTCACTGGGAAAAAGCCATTTCATGCATTTATATACTGGAACAATACAGTGTACATCTGTATATGGTGTTTAGTTTGTTAGTTGTTTGTTTGTTTGGTGGGAACAAACCATCACTCTCCCTACTATACAGTACTGATACAAATAGTAGCATGTCATGTATGTACATACCAGCGTTGAAACCGGGTCACTACTGCTGACACGGATGACCCACTGACCCGGATAGCAATCCAGGTCAGACCCAGATGTGACCCGGATTAATTAAAGCAAAGGCATGTGATAAGAGCTTTGTTTTGGGTAGTCTCGAGCGAGCGAGACTACATTTTGAGCGTTCGATTCGTGTTGGGTAAACGAGTAGTAATGTAATATAGAGTAAGCCGGTATTAAAGTTCATAATTTAAAATCAGTCAGTTGGTTTGATTCCACATAGCTACTGTGAGTTTACAGACAGCAATTGGGTGTGGCTTCATGCATACCTAGTATTACAATTTCCCAATCTATTAAAGTGGGTGTGGCTCACAAAAGTACTTACCCTGCTGCAAGACCAGACTATATACAACTTGTACAATAATCGATTAGTGGGCGTGGCTCCACGTAAGCTTGCAGACAGCAACAGACACAGTTTTGTGTTACAGACTGCACTTACTAATAAATGGGTGTAGCTGAGCATATGTTTGTAATGTGATAAGTGGGTGTGGCTCACGAAAGAGCTACGTGATTACCATTTATAAGTTTCCACGTCGTCAAACGGACAATTACGTCTCGCGTGATCCATCCGGGTCAGACCCGGATAATTTGTAAACCAGGTCAGACCTGGATGACCAGGAGAAAATGTGACCTGGTTGACCCGACCCGGTTTCAACACTAGTACATACACACACAATACACATGTGTACACAATACACAATATACAGTATATACCTGTTCATTACAGTGATGTAATAACTATCTGGTGTTTCTTCTCTTGTAACTTGTCCTCCATCATCTTCAACCTCTTCTGTACACTATAACAATATAGACTGATCACATTAAAACTATGTTTGTGATTTGTGTCATGCCAATACATAACAAACATAGTGTATTGTATATAATTGTACATGGGCCACTTAGCCAGGAATTTCAAAGGATGGTTCCACTCTGACTTAGTACGTAGGTGAACTTTCAGCAAGGGTGTGGTGATGTAGCCACCTGATGCTGACAACACGTACACTTCAACACTTTTAATTGGCCTCAAATTGAGGTACACACTAACGTCTCCCATGTATATGTGGACTTTATCCACAATGATGTCATGAGTACAAAATGGCCATGTTATTTAGGGGAGTAATGTACAGTTGCCTATGGAGAAATTGAGCTAGTGTTGTACTGATTCCCACTTAATTGATATCCATTAATAGTTTATCCTATAGCTAACTGATACCTGATTGTAGGTGTCTACAAGTTACACTTGTGCATACCCACTAATAGTACAGCTTGCAAAGCAGAGTTTTGCAGGTTTAGTGAGAGGGACCAGAACCTTTGAGCAAAGTATGCCACCACCTTACTAGCTTACTAGCTTGTTTAACTCCTTGAGCATTACATAAAAGCTTGAAACACAAACAGTTTCACTAGATAACAACTGTACGTAGTTACAAAAACAGAAACAGAACAATATAAGAACACTGAGAAAAGTTGTAACTAAGGAACAGCACTTAGACTAGGGGTGTGACTTACGTACCTAACCAATACTGCCAGGTGCTGCCAGGATGATATCATGAAGCTGGTGTTGGGTGATTTTTGGAAAACCCAAATCTCCATGATCCCTATTTTACATGATCCCTAATAGACACGTCACATCCTGTACATACACTACACAATATACACACTTACCATCATTAGAACACTAGAAGTGATCCAACACTGAGGTGAATTGTTTAGACAGAGTGTTGCTGTTTACTTTGTTCAGCTTGTTGGAACTATATTTCAACAGCTGTCCTCTCTAGTTCAAGTGATTGTACCTTGTCTTGTAATGTCTTCAACACCTTGATCATTGCTACAGTATTATATCATTAAGTTACATACTTCCAAAACACATGTACAAATATTCACACAGTTGATCCCAGATAATTGGTATACACAAATACTCCAGCAATATATGAGGAGAATATAATCATACCATGGCATGATGGCATCATAACATCTTGTAGGGAGAATATATCATGGAGACATGAATCATGAGTGTACAAGTCACTGTGACAGTATAGTGAAATGTACCCTAGCAATCAAGAGGTATTTAGTATAATTACTACGTAGAATAAACAAGCCACCTAACTAGTAAATAACAACTTTTAGACTCTCCCTTGTGTTTTCATCTCATCCTAACTTCACTAACAAGCCACTTGACTAATTTGAACTGTATGTACATCTCAAGATGAGAGGTATAGGCATCCTAAATTTAATAAGTGATACCAACGCATGCACACACATGTATGCATGTACGTACCACCCACCCACACACAAACAACCTAACACAAACAAACACAGCAATTGGTTGCAACACTTTCAACAAGTTGCTATGGAATTTTAAAAATAATTTATTTAACAGAATTTTCTAGTGACTGACTGAGTAACTGACTGACTAATTCCTTCAGACAAGCGTAACTCGACAACGGCTAAGGCTACGGGCTTGATTTTTTCGCTGCTCAACATTGCTTCAGCCCGACAAGTGCCTTTTGGCATACTGCAGTATGTACAATGCATTCTTCATGGACTTACCAGTGTCCTCCTTTGTGTCTCATTCATCTTTGCAGACAGCGAAAAGTGTCGATTTGACAATAGCACGTGATGGCTTCCCTTCATAACGGAAATCGTCCGTATTTGTCATAGTGGCTATTTTGATATATAGTAGAGGTGCTTTTCAAACAGTTCTTGATTCATACTGCTGTGTAACAGGTTGAACATAACCGACAACGAAGCGTAATGGATACTTCACTTTTCAGATGATAATTGATATAACTGGGGCGCGCGGCACCATTTCTTTTGGTATGCGTGGATTGCAGAGGTGCTTTTCGAACTCAAAATGCTGTGTAACGGGTTAAACAAAGCTGACAACGAAGTGTAATGGATACTTCACTTTTCAGACGATAATTGGGGTGCACGGTGCCATTTTAGATGCGGTATACGTGGGTTCACCAGTCATAATAATTATTTACAAAAAAAAGTTAACATACAAGTACACAGAAAAATTTGGAATTTTCAACTAGAGTAGGGACCATAACACATCGATAAAAAGTACTGAAACAAGCTGGAGTAGTGCATGATATTAGATCACAGTAAAACAATAAGAAGTGTTATATCCCTACTGTGCATTTCCATTATGGTATCATGAGCACAGTAGGGATATAACACTTCTTATTGTTTTACTGTGTATATCGTGCACTACTCCAGCTTGTTTCAGTACTTTTTATTGATGTGCTATGGTCCCTATTCTAGTTGAAAATTCCAAATTTTTCTGTGTACTTGTATATATTGGAGACATGAACCTCGAGTGTACGAGTCAGAGTGACAGTATAGTACTTATTTGAGCAAACTGGTATATACTACTACTACTACACTGATATTTTCATCAGTGTTCAATGACGTGCATGACTTCGATGTGGTTAGCATTATGCAGTAATGGATCAAAGCTTACGATAACGCTCACTCCCCATGCAATCATTACAGTTGTTTGAACACTGATGAAAAATTCAGTGTATTTTCCAGAAATGTCCACAACTAAGAAATGTAAAGTTGTTATTGCTAGTGGAGGAGAGCATTCATGGTCACTCCCCTGGGCTGTAAAAATGTATTATCACTTAGCAACCAATTGGTAGTTAGACAGAAGAAACCTTTAGACTTCCTCCTTGTGCTTTCATCTCATCCAAACTTCAATATGTACTATAACCCACTTTTTAGGCTGTATATATGTACATATTAATATGAGAGTTTCCACTGTATAAGCACCCTACATTTAGACTCTATTTAGGCTGTTTTGGGTGGGTAATAAATCTCATATACTCCACCTTGTTTTCAAATATACTCCACGCCTTCAGGCACAATAATGCACATGCTCAAAATCTAGGCTTATCCAATCGCTACGCATTGTTCACGTGCAGTGATTTAATGAGCGCTATTATTCTGTCACGTGAGGATGCATAGTTGCCATGGCGCTAGTATTATCTCAAGAAAACCAGCCGTTTTCGTCGAGCCTACAGCAGAAACAGCCATGGATGAGGTAAGTAATCTGAGTGTAATGTGAAATAGAGTCTAAAGCAGTTATACGGGCACAATGTGGAGTCTATGAAATTTATAAACCATCAGGCCCTTAGTAGCGCCCTCGCTTTGCTCGTGCGCTACAGCCCGGGCCTTCGGATTTATAAATTTCATAGACTCCACATTGTGCCTGTATAACTATTATTTAATAAGTGACACACAAGCATGCACGCATGCACACACAGACACACACATACACTCATGCATGCACACCCACAGTGAATGTGAAGACTTTGGTTGCTGTATTCACACCACAGAAACATACATAGGGACAATTGTGCACTACCAAGGTGATGAGGATCAGGTAAATCCTGGGACAGGACTACCCCACATATTCTCCACTATATACAACCAGCCACATGACATGTGTACATCACTAACTACACTACCAATAATCGGTTGAATTATCAATAACAGCTGATATTAGCTAATTTTACAAGTATTGGTATCGGTTATGAAGTAGAAAAATTTGCCGATTAACAGAAACCCACAATCAATCATTAATGACAGCAATGAACAGATGAAAGTAAAGAAAGTAGTGAAAGCAGCAGTAAGTGGTACAACATTTATTTGCTGTAACTGTTGTATAACTTTAGGCTTGTTTGTTTGCAAACATATGGCTGCAAGGGTATAGCAGGCTGTGTAAATTTATCGACCACCCATGCAATAAGTTGATCACTCTTCATAAATGGCCTGGAATCCCACTAAAATGTTTGATAAGCTGCTTTATAACTACTTGGCTTCCTATTGCATGAAAGGGGTTAGCGAAAACTTGCATTGTTATTTTTTCATTGTTTTTTTTTTTTTTGCATTATTTTTGAAAACTTGCCTTTTCACTTGCATTGTTATTTTTCATATTCCTCCTCCCCTGTTCTGAAGAATTGAAGAAATATCGGTTAATATCGACATATCGGTTACAGGAATACGCAAATAATCGGTATTGGTAAATGTGAAAAAATGCATATCAGTGCAACACAAAACTACACTTCATCACATAACAGGTCATATCTGAGTACCTAATGGAATATCTCAGTGTAACCTGTAATTGGTAGGCTAATAAGAGCATAGCAACGTATAGTGTAATGGTATGAAAATAAAGTGGTCTTAATTCAGAGGAGATGGTCCTTAATGAACAGGGTCTCTTATGAGACTAACTTGTAAACAAGTAATTTCATTGATTATTTGTTCTGGAATATTACTACTAAATATGTGACCGGATCTGCAAACCCCCCAACATAATAGCGCAATTTCGAATTCCTGTTTAATAAATGTTTGTAATCTAATTAGTCAAGTGTACCTTCTGGCAAAGTTTCAGCCTCATGTGCCAACAACTGTCAGAGTTACAGCCCTACAAAGTAGCAACAACAGAAATATCGATTTGTACAGGAGTATATAGGGAAAATGAATTATGGGCACTTACTAAAACGGTTTTAACTTACGAATGAATTGTCGTACTGGGGTGAATTTTTCACCATCGTGTTCGCCATGGATAGGAGAATCATTTATATTTGTCCTTCTATCACCTTTCTTCACTGCATACAAAGGTGAAATTTGTGAAGAAAAATCGATCACATACTATTGCTTTGACGTGACATAAACAAATGCTCATAACTTGCGTATCCTTGGGTCTACTGCAACGAAAGAAAGATTTTCCAACTCCTCATGAGTAGGCGAATAGGATGATATCCAGGTTTTTATTAGTCCCTTCCTTCACCAAGAAAGAAGCGTTCAAATAATTAAAAAAAAAATTTTCAATAATGTGCAAGTATTTCACCCATTGTTTTCAATGTTTTATACTGGAAATTTAGGCTTGCGCTATTGTGCCAGGTTTTCACAGATCCGGATATGTATGGTAAGATTGAAGAACATAGCAACCTATAGTGTAACGGCATGAGAACAAAGTGGTCTTAGGAGATGGTCCTTAATGAACAGGGGCTAACATGTAAACAAGTGATTTGATTGGTTAATGGTTAGTGTACATGACTGGAATAATACTACTAAATATGGTAAGATTGAAGTCACACTACTACTTAACCTTATCCTCTGTTACTCCTTATAAGAATATTGTCCTACACAAACTAATCATACAGTAACATAATAGTAGTGATGTATTTTCTGCCAAAAGTATCAACTAAAAACTTCATAACAGCTTGACAGTATTGGTTACATGGGCAAACTGATTCCTTCACTGATGCATTAGTTAATGCATTTATTCATTGTAATTAACGTCCCAGCTGTACTATTGTCATGCTCCACCTGCCTACACCAAGTACACCTTATAAAGTGAATGGAAAATGTCCATTTAGATATTAGTTGGTGTTTACCTATGCACAATTGTAGTATAGTGGACATGCCCATTTGCAATCTATCAATTGCGTCATTCAGTACTGCTGCTGTGAACTTTCCAAAACTTATAAAATAGGATTAGAAAGATAAAACGTAAGAAGGATGAGCATAAATACAAGAAAACCTGTAATTTGAAACCTAACACCGACGCTTCAAATGTTCGAAGATAAATTTCAATATTCATCCCAGCCCTATGTGAAACAACGTTGCCTTTGTGAAAAAGGCTATAAGTGACACAGTGAACTATCGATCATATTATGCTCTCTCCATATTACAAGGATTTGGAAATCTTCAGAATTACAGTACAAACCACCTTGTCAGTTGTGGCTCCAATGGTTCAAAGCTACTCAACATATGACTTATGTATATCAATTGTTTGTGACATTCACACATAAAAAAATTAATGTCATTTAGGAAGGTTCGTGATAGTGAGGTGTTGGGATTAAACTTTGTGACCAAACCACAAACACTACAACATGTACATACACAAAAATTAATACTCACCAGTAAGAAGTTCCAATGAAGAATTTTTCTCCATAGCAATTGAGACATCTGTGCAGTTATTTCAGACAGGTGATATGCTGAAATCAATTGCAAGGAGAATTGTAACATTACAAAGCAGTGAAATGCCTGACTGAATATGGATACAGTCAAAAATCTAATGCTGTCATAGACTAGCAAACTACTACACCTTTTCACATGACAGAACAGCTTACCAAGCTACACATCTCCATCAAATGTCAGGTCCCTCTTTGTGTGTCTTTTCTACCCTGTGTGTTAGATAACAGTGTGGCTATTAGTAGTGATAACAACAAGTAACCCACCCAGGATAAGGAAAAAATAATAGTCTATAACTATTGATTAGACCGCCACCAACAGGTGTACGTAGATGACCTATCTTATTTCATTGCTTTTTATTTCTATGATCCCTATTCAAATGTGATATTTTTTTATACAGTGTATACTTATCTGTTTACTTTTGTACTACTGGTGGAGCACAACAGAAGGAAAGAATGACACTAGACACATCATAACAACTAGTTGTTGTGTGACTGAATATGTCTCCTTACTAAACAGCACAGAGTGACTATTTCACTTCATTATCAGTTATCTACCACCTGTTATACACTGTTAATAGTGAAGGACAGTATGAAAAGTGTCTCTGTAATCAATCCAGTTACTATGGAAATTACACACTATTCTCATTATAAACAGTACTGAAGCCATGACATGTTACTACACATCAACACTTAAACAGCATAAGAAATGAGTCACAAAGGATGACTAAGGGAAGTCCCTGATGCATGATTACAAGGAGCACATCTCGGGCTGAAGCGACGTCAAACTTAATTCTGTAGCCGCAACCAAAGTTGAGCTACATTTGGCAGATAGTATCAGTTACCAAAAAATCAGTCAAATTAAAAATTTCATACAAACTTGTTGGAAGAGCTTTGGATCACTCTGAAGGCATTTTAGGCCTCCACTCATGGTCTATTTATTCAGCTCATGTGAAATACTTTCAGTACTTGCACAACACTATTATAAACATGAGCCTGTCCTACCCTCTGTATCAGCTCTGATTCAGTACTAATCTGATTATCAGTGGATCACTATCACTAACTCTGTGCTGTGAAGTCTAACTAATTTAGACCACTCCATGTATTACCTTACCAGTTGCTTGCAAGGTCATCTCAACTAAATTTTATGTTTCTCAGGCCAGAAACAGCAAGTACAGAGTTGGTATGTAGCTTAGTAAAATAAAATTATCATTTTTCACTGGCTGAACAATAAGCTACATGTCAAACAGCAGCTAAGTTACATCATGATTGCTGTGCCACATGTCAACAGCCTGATGTATGGTGAAAATTGTCATTTTGATGTTTTGTGTCACCCTAGAGATTGAATTGTTGTGGTCTAATGCTACCAACACACCTTAGTAGCACCCAAAGTATCAACATGATGTTCTCATGTTTACAATCAGCCAAACTGGCAATCTCTATGATCCCTTAGATGACATTGAAATCTTCCACAGCTTCATCTTGATTGCTGACAGTCACCTTGACCACTCAGGGTGTTGAACTACACTGTAAATATCAATAATTACATTAAATTAATGAATTAAATTGTCTATATGGTCTATATTAGGGTTGGAATGAATGTACAAATACATCCTCCAAAGCTTCTTTTCAAAATTTTACCGAAGCTTCGAAGCTTTGTTACAAATGTCATGTCAACTATTAATGACCACAATTGATGGTTCTTAGGGTGTACACTGTAGCACAAACTCCTACACTTTGTTAAAGCTCCAGTATAACCATTGTTTAACTACAATTACATCAAAAAATATGCAAATGGCAGCTTCCACAAGGAGTGACAATACTTGTGCAACTGGTTTAACATGTTGGTATCCATGGTAACGAAGCTTTGGTGGAGTATAACAGCATCCAAATGTTATGAGACCGAACGAAGCTTCGAACTATTTGTCTCAACCTTAGTCTATATTCACCACTAACCCAGTAGGGACAAAGGCAACAGATACCCTGTAAATACAGGAATTAAGAAAAATATTGGAAAAATAATCTAATTAAATCCCACATTAGAAGATATGAGATAAACAGTTTTAAAGAATTCAAGTCAGTATAACTTACCAAGGATAACAATCATGTATATGAAATATACACAAAAGATGCATCAATCTATTTCCTTTCAGACCACTTCCAGTACTTGTGGTTACTTGTAGAGTTTCCTGCCAAATAAGATAGAAAATCTGAGCAAGTGGACAAGTGAAGTAGTACCGTGAGGAGTGACAGGAGATAGACTACAAAAATGGCAGGTTAAAGTCCAGATATTAATGTAAGAAAGCTGTTTTGACACATGGGGTGACAATGTTAGCATAAAAACTGTTAATGTAATCCAGCATGAAATCTTATATTTTAGTATGGGTCGATTATGCAACTAGGGGACCAGCAAGAAGGCTACAGAGTATTGAGAGTAATGTTGTTTAATTAAGAACATAAAACTGTTGACTACATCACAGACCAGCTGGTGATGGGTAGTTAGAAAAGGCAGTCTATATACTGGGAAATTAAATGACATTGTTTGATATTCTTTCCACTACCTGAACTAACTAACATGTTGGTATAATGTGGTCAGTCTAAACAGGACCTACTAGTGTTTTACACTTTACAGCCTCTGATATTATGGGATATCAATTGTAGAGTAAACTTAATTGGTTTATAAATTCACCACCACAACAGACAAAAGAGTAGTGATGATGTCACTAATACCTGCTACAACATGTTTGACCATTAAATTAACCACAATCAAATATGACAAAACCACATGCTTCACAAACCACTACAAAGAAATTCCTGTACAAAAAAATTCTTACATGTTGCTTCGTTTATACTAACAATTCAGTACGTATATCACAGTAGAATCTCTCAAATCCGACATCTGCATAATCCAGAATCCTATTTAGTCTGTAATGTTATTTACGAACACCTTTGTATAGAAAACAGTTTCTAAAAGCTGTAATACTTGCAAATTCTAAAATTAAAGAAATTGTGTGTTTTACCTGTAATTTACTGCATAATCTGACATAATTCTAGACACTGTACTATGTCAGATTACAGAAGCGACTTCAAAATCCAACAACCTCTCCCATTGAGTATAGGATTAGAGAGGTTTGACTGTACATCAGTTATACGAGCACTATTATTTTATACTTGAATGCCAAACTATACAGTGACTGTTCTATTAGAGTAGTCTCCAACTACCAAAAAAATCTACGCATAATTGCATATAACATACAATATCAATGGTAATATCCCCAACCTGTAACAGCCAAAACGTACATAAACATATTATGCGAACAGAAGAGGATCAGCTGCATGTAGTCTAGTGATGTACAATAATATTGATAGTGTGATAATCGTATCGCAGTGGTTCATTATCGTGATATGATAATAGCTTGTGATTATCGTGAGCACCAATATTATACATTCTTAGGATTACTCAAAAAATTAAAACATTCATTTGTTTATTCAATTATGTATTCTAAATGTTTTCTTAGATTGAACTTTGCTGTATTTTGGCAGGATATATATGTATCCGGGTACACAGGATGTGCCTTTACCGGTATTCATAGAAAATAGGTAAAATTAGTGCTGCATTATGCATCTTATCATTTGGATTTACTATCGTGATAACTATCGTATCGTGATGCAATTATCGTGATCAATCGATATAGTTGCAAACTTATTGTCGCACATCACTAATGTAGTCCATAGCTACACACTTCTTCAACTAACAATTCATTCATACATGATATCACAAGATCTGTTAGCACTAACTTGTACTTGCTATTCACAACAAGTACTGCTATAGACTCTACAAGTAGTATTCTGTATACAGGATGATTTGAAATGTAATGTAATAAACTACTTCTACTAACTGTGAAAATTGTTATGGTCATAACCATTCTCCATTATGAGTGACACATGTAATGAAATGTATGATAGTTGAATCTTCTGACCATGAGCAAGGAACAAATCATGTTAATATGAAAAGACACAACATAATACTGGGAATGACTAGACAACTTCAACATTATCACACTATACTGACATAATTCCACACATCTTACAGACGATCAGATACAAAATATTTCATACATGTTGTACATGGAAGAGTTGATGGTCCAGTTCCAGCTGAGGTCATCTCGTTGTAATGTGTTCTGTAGAGATTTCATGCTGTACAAAAGTTTACAATTTTTCTTAAGAGTAGTTGGGCAGGATGACTGTTTCGGTTTAACTGTTGTTATAATTTCTACCTCTCCATCAGCAGGAATGGTGACTGAAGAGCTTCTATGATGAGTGGCAGGACGTTTGTGTTGACGACATTTAGACTGAGTGTTGATGATCTTGATGTGTTCAGCCTTACTAGTCAGTCTGGCTTCAATGTAATAATACAATTCATCTTTAGTTGTAATAGTTCTTCAGGACTCCACTTGTTTCTTGTAACATCCTTACCAACTCTTGTTGTTCACTACAGTAGAACACATGCAGTCATGTAATGTACCATCACAACTTGTATGAATATAATATTGTGGAATTGTTGTCATACCAAAAGTAGTGGGAGCTGCACTTGTAGTGATACAACAATTAAACACAAATACCTAGCACATCTGTTGCCTCAACATTCACAGATGATAATTTTACTCACAAATGTGATAAACACTTGTACTATACAGAATTCTAAAATAATTATGTATACAGGCAACCTATACTCTTTTCTAAACGTACGCCAACATTTAACAACACCGACTTAGACAATGATAATTACAGTCTCAAACTCAACTTTTAGTCTTAACAGCCTCCCTCAAATAAGTTTAACCTATCCCTACACCTAGAAATCTACTCTGAGATAATCTACTTTAGCTAACCTTCCTCATATTTGTTAGTTATCCATCCCCAAACAAGTTTAATATAAACTCGAAGGGTTAAGTGTTGTGTTTAGCTCCCATCACCTTATGCAGTATGATTCTAATAAATTCGGGCAGTTACTCGTGTGTGATGGCTGGTGTAAGCAAGTGTAACAGAAAGAACTTATAGTGTTGTAGCGATTGTGTAGTAAAGTGTATTAGAAAGTAGTTAGGTTATTCTAGAGTGGTTAGTTTTGTGCTTGTTCTATTTAAAGATTGCCCTGAGGATCGCCTTAGTGTTGTCTGCCAACGTGATCACATTCTTGGTGGAATTGCTATGAGATGAGTATTGTAGAAATGCTGTAGACAGTATAAATAATATTAAAATGTTAAGAATATAACTTTCGCTGATTCCGTTATTCCATATTCCGGGTTTTACTGCTTCCCAGCACACTTGGGCAAATACAGTACAGTTATGAGGAGAATTTATTTAAGGAATGCTGCAAAAACAACACAATGTAACTTGCTAAAACAACTAAACTAATCCTACAAGTTCGTTCTACGGTTAGGAATATACTTACTGATCGTCTATCACAAACCTCTTTAAACACAACTCCACTAAGACAGCATGGTTGATCATGTGCGTGACATTGTAAATCACTAAAACTATTCAAACTAATCCAGTTAGTTCATTCTACGACTAGAAATAGATTATGTGAATACTTACTGATATTCTCATCACCAAAAATCACAGCAATTTGATGACTAGAGAAAATCGCTCCGAGCCAGACGACGAGGAAGTACAATATAACACTTAAAGCATTGCCTATGCTTGTGTGTACGAAAAATACAGCACTTGGGGGTGCCTCGAGGCAAACATAGCACTTGGCTTCACCTCGTGGTGTATTAGTCTCTCAGCACACTCCCTCGTGCTGTATTGTCCGTACACACAAACAGCAGTGCTTTAACTATAACATAAGCTACTTTTTAGGCTGTATGTACACTGTACATCTCAATATGACAGGTTCCACTGTTTAAACATACTACATTTAACAAAATTTAATAAGTAATACACAAGAATGCATGCACGTACACAGACACACAAACTCATACACTCACGCATGCACACCCACAGCGATTGTGAAGACTTTAGTTGCTGTATTCACACCACAGAAACATTAGGGCTGAGCGATACTACCGTTTTAGCGATATATCGCGATATTTTGAAAGTATCGATATCGCGATATTTTGTTATTAACTATCGTGATACCACGCCTGTACATTACTGTCATTAAAAATCCATTTGTTTGCAGTATTTGGCTAAGAATCCTTGTAAATGATAAAGTCCACCCATCTGGTTACCCCCTGCAGAGAGGTGTGAACACCATAACAACCACAAAGCATGTGTTACAATAACTGTTACTGAAACAAGGATGATAGTGGCTAGTTTGCTATCACCTATAAGGACTTCCTGCAGGAATGCTGAGCAATACACTATGTGGCACCAGCTATGATTGACTTATTTATAAGTATCATTAACTATTCAGTATCGTGAATAGTGACTTTTAGTATCGATCGTGATACTAAAATGGCAGTATCGCTCAGCCCTAAGAAACATAGGGAGATTTGTGCACTACCAAGGTGATAAGGTAAATCCTCCTTGGGACAGGACTAATACCCCACATATTATCCACTATGATATAACCAGCCACGTGGACATCACTAAACTACACCTCATGTCATATCTCAGTACCTAATGGAATATCTGTAGCTTTGTACACAAAAACAATACTCACGTGCGCATGTACACACACACACACATTATCTGAACAGTTGATGTGACTGTTCTATTAGAGTCTTTGTTACATGTTTACAATGTTAGTGTATGTTCTATTAGAGTAATCTAATTGAGCTCGGGTCTTTATCTATCTGAACAAATTCACTAATTTGTAACTTGTAACTTGGCACATGGGTGTTCAAATGTGTCACTGTTGACGTATGTATAGTCAAGTCATAGTAATCCATATTGTATTACAGTGTAACCTCTCTGTAATGGACACAAGAATTTTTGGAATACTAGCATGATGTATACTATCAGGGATTTTCTAGGGGGGGGAGGCAAAGGGGCAATTTGCCCCTCCTGAAAATAATTTTGCCCCCCCGAACTCTGCCTCAACCAGCCTGAGTAAACAGGTGATTTAGCCTAATTTAAGTTCTCCCCCCCTCAATTTCTGAAAAACTTGGATTGCCCCCCCTCAATTTATTTTCTAGAAAAATCTCTGATACTATCCATCAAAACATCCTCAGCTAGCAAAATTATTACCATCTCCTAGTAAAAACTGATTTTAGTACAGCGTATACAGTATGATCTTTACTCTACTTACTGACTTTGGTATTGCATCTGATACT
The DNA here is from genome assembly GCF_963678975.1 of Dysidea avara. Classification (NCBI taxonomy): domain Eukaryota; kingdom Metazoa; phylum Porifera; class Demospongiae; order Dictyoceratida; family Dysideidae; genus Dysidea; species Dysidea avara. The sequence goes on from NC_089277.1 coordinate 33,148,873, forward strand.
GATTGATGCATGCAATGATTGCACCACTTCCACACCAATCTATAGGAGTGTTACTTTTGTTACAAGAAGTAAGACACAGGAGCTGTTTCCATGCAGCAAACATTATAGTACCCGTATAACCACTTTAGATTTACTTTCTTTATTACACTCAGATTATTTGTCTTAAGTTGATACAGTGAATAAATGTATATACCTGTGCATCGGTGAAAGCATCAGTTTGTTGGTCAGTTATACATGTTTGGGCTTGACGATGCCTAACCACACTGCCAAGCTGTTGTGAAGGATAGTTGGCCTTTGGTTAATACTTTTTGGCAGAATAAAAATCCTACAGTACTGTTGTGTTACTGTATGATTACAAAATTTACACATAATTTCCTTTGATGTCTAGAGGCTTAATGAGGGTATTAAATCCAATAGAAACCTGTAGCAGGGTTACTAAGTAACCTAAGGCCTAGCTCATGGTTGTTTACTACACTGATCAAACGAGCATCGGCAAAGCCAAATACACAATATCCTTACTGTTAGCTTACTTTCTGGACAAGACACGCATCATTTGGGCTAATGCACTAGTGCCACAAGTTGTGGTGCTGACACCATCAACTCAAAAAGTGGATCTTGATGCCAGTTTGCTAGTTTCTTTCACTCTTTCTGTACTTGCTTCACTCAGACAAAGTTTCTAAACTACTTAGAACGAGCCGACACACCGCTTCAGCACAGCTACTATACACCATGCTGCAATGTTAGTGTGCACTGACACAATTAATAAACTCAAAGGGTATCTCTCCATGCTAGCAGCCATTTTTCCACTTGTTATAGCTTACTTTCTGTACTAGACAAGTGTCATTGGTGCTCATCCAAGCATAGTAGCTACTATGGTGTGGTGCTGACTCCTCAAAGGATAAATCTCGATGCTAGTATACCCACAGTGCCACTTTCTCTCAATCTTTCTTTGCCTGCTTCGCTCAATGAAACTTTCTAACTACTTAGAATGAGCTAACATCGGTTTCTAGGCTATTTAGCGCCCCTCTGATGATGTGAGTAGCGTTCACCAACATTGTCATTGGGTCACTAAATCGCGTAGAAACCTTGTCGGCTCATTCTAGAAGGTATGAATATGGCTTCTATCTTACAATAGTTAGTAGTACTATTCCAGTCAAAATGTACACCAAACAATTAACCAATCAGATCACTTGTTAACATGTTAACCACACCTCTGTAATTAAAGGACATCTCCTCTGAGCTAAGTCCATATTGTTTAAACCATTACACTATATGTTGCTATGCTCTTATTAGCCTACCATTTGGCTATACATTACAAGTTACAGATATTCCATTAGGTACTGAGATACTACCTGTTATGTGATGAGGTGTAGTTAATGATGTCCACATATTATGCGGATGATCGTATATGTGGGATACCAGTCTTGCTCACCTAAAGGATTTACCTATACTGACTCTTGTCTCCTCAGTAGTGCACAAGTGTTTCTACGAATGTGTATATGGCAACCAAAGCCTTCACATTTGCTGTGTGTGTGTGTATGTGTGTGTGTGTGTGTGTGTGTGTGCGCACGCAAGCATCTGTGTGCACTAGTGTTCGTGTGTGTCATTTATTAGGATGCCTATATAGTGGAACTTCTCATACTGAGATGTACATTCAAGTTGAGTTGGTGGTATATTGAAGTTTGGGTGAGATGAAAGCACAAGGAGGGAGTCTAAAGGTTGTTGTTTACCTTTTAGGTGGCTTCTTTTCCCCTCGGTTGCTAGGTAATTAATACATTTTTACAATTTATTTTCAACTTTTCTTGTAGCATTTGAGTTGCATAATGATTGCATGGGGCGTGAGCATGATTGTGGGCTTTAAGTTCACCAGGACACTTCGGATTAATACTACAGGTATGAGAACACTAGTAATGAGTATTTAAATTACAGTACGGTACTATTCGAGGGTCTGGTACTATTAAAATTATTTTCATAAACAAGGATAAAACCCTTCAAATAGTAGTACCACACTGTGGTACTATTCAAGGGTGCACACAAAACAAGTAAATATGGTAAACAAACACAAACACTTACCCATTGGTAACAAGGTGATCTTGTCTTCTCTACTGCAACCATTTCAGGTGCCATCCTATAGCAAGACATGTTGTCATGACAACAGGCACATCACTAGGGGCATGATTCATATGTAAAGTACAGTGGAACTTTTCTTATCTGGGTGGTCTGGTATATACCCACTGTCTGCATCTCAGAAATGTCTGTAACTAACAATAACATGCTAATGTGGTAAAGTGACTACCTTAAATGTTATAATTGCTGTCAGTTAATGCTATGCAGTTTAATGGGCAGAGGAGAAAGTCACTACAGAACATTCATGGTCACTTCCCTGGGCTGTAAAAATGCAGTATCACCTAATCATTCACAGCATTGCCTTTGTGAAAAAGACAATAAGTGACAAAGTGAACTATGAATAATATTATGCTCTCTGCATGTTGCAAGGATTTGGAAATCTTCAGTATTGTAATGAGCCATGTACCTTTTCAGTTGTGGCTTCAATCTTTGGCAAAGCTACTCAACATATGACTATTGTTGCTGTTGTTTATGACAGAATTGAGCACTTGCTTCTTAACGTGGTAATGTCATTTAGGAAGGTTTGTGAGACACATACAATATGACATGTAATTCACATTATTAGACTTGATATTGAGGTCTAGTCTAGCATAGTCAGATCCTCAGCATAGCCTTACGACAAGGGAATGGTTGTGCCAGACTAACTGAGGTGTTGGGATTGAACTTATTCTGACATGTGACCAAACCACAAACACTACAACATGTATATACATATTCAGGAATTCTCTAATTAATACTCACCAGTAACAATTTTCTCTTCATTACATGTGAGACATCTGTGCTGTTATGTTATGCTGAAATCAACTACAAGGAGAATTGAAACATTAGAAAGTGGCCAGGCTGAAAATTGACACAGTCAAAAATCTAATGCTGCAATAACTTTATATGCTATACAGGGGGTAGACTACCAAACTAAACTTCTTCAAACAAACACAAAACAGCTTACCAAGATACACATCTTCCATTAAATGTTATGTACATAGCTCCATATATCACCAGGTCCCTGACTTGAACTCATCCTGTGTGTATTTTCCACCCTGTGTGTTAGATAACAGTGTGGCTATTAGTAGTAATAATAACAAGTCACCATTCAGGATAAGGAAAAATAGTCTATAACTGACCTCCCTTATTTCACTGTTGCTGATTTCTATGGTCTCAACTCAAATGCATTTTTTGCGTGCCCACAGCTGACCAAAAGGCCAGCTGTGGGCGCGCACTTAATTGGTTTACTGAAATTCTTTTCATAAAAACATGTGCGTGTACCTATCTATGTTTGTCCGTACGCACCCACATGAGCAAATCGTTTTGGTGGTAAAAGCAGTCAGCCTATGAAATTGAACACTAAATGAAGCCCATATTAAACTCGAGCATTTGCACTAGGTGGTTTCATTTTGCCGGTTTGAAATACAGGTGTAGCGACTCTCTATAAACTTCGTGAACCACCTTCCCATTGGTCTCTTCATGTATTTAACTACCGAAAAACACCATAGCAGGCCTCTTAGGCTACTAGGAAATGTGCATCGCTTCGACTCGAAAGGGGTGTGTTCCTACGTATGCGAACGAAAATGAAGGGCAGCGTTGAGGTTTTGTGGAGAATTTGCAAAACACTATATAGACAAACTATAAAACTGTTGAGAAGATATTTCTGTGGTTAATAAGTTGTTGAAAGCAGTTTGTTCGAAATGCTCTTCCTTAGCAATGCATATATTGCAGACAATTATGAAATAATTCACCAATCTGAAATTACACTAACTATGCATGCATAATTGCATTAGCTACTACAAAACAGAAGCCTTAGTTAAATATATTTCCAACTATACTACTGCCTGGCTTTTAGAAGTAGCACAACATCAACTTGTTTTATTTATAGACTTGTGTGCTTACATTTGTGACCGGATCTACGAAAACCCAAGCCTCTTATGCCAATAACTTTAGGAGTTACAGCCCTACAAAGTAGCAACAACAGAAAAATCGATTTGTACAGCAAGTATAGGGAAAATAAATTACAGGCGCGTACAAAAACCGTTGTAACTTACCAATGGATTGAGGTACGGGGTTAATATTTTCACAATCATGTTTGCCATGAACAGGGGAATCAATTACTGGGTAAGTTGTTCCTTTACACACCTTTCTTCACTGCATAAAAAGGCAAAATCCGTGAAGAAAAATCTATCACGTACGATCACTTTGACGTGATGTAAACAAATGCTCATAACTTCCGTATCCTTGGGTCTACTGCAATGAAACAACTCCTCTTGAGCAGGCGAACAAGATGATATCCAGGGTTTTATTGTTAGTCCCTTCCTTCAATAAGAAAGAGCGTTCAAAAATTTATGACAATAATACGCAAGTATTTCACCCAATGTATTCAGTGCTTTATACTGTAAATTTAGGCATTATGTCGGATTTTTGCAGATCCGGTCACATTTTGTAACAACATGATTCATTACTGGTAACCACTAACCAGTACATACCACACCAGAAGACACCAGACACATTATAACAACTGGTTGGTGTGTGACTGAATATATCCCCTGATAACAATTACTAAACAGCACAAAGTGACTATGTCACTTCATCATCAGTTATCTACCACCTGTTATACACTGTTACTAGTGAAGGGCAGTATGACAAGTGCAATCCAGTTACTATGGAAATTACACACTATTCTCATTATAAACAGTACTGTAGCCATGACTTGTTACAACATAACAACACCTTACATGGTATAGAGTAGAGAGAAAGAATTAGGACAAAAAGGAGCTCAAAATAAAAGTCCATGGTGCATGCATTGAAGCTGCCATGGTTGACAAAAAGGCACGTCTTGAACTGAAGTGACATCAAATTCCAAGTCCACAGCCTTAAGGGTGTTTGCAGCAATATGCAACTTTGTGTTACTACTTGTACTCACACAATGTGTAACTATTAAAATTGCTTAAATCAAAACTAGTCCTTCAGTTTTTACAGTAGCACACTGCAAACCACATTGAACAATCTTCAGCTTATAACTCACAACTCTACGTTTAAATAGTATTAAAACACAGTGTACATAAACTTAAGTGAGCACTACAAGTGTGTTCCACCATTTAAAACCTTGTGTTCTCATCACCCTAACTAGCAAAGCCACAAGGCAACACACAACATGTAAACATAGAGACTAATTCATCAGTAAATCTCGTCATTGTGTCAATACAGTGAAACAGTTCAACTCTACCAAAGTACACATACAGCTACCTTGTAGAAAAATACTCTATACTATAAAGCCTTATGATTATACCGTACTGTATTTATTACTTTTGAAATACCATTAATGGAAAATACCGCATGAGGATAGCAGACATGGGGCCAAGTACATTTAAATGTACTGTAGTAAAGTACAAGTACTTTTGAGTTTTCAAAGTACAAGTACGTACTCCAACTGAAATCACAAGAGTACTTAAGTAAAGTACAAGTACAGTGCATTTTCCTATAGCACAGTTTATGTAGCCGTCCATAATAAGTTAAGCTTGAGGTACAAACATGCAAAGTACAGTTTTTGTATTCACAGAACTAGCACACTGCACAGTAATCCTAAAATTTATAAATCAATGTTAAGTCTACTACGCTCAAATTTAAATTCTTTTCCTACGCTGCTAAATAACCCCTTAATTGGGATAAATGATACAGGTACTGAAAGAACATCTTTTGCCACAATGGAAAGGTAAGGATATATATTGCTTTGCGATAATCTTTCCAAAAAGTTTACAGGATTGATTTTTTTTTCCCGGTACACATGGGGTTTCCAAGTAGTCATCCAGTTCAGCATGTAAAGTAATTTCAGTTACAGTAGTTGAGTTGCCTTCTTCACAAGTAGTGATGTCTGGCATAGAAGAATGCATGCACTATAAATAATATTTTCTTACCACCAATTCAACAAACTACTCCTTACAGTGGTTGCACTTAACCTTACAGACTCAAACTTTAGGAATCACAAGCTACGTATTTTAGGACAGCAGGTACTTTCAGGTTTTGGTCAACCGTTCTCTTCAACTCTCAATTAAAATAACAGCATTGTTTTTATTACAACAGAATTATGGGTACAAACTACAATGTTTGCGGTACTTAAAGTATTTACAAGTACTTACAAGTATTTTAAGTACTCCAGTACATACAAGTACTTGGCAAAATACTTGAGTATAAGTACAAGTACATTGCATTAAGTATGAAAGTATTTCAAGTACTTTCAAACTTGTACTTAAGTGTACTTAAGTATAAGTACTCGTGTACTTGGCCCCATGTCAGGAGAGTACTGGAGAGTAGAGACCAATATGAATTAGTCTCAATACACCCAAGGCACTGTACAGTATTTTTCACACACACACACACACACACACACACACACACACACACACACACACACACACACACACACACACACACACACACACACACACACACACACACACACACACACACACACACACACACACACACACACACACACGCACGCACACACAGAGGAGATGTTTCAACCAAACATTATATAGTTGCATGTCTTATGGATCATTTATCTTGAATACTCAAACTACTTCATTTTCAGTGGTCAGACTATTGGTCAGTGTTCATATAGTCTAAATACTAGTTAAAGTACCGCCGCACGTACAATATGGAAATAAAAGCACAAAGACGTGGGTGAAAGACTAATATAGCACGAAACCATGCCCGAGTACTTTTATTTTCATATTGTACAAGCATAGCGGTGCTTTAACTGGTTTAGAATGCTTTCTTGTCATCTTAGTTGGAGCGCTCGTTTCGTGAATTCGAACCGCATCGGTTTTCAGCCATCAGACAATCGGTAAGTGTCTATGTAGTACAGTTGTGGTAGTAATACAAGCAAATAGTATATTTTTGGCTACTTTTGGCGATTAGCACGAGATCTTGTTTTCGTATTTATTTTCCAATCAATGCGTAACTGTTCTTTATTTTCGACAACTGTACTTTATTGTGACGCAAATGGAAAATATAGCATACTTGAATACGTTACGGAAAATAGAGCACTCTTTTCGCTTTGATCTCGCCAACGCAAAGTACTTTAATTCTAGTTGTAGAACAACCAACAAGATTAGATTAGCTAGTTAAAGAGATTTACATAACAGTTGTGTGTTTGAAAGGAAATATTAACTGTACTGTACACCAGGGTAAGGCATGATGTCATAACACATACCATGTTACATAATCAATTGAATTCCAATAATAATTACTGTAAACGATAAAATAAAAACTAATGTACTGGCTGGTAGCGTTGTGAAGTTGATTGTATTTTTTAAGGTATGCAATTTTTGCGAACACTCGCTTTCATATGCACATGTATCATGCAGACTACGATGTGTGATGTGTGATCAATGACAAATATGTGACCAGGACTGTGAAAAACAGGGCACGTGGGCACAAACTACACCCTGTCACATAACAGGTCATTGGAACAGAATATTTGCATTCTGTAACTTGCATCATAAAGCCAATTAAATGCTTACTACGGGCTAAACATGCCATTGCCATAGTGTAATAGCATTAAAAGTTATGAGCCAAGGATGTTTGAAAAAGGCAAAAATCATGTGCCCACTTGCCCTGTTTTCGCAGGCCCAGTCACGTATATCACAGTAACGCGGTGTACCAAGTGGGAGTAGGACATGATCAGATGATGACCTATTGCTATAGCACAATCAAACATGGAACTTTAACTTTGCACTGTTATTAAGAAGTAAGAGTATACACATGTAGAATTTAGCTAGGAAAGTCACACAAATTGTTGGGGGCTAAAAAGGTCTCTAGGAACACTGTCATCCTTAAAAATTTAGTCAAAGCTATAATAGGGACTTTCATGGGCAGTGAAACAGGTGCAGTATTACATTTATAACCAAACCAAAATGTGTCTTCAGAGCATCTAAGCATTTTTACAGTTGCTGAATTTTAACTGAAACTAAATACTAATGCCTGAACAATCGCAACTCAATACAGAGGCTATAGAATGCTGTACCATGCCTCATAGGTGAAGGTTAGGGACACGCACACACTCGCGCGTGCGCACGTGCGCAAGCACACACACACACTTGCACACACATACACATGAGGCAAAGCAACTCCTTCAGTCACTGTGGCTTCCCAGTGAACCAGCATTGGGACAAGTCAGTACATCTCCTGGGATTCAACCATCAGGAGGCTATACCATGTCTCAGGTGAAGGGAGGTCCCACCTGTACCTTCACCCACTCAGTGAGACATGAACAGATGGCATTTGTATCCCTAGAAACCCAGTGATGTTACAGCTACACATGTACTAATACACACACACACACACACACACACACACACACACACACACACACACACACACACACACACACACACACACACACACTCACTCACACCTTGACTATTAGTAGAAGCTTCTCCGGCTATAACATCTTGCCAGTACATTAGCTACTGGCCTAGCTAATGTCTGCCGCATTATAGGTCTGGCTTCTCATGAAAGTATCTATAAAATATTAAACATACATACTAAGCAGAGACATTTAATTCACAAGATACAGACACACGTAGGCACACATGTACAGTTACACATAGATTGTACATAACAACTTGTGAGCATAAGAGCCAAATAAATTTGACAGTATTAAACAAATAAGCAACTACTTGATCCTCCAGCAACATTACTAAGAAACTATGGATAGAAAAACAATATCTTAGGTTACTGAGACTTACTATGTCAATCAGAGTAGGCCAATCCAAATAAATTCTCTGTTTCCCGTTCACCGCCGGCATCTGGTTACTGTCAGCTCTAAATTATTCCATTACTCCGTATTCTTCCATTATTTTCCGGTTATTATTGCATACTGACAGACTCTATCTTGAAACATTTTCAGCTCACGTGTCAGCAGCGATATCAGTCTATCACGTCAGTACAGAATTCACGTTTGTGCTATTTTGCAACTTAAAAAGGAAAGAACAAGCTTAAGCATGCTTTTATGCAGCTTTTCAGTTTTGCCAGGCAAATAATGGCTTGAAAAGCTGCCAATATTGTAATGAAATAATGGAAACGGACCCCCCCGTCTGCATGAAAATATGCCTGAGTCCAGGACGGGAAACAGAGAATTTTAATCCACGGATTGGATGAACGGCTTTACACTCATGCAGCGTAGTAGGCACTATATAGAATATTACAAGAAAATGTCACAACACTGTAACAATGAAATCTCGTGTGAGTTTAATCACAAAGAAATAGCTCGTGCGAGTTATAAACACTACCAGACCCTAAAAAACATCGCGAAATTAGATCCGAAAAACAAACACGAGCGACATATACACAAGCACACAAGTGATCTTACCTGATACAAAACACATATTCCATAAGTAAACGCAACGCGACTATTGGAGGCCACAGTTCGTCAATCCTTTGGATTCGAGTCAGTTTGGATCAATCGGATTGATGCGCACGTGCCAGCACGTGACACTATTGGAGCTGACTTGATCCATATGCTTGAACCAATGAACAACCTTTGGAAGTTTTGTTGGTAGCAGTGGTCATGGATCACATTAGGACATTCAGCATGAAACTCATGCAATGATTATGCTAAAGTTCATAATATAATATTTTATATGTCTAGTTCAATGCATGTTCACTTGAAAATTATAGCTAGCTAATTTTTAAATGAGTTTTCATCAGTTTTCATGATGAATATGATGTCCTGTGAAAATATGCATTTTCATGGCCACTGATAAAAGCTACCACATACCAGGCCAGCCTGCCAGACTGATTGAGTTAATCGAAACTCCACTTTTCAGTCATTTCATGTGAGGTCTGATCTTTCAGCAAATGTTTATCATTGGTTAGCTCCAGATATATGTGAATTGTCAAGCATGCACAAGCTCCAGTATGATTAAACCCTTGTGCTTCTTCCAGTGCTTAATATGGTTTTGAGTACATTAATTTTGTAACAGCTGTATAGCTACAATTAGTGAGGTGAGTATAGCTAGCTATATTGAGTCAGTATATTGCACAGTAAAATTGTGCCATAGCTAGTGATTCAGAGTCAGGAGATTCGCAACAGCTACCCTGTATAGCTATTAGCCATAATACTTATAATGATTGTAACTCCAATATGCACGAGGAATCTGGGATAATTATCCCTCCTTTATTGATCGGTTTCATGTGTCCAGTTTTCTTAACCGAACATCTGTGTATGGGACATTTGCAAAGCGTTCATGTATATAGAATTTGAAGCTGTCAATTCATTCTAGCTATATGCAGGGCATCATATAGCAAGTTCATATACTATACATGTTAACCATGCCTGGAGGTATAGAATGACAAATGAGTCATGCACATGAACAATCAAGATCCTCTAAATAATATTAGCTAACTATACTAGTTAGTACCAAGATGTAGTGATTAATTTTAAAGTCAACATTGCATGTTGTGATGGTGCTGTATAGATGTATTATATCCCGGGTGTAGCTATGGACCATGATCAGTGCTGATGTTGGTGATTTTAAAATTTTTGTTTATTTAGATTACTTATAGATGTGATAATGTTTAGTGCATTAACACTATCATTATATAGTGACCTCCTACCCTTTTGTCCTTGCCAGGTCTTAGGTATGCTGTACTTGTATACATGCGGTGACCACTGCACAGATTCATTTTTCAACAGAAGCTACAAACTTGTTGTATACTTTCCATGTTTATTCCTTGATCATGAGAGGGTTAGAACACACAACTGGTTTAGATATAGCTAATAGTACACTTCTCATCTCATTTGTCTATACTTTGTGTATGTATGTGCAATGTCATATTATAATTCAAAAGTTAGCTATATAGCTCTATACCGGTGTAATACATCATCGTGACAAGTATGTGATGTCATGACAAAGAGAGTATAATATTATGTTCCTAAACATTTGTGCTATATAGGCCTGCCACCTGAGTCAAATATAAAATGCTTTTAGGAATTTCCCAAAATTTCCACCTATTGTGCTGTTCAGTACTCCCATTATGCTTACATTCTGCTCCTAGGTTAATAACATTTCTTATAATAATCTTTGAACATTTTAATCAGTGAATGCTCTATTAGAGTATTTCACTACAAAGTGACTATTCTATATATTAGAGAGTATATCGATCTAAGGAGCTATGTATAATGCATTTAAGTGCTATTATTGCAGTTTGCAGTTTCCACTGACTGCTCTATTAGGTAGTAATCAATCTATTTTCATGGAATTAAGTTCCATAGCTTGAAATATCCACCTATTATGTTATATAGAATTATGCTGGCATAGCACTCCAGTTTTATTATGCTGGCATATTTAATTTGATGCATGCAGGCCTGGTATTGATATTTGTGGGTCTTTCTGTGGCACAACAGTATAGCTCAAAGGCACTCAGCTACATGTTGGCATAGTTATTGAGCATATTAGTTACACATAATTCTGATGACGGAACTAGTTGTAAGAGTCATGAATGTAATTATTTCCACTATGATCTTAGCTACTAGAGTTGAGAAGCAATACTTTTTGTTATGCAGATTGAAGTCCACATTATTTCCTTCCTTCCAATTCACTATTTCCATATTAAGTTGCATCCAGAACTCAATTTATTTTGTGATAACTACTTTATAGTAGTAAATCCAAATTCAATGTCATAAATAATTCTCTGTGAGTGGCATGATCCCAGATCTATATCCCCAGGAGCATGCTGCTACTAATGTAATTATACACGCAGCAAAAATAGTGTTCCAATTGCAATATATACTACCCAACTAACTCCATCTTTAATGGTCAGTATTGGAACAACTATTTCAAAAAAACTCCTATAACGAGACAAAATAGACCTCAAAATATAAATGACTCCAATGTTATTCACTGTGGTCTGTTTTTGTTTCAGCTTAGGTAAAATTTGTGAACTATTAGTTTCATTCAAAAACATAGTTGAATCAGTATTTGTGCATAAATTGTGACCAGACCTGTGATGGCTGCAAAAACAGGGCATGCGAAGGCAAACTATACCCCATCACATAACAGGTCTTATCTCAGTGCTGGAATAAAATATTTGTATATTTGTATTATGTAACTTAAGTCAATTAAATGTTTAAGATATGATCTGCTATGGCTATAATAAGATATCTTACTCAAGGTATGGCTCTATTTCACTTATACTATATGTGACCGGATTTGCGAAAAGGTACCTTTTTCACACACAAAATTTGACCAATTTTTTGAACTTTGATCCTTCATAAATTTTTGATCATGGTATATAATTGCCTAGAATTTTCCATGACTGTTGCTACAGTATCTGGCTACATGTTGATAGTAAGAGCAAGTTAATCAGCATATGGAGTGAAGTGTTATATCATTTTGTTTGCTGGTATGTAAAATGTGTGGAAAAGGTACCTTTTCGCAAATCCGGTCACATATATTTTAGAGTGAATTATATGGTGCATGACCATAGCTCAGTGGCATAAAAAAGTTATGGGCAATGAAAGTTTGAAAAAGTAGACAAATTTTAGGTGCCCACATGCCCTGTTTTTGCAGGCCTGTTGCAATTATGCTGTGACAGCAGTTAACGAGACTGCACTTTCATCACAAGTCCTCTCCTTAGTCTCTAGAATAAATAGGACACAGTTATCATGATGTAATAATACCACATGAGTCAAAATAAGTTTTGCTGAAGTACTAATAAAGCAGTCAACTAACTAAACTACTCTAATAGAACATACAGTTAGTAGTATGTGTGTAGTATTTTATGTAACTTCTACTGTTGTGACTAGTGTATCAGCATAATATCATTCATAGTAACTGGATCAGTTATCCTTACTAGCTAGAGCACACTCATATGTATACTGTAGCTATACACACAAAAGCATCTATCCCATCATTGCATTTTTTGGGGGGTGGTGGGGGCATTTCTTTTATAAAAGCATAATTTCCCAAAATCTTTAAATTCTCATAATCAAAAACAAAATTCACCTTTACATAATTCATGGCCAGTATTTTGATGTGGAGTACAATTATCGTTCTCTCATGCACATGTTCTCAAGCTTAGCTACAGTAGTTATTTAATAGTTAAGTAAGTTAACTAGGATAGCCAATCACCAGTTAACTGCACTTCTAATCCAGAAGAGCTGTTTAATATTTATCTTATAGCCTTTTACTGTGAATCTTAACTGTTTTGATATTCTCTCCTTATTTGTTACCAGATTTGCGAAAAGGGGTCTTCCAGACTTCCAGACTTACACACACATCCAATTCTGTAAACTTGGGAGACCACAACTTATAGTGTTCAAATACCACATTACCCTGTACTTTTCACCACATATTCAACTATATTAAGTTGGTGCACACTATTGACCAAATTTCTAGTCAATATAATAATAACTCTTTCTGATCTGACATTATAAATTGTCAAATTTGGTAACTGGATGTGTGTGAAGGCCTTTTCGCAAATCCGCTCACATTTATATGTCCTATATATACCTGTGAAAATCCTTTCTGCCAAACTTTTGGCTTCGAAATCAATCAGCTATACGAAGCACATATTCTTGACAAATACAGCACATAATTATGAGGTATACAGTATAGATATTAGACCCTTTGGGGATTATGCTGGTATAATTTTAGCACAATAGTCAGAAAAATGATGTTGTACTATGAGTCCTACAATGTCAAAATGAGAGCAGTCAGTAACTCTATAGCAATCAGAATAATGGCTAATATATTAGTGCCAAAATGAAAAAAAAAATTTGTCTATATCAATGGCAGATCCAGGATGGGGCATTTGGGGCAAATGCCCTCCCCCCTCCACTTTTTGGAGGAACCATACTTCTGATTAAAATACTAAACTTTAGTTCAGGGCTAGATCTGTTAACTCATGAAAACAATAATAATTATTTATGCACATTTTAGTAACATTTTATTACAAATTCACCTGAAACCAAAGTCAAACTACAGGTAGCCATGAAATTTCCCCCAGCACCTTCCTGCGTACTAAGCGCCTCTAAAATAATTATCATGTTGCTGTTGTTTAAGAGATTCATAGCCTTTTACACAGCATTTAAGACTCCACAACCGTCTGCAAAAGCCAAAATGTCAGAAATCAACAGTGAGACACTACTAAGTGGTGATCATTAATTTTGCAGCTTCAAAAAATTAATGCAGCAACTAACAAGAGAATCTGGCTTTCCCCAACCGCCTACAACTTAGTCTGTTTGTGCCCCTCCCCTTGCCAGCTCCTGGCTCTGCTCCTGTATATTTAATACAAACAGTTGCTCACTTATTATCCTTTAAAGACAAACTTTATAGTAAAAATTGTAAACTGAGGCAATAATATCAAGCATTATTATATGCACAGTAGGGATAGTACTATTGAGCACAGCTGCAAAGTATAATTGGCTGGTAGTGGTATCCAACACAAACCTTAGAGAAATACACTTCAACACATACAGATTCTGAGATTCAGACAACAAGCTAGCTAAGAAAGAACTTTATGATCTGAGTATATACACCCACGCATGAGTTGGACATGAACTAAGTTGTAGCTACAAAACATGGCTAGCTATAATACTTAGCTACTATATAGCTCCAGCATCCCTTATAACTGGCAGATCCAACAATTATTTTCCTCAGGGTGATAGACAGAATTCTGGAGAAAAATGACCACATAAAGGAGACAGATTTCTGAGTAGGGACCCGCCGATTATGCTCATAATTTTACCTATTATGCTATGCTGCACTGCTCAAAAATTCACCTATTATGCTTAAATTAATGCTCAATATTTACCTATTATGCTCGATTATGCTCAATGTTCATGCCTTAGTTCATATGCTTTGCTGCTAGTTTAACCAGAAAAAAATGAGTGGCTGGAACACAAATAATAAATTCTTGCTGCATGCCTGCACGTAAGAGACAAGATCGATATACTCTAATAGAACAGTCAGTTTGATGATTGTTCTATTAGAGTTACTGACTGCTCTATTAGAGTATATCGATCTTATTTTGCAATTGTCATTTTCCCAGCAAGAGTTTACACTATCCTACAAATATTTAACCTATTATGCTGGCATTATGCTCAATGCTTTTAGGTACCTATTATGCTCAAAATTATGCTAGCATAATCGGCGGGTCCCTATTTCTGAGCAAAAGTGGTCATACTTATAAAGGTCACCAAAGGTCAAATCTGTGATGGCACCACTTATACATTGAAACAGTTACATTATAGTATTACTAACTGCCGCAGTTTGAAGACTTCTTCAATCAACATTTTGATGCTAGTTCTGGTACATCTATGTAGAAGCAGTCAAGGGTAACATTTACTGGCTGTACTAACTTGTTGAATGCTCATACTATTATTGATACAATAATGATCAACTTACACACTTTGACATGTATATGAATATGTAATATTAACTATATGGTCTGTTTAGTAGAAATGAGGAAAGAGGCAGAAGTTCTGCATCCTTACTATTATTGTGCAATGCTTGTATTATTGAACTTAAGAAAGATTAAGAGAATGAATCACTCTATTAGAACAGTCACAGTATAATATATATATATATATATAAATAGTTCATTTGCATTGTCTTGCAATTGTAGGTTTGAATGATATAATTCAATTGGCTCTGGCACAATCATTAACAAGAAATATTAAATTTGTACACTCTACTGTGAATATTTCATTGTCAAAAATGGCCCCTCTCTGTTTGGCCTGGTCCTCTATAGCTAGCTATTGTTCATGGTCTGTTGTGGAGCCAGCATACAATAGATGATACCATCACAAAGTATACTATATTAATCAGGGAAGTTACTCAGAAGGGAACCATGGTAATAAAGTAGAGAGGAAGTACTGTTTAATGTATTATAGGGTGTGTTTCTGAAATGTACATGTGCAGTTGCATGTACACACTTAGGCCACTTATTGTTTAATTTATGTTTCAGATTCCCCTGCTGTCTGCATTGTTAAGTCTCATGTCATTATTATGATATTATGAAAGTAATTAATAGTTTTCATCATAATTAATTTTATCATCTCCTGCTAACTCCTGCTCAATGTTTAGTGATTGTTTGAAAGTAATTAAAATGCTAACTTGCTTGCATAGCTAGGCATAAAGAAAGGTAGGCTGAAGATTCATCTTGAAGTCAGTTTTAACCCTTTCACCAAAAGAGATAATTTGTATAAATACTGAGCATTTAACTGATTTTAATAAAAGTTACGACTTTGTTTTTTGGATATTCCAATGATTTTATGTCCACCTGTAATCTGTAATCAATTAAAATTTCATCATTTAATAACTTTGCACCTCACGAAAGACACAATAATATACACATCAGTATTAGCAAGAGTACATAATATATTATTATATATATTATGTACTCTTGGTATTAGGGGTGCGATAATTATGCTGGAATGATTTTCAACATAATGCCAGAAAGCATTTTAAATTTGAAAGAATTGAGAGCTGATGAGTTTTGGTTAGAGCCTGAAGGCGTTTCTTGTTGCCAGCAGTGCAAAGAATTTGCAGGCCATGAAAAATAGATCAGCTGTCTTCATATATACATTGGGTATGGGACCTTGACTCTGAATGGGCAATTCATGCTCATCATAATATTATTTTGATGGCTAAAATGATGGACTCAGCATAGTCATGGGGATCATTGATGAAGATGATGGTGGTAACACTGGCATGCTGCAGCTGCGCCAGAATCACAGACCCTATTTTGTTGGTGTAGTCACCCCAAGTGTATGGAGACTCATCATTCTTGACCTGTAGGTGATGCCAGGTGCTACTTCATGCCCACTAATGCTGTGTAGGAATTGACAGCAAGGGTCTGTAATGCTAACGTCTGCAGAAGTTTGCTCTTTTGAGTCTTTCTGAAAGAACCATTGGGATTAAACAGTGTTATGTATTCTTCAGATATACGATGTTTCATGAGCTCAGTAGACCACTGACATCAACACGGATGCTAGTGTCCTGCTATCCATTTCTCCTTGTTTTATTCTAAGTGTCTTTTCAGAGACTTTTCTTGATGGAATTCCTGCAAAGGTGAGATGTGAATTATATTTTATGGATTTTTTTTAGAACAAATGCGCTCATCCATAAAAAAATTTATCATCTCGGTCTTCCCATCTTGCCTGACCTTCTTGAAGTATCAAATGAGCTCAGGCATAGCTGGAATAGCTAATTGTAAGGTTCTTAGAGCAGGTGACACTGGATCAAATGGAAAGCAATGTTGAAGCATGATGTTAGATCTTGTACAGCTTGCCCATCTCTGCGCATTCGTGCTAGAGTATATTCCTTGTGCTTTTGAGAGAGTTGCTTTCTATTCACCTGAGCAGCTTGAATTCGACCAATATTGTTGACAATTTTGGTATCAGCCATTAATTGCTTTTCATTGCAAAGAATTGACAGTCAGCTAGTTTTAGTCAGCTAACTCTGTCAAGGGGGTTGTGCACTGTCAAGAAAGGTACTACTGACTGTGGAGCTGAAAGAACAAGGCTTTATCACTGTAAACAGCTAGCTAGTTGTTTGTTCCAGTAGCTACTAAACTTAAATTTCTTTGTTATAGGAATATCCAATCACAAAAATAACATCAGAAATGGATTCCTATACCCCAAAAGAACCTTTATTTGAATTTTTTATCATTGTTTTATTTTTGCGCATGCTAGCTAGTAGCCATTTTAGACTTTTGACTCTACTGAACTTTCCCCAGACTTTAAAAAGTGGTGTGGGAGCTCATTTTGTTTAAAATACGCTAAAGTACCATATTAAACTATCAAACTTTGTTAGCCAGAGGTTGGTCACGAAATCACAATTTTTGACATTACTATATGAGGTCATGAAGTATATACCTTAGCTATGTTTTGAGACCAGTAACAGTGTTTACAACTACAGCTGCTATAGTGTATTATTATAAAGCACTATACAAAACTTATTAATGTATGCATTTAATAGGTACAAAGTTAATGCATGTATGTATTAATCACTGGCATGGCATGTTTAATGGAGAATTTTTTTTCTAGCAATATTCATATGCACTGATTAATATCTGCAAGAACATGTTCATGCAAAATGCATGAAATTTTTAGATATCATGTATTGAATCAAAGTGTTCAAACACTGTAACTTCACAGGATAAAGCTATAACCAGAGTTTCTTGCTTTTTAAGCAGCATAATGCAAGCATAATGGGAACATGAATAGCATAATAGGTGAAAATTATGGGAAATTCCTGAAAGCAACTGCAATTTGGGCGAACTTTTGAGCATATTTGACTCAGGTCTAGTTGCATCATAATAGCTAATTCTGAGATTGTGCTCAGAAATTTGACCACCTATAACAATAAAGTTTATGCCACTAATAATGTCAGCATTTCATGCACATGTTTATCATCATTCATCAAGTTGTGATCATGCATCTGATTAGTGAAGCTAGAATCCAGCCAGTTAAGAGGAAAGAGATAGATACAAAAACAAAAATGGTGACTATTATACTGTGACAAATTGGATGTTCAGTTGCACTGTTTGAGATTGAGTTGGAAGATGACATTAGAAGCTTTACCTACGTAAATCACTGAATTAATAAAATTATTAATTTATCACACTGCTTGAAGGTTCTTAGTTTACTAATTTGTTAAGATGCCTTACTGTAGTTATACTGATAGTAAAGTGTCAGTAAACTTAAGTATATGGAACATAATTATTTTACTAAGTTTTAAACTCTCAGTAAAACATCAGTGAATGCGGGTTTACTGAAAAACTACTAAAATAACAAACAATTAACTGTTCCATATACTGGGGATATACCACTGTAGTGAACTAAGATACTTCAAGCAGTGTCATTGCCTCTTAAATTGATCATTCTTTTCTCAATGCCATGCCACCTTGAATAAATTTATGTCTTGCTTCAAAAAACAACAAACAAATTGGATAGTTTTATTAACATGTCAGGCTTTTTGATCTGAACTGAAGATGATAAGAAACTCTCTGTTTTGTCAATACCAAAAATGTTAATGCCCTCAACAATATTAATTTTATCAAAATGGGACAGCTATGCAGGACCAGTTTTGAATTACTAAGTACATACATGTAGAAATTTTCCCAGCCTACAAGTATATGTTAGAAATATTATTTTCATAAAGGTGACTGAATTTGACAAACAAATTAGGCTTCCACACATGTCCACTTTTATGACTGAAGCACCATAACTCAATGTAGGAAGAAACAATAGAAGTGTGCTTACTGATCGTGAGTAGTCAAGTTAAGTTGGAAAATCAGAAAATTGGATGCGTGTGGACTGTGGAAGCCTTGTTTTGTGATCAAAATTCGGTCAATTAATTTTAAAGATGATGTGATGATGTTTATACAAGACGTCACTGCTTTTATGTTCCTATTCTTTCACACTATCCTTTATATGACAACAACTTCCCATCATAACATAATCATCATACAAAATTCTTTTCTGTTCCAATTTTATTAGAATGTTAATAAAATACTATTAATAAGCTTGGTGGAAAATCAGACGTGAAAAGACTGCAAAGAGTATACAGTTTCAAGCCTAGTTATTGCAGTGAAAAATTAAATTCAATGCCTTTCATAGTAACAAGACAGTGCAAGCATGGATATAGTCTGTACATTTAGTATACAGTTCAGTTGACTACTAGTCACATACTGCATTGTAATATTGCACACATAGTTATGGCAGTGCAAGTGCAATTATTTGACTGATTTATTATGTTCCTCACACTAATCAAAATGTCATTGGATTGGAGATGCCCATCCTGACCAATGGCTCACTTGATCTTGAATGGTGATCAAGGTAATTAGTTTACAGATTCTCATGCACTCAACCATTTTATTGAGCCTGCAAATGCTATGAATCAAGACAGTAACTTTGTGTGTCATTTCAAAACTTTGTAGTTATGGAGCATGTGACTGCATGTCATTCTTATTATACATGTATGCACTTTATAAGCATACATAGGTGTAGCAAGATATTTTTAGATAGGGGGCTCTAGTTTGGTGTTGAAGAGCACAAAAAAAAGAGAAAAAGTCAACACCTACTACCCTTCACTAAATAATATAGACTGTATCACTGATAAAGCACATAAAAATCCTTATTCACAACTTCATAGTTTGCTACACTGCTTCTCTGAATACTGTGACTGCTTTATTAGAGTAACTGACTGACCTATTAGAGTATCTCGATATTACAATCAGAAAATCACAAGCTCCTACCCCCACCCTCTGGTTGTTACGCCCATGATTATATTAACATCTCTAACATAATGACATATATATGTAACAGTGTTCTATATGCATAAGTGTAACAGTTCAGCAATGTATCATGTCAAACTTCAGTTCACAACTACATGTAGCTACTACATTCTAATTGAAAGTGTAGTACAATTAATGTGACTACATGCATATACAGCTAGTGTAATTAATAGACCTAATGTGTGTATAACTGAAACTAAGAAATAAACAGTCAAACTCTACTTGTATATAGGCACCTGTAATAGATAAACGTATATCATACAATATGGTATTACTGTATAGTAGGGTCCATGGAGGTTTGGGATTTCTTGCCCAGGAATATAACCCCATAAATCACCCTCATCTTCCCGTTTGGAAATATTGGCATAACCAAGCCTATAAATGTCATCACAGTGACCCCAAACCGTTCCAACAAGTTTCTATGAAATAAACAAATTAACTGAATTTTCTACTACCTGACTGACTGACTGACTGACTGACTGACTGACTGACTGACTGACTGACTGACTGACTGACTGACTGACTGACTGACTGACTGACTGACTGACTGACTGACTGACTGACTGACTGACTGACTGACTGACTGACTGACTGATACCTCCAGTCAATCGACTATGGATAAGAGTATGTGCTTAATGTCTTCACTTAACAATGTGTTTTAGCCCATGCATAATGTGCCTTTTCACCAACTGCAGTGGCAGCTATACAATATATACACCATGAACCTTCTTTGCATCCCATTTCTTTCTCCACTATCATATAGGCATTGACCTGTGTAACACATGACATAGCTTAGGCACTTAGTGTGACTGGATTGATCGCAGAAGTGCTTCTTGTACTGTTAATCATTTGTATAAGACTGTATGATGAGTAGAACATAGCTGGAACTGAAGTTAAACAGCTACTTTGCAGTTGATAGTGGAGGTTAGGTACTGATTTCCGGAAAGCAGTCAGCTTAATAAAAAATCATCAACAATTATGTATTGCACAATGAAAAGTGATTTCTAGTGAATTACTCATCTTCATCACAAAATTACACAAAATATCTTCTCCAACATTTTCAATTGCGTAAGCACCTCTAACAATATTATTGTAGGGTTTTGGGTATTGTGATTGCATTTTTATGCTTAAATATTTCTGAAAATACCTGGAATGGTGAAATTAAATGGTAAAACAATATTGTGGGGTGATGTTTACCAATTGCTAGCTTGTTTTTGACATGCTACGTTTGTCAAAGTGGAGCCAATTGCCTACTGTGTCAGTAAGGTTCCATGACTTTGGTTTCTGTATGGTACTCTTTACTTTGGAGTGGAAACCAGTCATCAAATTTTCTACAACTGCCCTTGGTTGAGGCACATGTTCTCATAATGACTGGATTGATTGCAGAGGCACTTCTCATACTGCCCTTCATTTGTAATGCTGTGTAATGGGCAGAACATATATAGCTGATAAAGAAGAGGAATGGCAACTTCTCATTTAGTCATTGATAATTTGGGCACACATCCAGACACATGATTAACGTGTATGCTGTTATTCTTTCCTTTGATGTGGTAAGCACATGTATGTTACTACAAAATAGTAAACAAACTATAGTGGAAGTGAAAGGAAAAATACATTTCACAGGTTAAAGAAAGCCAATGAAACAAGCGAGGTCATCTACACCTGCAGTTTTACTAGATGACATTTGTCCCTACTTAAGTCATACTTGTATAATGTAATACATACATTACATGCTGCAGGTTTAATATTTGTAGCCATGATAAGGACACATAAACTTAATTTCTCATCAGTGGCAGATCCAGGATGGGAAATTTGGGGTAAATGCCCCGGCCCCCTCACTTTGTGGACGAGCCATAGTTCTGATTAAAATACTTAACTTTATGCCAGTCACCTTATAAAACTCACGAAAATATGCATTTTACTAGCATTTATTATGAATTCACCTGAAACTAAAGCGAATCAAAGTCAAACTAGTTATGAAATTGTCACCCAGCACCTTAGTGTGTACTAAGCACCTCTAAAATAATTATTAAGTTGCTATTGTTTAAGACATTCAGAGCTTTAAAGCAGACTTCACAGCCATCTGCAAAGGCCAAAATCGTAAAAATCAACAGTTAGATACTGCTGAGAGATGTATTATTTGCTGCTTCAAAATGTAGCAACTAACAAGAGGATCTGGCTCTCCGTAACACCTACAACTTGCCCCTCCCCTTGCCAGGTTCTGGATCTGCCCCTGTTAATCCTCACCGACATCACCATTTCTCCTACTACATCAAGAATCTTTTGTAATATGAGAAAAATACTTGTTCACATAATTGTGACCCAGTCTGGGAAAACCGGTCTTATCGCTTATTTAAAAGTATCGAGAAATGCCGGCTTTAAGTATTTAGTGTGTTGTAGCTCTCCAATGGTCAAAGCTTTTTGTACCAAATTTTCACATGTTTTACACCAATTCCTTACCTTCCAGAGCATTTATTGTGCACGTAGCCAACAGCTAAATTTCCCACCATTTTATATAGTTTTTAAGCCGTGTTGACTGTATCAGATGAGTTCCAAAAGGAGAGGGATGTGGGGGCCTGGAAGGTGGGCAAGAAGCTGTTTTAAAAATTGAAAAGGAAAGTGTAGGGATAAATTAGGCCAAGCTATGGGCCATTCAGGTATCAAAACTAGTTAAAATGAAAGGAAATTTACAGCAGAGGTCTTTATTCAACACCACGGATCTGTACAGCCACATACAGCCACATACAGCCATTCACAGGCTGACCAGAGCTCCATAAAGGCCCCACACCGTACATATGGATCGCTACTAGGTTTGGGAAAAGCAGCCAGAAAAAGCAGACCACTCAAGTCTAGCTGATTTTGATTGTGAAATTAGATGGTTTATTCATGTAGCTTTATGCTCCGGTAAAAAAATGAATCTGCTGACATGAGTGATAAGACCGATTTTCCACATCCAGTCACAATTCTGTTTTTTTTGGGGATAAATACCATTGAAATATATTGGCTATAAAATGCATGCTACCAAGAGTTCATAATATATATATTATGAACTCTTGATGCTACATAAATAATTTTACACTGTATGTACGTTTGAATCACTTTAGCAAACAGCAAAGGAATACATGAACTGAAATATCTAATATACCAATGTTCATGGAGAGTAAGAATATCTCTCTGTACTGCGAAGTAAACATGATTTACAGGTATGCTTGCCTAATACATGTAGGTGAAGGAAGACAAACCTCCATTCACCATATCATTTTTATACAGATGTTTGCAAACATCGATTGTGGGTTTAAATTGTGGGCACAAAAAGAAATGATTGTAGGTTTCACTGGTTGTAGTGATACTATTTTTAACCAAATAACCACTTTGTGGATGCCTATAGTAAGCTAAGGTGCTAAAATAAATACTTAAGTATATAGGTTGGGAAAGTCTGAGGCATCTTTTCATGCAGTTGATATGTACTGGGTAGAAAAACAATCCCCACATTGCAATCATCATTTTAGTGATGCCTAGTAACTGAACTATGACTTACTCATTTCTATATCCTTCAAAACAATTCCTAGCCTAACTAAACCAACATGTTAAACTCAAAACCACAATGCAAAACTTTAAGCAGTTCTATATAAATATATAAACAATCAAAGGTCTCCGATGCTTTATAACTGCCTCAGCATAAAAGGCAGTTGTGGTCAGGGCTATATCATGCTATTGTCCTAACCACAGGGTGGTATCATGATATCACCCTGTGGTCAGGGCAATACATGAAATATAGCCTTGTGGTTTCCTTTGATATGAGGTGTCAAAGTGGTTTTTAATGTGTTAAATGACTCCCATTTCTTAGTTCTGCAGTTGCAAGGTGTAAATCTAACGGCTTTACACCAAGGATTAAAAAATGAAAGTCCGTGTAAACAAGTTTCCATGGACTACAAAATGTATGCATACTGATGTTGCATGATAATTATCTTTAGGGTCGCTTAACAAATCATGTAACACTTTCACACTTCAGACAAAGGAATTCCAGGGAATACAATTGTCATGTATACCTACACTGTTGTACATTAAGATGTATCCTGGTAAAGTGGTTGCACTTTTAAAGAGCAAGCCACTTTCATCAAAGCAAGCACAGTCTTGATGTGGAAGAAAAATAGTGGTACCGTTCTGTTTATTCTATAAAGGCTCAGACTGAGAACAATTATGGGAATAAATTAATTAATGTTCATGTGACTATATTATCATGAATCAGAGTCTTGCCAATCAGAAGAAGACGTTTCAGTATCCTTGCAAGTTGGAAATTGTTAGGTAAAGGTGAAAACTAGTTTTATGGCACATTTTGGCTTGTTTTGAATGAGGACCACACCCACATTACAGACAATCTGATTAAACCTCTCTACAATAAAGTTTACTCCTTTAGCTTTTGATATACATTGTAAACAATACATTAAACACTCCTGAAATTCTTCTGTGATAACCCTAGGACTTGTCTGCTCATTAGAACAAATGTAGCTACAAAGTTACGTGTGACTAGCCATAATCAAATATTTCAGACATGTATATAAATTAGACCACAGAAAGGCAAAATACTCGAATTTCATACAGGTATCTAATTCCTGTAGATACCTAATTTATGAGTCAATAGACCCCTGTCTCTGGGGTAATACAAAACATGGCAATTATGTTCCTGTAAAATTGGCAATGCATGGGTGGGGATAGCTTAGTAAGAAATGCCTATGTATACAGTGTAGTTAAATTGAACTTGTACTGTAAATCCACTGCAATTTTAGCTTATTGAGGTAAGTCAGAAATTGGAATCTGGCCATTCTACAGTAGGAAATACAATGGCTAAATTGTGTACTTATGCATAATAAGTTTATTACGCTTCAGCAAATTTTAATCTTTGCAAATTTGTTATAGTGAAAATTCCTCAGGGGCATCCCACATCTGAGATCTATTTCCTACAACAGGAAAGTCTCTTCAGAAATGTCTAAAGCTACCCCAATCACCTTACACAGCATTGGTAAATTCCAAAAATATTACATACTTTAGTTTATCAATAATATTAATTAAACAGTGTTGCCCCATGATTAACTCAGTTATTAATTTTACTTTGACAAAGTCATAATTGTTGTGCCCCGCATTTGTCCACATTTTACTTTGTGTGGAAAGTGTTTCCATAACTGTATTTTCCACACAGTTTCAAGTAGCTAGCTAATTGTACTGTATGAGTCATACAATATAGTTATGCAATTGGACAAATACAGTACAGTTAGCTATGTGGATGATAGGGTAAATACAGGACACTTGGGAAAGACATCATACGGTACAGTTATGCAGAACATTTATGTAAGGAATGTTACAACACAATTGATCACATGCGTGAAATTGTAAAGCTGCTGAAACTATTGCCAGAGTATAATCCTGCCAGTTGGTTCTACAACTAGAAATGGATTACATGGACACTTACTGATAGTCTGATCAACGAAAATTGAAACGGTTCTGGCACTCGGAGGTGATTACTCCATGCAAAATGACCAGGAAGTACAATATAGCACTTAAAGCACCATTTATGCTTGTGTGTACAAAAAATACTGCATTCAGGGGAGTCTCAAGGTACATGCAGCACCCAGCTTAGCCACGTGCAGTATTTGCCTTTCAACATATACCCTGTGCTGTATTTTCTATGTGGCAGTGCTTTATTATAACCTATAAATCCAGGCTCAAATAAATGCTTGGTCCTAAATGGCCAGTAAGGACAGCTACAAAATTACAATGGCTTAATCTGTAGAACAAGATTTACTACAACTAATGAAACCCATGTCTTGTCAAAAGGATGTCAACAGCAGCTGCTACAAAGAGCAACAAAATGTTTCTAGTGGTTTACAAGTAATTAGTGCCAGGTGTCTATAGTAGATATAACTTATGGATTAATATGGTATACACTCAACACAAGCATGCACATATAACATATGTTTCAATATATACCTTCTTTTGGACTTTAATTTAATTTCATTTTTAAAAGCTTTTCCTCAATATCATCACATAACTGTACAGTGTCAGCACTTCCATGTTGCTTAGCAATATCCAAAAATTTATAAAAACTAACAGAGCAATTTTCAAAACCCGCTTTCAATGGAGCTGATATTTTAGCAAGTAAAAATTCAGCAGCTCGTTTTCTTGAAGCAATTGTTCCTACATTTTCCCCATCTTGTGGTGTAAAGACATGTCCTTCTATCAAATATGGTGCAAGAGACTTTACTTGCAATACATCAACTAATTTGCTGTAGAATTCAAGTATAACAGTGTACTCTGCTGATTGGCAACCTAACAGTGACATAACATTAGATTAGTAAATGTTTAAGCATAACAGCAAAGGAACCACATTGCTTTTCTATGCATACTGTAACCCAGAAATTATGTAGGTGTTCCACAATATGTAAACTAAAAGATAGTGCATCCTATCAACTTACTGATGTTTTCTGGCTCAGATGTCTTCATCAAATTCATTGGTAGAGCTGGTTCTGATGTAGCAGGGTATAGTGCATCTCCAGTACATTCTTAGGAAAACAGAGACAGAGTATAATCATGGCAATATTAAACATATTATAACAAGTATAAGGAAAATTAAGAATTTAAAGTTCAATTAGGGGTCATAGAAAAGTATATAGGGAAACAATGGAGGTCACCCACAGATATACTAGTGGACATTTAATACCCTGTACCCATGACTCAATTAGGGATCAAATGTCCACTAGTATATAAGCAGGTGTAGGCAACCTCCCTAGTTTCACTACTTTTCTATGATCCCTAATTGACCAAAAAATTCTTAATATTTCCTTATACTTGTTTGTTGACTTTTGTAAAATTACTATGACTGGTGAACCCACTCATACTGTATCAAAAGAAAGGATTGTTCCAGAGGTAATGTTTTTGACTGAATGCATGCAGCAACTATCAATTACTGACTCGAAAGTGAAGTGTCCATGATGCATGTATTGTACGTACTGTGGCATGCACCTGTTGGGATGAAGCAATGTCAAACAGTGAAAAAATCAAGCCCGTGACCTTAACTGTTATCGAGTTATGCTTGTCAAAAAGTATCGGGTATCAGGAAGGCAGGCAGTTAGTCAGTCAATAGAAAACTTGATAAAATTTAAATTTAATAGCAATCTATTGGAAGCATTTAGGATCGTACTGAAGGCACTTTTGGACTTGGTTGTACCAAACCAATACTGCCAAGGCATCAGAATAGTATCGTGAAGCTGGTTTTAGGGTAATTTTTTGTACCAGAAAAACACAAATCTTCATGATCCCTTTTATGTAGCACTACCATACTCTACGATACAAGTTTAACCCATTCACGGGTATGATGCTATAAGACCAGCGCTAAGTATCATTCTAACACTCTAACATTTCTATTGTACATTTGATAGTATGATGCTTCGACTATCCTGAAATGGGCATGTTTACAGAGATCCTGTTTCTGGGATAATTGGATCATTTGCGCATTATTGCAGGTTTATTGCATAACCCAGTAAAAGGTTTCTTTACAATGGGGAAGTAGGAATGTTTCTTAATAATGGACTTAAAAGTTATATTTTGAACAACATCATATAGGTACGTTAAGACAACCGACAATGACTGCTGGTGGCTTTTCAGACATGTGGCATCATTCACTCATGTACATGCATGATACAGGAATTATGACAAAACTTGAAGAAACCAGCTGTGACAATGATCGCTCAGTAAGGAGTCATTATGAATTAGCTTCCTGCATGGTAACACTTGTTTATTATAGACTATTTGTAGCTGACTACTCATTAGTTTTTAGCATATTTTGTAGTTTTTTGTCTTATAATTACATTGTGGCAGAGGCGGAGGAAGTAGATAATATAAGGGGGGCTGGGCTGACCCAGACTTAGTCTCTGGTTTGGTATGGTGAGACCAAAAAAAAAAAAAGGTCGCAACCAACTGACAATAGCTGCCCACCTACCAACTACGCATTCATAGCTGATAAACAACATAGAAATCCTTACATTGCTTGCTACACACTGCTCTAATACTGTGACTGCCTTATTAGAGTGACTGCTCTATTAGAGTATCTCGATCCGCTTTATCGCGGTTTTCAGTCCCACCAAGAAGGATAACTTAGGCGTGGTATCATTCTGAGGGGGGGGGGGATTTAGCCCCCTAGCCCCCCCTTACCGCTGCCTATGCATTGTGGTTTCATTTACGTAAACAGAAACAATGTAGTTAAGATGGTTAGTCCATAGCTTTTATTTTTAGAAGCTTAGTAACTAAGTGGTTTAGTGTTCAGTGAGGCTTATAATGCATGACTCAGTGTGTTGGGAAATTCAGCCATTAAAATGTTAAATGTGCTAAAATACTGTAGCACTAGCACAAACATGCAGTTACGCTTATGTATGCATGCACACACACACATCAAACATTTGACCACCAAAGAGTTTGGTTCTTACCATTGTGTTTGTTCAGTAGTCTTTGAATTTCACTTGATAAACTAACAATGGCATCATTACCATGTTTCTGCATGACATCTAGTAGCATCTGAAATGGTACTACATTGTCTTCTTGCAACAAGGTAGAAACTCTACTTAGAAGCAACTCTGCTGCTCTATGACGTGAAGTAGTGGGACATGTGATATCTTCATTGTCCATCAGAGTGATTATGCCTTGAGACACCAAATAGTGTGACAACTCTTTGGCAGGTAAACAATCCACCAGTTTACTGTAATATTGTTTGAACACTCTGAGCTCTGATGGATTTTTACTTTTACCTACAGCTGAATGCAAAACTATTCAATGTAGCAAACTGTATTATACAGGCATTAATGTAATACCAATTATGTGTGGCTGGTCACAGAAATGGAACATCTGGTTGTTCATGAAACAAATATTTGTTTGTGCTAATGTTTAAAGCAGAACTTTTTTTTGTGTATGGTGATTGTATGGTCTGATACACAAAATTAGGTAAACCCATCAAAATTACATTTGTACCGTATTTGTGAAATTAAATATTTGATGTGTCAGCTAATGCACTACCTAATATTCCAATGCTTGCATATAATTACTTTCTATTATCATGGGCACAATATGCATTCGTGTTATTTCATATTTCAATATTCTTTTCAAAGAAACTGATAATAGCACAATTTAAAAATCGTGATTTTTTTATTGTTGTGCATGTTACACATTCATAACAACGTGTTGTAGAAAGATGCTAAAACACATGAATTGGCACAGATCATAATAAACACTAATAACAAAGTTACTGCATGAGCTATAGATGTTATGGTGTCCTATATATCACAATACAAATGCCTGAACCACATAATAGTTATGTTTAACATTCTAAATATCATATAGTAAATACAGTAAGTCAAAGATATACTGCATATCACGCAGTGCAAACATAAATCTTACCAACTGTAGTAAATGGTTCATCTTTCTTGAACCACACAAGGTGAGAAGATGTAAGTTTCATCAGCTTTACACTATTACTGCTACACCTTCCGTAAAGAACTGAAGAAGTTATTTCCGGTAAAACAGCAAGATGGGGCTCAGAACTTTCACCACAGTTGCAATAAAATCCAACTTGCAATCTTTGGGGGCTAAAAGTTAACTGCTTGCAAACTAATTCTAAGGAATGAAGGATCTCTTGGAAAATGGTGCAATGTGTTTTAGAAGAAACACCTGTGAGGTCTGGGTGTCTTATTTGTACTTCCAAGTGAGTGACACTGTCAAAAAGCAACAAAGAAAAACCATTGGGTAGGCTATAAGTAATCAAATTGCTGAAAGTGTGGTGAACAGCGCTATCAATATCACTTGTAGTAAAATGAGGGTGCCAGTTTAATGGTGGATTCTGCAAAAGGTAAACAACTAAACAACAGAATAAGCCTCTTGGCAGGAGGCCAGACTGAAATTGTATCAACAGCGGTTCCCCTTGAAGGTACCCATATCTGTGAGTAATCTCATCTTTTTGTTGAGCAGAACATGTTGGCAAAATATATGGTATAAAATATTCATCTATGCTCTTTCCTTTACTCGACAATGGTGCAATAATTTTAAGATGAACCAATAGTGACAAGAAATACTCTTCCTTAATGTTGCTGTCCCATTCAACCTTTTGAAGTACCTCCCTACATAGTATGCCTTTGTGCTTCAACTTGAGGACTTCACTGAGACAAAGGGAGTCATCCTGGAATGTGAAACTGATGATGTTGCTAAGCTTATCAAACCACCACTGGTGGTCAACAATGACATACTCTTTCAAACCAGGGATGTCATCGAAGAAAAGTAGAACACCTAACAGGTGGTGGTATATTAGAGCATTCTTGACTTCTTCTGGATTAGACATTAACCGGCTTGCCTTAGCTAGGGCAACACACTCCTTGAAAGAGATGTAATAGCTCATATTTTTAGTACAAACTTGTCTGATTTCGAGTTCTAGGAGCATCCATGTAATGGGTAATTCATAAACATTTTTATTTTCAGCTAATTTTTCAATTTTATTTCTGATGACGTCTGCAATAGGATCCTCAGTCTTTTCATTTCCTGCAGTGGTGTTGTTAACTGGAAAAAGCACATTTCCTTCATGTTGTAAAACTGATGCTTTACTACTGGCTTTGTTTACTAAAGCTGTTAGTGTATTGTCAGTTTTTTGAACAGTTTCTTTGCTAACTTTATCTACATGAGTTCCAACAAAACACAAATAAGAATTGTTATCTGTACCAGGATGAGTTAGTAGATTTGGGGCTAGAGATGGCCTTTCCAAACAATCATTATTGCTAGGCATTAGTAGCTTAATCATGTCAAGATTTGTGTAACTGAGATGATAAGGTTGAAACGTCTGCTTGCCATGTTGACTATGTTCCACTAGCACTTGATCATTGAGATCCTTGGATAAGTCATGGATCACAAAGTTGATAGTGGGATAGATATTGACAGTGGGCAACAAGTGTATGTACTGTGGCTGTCCTCCAGTATCCAACAATGTGACAATGTTCAGGACATCGCCCGGTTGGTGCATAGTTGGTGAATCATTGGAAGATTCCACACTGTCTGTCAAGATTGGCTGGAAAACAGACAGGTTTTTTACATTGACAGATTTAGTAAATAGTCCAGAAAACCAGTGTTTAGCTACTGTAGTCAGGGAGGTTTGCTTCTGTATGGGTTCAGCAGTAAAGAGCTGTTGTGGTTTATAATCTTTAGCTTTTGGCTGAGTGTCATGTGGTAAGTTTCCATCAGATTTCTCATCAGTTTGTTTGTGATGCTCAGGTGTCGATCTTTTGGATTCAGAAAGTAACACAGTATGCAAGTGTTTTATTTCAAGGTTGGAATCCATTTCTACCCAAACTACTTTACGTTTGTCAGATGCATCTTTATGAAAAGCAGCTTTTTTTAGTGACACAGCATGACTAGTATGTACCATGTTAGTACTGTGATGTTCTTGGTTTATTTTTCTGTTAAGTAGGAGTTGACCAAAACTTGTTTTTCCAGCAGCTCCTGATCCAGTAAACAATATTTTTATAAAACGTACTGCAATTGTTCCATGTTTTTTCTTTGCCTCATTTATTTTTTGCAGCAGTGATTTTCTCTAAAACAAGAGGGGATTTAGTAACACAAATATCTGAAAAATTAACTGAGATAGTATTTGTATTGAATTTGTAGCCTTAACTCACAGTAGCCAAATTCAAATATGTGTTTCAAAAACTGGCCAACATATAAAAATTATGCCACGTAACCATACAGCTACAAAATAGAACCAGTAATTTTTGTTTACTTAAGTAAAGGGACAATGCAACTAAGTTGAAGCCATTTAAGAATTTATTGATTTCACAGTCTGTGAAATCATAACGTACTGTAATTTTAGTTTATTCGTGTCTGCATACTTATATATGAAGTGTATCACCATGCATACCGACAGGCCTCATGAGCAACAGGGCACAGGGGATAGTGTAAAAGCAAAAAAATATATTTGTCCACAGAAACTCTTGTACTATGGCGAAGACTGCGGAGTGAGTGCAAATTTACAAATGACAATGTAATTGCTGTCTTCTACTCGAGCACAACAAAACTCTTATAGAGTTACAAATTGCCCAGGAAAACAGGTAAGCATATGGCATGCGGTTGTTGTATTAACAATGCATGGTTTTGTAAGTAGAATAAACTCCTCCATCTTTTTGGGACACTTTTCAGCCTTTAGCAGCTAGAATACATACTATCGCTAATACATCATGACAATTGCTTTTGTTTATTGTGAAGGCCTATGCCAATGTACAAAGATAGTATTCAACTGTCCCCTGTGGCACTGAGAGACGCTGTCTGCACATCTGCACCATCCTTTCACCAAAGTTGTACCAGACTGAAAGTTATAGCTGTGGAGGGGCATGAAAATCACAGCCCAGTGTGTATTATAACACTACAAGTGCAATGAAAAATTAGGAATTTCAAGTTTGATTAGGGATCATAGAAATAAAAAGTAAAGAAACAAGGGAGGTTGCAGGTATACCAAGGGCAGATCTAGAAATTTTCAGAGGAGGTTTAAGGTTCTCTGGAATTGTAACTTCAGCCTAGCTGCAAGTTGAAGAGCAAAAAAAAAAAAGTTCACTAAGTGGTTTTGAATGCAGTGAAGGTGATTTCAAAGGCAAAAGTATGAAGTTTTGCCAATAGAAAAGGCCATAATATAATTCAGTATGTGTAACTCTTTGTAATTTTTATCACCCAGACGAATCATAGGGGTGAGCACTATTTCAGAGGGGGTTTCTGTAAACCCCAGAAACTCCTCTAAAGCTGCCTCTGTATACAAGTGGACATTTACTCCCTAATTCACCCTGTATACCCATAACTGAATTAGGGATTAAATATCCAATTGCATACCTGCAGGTATAGGCAACCTCCCTTGTTTCCTTACTTCTTATTTCTATGATCCCTAATCAAACTTGCAATTCCTAATTTTTCATTGTACTTGTTTGTAAACTTTTTTGTAACATAATTATGACTGGCTCACCTGCGCATACCGTATCAAAAGAATGAATGGTACCTGACATTATTAATAATGTCTAGACGCATGCCCCTACTATCAGCATTATTAAGGAAAAGTAAAGTAGCTGTTACGCTTTGTGTCAAGCGATGTTCAGCACGGTACACAGCATTTTGAATGAAGAAGAGTATGACAACTGCCTCTACAAGCACGATCACTCACTAAGAAAAATTGATGCATGCCCCAACTATCAATTAATGAAAAGTGAAGTAGCTGTTATGTTGTGTTTCAAGCTATGTTGAGCACATTACACAGCATTCCTAGTAGAACAGTACGACAACTGCCTCTACGAGTAATCCACTCGCTACGGAAAATACAGACAATTTTTTGCATAGCAAACTATTGAGAAGCCATAGTGTGCTACTGTGAATTGACACCTTGTGGTGTCAGTGAAAAGAATTAGGACACAAAGGAGGATAAAGGTTAGTCCATGATGCACTCATTGTAGCTACAGTGGTTAGTGAAAAGGCACATCTTGGGAAGAAGCAATATCGAATAGTGAAGAAATGAAGCTCGTAGCTCTAAGCAAAGTCGAGTTATGCTTGGCTGAAGGCATTGGCAGTTAGTCAGTTAGTAGAAAATTCTGTTAAATACAATATTTTAAAATTTTTGTAGAACTATGCTAGAAGGGTTTAGAGTGTGTCTGAAAACATTTTTGGGCTTGCTACATCTAACCAATACTGCCAAGCTGTTATGAACGTTAAGTGAGGCTGGTTTTGGGTTGAAATAATTGGGCAAAAACACCTATTCTCCATGATCCCTATTATACAGTACTATCATACTGTATGATACACATACATTTATAGCATGCCTGCATCAGAAATGTATAGAAATATTACTTGTTCACAAGGTTTATTGGATGGGGAAGAAACATGTACCAACAATAAAGTGCAAACAATAATTACATACAGTGTTTATTACTTAGATTATCTGTCAGCTCTACTACTGACATACTATCAACTAGACACAGTAGATATTTGTAAGGTTTCTACATTCTAATCAATTGTTTTGAACTTATTTTCAGCCTTCAGATGAACCCCAGGGACCTCACAGAAGGAGATTGGTATGACATTCATCAATTACCTTTGCATTTTATAACTGTATTGTGAAGAAGAAAATATATTTATGCAACTGTATGCAAAAGAGATGGGTATTCCATTAGATTCAGGATCAAGGTGTGGTATGCTGTAGTTCTTTGCAACTGGGTAATTCTATATGAACTGTCGGAAAAGTATACCGTAGCACATTTGATAGATATAGGGTAGGCATTAGCAGGCCAATTGGGTGAATGTTCGTTTCTCTGTGTGTTTTATTAGAGTAAGTGCCTTCTCTTTGTAACTCCAATTCTTTGTGATGCTATAATAACTACTTGCCAAAATTATAGCCAGTAAATGTGCAACTGTTAATTTTGCTCAAACCTTTGCTTGCAGTATAGCTACAAGAAAATTATTAGTACTACTTTAAATACTCAACATGTTATTACAATGCCTGCCTGATAGGATAGCACCACATAATTGGGATAATTATTGGTTTAGCTTACATGCAAATCTGCTATTCAGTGTTTAAATTAATAAGCTTACATGATGGTGGTTAATGTGAAAGTGTCCTGCACGTAGGGCAGGTACCAATGCTAGTATACTATAAAGTATATAAAGAACCTTATTCAGATCCTCGTTCATAGCTAAGTAAGTTACACTGCCTTGTGAACACTGTGACTGCTTTATTAGAGTGATTGACTGCTCTATTAGAGTATCTCGATCTTATATGCAATTTTTTTGAAAGGGATTGGGAGGGTGGGGGGGAGCATGTGCCCTCTGGATGCACCACTGTAACTGGGATCCAACGTCTCATGGAATTATGTACTTTATGATGTTTGTACATACTATACTTGAACTGAACATCTCTGCATGTTACAGCAACTAGTCCTGCAAAGATTTCTCCATCATGGTGTGCCTTACATGATGTTTCTATTAATTAGAATTATAAACTCCTCTATAAAATTGTCTACAACTAACTGCATTACATGCATTAGGCCACTTGTGCTGTACAATGATCACACTAGTCTAATATAAGTGGCCTAGCTACTAAAGTTCAGAGACTTTGTGCAAGCAAGTATTCTAGGGAAATAGTTTTAGTGAAGTAATTTATGCACGTTACACCAGTAGCTTGACAAACAGACTACATGCCTCACTTCATGCATCATGTCAAGCCATGCCCTTGATTAATACTACCAGCTGCAGAATGAGTGACCTATGCTAAGCAGTACATGAAGTTCTTTTTCAGAGTAGTTTCTAATTCAGGGGCACCATGATAGAATAAGAGTGATTTGGCTATCTACTGTGAATTATAAAGTACAAACATAGAAAAATGTATTACATAAATGCAATTAAGGTGGGTTTTGTATGTCTACTAACTTTTACTCCAATATTCATACTCGGTTAAAGCCAAAAGTCAAGAAAATAATTTTCAACATGAATGGTACTTTAGAATTATTAGTGTTGCACTGATAATTGGTTCAGTAATCAGTGTATCTGTGTATCTGTGTATCTAGTATCTGCATATCTGCTGATATTGGCTACTAGCTGATTAATCAGTTTTGATTAAATCAAAGCTGATGTTAATTTCCACTGCACTGTGTAGTATAATGATGTGGGGGAGGCTAGACATAAGTTATTTGACATTTTAATTAAGTTATGTGTTGATGGTTTAGTGGTGACTACAAGCCATGCCCATAATAAACTGTCAGGGTTTAGGCCATGCTCAACAGTAAACTGAGGTTTTAGTACCAGCCACTTGTCTCAGCTGTATAGCAGTAGTAAAATGTATTTATACCCTGTTTACCATGAGTAATGTTTACTTGTGGTATACATCTAACTTTACATTTTAGCCTAGAATGAGCTGTATATCAATACTTATGTCACTAATATGAGTCATTTAATAATGATGAGGATGAGTGTTAGTGTATATTGGATCGGTTATTGGTATCAGCTAATTCTGTTGCTTAATACTGGTTATTGGAATAATCGACTAATTTGGATATCGGTGCAACACAAGAATTATACTCGAGTTTTACTGAACTTTTTTATAGTTTGGTCAATAGACAAGTGCAGTTTCTTGTGGAAGGAAAGAGTCAATGCTTGTTTATAATTAGAGCTACAAAAACAGGATACATGAGTACAAACTACACGTGCACACTGTCACACAACAGGTCATATCACAGTGTTGGATTAGAGTATTTGTATCCTGTAGTTTGTATTGTGAGGCTTATTAAGAGTTAGATAAGGGCTGAAATAAATTACCATAGCAAGATGGCATATGTAGCTATAAAGTTATGAGTCATGAAAGTTTGGGAAAAGAAGAAGAATTTTATGTCCTGTTTAATTTCGGGGCTCAGTCAATTTTTTTTTACTTCTCTCTTTAACCATTTTTCCTAGGAAAATGATCACAATACAGAACAGCTATTATTGAAGTGCCGTGGAATAATAATGGCTGAGTGTGGTCAGTAACAAGCTAGTGTACATACAAGAAAACAGCAAAACACAGGTGACAGTATACACGAGATAACATACTTTGCACATGTCATGTCTGAGTACATCATGCATAGCTTAAATTTATTCACTAGTTCACTAGTAAAGTAAACTATCCATTCTTTGACATCATGCATACTCGGACACTCATTCTCATAAACTTCTAAGTGGAATCATGTGAAAATTGGTGTAGAAATACCTGGCATAAAGCCCAACTAATCTCCCAAGTTTGTACCTTAATGGTTGTTGTACTAGACCGGATCAAAGTCGCTGCTTGAAGTCCTGTATTCTTGGACAAATTTCATGATTCGTGAACACCTACCAGTAATCATACTGATGACTTACTACCAACACCATCACTTAGAGCTAAAAGCCATAGTTTATTTCCTTCTATCTCATCTGCAGGTGGCTGTGATAGGGTATGTCAGCACTGCTAAAAGAATGATAATTTCGATGTGTAAATAATTGGCCAGCAGTGCTTTGCCTATTTTGCAAGCTTTCTCAGAACTTTTTATATCATTATGCTATGGCAATGCAATTTTTAGGTCTTAGTAAGCATTTAATTGGCTTTATGATGCAAGTTACAGAATGCAAATATTCTTCCCCAGTACTGAGATATGACCTGATATGTGACAGGATATAGTTTGTGCCCACATGCCCTGTTTTTGCAGGTCCGGTCACATATGGTAAGGAAATCAATTACAGTTCTTTGAGACAACACACCATCACACACAACAAGCTGCAATGCATGTGCAAAATATCCCAAATTGGGTAGGTTGGCATCTTTCCATGTTTGAGCAATTATTTCCCAGAATAACATGTACAGTACACCATCTTATTTACCTGCTCATTGACAGCTCAAAAAGCTTTGTTTTAAATTGTTTTGTATATAGCAGTAATGATATACATTTCACATGCATTTGGATAAACATAAACAGATTGTCACGTATTTCTTCAAAGAAAAGCCCTCATAATGTATATGCACCAGTGACTACGTAGAGGCTAAAACTAAGCTTTTTTTGTCTGCCAATCCATCCCAATGCTGTAGACTAGAAGTTACAGCTATGAATGTAACTGCCAGTAGGTTATTTTAAGTATAGCCACAGTACAAATTGATTTTGTTGTTCTTCCTACTGTCTAGCACTATAATTCAAAACCACTAACAGTGTATCACAACAAGTTGAAACTTTAGTGATCTATTCTTTGGACACAATAGATAAAATATGTAAAGAAATTCAGAAGTGGTGTAAACTTTTGCCAAGATAGACACATAATATATGAACATGGTTTAAACAAATACATAATTATTACAACATCAAGTGTCAGACACACAGCACAAGGATCACATGTATATAGTGGAACCTCTCTCATTGTTGTAATCTACACCTCAAAAATGTCCATAACTAAGACATACATGCTAAATACTGTACACTATAGTCAGTATGGGTTCACCTGTCACCTGTGCCCGCCAAATATAGTAATATCAAAGAGGTGAACATGTGTTCACTCCCAATAGTTTTGTACTGGAACAAGCATGTTTCCATGTTGTAAACATGTTTGTGTGCCTGAATCGTCCATACTAAATTATGGGATATTTTTAAAGCCTCATAACTCACTTGTTCTCAAACCACATTTTTGATTAACAGTTCCAGTAGCTTCACAACACTACTAAAGGTTTAGGCAGCTGGCTAATGTAATAAGAGTTATTAACAAGAAACAAGGGCTCAAGTGAACGTGAACAGACTATAAGTATATATCTCTCAGTTAGTGCTATGCACTTTACTAGGCAGTGTGAAAGTTACTACAAAATAATTGTTGTCGCACTCCTTTGAGCTGTAAAGTGTACTGTGTCATCACCCAGCAATCAAATGTTAGTTATTAAATAAACAAGCCACCTAACAGGTAAACAGCATCCTTTAGGCTTCCTCCTTGTGCTTTGATCTCATTCAAACTTTATTACTGTCAGGGTCAGCCAATTATTAATTTGAGCTGACTGGACAACAGAGGTGTCCAAATGAAAAGATCAGAGGTTCAGTTGTATACAATATATGATTATGCTGTACAAACCTTTTCTGAATATGACTCCAACAACTGTACCACCTTATGATGTCCTCTCCTTTTAGCAATGTCAAGTGGTGTTTCGTTTCTCTACATTATGAAATAGAGATGGACATTTATTACACATCAACAGATACATATACACACTATTTCTGGTTCAGAATCATGGCTACATATTGAGACATTCCTAAATAAATACATTATGATACATTCATCTTCATATTTACACACTTAGTACAGTGACACATTCACTGTCATTCAATGATGTTCTCCAGAAGCCCAATTGAAACTGATGTAGTTACACATAAGTTATGACTAGGTGATATGCATGCTCATGGTATACCTCACGTGTATTACAAATATGCATAGATTGTTTTGAAAATAATATTTAGATATAGAGAAGGTGTTTATTTTTCAGGTAAATTGGCTGTGGTGAAGGGAGATATATCTAGTAGGGCTGCACTGATTCCACTTTTTACCGATACTTCAAATACCAAGTACTCAGCTGGGAAGTATCTGCAAGTACAAGTACCGATACCAAGTACCTTAAAGTAGTTACTTTATAGTGCACATATTTATTATATATTCAGGGCCACCCACAGGGGGGCAACTGGGGCATTTTGCCCTGGGCCCCAGCCTGAAAGGGGCCCCAGGAGGCTCCATGAAAGCCCCCTTGAATACCTGTTTAAAAGATCGAAATACTCTAATAGAGCAGTCACAGTATTCTTCAAAGGAGCAGTGTAGCAAGTTTATAGATAAGGAGATATGGTTGGTGATGGGTAGTTATTGGCATTGTCAGCAGTTTGTGACCTTTTTTTTTTTCCTTGGTCTTCAACTTACAGCTTGGGTCAAGTTGTGATTCAGAATGGAAACCTCCTTGCCTCTGGGGCCCCACTTTAACTCTTTGCCCTGGGCCCCTTAATTTCTCTGGGCGGCCCTGTATATATTGCATTTCATGGTATTCTTGTACACGTTTTCAGTATGGTTCATGTTTATAATGAAGTAGCCAATCAGATTCACAAAGAAGGAAGTCACTGAAATGCAAACCAGTGGATATTCCAGTATTCTTTGGGAGAAGTGTAGATAATAATATCATAATGGTGCTTACAAAAAAATACTGAAAGTCACTTTTACCTGATTGCTCTATTAGAGTTATTCACTGTTCTATTAGAGTATATCGATCTTTTTCTCAGTAAAGCATTTTCACATGTAGGTTTCAGCACAGATCAGTGATTTTGCCAGTAGTTAGCTATTAGGAGTCCACTGTGCTAGTAAAATAAGCAAGTACAAACAAACGTTATTTTATTCTCGCACGTGATAAGAATCGGTATTTGCAACAATATAATGGCCGATTCCGATACTTCATGAAAACAGCAGTATCGGCCCAAAACCGATACCAATACTAGAATTGGTGCAGCCCTAATATCTAGATCATGATGTGTAGGCCATTGCAACTGGATATCGCCCATGACAACAGATTTGCTTTTTTTCACCAAGAGAACACAAAGTCACATGATTAAATTATGAAATTTCATTATTAAAATCAGCTAAACATGAATGGTCTGTTTTTTCCAAGCATAGTAGTAATCCATACATGTGGTCTGGGGCCATAATGGAGCTCTCGTCAGTGGCTGTATGTGACCACACAGCTCAATGGTGTTGTCGTGTTGAATAAAGACCTGTGCTGTGGATTTCCTTCTATTTTAGCTAGTCTTGAGGCCTGAATAGAACTTGGGCCTAACTCATCCTTTTACCTTACTCATTAATTTTTTAAAGTTCACATTGTATTGTGTACTCAGATGCTTCACTATTCTTATCAGAATTGTAACTGATCAGATTTTTTTAGTTTGAACCATACACCAGGGTAATGCGTGAACACAAAAGAAGGTTACAATGTCATAACACAATGTAGACATTGTTTCTACTCAAGTATGTACATACAGCAGTAAAACAGATGCTTTAAGCTATTAATAAAGCTTCATGCATCCCTCACGTCAAATATAATACTGGCAAAACATGGTTATAAATACATTTTGCACTTTCATAACTGACAAGCACATGTAGGCTAGTGCTAAAGTTTGCTTGTATGGCCACCACAAACCATCCTTGATTAAAATTGTGATACTAAATTCCACTGTTTTTGTAAGGCTACTAAACAACAATAATGTTCACCAGATCAAACAACTCCTCACATGTAGTGGACTGTACAACAGCTACATAGCTTTTGCTACATTACACCATCCAACTAATTGCACAACACCTTGTATCATGTATGTCCATTACAAACAAATACAGAAAAATAAGGAGATAAATAAATAAAATACGGAAGTTCAGTACTACAGCAGCTACTAGACTACATATCTCATGCTAAGGCTCTCAACAATAACAAACCGACAAGACTTCCAAGTTAACAAATTTACTAGAAACATGTTTATTACCTCTTCATTGGCTTCAAACATGGTATATCTCCTTTTATGATTAGTGAGATACATGCTAAACATACAACCCTAAATTATTTTAATATTGTTTTGTTCAATAATGACACTGTTATCAGTACTGAGTGCAGGTAAGCACATTATTTAAAAATTAATTTCAACACATTAATTAATTGGAAGAAACTGATGATGTCATAAATAAGGTCACACAGAGATATATGTAACAAACCAACACATTAATTACTTTGTTCTTCATTTCCACACTGGCACCATGTTGTAGCAGTATTAAACACACATCATACTGATTACTGAAGGCAGCCCAGTGAAGTGGAGTATTCCCATGCTATAACAATAAACAATTATCACATGTACCACTAACTACCAAACTTGATACTGTATACTGTATAAAGAGTACACAATCATAACCACCTAATGTTGTACACTGATATGTAACTACACCAGATACCTTATGACATGTGGTGAAATATTTCAATTAATGCTTAACTACAACAGTACACAAAATAGTTGTTACACTACTAGGACTGTGTATTGTACAGTTATTGAGCAGGTGAAACATATTATCATAGAGCTATATAACAATAATATGAACAGTTATTACAGTCATTTAGGGGTGTCAGAGTAAAAGTGAAAGTAGTAAATAAGGCTTAGTGTAGGAGGATCTGAGGGTATGCATCAAGGAAATTTTGAGAATTACTTTGAGATACTAATTTTGGGCTGTGCAAAGTACTAGCTACTGTTAGTTAGCTAGCTAGTTAGGTGCTTAATAATAAAACTGGACACTGATCAAAAAAGTGGTGAAGTGCTGGCCTCATTGGTCATGCCTACTCTAATGTCCTTGCATTTATTAGAGTACTACATTTACTAATGTGACTGGATCTGGGAAAACTGGTCTTATCGCTCATGTCAGCAGATTCAATTTTCACCAAGAACACAAAGTTACATGAATAAACTAACTAATTTCACAATCAAAATCAGCTAGACTTGAGTGGTCTGGTTTTGCTGGCTACTTTACCCAAGCCAGTGGTGATCTGTACGTGGAGTGTCGGGCCTTAGCCTGAGGATGGTTGTATTCATTTCACTTGTAATCCTCAGTTTTTCATCCTTTGTCTTCAGTATCGCTTGCACAATTGAACGCTTTTGCTAATTCTCTAGATGTCTACTTGGGGTGATATTTTAGTACGTAGTCTAAGTACATCCATGTCCTTCAATGACAAAGTGTTTCTACTCTTAGCTGTAAAGTAGATGAGTCTACCATCTCGTTATTAGCAGCTGTATTTCTCGTGACTGGACAATATGGATTGTCAGTACAAGCAAATCATTCATTTTAGTTCAGTTTTTTGTGGTTACCATGCAAATCAACATCTATGGATACCTAGCATTGGTGAAGTGTTGGTTGTTAAACAGGAGCAGAATAATTGTCATGACAAACATGTAGTTGATATCATCAAGATGGCTGCACTGCTGGTCATGTACCAAACAATATCTTCAAGAATGGATTTTAATTTCTTGAACCATGATGAAGATGTAACATATTGTGAAATATTATAACAGAAGAACATTACAATAATGGTGCAGGAATTGTACTAGAAATTCCTTAAAGATTTGGACATCGAATGCATGTTTTAAAACTAAAAAGAACTCTTCTCTGCAGATACTGTAGCTAGTTATGTATATTCTGACCACTGTATGAGACTCAATTCTAATGCATTGATGCTCCTGTTGTACCAGTCAGTGTTGAAACAGGGTCGGGTCATTCGGGTCACATTTTCTCAGGGTCATCCGGGCCTGACCCGGATTGGATAACGTGAGAAACGAAATTATTCATTTCACGATGTGGAAATGTGTCCGTTGCTGTCTGCAAGCTTACGTGGAGCCACGCCCACTAATCGATTGTTGTATGAG
Source organism: Dysidea avara (assembly GCF_963678975.1). Classification (NCBI taxonomy): domain Eukaryota; kingdom Metazoa; phylum Porifera; class Demospongiae; order Dictyoceratida; family Dysideidae; genus Dysidea; species Dysidea avara. The sequence continues at coordinate 33,192,303 of NC_089277.1, forward strand.
TTGCATATAGCCTAGTCTTACAGCAGGATAAGTACTTTTTCGAGCCACACCCATTTTAATATATCGGGAAATTGTAATACTAGGTATGCATGAAGCCACACCCAATTACTGTCTGTAAACTCACAGTAGCTACGTGGAACCAAACCCACTTAAATTATATTAAAACTTATACTGGTTTAGTTATCGCATATACCGTTCGTTTACTCAACAGGAACATAGATCTTATCACACGCCTCAGCTATAATTATCATCCGGGTCAATCCGGGTCAGTGGGTCATCCGGGTCAGCAGTAGTGACCCAGTTTCAACACTGGTACTAGTTGTTGCTGGCCATTACACACGTTAGACTTAAAACACATGCATACATTTGTGTATGGCTAAATATTTGAGACCTTGTAACCATGGCTGACTGCTTAATTCAGGTGACCGTTAATACAGGTTCTACCGTAGTTTCTTTTCCTGAGTAGCACATTCAAGTAATTGACCCTGGCTATGGTTTAATATGTAACCATGAGCTATAAGACTGAAACATAATGATGGGCATGCAGAGAATTACTAATTCTCTGGTCAGTTTGTATAATATACTTTCATTAGTGTGCACCATGAGCACAAACTCCCAATGCACCTCGCAATGTGAAGTAATGTGAAGCAATTTATACTACTGAGAGTCACACGCATTACAGCAATGGAATAACCAGTATTGCATCATGTGATTAATTGTGCACATGATGCATGGTGGAAATGGTGAAGGACTGTATAGGTTGAGGTTTATTACAAGGAAGCAGCTGCGATATCCTTGAGTGGTTGTGTTATACATGTGTTGGGTTAGCACACACTGTGAATAGTTGATGCTCGAGTTGATGAATATTTATCTGATGAATGTTTAGTTTATTTGTCACATGTTGTGGGCACATGATGTCTAGAATATACATATAGCCAAGTACTGACCATCAATAGGAGGACCGGTCAAGAATAATAATACTTTGGAAGAAAGTTTTGTAAACTAAAGTACTCAAGTGTGGAGACCTCCTACGTGCTAGGAAGTTGGCTGTCAATATGTTGTCTGGAACTAAAGATTACGTACAAATTTATATAAGCTTTTCAGTTTCTATAAGCTGCATAAACAGCAGTGTGAAGTAGTTGGATGCACAAACAACAGCTTTTAATGTTACTGCCTAAGGGCACATTTAGTGTGTGCATCATTTCTATTTGATAATGGTGTATGGGAAGCACCCAGGCCTTCCACCAAATATATTCCACTTCAAATCCAAACCTTCTTCCAGAAAATTCTGACTATGCCCCTGGATATATCATATACAGAAAATCACAAAGACATGCAATTCAAATTTTCAGAATGCTGATGTCATAAAAAAACTACAGTACGTAAATGGTGTATTCACGAATTGTAACATTCCTTCATGACACTACGATGGTTTAAACAGGTCCAACACAACTTTTATTTTTCACATGTTTTGTTTTCTGTACTTTTTCTTATCACATCTGATAAATTGATCTAACTATTTTTGCACACTCAGTATTGCATTTAAGATAAATATAATGTGCAGCCATCCAAGGAGTTTTGATGGTTAGCTGTAGATCATTCATTCATTCTTGTGAGTAAAACAGGTGCTGTACCTTTTAATTAGCAAGTTTTTTGATCGCTTGAACTCTTGATGATGATGATGCGCTTGACGTTACCATACATAGGGCAATGTACAAAGGCTTTGCCAGCCTATAATGAACAGCTCTACTATACGCTTTGTAAGTTGTCTGAGTAATATTGTTCTTGTCCCTATAGATGAATCAACCATACAATCTTCTGACTGGTGTAGGGCTAGCTCAGGCTCACCATAATATCTCAAGTACAATTGTTACAATTTGTAAACACAAATTCATGCCGTTCTCTATTTCAACCAATGTTCTTCCTGGTGGCTTATGAAGCCAACAATATCATTTGCCATGATAAGGTATTAGCTAGCTAGCTCACTTAGTTAATAACATCTTTTCATCATACAGAATTTGGCCCTAAAAGAACTATACAGTGAACATCAAGTCAAGATCAGGCATGGGGCGAAGTACATATAAAAGTACTTAAGTAAAGTACAAGTACTTTGACACTTGTTGAAGTACAAGTACAAGCACATGACCTTGTTTGAAGAAAAGTACTTAAGTAAAGTATAAGTACTTTTGAATGTATTAAAGTACAAGTACACATTTACAAAGTCCATGCTTAGTGTTACAATTGTGTTATCATGCCATTATGTAGTTCTGATTGCACCTAATAAACATAAGCTGTGAAAATCTACCATCAGTAAGGCGACATCTTTCTGGAGTAAATACCTTTCCTGCAACACTAAAAAGTCTCTCAACAGGTGCTGAGGAAGATGGTACCCCTAGAACATCTTTTGCTAACCTTGAAAGTACAGGATATTTCTTTTGGTTGTCTTGCCAATACTTTGCTGGATTTTGGGTCATTGGTAGCGTGTCAGTTTCAATGTATTCATCCACCTGCTTGGTGACTGTACTTAGCTGTTGACTTTCTATTGATGGGGAATGAGAGTTATCATACATGAAGTTGAAAAGTGATTTCCTCTTCTTCTTAGGTGGCGGCTCAGAATTTTCATCAGCTTGCAGGACAGCTACAGTTGACGTAGCAGGAGATAATCTTTCTAACGCTGCTTTAAGCAAATCCAAAGATCTTTCTTTTTCAGCATCATCAGAACACCACCTAAGCTTAAATGGGGGTCTAGGATACAAGCTACAATGTATGTTTCATTTTCCTTGTAATATGGCATACACCTATGTAATGATTGTTTAAGTCCACGAACTAATCCAGAGTGGTATTTGGACACCATGTTTTCAATGTGATGATATGATCCTCGAATACAGGGTAAAACATAACCTGCAGATGGAACACAACCAACCTGAACGAATTCTGTTGCCTCTTCAAAAGGAGTTAGAATTTCCACTATATCTTGAAGCAGGTTTTTTTCATGAGTAGTTAACTTGGGAGCATTTTCAAGTTGTGACAACACCGAATCTGAAACAGCAAGCACTGATCGTATCATTTTAAGCTGAGAATTCCATCTAGTTGTATTATCAGCTTGTAGCCTTATTTCATCCTTAAGGACATCAGCTGCTACTGTTGACCTGTGCACAAATGATACCAAACTAGAGCACCTTTTGATGATTGTGTTGATCTGACCTACCTTTGCCATACCATCTTTTACCACTAGCTGCAACACATGTGCAAAACAGGCATGATGTTCAAATAAGACTTGGCTCTCATCAAGGGAAACATTATCACACCTCTCAAACTCTGACTCGCCTTCAGCCTCACTATCATCACTGGCTGTATGATCTTCAACATCTTCATAACCTGGAAGAGTCAAAAACACCTTCTTTACATTGGATGCACTGTCAGTGATTATGTGCTTCACTTTTTCCCTCACACCAAAATCAGAAATGATTTCATCATACCACATCATAATGTTATCACCAGTATGTCTTCCACTGACTTGATTGCATGCAAGCATAACTGACTCAAGGTTCCAGTCATCTGAAATATAGTGCCCAGTAATGCCCAAATAAGATCGCATTTGTCGATTTGACCAGAGATCAATTGTTAGGTTGATGGTATCAGTCTTCTTCAGCTTGTCTAGTACACTACTTTTTAACTTATCATATTTCTTCTTCAACAAAACTGTGGACAATTGTTTACAGCTTGGCACCTGGTACTGAGAATCTAAGATCCTTAACAGTGATTTGAATCACTTGCTCTCTACTACAGACAGAGGAATGAGGTCATCTGCAACAAAATCGACTACTGCATCAGTTACTAAAATCTGCTTTGGGTGTTGTGAGCTGTATTTTCTTTGGGGCTGCAGTAAATGTGTCAATGTTTGCTGTGAATTTGACTGTGATTCATCTTCATCCTGTTGTTCTTTCAAGAGAGTTGCGTGTACTCGTCTCTATTAAAAGATTTTAAAATGGGCAAGTACAATAAACAGCATTCTTACCATACGCTTCCACCAATTTGTAGTAGTCCTAACAGATCCAGTGATTTCCTTGGTGCAATACTTGCACTTAGCCTTAAAATTCTCTGCTGGAAAGACTTTAGGTACTTCATAGTGCTTGAGCACAGCTGGAACCTTCTTCTTAGCTGACATAGCAGCCATAGCTGCCTGCTTCTTAATAAAATTAATTCTGACAGTCCAACAGCAGTCCCACTATTTCCAAGATCATGAGAGAAATGATGGGGGAAGGCTGGATGGAAAACCTTTCAAATATTGTTTCAAAGCAAATTCAGCAAGTGGCAGGTAACTTCAAGCAAAAGCTGACCATGTTAAAATCCCATATCCAGGAACAAAATTATTATCTTTGAGCCAATATACAACTTATTCACTTGCATGGTTTGTATACATGTAAATGTACTTCATTGTACTTCAAAGTACTTCAAGTACTTATAAGTACTTCTAAGTACATTAAGTACTTTAAGTACATTGCTTGGAACTTAAATATAAATACAAGTACATTACATTTGTACAAAAAGTATTTAAGTATAAGTACAAGTAATCTAAAAGGTGTGCTTAAGTACACTTAAGTACAAGTACCAAAGTACTTCGCCCCATGCCTGGTCAAGATCTCATTAATTGAGACCAAACCATAATTATGTTAGTCTCATAGACATCTCAGATAACCAGAGGTGAGCACTAGTACCTATTCTACAAGATTTACCCAATTTCAGCTTTTCAAGTTTAATTTTCACTCTATCCAACTTGGGTGATAAGAATGTAGTGTCCTCTGGTAATGTAGTGACAGTTAGCAACAAAATATGAAGTAGTGATCATGTGAGAAGTACATAATAATACTGGTGGTAACTGTACTACTTACATCATCAGTAGCTAATATGTTAGCTCCACTACTTAGTAGAGTGTTGACCACCTCCAGGTGTCCATGTTCACTGGCATTATGTAGTGCAGTATATCCAGCCTAGAAAAAATGATAACAATTACGTAGTACAATCACAATATGTCAAACATACTCTATACTAGTGTAACATCACAGTAAGGTTGAACAATCTTTAAAGTTCGATATTATAGTACTCTATAATAGGGCTGGGACGAAGCTTCGAATGCTTCGTGGGTTCGAAGGTTAAGTAAACTTCGAATTATAAAAGTATCCTTCGAAGCTTCGTAATGCACTCATAGTCTACGAAAGAATTACAAATATACGTCGTCTTCTTTATTGCAGCTGCTTAATCCTCTTGCGTGATCAATGTTCGTCTGTTCGCAATCGATCTTCATGTGCCACGCCCACTTTTAAAACCATCGCAGTTCAGCTTGCTACCATATTTGCAGCCTTAAAACACCTTATAAAGTGATAGATAATGCACGGAAAGCGTACTTTTAGCCATTACTCGGTGTTTACCTATGCACGATTGCAGTGTAGCGGACACGCCCATTTGCAATCGATCGATCGATCGAGTCATTCAGTACTGCTGCTATGCACTTTCCAATGATCATGATTATGATAATTGGAAGGCAGCAAAATGCTGATTACATCCAATAAAAAAAAGAGATATAAAAATGGTTTGGGGATATTTACAGATAACTAGCTAGAGTGTGTGCATTTATTACAAAGTCTTTGTCATAGCATAAGGAGGGTAGATTGTTCCATTCTTTAATAGTTCTGTAAAAATAATTCATTTGGTATTTGTTGGTGTTGGCTGCTGGCAGTATGAGTCTGAGTGGGTGGTATTGTCTTGTGCTGGTGGATTGTGGCAGAAAGTAATTGGGTATTTGTAATGCTGGCTCCTGCTGGTGAGTAATTCTGTGAAATAAAGATAATCTAGATGCTTCAAGTCTCTGTTCCAGTGTGGTCCAATTAAGATTATCTAACATTGTTGTTACACTACTCTTAAAACTGTAATCTGACTGCACCCACCTCGCTGCTCTCCCCTGAACCATTTCAAGTTTGTAAATTAAGTTCTGTTGATGTGGATCCCAGACTTGAGTGGCATATTCAAGAATTGGTCACACAAGTGTTGTGTAAGCGTCTGATTTAACCTTACTGTTACATTTACTTAGATTTCTTTTTATAAAATTCAGCATCCTGGTGGCTTTGTTTGTATTGTTATTAATGTGAGGTGCCCATGAGAATGAATTGTCTAGAAGTATCCCTAAATACTTATATGTGCTGCTGGATTTGATGGTCTGGTTGTTTAAAGTATAGTTATTTTATGAGAGGTAGATGACATCTCATAAATCTCAGTAAGACACATTTGTTGATATTAAGCTTCATCTGCCACCTCTGTGCCCATCTAGAAATTTCATCAATAATATCTTTCTGCAACAGAACCACGTCATCTTCATTACTAATTGTTCGGCAGACAACACAATCATCTGCAAAAAGTCGAATAGATGACAAGATGTTACTGTTAATATCGTTTATATATAGTAAGAACATAAGAGGCCCTAATACAGTACCTTGTGGGACACCAGAAATAACTGAAACAAAATCAGATTCATTACCATTTACCAGTACTCTTTGTGTTTGTTTTGTCAGCTATTCAGAAATCCAGCAATGTATCCTGTCGTTAATTCCATAATATTGCAATTTCTTAAGCAGGCGTTGGTGGGGTACAGTGTCGAAAGTCTTAGCAAAATCTAAGAAAAGTACATCAACTTGTTTGTGGCTATCTATACTATTAGCTAATTCTTCAATAATGGTAAGCAGCTGGGTGGTGCATGAGTGTCCTGATCTGAATCCATGTTGGAAAGAGTTAAGTATGTTATTCTTCTCTAGGTGTGACATTATAGAACGGAAAATTATGTGTTCCATCACCTTACAGCATACAGATGTCAGTGAGATGGGTCTATAATTTACTGGCATGGATCAATCCCCTTTCTTATAAACAGGTACGATATTAGCTTGGAGCCAGTTACTAGGAAGGATCCCTTCGTTAAATGATTGGGTGATAGTATGTTAAGAGATCTGCACTTATTAGACTTTGTAATTTTAATACATGAGTGGTTATGATCATTAGTGGAAATTACTTGGAGGCATAAATCAAGAATTTCTAAGTTATGATTAGCTATATTATTACTGTTGCTATCTAGTCAATTGGAAGACTGGGAAGCACCATTCTTTGTTACTATTCTTCCCCTCTTGATTATCAGGTTCTTTTCGCCGTTGTCCTTCCGTCGTTTCAGTTCTTCTCTAAGTGCCTTATTGGTTTCCCGCTCCTTAATTGTTAAATCTGGTGTTACATAGATGTTATTCCATCTTTCAGTTGCTTGGAGTTTAGAAGCCTGTTTCATAACTAAGCGCTTGTGGTGCTCATCACTTAGTGTTACTAAAAGTAATCTTGCTTTACTACCACCTGGCTTTCCAAGCCGCAGCACATTAGTTACACTTGACTTTGGTACATTGAATTCTGTTTCAAATAGCGAATGAACCTTTTCGTGATCCTTAGTGGAAGACTCTTCACCCATATTATGAACAATAATATTACATTTTCTATGTTCTCGATCTATATATTCATCAATGATTTGTGCAGGAGTGTCTTTCATTACTGAAGGTCTGGCATCACCAGACGTTGTATTCGTCTCCATTGGTGCGTCAGCTTGTGCAGGTCTTGAAGGCCCTCTTAATAGTTCAAGACTCTCAATAATTGGCTTTACTAAGTTTTCCATCATGTTCTTAAGTGGTTCTGTTATTCCATTAATTATGGTATTAACAACCTAACATTCATTAGTAATACCTTGAGGGCCAGGTGATTTACTTCTGGAATTTGAGAGCTTAGTGAGCATTGTAGATTCACATACTGGACAAAACCAATGAAGAGATTACAAACTTATTAAATAGGTAAAACTTAAGAAGGATGTGCATAAATGCAAGAAAACCTGTAACTTGAAAGCCAGCACCGAAGCTTCAAATGTTCGAACATTTTATTAGCGAATATTCGAAGGTAAATTTCAATATTCGTCCCAGCCCTACTCTATAATATTAACAGTTCAGAACTCACAAACTCTAGCTATAATTATTACTTTGTTGTAACACTTTATACATAGTACTAAACATTGTACTAGCTGCATGTCTGACCCTAGAAAAACATTCATTTTGTTGAGAGTAACATTATTCCTAATACTGTAGTGCATTGTTACTACTCATCAGGAATCACCTCACTGTCCAAAACAGGTTAGCAGGAGTTATATACATAATGTTACAGAAATTTTCCCAATTATGCTCCATTATGCTAGGTGATTAATTTATGCTTTTCATCACCTATTATGCCCAAAATGATGCCGACATAATCAATACAAGCCTACTTTATTCTTATTCCAATTAACTGATTAGCTATATATGTACAAGAAAACTAATGACACATGTAAACACAAGAAAAGTACATACAGTACTGTATGTATAATACTGTATGTTTTATAAATTGTCTTGGAGAAGTGTAAACATTGGAAATTTAAAACTGAAATTGGTCCAAACATTATCTAATCAGTACCTCCTTACATATTAAGCACTAAGTATCATTAAGTGTTACCTTAATTTACTTTTTTTCCATTGTAAAATAATTTTTGGATGCAAAATTTGTCTGAAAATCTCTTGCACCAAAATTTTTACACAAGATCAAACAACTCTAATAGAGCAGTTGTTATTATACAAAAATATATACTTTTGCACAAAAATAAAGCAAATTGCAGCAGTTTATTTCACATGTTTAATAATGTACTGCACATAAAATGTTTTATCTACAGTATTTTGGTGCTATCAGACACGTATACATGAATAGACAGGTACTTATCAATTGATGTATGTGTGGGACATTGAAAGGACTATTTGAAGCACTAGAAATTGAAAAATGAAATTGCGGGGTCAAAGCGTATAAATTACTAATGAGTACCTCTTTACAAGGACCACCTTTATATTAAGACCACTTCTAAGAATCATGACCACATATAAAACAATCTCAATGATTAGTCTGGATAGATAATTTAAAAAATACTTCATGGGGCTGATGTTCTTTAATTTCATGAATTGATGTGTAGTACATACATTGCAGAAACACCAATGAAAACAGCACATGGTCACAATTTACAAGACCATAAAGTGTGTTTTGGGACCATCATACTGACTCCTGAGGATATCTAGTTAATTACATTAATGTACATAGCCTCACATGGCTATCTTGTTGGTTAAAGGGTCTGGTGGATTAGCTTCGTGCTAGTCATTTATTTGCTATGATAAGATAGCTAGCTAGCTATAGTACGTACCATTTGTGACCGGATCTTGGAAAACCTACCTTTTTGGCACAAGCAAACTTTTTGGGAAAACTCAAATGAAAATTTCAACAAATTTTTTAAAATTAATTTTTTTGCACATTTGGATAAAGCAACTATTAAGCCTTCTTGCTGTGAAGTTTCACACCCATAGCTTCTTTTTCCTAGGAGATATGGATGATTATATCAGACCATGTAGTAATTTCACATGCGTGGGACAACAATTAACTTACAAATTGGGTGATTTGTTCAGCTGCTGGAATGGCTAAAACTTAGTCTTAGACAATGATACATGCCATTTAATTGCAGAAAAGTACCACGAATACTTCATTAAACTATCAGAAATGTCTTTTAAAGTATTTTAGATAGTAAGAATGGAATTATTGGTAAACAAAGTGATTTGTCACCATTTGTCACCCTTAATCACTCACAGAACTCAATACATTACCATAAAAGTTAGTTTGTAATGTACAGGACAGAAAATTGGCTATATCTCAGGAATGCTTAAAGATATTAAGCTGAAATTTTAACACAAGATAGATGACTACCCAGTAACTCATTTAAGCTATAAAACAGAAAATTGACCAATGTGCCAAAAAGGTAGGTTTTCCAAGATCAGGTCACATTTGAGATGAATCCTGATGAGTTGTTGATTAAGAAGCCATACAAGATCATAGGCTTTAAACATGATGTTCGTGATGTATGTATTTGTAAGCTCATGTTACAGGTGCACACTTAATTGTTGAGAATATGGCATCCAGTGCAGCATCAGCGAGTGCGAATTAAACCCCCTTGGAAAGAGGTTAAACAGCCAAACGAAGCATCTACTTATGAAACTATGGGAGTACCTTAAACAAGGAGCAAAGAAGTGTAAATTTTCTTCCAACATCAAGGAGAGAATCTCAGAGGTCACCAATAATACCTTCTTTGCTGGGTTTTGGCATACATTATGCCACACAGGGATTTCAAAGATATCCATTGTAAGGGTTAGAATGGAGTACCACAAGAAAGGCGGCTTATCTATGCCAAGTAAAGGTACAAAAAGCACTTTGCACAAGCCTGCTCAATTGTAATCGCCAGGTACAAATGTTTACAAGTTTGTGTTGATGCAGACAGTTTCAACCGATATGCCATCAGATGGAAGATCCATTCATTTTAGGAAGGAAGGAAAATCTATCACTCTAAAAGATTTTGGTAAGTTAAATTTTGAACCCTGGAACTTTGTCACATACTCCGTCTTAGGCCAAACTTAAGAATGATGGTGTTTTCTCTGGGGGTAGAACATAGCTTAAAAGAGTGTTGAGTGATATGGGATTTAAGTACAAGACGATTAATGACAAGAGGTTAGCATTGCAACAGTTTGTGCTTTATGTCACTACACATATACACAGGGTATACTATGAGCAACCCTGCATAGTCCATCAACGTCATAAATATTTAACATGAATGAAGTGCAACAGAACTGAAGGAAGACCAGTTGTGTACTTGGATGAGACTTGGGTAATGAAGAACTTCTAGAGCAATTCCTCATCCAAATCAACAGTGATAGCGATGACTCTTCTACTAGCAGCAGCAGTGGGTCCAAGTCTTCTGACCTTACTTCATATGATGTACGATTGTTTGATATTTGCAGCAATGGTGTTGCAACTTGATGATGCCTCAGGTAACTGGGATAAAACTCTGTGAAGTACATGAAAATACAGATGAAGTGTAAGCGTAAGCACTTTGATAAAAAAAATATTATTGCTTTACTATGCTAGCAGAAGTTGAACATACCATCCCTTGTATATTTGATCAGTGCAGGAGTGTTTGGAAGTCACTATTGGTACTATCAGCCCAAATTCATACAAACAGTGTTATTTCGTTTGTTGAAACTTTTAGAGTTTTGTGGGAATGTGACTTCAAAAACAAAATGCTGGCTGGAAAAGTTGTGTACATCTGTGACGAAGTGATGAGAAAAGGATTAAAACGACAAATTCACTAAATGGGAGTAGAAGACGATGGGCAGCTTTGTTGTAAATGTGAAGTAAAATACATGTTGTTCGGCTCACTTGCAGGTACACCAATGCTGCATAACAGATTTTGAGTGAAACTTTTAGAGTTTTGTGGGAATGTGACTTCAAAAACAAAATGCTGGCTGGAAAAGTTGTGTACATCTGTGACGAAGTGATGAGAAAAGGATTAAAACGACAAATTCACTAAATGGGAGTAGAAGACGATGGGCAGCTTTGTTGTAAATGTGAAGTAAAATACATGTTGTTCGGCTCACTTGCAGGTACACCAATGCTGCATAACAGATTTTGAGCTGTTATAATTTGGAATTTTCCTCTTGAAAGGCTGAAGAAGTTTTTTCCCTGAAATTAAGTAGGCCATTTATCTTCTAAATACAATGCAACAGTGGCCCCCACACAAAAACTGGTTTATTTTCTTGCAAAAGTGTATTACAACCTCTTACATAACAGATAGTGAAATCATGTGTGTTGAGTGTGGGAGTGTGACATCTGGCTTCACCACAAACATGTGTCAACATGAACACCAAAGGACTGCACTTTAGAGGCTTCCCCATAATTTTACAGTGTCATAACTGGAGTTTCTTACATTCAAATGAAGCACCTTTAATACATTCTTAGCTGATTGAGAGGTGCTACTTATCGAGCAATACAGGAAACACATGCAATGTAACAATCGTGAGTTATTAATCATTTTTGAGGATTCAACTCAACACGTACATACTATAATTTTGTTAATAACATCCCACTTCATTATACAGAATTTGGCCATAAAAAGATCTAAACAGTGTACATCAAGTAAAGATCTCATTAACTGAGCATAGTTATGTTAGTCTCATAGACATCTCAATTAACCAGAGGTGAACACTAGTACCTATTCTACAAGATTTACCCGATTTCAGCTTTTCAATTTCAGTTTTTCAACTTTCACTTTGGGTGATAAGAATGTAGTGTCTTGTGGTAATTAAGTGACAGTTGTTGACCAAACACCAAGCAGTGATTATAGTGGTTACTGTACTACCTACAGGAGTAGCAGCTGATAATGTGACTGGATCTGCAAGAATCCCATATGTTCGCACAAGCATAATTTTATAGTAGAATGCAAAAAAAATGTAGTATTTATGAAATCATAAAATAATATTTCCGTAATTTTAAGCACTTTTTCACACTGAAGGAAAGTGATAAATGCTTAAACCTTGATAGCATAAAGCAAGAGAAGTTCCAAAATCTTTGTTTTGTGTCAGTCTGCCTTGTGTTGGATGAATGGTTCACGGTCATTTCTTCTCACGTTTTTGCTTTGCCCTGGTCATGGGAAAGGCAGCAATGGATTCACCTGTTCATGGAGAACCCAATGGTGAAAGTTACATTTTGGTAGAGACTGTAATTGTAAGTTATAATTGTTTACTTAAGCACCTGTAGTTTATTTTCCATATTGGCACTGTATAAATCAATTTCTGTTGTTGCCACTTTGTAGTACTGTAACTTTGAAGGTTCTTGCCTTCTAGAGCTGAAACTTTGGTTGACCATCTCTTTGGCTATCTAGATAAAGAAAATGTAATAAAACGGAATTCGAAAAATGCACTAACATGGGGTTCTTGCAGATCCGGTCACGTATGTTAGCTCCACTACTTAGTAGAGTGTTGACTACCTCCAACTGACTGCCTCACTGCATAACCACATTCACAAAACTACAGACCAGCTCACACCCACCACCACTTTAAGTCACAACAAAAAACTCATGGGTGGGATGCACCTTTTGTACTGGTAACAGTGAATATCTAACTTTTGTGTACTTTGCTATTCTCAATTATGTTAATTGTCATCTACTTCTTCATGCCAGGAAACCATACAAAGGCAGTAATTTCTGTATCAACACTTTACTTGAAGGAGTGTATATAGACACAAAGTACCATAGTAGCTGATATACTGTAATAATAGCATTAGACCATGCCCCCTGAAATGATCAGAACACTTCATGACACCACTTGTTGAGGTTACACCCCTAAATGATCTAGTTCCATAGAAAAGATACCACCAAACATAGTAAACAACTTCACACACCCTTTATTATCTGTGGTACCATGCCCCAAACTTAATCTACTGTGCAACTGAGTAGTGACATCAAGATATTCTAGTATAGCAGTCATGGCAACAGTGTATTTTATAGCTATGCTCTAACAAAAAGGTCATAAGTGGTGGATTTGAGGGGGCCAAGGAGAGCTTTGCTCCTCTGGTCCTTCTCTTGCCCTCCTTGTACTTACAAGACTATATTGGCACTAGAAACAAGAATCATGTATTCACACCATATTCAGAAGTACAGAAAGCCAACAAGCAAACAGAAGAAAACAGTTATATAAAGCAACTTAATAGTTATAAACTGTACACTCCATTAGTGTTTTGCAAAAAACATGGGTGACCTTATAATGAACTCACCATCTTAGTTTATATGCATGTGTAAACATACTGACTCACGTTGTTTGTGGTGTCACAAATTATGGTGCCTGATATTTCCAAGTAAACAAAGCCAGCAGCAATAAATGTATTGGCATTCTTGGTTGCTACATCTGCCATCTTTTTGGAAGCAGTCAGTGGAATGTACCATTCTAGTACCAGTGAATGCGATTCTGCTTTGCAGAATGGACATAACGCATAAGATTTCACTCCACAGTGTTTAGAAGTAAACTGCTTTAATTCACTGTACTCTTCCAATGTGATGTCAGAAAAGTTTCTGTTTTTAACTATTGCCTTCATTTTGTCATATCCATCAGGCACACTACTGCCTTCTTGCTTACAATATTCATAAATATGTTGGAGCTTCATTTCATTGCATAATTTGCTTTTGTAGTTTTGTATCAATTCTTGACAAGCAGTAAAAGGCGAAACAATGGCCATTAACAATGGAAAATCATCCCATCTCCACAGCTCTCTAAGTTGCTGCAACAGCCCTATTAAGTCAGGACAAGTTTCAATTGCACTAAGCCGCTCAGAATTAAAGTACAACTCATTTGAATCATCATCGATGGTCAAGTTTGAACAAATGAGCTTAATAGTCTCCAGATTTTTTGATTCATTTTCTTTTAATTCCATAAGAATTTTTGCCAAAAGAAAACCAAATTGAGCACTGGCCACATTAGGCCTCCTTATTGAGTCTGAGACTTTGTTACCAACTTCATTAGGTTTACCTGTGTACAAGATTGAATTGTAAAAATCAGTGTATATCAAAGCATGATAGTGTGTCATGTGGCAAAAGTAGCTGGCCACACGACACAATGAGTTACTATTTTTGTGTGTTACTAACAAGAATAATAATAGCTTGATTTTCTATAGTTGCATGCTACTATTTTTAAACTAAATGACTTATTGTAGAAGTGCTTTCTATCCTTAGTCCACATACCAAATTAAATTATGATTGCTTTTAGCATTCCTGAGATACAAGTCCTCAAAGACAATTACGTATTATAATCTCCCACATGAGACAGAATATTGTCAGTGAATAGTATAAAGGTGTTGCCAGTCAAACAACTCGTCATTCAAGCAGTAAAAATGATGGAGTAGTATTTGACTTTGAAGTTTTGGTTGTTTACTTCTTGTAACATTCAAGTGACTACAACATGAGATTGTTAATCAATAGTGTTGCAATGTAGGTTGCGGAATACAAAGTAGTTGATTGACAGAAGTAATTTCTTTAGAGATTGTGAATCATTACCTACGTACTGGATCCCTGGTAAATAAACAGTTAAATACTTTGTAATCCTGTAATTCTTTAAGAAAATTAATAGTATACTGAAACCACACTCAGCTCTAGCTGTAGTGATTCATTGAAACCACATGCTGCTCTTTTTTAGGTTCAATTTGTTCATGATTAAAGATGTCATACAAATAAAAGTGCTAGTGCATGTTCAAGTTACTATCCTTAGGAAATCCAAGAGGATAGCAAAACTAAAATCATAACCATTTTGTAGCTAATGTGGTCAGTTGTCTAAGGAATGTGATGATCTACAACACATTCATACGTACATACCCTATATGTAGTGTCTGCATGTCTTCGTGTTTACACAAAAACCTGCCTCTGAAGTATCTTTGCATGATCATTATCCAAATTGTATCAGACAAATATAAACTACACTGCATGCTAATAACAGGAGAGTATCAGCACTTCACAAGTACTTTCATATTTCTTCTGCATGTACACTGCACACTAAAACTACAATTAAAATTTAATGTGAACACATGATTCGATTACCGTATGGAAGAAAACTTTGGCAATCAAAAAGTTTTGCGAATTTACTATAGTGGAATTTTGGCAAATAAAAGTTTGGCGAATCAGTAATTAGCTTCATGATTCTAATTAAAGCTCAAAAAGTAAGCTCCGCATGTGCCGTTTGTGCCCAGGTGCAAGTGTGATTCCGTTTTGTGATTTAGCGAAGATGACAACAATGGGATTTTCTGTGGAGTCAATGATTCGTGGCTATCATGAATATAAAAGTATTTGAGCATTGGTGGAAGTTTGATCTGCGAATGAGAGATTGGCAATTGCTATGACACCCATGCCGTGGCAATTAAGAAAACCATTGAAGGAGACATTAAAATTGTTGGGCACGTCCCAAGAAAATTTTCTGCCATATGTTCGATATTCATCAGGCGTGGTGGTAGTATCGTCTGCATCGTAAGTGGTTCCCGTAGATACTCGTCTAATTTGCCACAAGGTGGACTTGAAATACCTTGCATTTTGAAGTTCACTGCGAGTAATTTAAATGAAGCAGGCAAGGCGAGGCGACAGTTAGAATCTACATTACAAATATGTACTTCTGAGCGTACCGGTACTACAACGCTGTCAAGCGAAGTTGTTGCTCCAATATTAATGGTGAGTAACCAAAGTGAAGATCAGTCTTCAAGCTCTACACCCGTTGACAGTGATGTTCCAATTGATCCTCTGGCTCCGATGCTAAAGATAGATGACCGTTTATCAGATCTGAGTGTAGATATTACAGAAAGTTGTAATGTTGACTAGCCACCAGCCAAAAAGCAAAAGATATTTGATGCTGAGAAAATCATCATGGGAGAAGAGCTCTCAGATATTGAAATCAATTATACTCAGCGATTACTAAAGGAGAAGCATCCAAAGATTAATGGGCTCCGTACAACATTGTACAACGGAAAAATTACAGAAATTGATGATAGTGTTCAGATTGTACATTGTTCAACAAGACACCATTGGATAACTGTTTCTACCAATAATTGTAAGGAAGGTGAAGTTAGAGTGTTTGATTCTGTTTTCACTAACTGTGACAAAGAAACTGAGGCAGTCATTTATAGTCTGTATCAACGTGACACAGAAAATATAAGGATCATTATGAGCAGATGTCAAAAACAAATTGGTGGAAAGGATTGTGGATTGTTTGCAATAGCATTCGCTGTGGCCTTGGTATTTAATAAATGCCCTAGTAAACTGAAATTCATGCAACAAAAGATGAGGTCTCACTGAGTGGAATGTTTTACATAACAAGAGATGATGCCACTTCCATGCACTCGCAAGTAACATTAATAACAATCACTTTAATTTGTAAACACTTGCTGTTGCTACATTTCTAATCAATTCTTTTAATTGTATTCTTACAAATTAATAATAATGTTGCAATAATTGGAAAAGAGTTTATAACAATCATGCTATATAGTCTATTAATATACATAGCAACTAGCACTACTGGGTTCTAAACTGCTTAAAAGTGCATTAAAAAGCAATGAAATTATCTTCAAACTCATTAAAATGTTGTTAATTCCTATTTCACAACCTTTTCACATGTGGATTTTGAGATGTTGATAGTAGTTAAAAAGTAATTAATTTGTACTGAAATCTCATTAAATTGTGAAATAACATTATCATTGCATTTTCATGAACTATACTGTTGAATGATAAAGTAATGAAAATGCAATGAATTGTGACTACACAATCACTATAATATATTCACATCATTTTCACATGAAATTGATATACTGAAATGTAATGATTTTTTGAGTACACTTTTTCATGACATTTTCATGTCCAATGTTTTGAGCTATAACATGGTGAAAAGTAAATGAATTTATTTTAATAAATATTTCATGAGATTTTCATAAAGTGCCAAAACACTTATGGCGTAGTTGAATGAAGAGAGCTTTACTGCAAACGATCGATATTCTAATGGAGCAGTCAGCTCTGTAGCGTCAGGTTAACACTGCCTTCTGGCTACGTCTACACTAGTAATTATCTAAAACACAATAGAAGCCTATTCAAAAAACTTTTAAAATTCAGCACAGGCCATACTATAGAAATGATGACTCAGAAACCACAGATACAGACCAATTATGAGTACCTAGTTACTGTCAAGAAGACAACATGGAATCTTCAAGACCTCAACAGTGAAACATCCAAATCAACAAGAAAAGCCAAGCATAATGACTTATTTGAAATGACAAACTATTTTGAATTTGTTGTAAAATAATTCTACAGTATGTTATACATTATATGTGACCAAATTTTCGAAAAGGGGTCTTCCACACACAACCATTTTTTGTGAACTTGAAAGACTGAAACTCAGTACTCAAGAGAAATCAAGACACACGATAGTGTGTCGTGCGGCCCAATTAGCCGGCGCGCCACACCGTGAGTATATTAACAGGAAGAAAGAAAACGCAATTTTCACACCTATGTAGCTCTGTGATCCCTTATCCGATTGGAACCAAATTTGCTAGAGACGTGCCGCCCAGTTAGGGGAGTCTACATACCACATTTGAAGAAAATCGCTCCAGCCATTTCCGAGATACGAGCGAACAAAATTTCATTTTAATTTCTTCGTTTTTTTTTCTTCTTCATCTTCTTCATTTCGCACACTTCGTAAAATTCGCCATAAAACACGAATGCGTGCTCGGATCGGGCTGAAATTTGGCACACTTAAAGGGCTCATTAAGGCGGATCTCCGTACCAACTTTGGTAGGAATCCGATGAACATTCACGGAGTTATGACCGATTATTTGCGTAAAATAAGGTCGAAGGTCTGTCACGCCTACAGGGTAAACTCCTTGGAGGAATCAGTTGAAAATTGATATGTAGATGGAGCAACCATCGTAGGAGTGCCTTTTTGTGGTTTGAAAGGAATCGAGATAAAGACCATGGAGATATGACACAAAACCCAACCTGTGTCAAAATTACGCGATCGATTTTTATGAATAAAAAAAAACTATTAGTTTTCGTGTCTACCAGGCAAACCGCTTAGAGCAACAAGCTGAAAATCAGTATGTAGCTGGAATAATCATCATAGAAAGTTCTTGCAGTAGTACAGAAGAATCGGATTACAAATCACTGAGTTATGATTCGAAAGGCAACTACGTGCAGCAAATGCGAGATCGAGATACTCTAATAGAACAGTCACCCTAATAAAGCATTCAGCTGCATGTATACATTGCAAGTTATTTTGTAGGGAATTCAGCTACAAACATGTCACCCTGTAGTCAGATCAGCTAGAAGAAGGTACCTAATAGAGAGTTCAGCTACAAAGAAGCCATCATGTAGAGAGTTCAGCTCAAATAAATCACTCTGTAGAAAATTCAGCTACAAACAAATTGCCCTGTATAGAGATCAGCTAGAAGAAGTTACCTTGTAGAGAGTTCAGTTACAAAGAAACAATCATGCAAAGAGTTTAGCTGCAAACAAATCACCCAGTAGAAAGTTCCGCTATGAACAGATCACACTATAGAGAGTTCAGTTAGAAACAAGTCATCCTGTAGAGAGTTCAGCTAGAAGAAGTTACGTTGTAGAGAGTTCAGCTACAAAGAAACTACCATGTAGAGAGTTCAACAGCAAACAAATCGTCCTGTAGAGAATTCAGCTACAAACAAATCACCCTGTAGAAAGATCAGCTAGAAGAAGTTACCTTGTAGAGAGTTCAGCTACAAGCAAATCACCCTGTAGAGGATTCAGCTACAAGCAAATCACCCTGTAGAGGATTCAGCTACAAACAAGTCACCCTGTAGAGAGTTCAGCTAGAAGAAGTTACCTGGTAGAGAGTTCAGCTACAAACAAATCACCCTGTAGAGAGTTCAGCTGCAAACAAGTCATCCGGTAGAGAGATCAGCTAGAAGGATCACCTTGCAGAGAGGTCAGCTACAAAGAAATCACCCTGCTTCATCTTTTCTTCTTCCTGTAGTAAAGAAAAAAATGGGGTATACAAATACAAAAAGAAGTGAAATCTAATCCAAAACAGCCAAGCTGTAAAAAAAGAGTGCGGCCCTGAGAAAGGCTATGGTGAAAAAAGATGTGAAATCCAAGGTGGCGGCCAAGAAATGGCTGTGATGGTAGGTTAATGGTAAAAATTTTAATAACAACAATTCAGTGAATTTGGTGCCGCTTGGTCTTGGCACAAAATTCACCTGAATTGTCATTATTAAAATTTTTACCATTAACCTACCATCACAGCCATTTCTTGGCCGCCACCTTGGATTTCACATCTTTTTTCACCATAGCCTTTCTCAGGGCCGCACTCTTTTTTTACAGCTTGGCTGTTTTGGATTAGATTATATTAACCTGAAAATTGCTTCATCAACCAAGCTATGTTGGTGCTAACTACTGACCGTCAATGGCTTTTCCAATGTGAAGTTATGAGTCTTCAAAGTTGGTAAATTGGATGTGTGTGGTAGACCCCTTTTCACAAATCCGGTCAATTATGTGTGCGCACACTTTCAGTATTAATTGTACTGACATATAAATTTTATGGTTTGTTGTATAAACTGGAAAATTTAGATCACAAATTAACAGACACAGCATTAGTTGTAATATTGTCGCAGGATGAGAGCCTTACCAGGACACCGGCTAACTATGAGGACCTGTGAAAGTTAGCATCTATACAAGCCAGGAAAGAATTATGGCTGACATCTGGTGCATGATTGAAGCGGTAGCTATTCCGCACACCAGCTAGAGATTCATTACTACTGCACTACAACCATACATGCAATTACACTGTATACACTACCTACAACCTAACAAGTGATATTAAAGTAACAAAAGGGAGGAGGTTGTCCGTTTTCAGAACATGCTAGAGGACAACCAATCATTATTATTATTGTTTACTGTGCAAAAACTCTTACAAAGAGCATATACAAGCACAGATAATAAATCAGCAAAATTAATTATGTGATTAATTGATGTTCAGCTAGCCTTGCTTTAAATTGGTCTAAACTTGATCATGCCCGGATACTGGCACTCCCAGGAGATGGACACCTTGATATGTCTACTGAGTATGCACTAAACAAACAGCACTTGAGTACAACAACACTATACAAGAAACAAAACAAAAGAAAGTACGAAATCTTACATGCCTTATAGAGGCTCTTTAGATAGTATTCTATATAATGCCTCCCTAAACAAACAACGTAATATTGTCATTAGCAACGACTGTTGTGGCGTAGTAACGGCTGTACAGCGAAGCTGTGTTTGAGACCTTGTTCTGTAACAGTATGGAACAGTGAATTATGTTGACTTACGCGATGTAAAGCCGAGTGTAAAGCTCGTTGCTGGACCAACGTCGGCACAGAGGAAACTCAGTGAGTGGAACTGCTGCGAAGCTGAGTGCCGGGGAAGCTGGATAACAACAACTGACGGATGCCAGTTACTCTTGCTGACTCTACAGGTGTGTTTCCTTTGTATCATTACATTTGTATTAGTCTCTTCTTGTTTATCCCCGGATGGCTATTACAGTAAACTAGTAAGACTCACTGCTTTCAGTATAATCAGCCCATGCCACCTCCGAGTACAATATACTTATTCAGCTTGTTATGTACGAGTCCAGTCTGCAGTTCATTACGTGTTCCTTTCTTCATAGAGCATGGTGTGTACTTTTATATCTGTCATTCATTAATTTAGATGTGACAGGTACAGTACCATCACTACCATGCCGGCTGCTGCAACTGAACAGTTGGTAGTTGAGAATCATGGCCCATGTCTATTTCACTGATGTACACTGTAGAACTTTGCTTGGGTCAAATTTTCTATTATGGTGCATGCATGCATACTAGTATAGGTTGGTTTCTATATACGTAGCCAAGAACTGTCTGCATTATTGCCTGTGTCAGAGTCTATACTGTAGTGGTTGTAGCCTGCGACTTGCTGTGGTTGGTCTGTGACTGTACCTGAAATAGATTAACAGTTCGCTACACAACTGTATTTTATAGAGCTAGCAACCTTAATTTGGTACAACTCAGCACATTACAGGAGTTTTGGTGACACTCTACAAAACATGGTATACTTGTCGGCATCATGCTTGGCTTCTTCATATTGAACAGTGCCCAAGTTTTGTGCGGTGTTTGTTTCCATTAACAACATATTGTCCTGCCTGCATGCAATGCCGGAAGAGCCAGGAAGTCCTCCAATTTTTATGGTGGCTATGGCACAGTTGTTACGATACCAGTGAGGTATGTTTCATTGTTTAAAGTGTTTCATTGTTTAAAGTCAAGACCACGGTAATAATCGCAGGCAATGCACATGCAGGCCTTCCGTTATATAGAAACCAGCTTTATGCCAAGTTGCCAATGTGCTTTGATCTCCTTACTTTTCATTATTGGATGGTTAGAAAACTATACAATCTGCCCGTGTTGCTATGGTCTGCCCATGTTAATCTGTGCAGTGACCGACATAGTAATAAGCATGGTAGGAAACTGTTCTCCACATATTTTGTTTTGTAGAGAACTTCTTGAGTAGTGGGCCACCATGACATCAGTTTATGTATATCTAATCAAAAACAGCCAAGCTGTAAAAAAAGGTGCGGCCCCAAAAAAGGCCATGGTGAAAAAAGATGTGAAATCCAAGGTGGCAGCCAAGAAATGGCTGTGATGGTAGGTTAACGGTAAAAATTTTAATAACGACAATTCAGGTGAATTTGGTGCCGAGACCATTTCACCATGGCCTTTTTAGGGCCGCACCTTTTTTTACAGCTTGGCTGTTTTTGATTAGATATCACTTCTTTTTGTATTTGTATACCCCAAAGCTGGCCATAGGCCGGCTTTGGGGCTTTTTTAACCTATCCCTTTTCTTTACCACAGGAAGAATAAAAAGACAGAGCAGATTTTTAATACTTCAACTGTTTTTGATTTTATCAGTAATTATATAAATATATTTATTACATGTCTATTATTCCCTACTGGATAACTTGTTCACAGCTGATCTTTCTACTAAGGGACTTGAAATGTAGCTAAACTCTCTACAGGTTGATTTGTTTGTAGCTGCACTCTCTACAGGGTAATTTGTTTGCATCTGAACTCTCTACAGGGCGATTTGTTTGTAGAAGAACTCTCTACAGGATAGTTTCTTTGTCACTGAACTCTCTACAAGATGACTTGTTTCTAGCTGACTCTCTACAAGACAAGATGACTTCCTCTAGCTGATTTCTCTACAAGGTGAATTGTATCTAGCTGAACTATCTACAGGATGATCTGTTTGTAACTGAAATCTCTACAGGGTGACCTGTTTCTAGCTGATCTCTCTATAGGGTAACTTATTTCTAGCTGAACTCTCTACAGAGTGGGTTCTTTGTAGCTGAACTCTCTACAAGATCACTTCTTCTAGCTGATCTTTCTATAGGGTGACCTGATCTCTCTGTAGGGTGACTTTTATCTAGCTGAACACTCTACAGGGTGATTAGTTTGTAGCTGAACTCTCTACAGGATGGTTTCTTTGTAGCTGAACTCTGTACAGGGTGATTTGTTTGTAGCTGAACTCTCTACAGGATGGTTTCTTTGTAGCTGGTTTCTACAAGGTGACTTGTTTCTAGCTGATCTCTCTACAAGGTGACTTCTCCTACTACAGGGTGACTTGTATCTATAGCTGAACTATCTACAGGATGATGATCTGTTTGTAGCTGAAATCTCTACAGGGTGATTTGTTTGTAGCTGAATTCTCTACAGGATGACTTGTTTCTACATATAGCTGATCTCTGTATAGGGTAACTAGTTTCTAGTTGAACTCTCTACAGAGTGGGTTCTTTGTTGCTGAACTCTCTGCAAGGTGACTTCTTCTAGCTGACTTCTCTATAGGGTAACCTGATGTCTCTGCAGGGTGACGTTTATCTTGCTGAACGCTCTACAGGGTGATTTGTTTGTATCAAAACTATCTATAGGGTGATTTTTTGATACCTGAACTTTCTACAGAGTGATTTGTTTGTAGCTGAACTCTCTACAGGGTGATCTGATCTCTCTACAGGGGTGATTTGTTTGTAATTGATATCTCTACGGGTAGATTTGTTTGTAAGTGAACTCTCTACAAGGTGAATTGTTTGTAACTGATTTCTCTACAGGGTAATTTGTTTGTAGCTTAACTCTCTACAAGGTAATTTGTTTGTAGCTGAACTCTCTACAGGGTGATGTGTTTCTAGCTGATCTCTCTACAGGGTGATTTTTTTTGTAGCTGAACTCTCTACAGGGTGATTTGTTTGTAACTGATCTCTCTACAGGGTGATTTGTTTGTAACTGATCTCTCTACAGGGTGATTTAGGTTGTAGCTGCTCTCTCTACAGTGGGTGATTTGTTTGTAACTGAAATCTCTACAGGTTGATTTGTTTGTAGCTGAAGTCTCTATAAGGTGTTTTGTTTGTAGCCGATCTCTCTACAGGGTAATTTGTTTGTAGCTGAACTCACTGCAAGGTGATTTGTTTGTAGCTGATCTCTCTACAGGGTGATGTGTTTGTAACTGAACTCTCTACAGGGTGATTTGCTTGTCACCGAATTCCCTATATTGTGTCTAGTTTCTAGCTGATCTCTCTACAGGTTGATTTGTTTGTAGCTGAACTCTCTATAGGGTGATTTGTTTGTAGCTGAACTCTCTACAGGATTGTTTCTTTGTCACTGAACTCTCTACAAGGTGACTTGCTTCTAGCTGATCTCTCTACAGGGTGACTTGTATAGCTGAACTCTCTACAGGGTGATCTGTTCATAGCTGAACTCTCTACAGGGTGATTTGCTTGTAGCTGAAATCTCTTGTTTCAAACTGATTTCACTGTAGGGTAACTTGTTTGTAGCTGAACTCTCTACAGGATTGTTTTTTGTCACTGAACTCTCTACAAGGTGACTTGTTTCTAGCTGATCTCTCTACAGGGTGACTTGTATAGCTGAACTCTCTACAGGGTGATTTGTTTGTAGCTGAAATATCTTGTTTCAAACTGATTTCACTGTAGGGTAACTTGTTTGTAGCTGAACTCTCTACAGGATGGTTTCTTTGTAGCTGAATTCTACATAGGGTGATTTGCACGTACCTGAACTTTCTACAGGGTGATTTGTTTATAGCTGAACACTCTGCAGGGTGATTTGTTTGCAGTTGATCTCTCTACAGGGTTTCTTTACAGCTGAGATCTCTACAGGGCAACTTCTTCTAACTGAGCTCTCTCTTGTTTCTAGCTGTTCTCTCTACAGACTAACTTGTTTGTATAGCTGAACTCTTTACAGGTGGTTTTTTGGTTGCTGAACTCTCTACACTGTGACTTGTTTGTAGCAAAATTCTCTACAGAGCGACTTGTATGTAGCTGAATTCTCTACAGAGTGACTTACTTGTAGCTGAACATTGTATAAACTATAAAGTGACTGGTCTGTAGCTTAAATCTCTACAGGGTTACTTGTTTGCAGCTGGTCTCTATAGGTTAACTTGTTTGTATAGATGAACTCTCTACAGGGTAGTTTCTTTTAGCTGAACTCTCTCCACAGTGACTTGTTTGTAGCTGAACTCTCTAGAGAGTGTAGCCGAACTCTCCACAGGGTGCATGACTTGTTTATAGCTGAACTCTCTTCAGTGTGACTTGTAATGTTCTGATTTTTCTGAATCACTACAGCGATATATCTGTAGCTGAACTCTCTATAGAGTGACTTGCTTCTTGCTGAACTGTCTATAAGATTAACTGTTTGCAGCTGAACTCTCTACAGAATAACTTGCAATGTAATAGAATTCTATAATGGAGCAAATAAATTAGCTGAATGCTCTATTAAGGTGACTGTTCTATTAGAGTATCTCGATCTCGCATATATGCTACACGTAGTTGGCTTTGGAATCATAACTCAGTGGTTTGTACTCCGATTCTTCTGTACGACTGCAAGGACTTTCTATGATAATTATTCCAGCTACACACTGATTTTCAGCTCACTGCTCTAAGCGGTTTGCCTAGTAGGCGTGAAAACTAATAGTTTTTTTTTATTCATAAAAATCGATCGCGTAATTGTGACACAGGTTGGGTTTTGTGGCATATCTCGATAGCCTTTAACTGGATTCCTTTCAAACCACAAAAAGGCACTCCTACGATAGTTACTCCATCTACATAGCAATTTTCAGCTCATTCCTTCAAGCGGTTTACCCTGTGGGCGTGACAGACCTTCGACCTTATTTTACGCAAATAATCAGTCATAACTCCGTGAATGTTTACCGGATTCCTACCAAACTTGGTACTGAGATTCGCCTTAATGAGCCCTTTAAGTGTGCCAAATTTCAGCCCGATTGGAGCACGAATTCATGTTTTATGGTGGATTTTGCAAAGTGTGCAAAAAGAAAAAAAAACGAAGAAAAAAAACTCTAACTTTGGCCACTTGTATCTCGGAAATGGATGGAGCGATGTTCTTCAAATTTGGAATGTCGACTTCCCTACCTAGCCGGCACTTCTGTAGCAACTTTGGTTACAATCAGATAAGGAATCACGGAGCTACAAAGGTGTGAAAATTGCATTTACTTTCTTCCTGTAAATATACTCACGGTGTGGCACGCCGGCTTCTTGGGCCGCATGACACACTACCGTATGTCTTGATCTTTGGCTGGGGTTCATAATACTCATGTCCTGTCTGTAATGTGCACCAGTCTACTTGCATTGTATATATCTAAACTTCATTTCTTACATTGTTACTCAATTGCCAAGGCTAGGTAATGCTGAAAAGTGGCCCATACTTGAGACACTAGATGATATTTCACAACATTTATCTTAATTGAAATACACATAAAATAATTACTGTACATATTTGCATGAATGAATCCTAACTGTATATCAGGCTGCATCCCATATTCCATGATGGGTACATTCCAGGAACCACATCTGTATAGTAAGATATAACCCACAAATGGCATTGGCCTGTGAGTGTAATAAAAATCACTCCACAGTACTTCAGTTATCATGGTACTTGGAGCAGCTAGTTATTTTGTCATGGTATCAGCAGCGTATATTTACAAGTTGTCTAAATGTTTGTGTATCCATGTCATATACTGCACTATAGTACATGCATGCCTCTGTACCATAGTTACCACTATTCCCATAGTCTATAGGTTGTAAGTATAAGTATTGGACTAATGACTATAGTGAAGAGGATTGTTGATGTTGTGAAAATTTTGGATAAAAGGAAAGAAAAGGCTGTAACTTGGAAGTATATATAATCTAATCAAAAACAGCCAAGCTGTAAAAAAAGGTGCGGCCCCCAAAAAAGGCCATGGTGAAAAAAGATGTGAAATCCAAGGTGGCGGCCAAGAAATGGCTGTGATGGTAGGTTAATGGTAAAAATTTTAATAACAACAATTCAGGTGAATTTGATGCCAAGACCAAGTGGCACAAAATTCACTTGAATTGTCGTTATTAAAATTTTTACCATTAACCTACCATCACAGCCATTTCTTGGCCGCCACCTTGGATTTCACATCTTTTTTCACCATGGCCTTTTTGGGGGCTGCACCTTTTTTTACAGCTTGGCTGTTTTTGATTAGATATCACTCCTTTTTGTATTTGTATACTGCAAAGCCAGCCTATGGCTGGCTTTGGGGCTTTTTTAACCCATGTGTTTTTTTTATTTACCACAGGAAGAAGAAAAGAACTTATAGAAGATTTTTAATACTTCAATTATTTTTGATTTTATTAGTAATTATACAAATTATATACATATATTTATTACATGCCCATTATTCCCCACAGGATATTTTTTAGCAGCTGATCTCTCTACTGGGTGACTTAAAATATAGCTGAACTATATACAGGATGGTTTCTTTGTAGCTGAACTCTCTACAAGGTGACCTCTTCTAGCTGATTTCTCTACAGGGTGATTTGTTTCTAGCTGAACTCTCTACAGGTTATTTGTTTGCAGCTAAACTCTCTACATCCATGGTGGTTTCTTTGTAGCTGAACTCTCTACATGATGGTTTCTTTGTAGCTGAACTCTCTACAAGGTGACTTCTTCTAGCTGAACTCTCTACAGGGTGATTTCTTTGTAGCTGAACTCTCCACATGATGGTTTCTTTGTAGCTGAACTCTCTACAAGGTGACCTCTTCTAGCTGATCTCTCTACAGGATGATTTGTTTCTAGCTGAACTCTCTACGATGATTTGTTTGCAGCTAAACTCTCTACATGGTGCTTTCTTTGTAGCTGAACTCTCTACATGATGGTTTCTTTGTAGCTGAACTCTCTACAAGGTGACTTCTAGCTGAACTCTCTACAGGTGATTTGTTTGCAGCTAAACTCTCTACATGGTGCTTTCTTTGTAGCTGAACTCTCTACATGATGGTTTCTTTGTAGCTGAACTCTCTACAAGGTGACCTCTTCTAGCTGATTTCTCTATAGGGTGATTTGTTTCTAGCTGAACTCTCTACAGGTTATTTGTTTACAGCTAAACTCTCTACATCCATGGTGGTTTCTTTGTAACTGAACTCTCTACATGATGGTTTCTTTGTAGCTGAACTCTCTACAAGGAGACTTCTTCTAGCTGAACTCTCTACAGGGTGATTTCTTTGTAGCTGAACTCTCTACATGATGGTTTCTTTGTATAGCTGAACTCTCTACAAGGTGACTTCTTTTAGCTGATCCCTCTACAGGGTGATTTGTATGCAGCTGAACTCTTTAGGTGATGATTTCTTTGTAGCTGAACTCTCTCCAAGGTGACCTCTTCTAGCTGATCTCTCTACAGGGTGATTTGTTTCTAGCTGAACTGTCTACAGGTGATTTGTTTGCAGCTAAACTCTCTACATGGTACTTTCTTTGTAGCTGAAATCTCTACATGATGGTTTCTTTGTAGCTGAACTCTCTACAAGGTGACTTTTTCTAGCTGAACTCTATACAGAGTGATTTGTTTGCAGCTGAACTCTCTACATGATGGTTTCTTTGTAGCTGAACTCTCTATAAGGTGACCTCTTCTAGCTGAACTCTTTACATTGTGACTAGTTTCTAGCTGACCTCTCTACAGGGTGATTTGTTTGCAGCTTAAATCTCTACAGGGTGATTTGCTTGTAGCTGAACTCCTTACATTGTGTCTAGTTTCTAGCTGATCTCCACAGGGTGATTTGTTTGTAGCTGATCTCTCTACAAGTTGATTTGTGTGTAGCTAATCTCTCTGCAGGTTGATTTGTTTGTAACTGATCTCTCTACAGGGAAATTTGTTTGTAGCTGAACTCTCTATAAGGTGATTTGATCTCTCTGCAGGTTGATTTGTTTGTAGCTGATCTCTCTAAGGGGTGATTTGCTTGTAGCTGAACTCCTTACATTGTGTCTAGTTTCTAGCTGATCTCTCTACAGGGTGATTTGTTTGTAGCTGATCTCTCTGCAGGTTGATTTGTTTGCAGCTGAAGTCTCTACAGGGTGATTTGTTTCTAGCTGATCTCTCTAAAGGGTGATTTTTTGTAGCTGATCTCTCTTCAGGGTGATTTGTTTCTAGCTGATCGCTCTACAGGTTGATTTGTTTGTAGTCGATCTCTCTACAGGGTAATCTGTTTGTAGCTGAACTGTCTATAAGGTGATTTGTTTGTAGCTGATCTCTGTGGAGGTTGATTTGTTTTAGCTGAACTCTCTACAGGGTGATTTGTTTGTAGCTGATCTCTCTGCAGGTTGATTTGTTTCTAGCTGAAGTCTCTACAGGGTGATAGCTGATCTCTCTACAGGGTGATTTTTTGTAGCTGACCTCTCTTCAGGGTGATTTGTTTCTAGCTGATCGCTCTACAGGTTGATTTGTTTGTAGCTGAAATCTCAACAGGGTGTATTGCTTGTAGCTGAACTCTTTACATTGTGTATAGATGATCTCTCTACAGGGTGATTTGTTTGTAGTTGATCTCTCTGCACATTGATTTGTTTGTAGCTGAACTCTCTACAGGGTGATTTGTTTCTAGCTGATCTCTCTACAAGTTGATTGGTGTGTAGCTGATCTCTCTGCAAGTTGATTTGTTTGTAGTCGATCTCTCTACAGGGTAATTTGTTTGTAGCTGAACTGTCTATAAGGTGATTTGTTTGTAGCTAATCTCTCTGCAGGTTGATTTGTTTGTAGCTGAACTCTCTACAGGGTGATTTGTTTCTAGCTGATCTCTCTACAAGTTGATTTGTGTGTAGCTGATCTGTCTGCAAGTTGATTTGTTTGTAGTCGATCTCTCTACAGGGTAATTTGTTTGTAGCTGAACTGTCTATAAGGTGATTTGTTTGTAGCTGATCTCTCTGCAGGTTGATTTGTTTTAGCTGAACTCTCTACAGGGTGATTTGTTTCTAGCTTATCCCTCTACAGGTTGATTTGTGTGTAACTGATCTCTCTACAAGCTGATTTGTTTGTAGCTGATCTCTCTGCAGGTTTATTTGTTTCTAGCTGATCTCTCTACAAGTTGATTTGTTTGTTGCTGATCACTCTAAAGATTGATTTGTTTGTAGCTGAACTCTCTGCAAAGTGTTTTGTTTGTAGCTGATCTCTCTACAGGGTAATTTGTTTATAGCTGAACTCTCTCCACAGTGACTTGTGTGTAGCTGAATTCTCTAGAGAGTGATTTAATTGTAGGTGAACTCTCTACAGGGTGCATGACTTGTTTATAGCTGAACTCTCTTCAGTGTGACTTGTAATGCTCTGAATCTCTACAGTGATATAATTGTAGCTTAGCTCTCCACACGGTAACTTGCTTCTTGCTGAACTGTCTATAAGATTAACTGTTTGCAGCTGAAGTCCCTACAGAATAACTTGTAATGTAATAGAATTCTATAATGGAGTAAATAAATTAGCTGAATGCTCTATTAGGGTGACTGTTCTATTAGAGTATCTCGATCTCGCAATTGCTACACGGAGTTGGCTTTCGAATCATAACTCAGTGGTTTGTAATCCAATTCTTCTATACTACTGCAAGGACTTTCTATGAAGATTATTCCAGCTATACACCGATTTTCAGCTCATTGCTCTAAGCGGTTTGCCTAGTAGGCGTAAAAACTAATACTTTTTTATTACTAAAAAATCGATCGCGTAATTGTGACACAGGTTGGGTTTTGTGTCATATCTCCGTGGCCTTAATCTCGATTCCTTTCAAACCACCACAAGGCACTCCTACAATGGTTACTCCATCTGCATAGCAATTTTCAACTCATTCCATGAAGCGGTTTACCCTGTAGGCGTGACAACAAATCGATCTTGTTTTACGCGAATAATCGGTCATAACTCCTGCACCATTCATCGGATTTGCACCAAATTTAATGCTAGCATTCGCCTTTGGGCTCCCTTTCTGTGTGCCAAATTTCAAGGCGATCGGAGCACGCGTTTGCGTTTTATATCAATTTTTGCAAGTGTGCGAAAAGACGAAGAAGAAGAATGAGAAAAAAAACGAAGAAAAAAAAAACGAAACTTTGGCCGCTCATATCTCGGCAATGGCTTGAGTGATTTCCTTTAAATTTGGAATGTAGACTCCCCTAGCTGGCGGGTAACTCTGCAGCAAATTTGGTTTCAATCGGATAAGCTATCACCGAGATACAAAAGTGTGAAAATGACGTTTTCTTTCTTCCTGTAAATATACTCACGGTGTGGCGCGCCGGCTTCTTGGGCCGCACGACACACTACCGTGTGTCTTGATGTGGCGCACCGGCTTCTTGGGCCGCACGACACACTACCGTGTGTCTTGATGCAAAGCATAAGGGATCGTTGAACTTAAATAATTATTGTACATATTTGTTGAATACACAGCTTAATTATGTTCGTACCATTCTAGTTTAGTCATCAAATGTGCTGTTATGTGTTGTACATGTGTACATTAAGTGTTTGCGTATACAACATGTGTATTGCATGTATGTATGTATATTGCAATTTTAGATATTGGCACCCATTTGGTTGCGCATTTACTATGGTATATATCATTCACAACAATTTCATTACGTTTTCACAGCTTAAAATTTCACATTAATTTCACGATGTTTTGTAGCGCAATATTCATTTCATTTTCACGACCTTTTAAGTATTTCTTGCATACTGAAATATTGTAAATTCATGACATTTTCAGTACAAATTCATAAGTATTTTCAGTACAAATTCAGTACTATAGTTACTTCAAATTAAATTTCACAACATTTTCACAAACTTTTCAGGAAATGAAATTTAAAAGATTCACAAACTTTTCATATGGTCAATTTCATACAGTTTTCAGGTTATTATTTTTGTGTGAATTTATTGGAAATATTTTTCCATACTAATTTCATTACTTTGGTGTCCAGTAGTGTAGATGCAAGAAGCAATCCCAGACCCCTTGAAACCATTAATGATAATCTCTGGGTTGTTCTTTACATAACTACATGCAGACACAATCCAACTTACACTCAGTGGCTTTACGGCACTCATTTTCAAGTCAATGGGTTTCCTCTGTCCCTCTCGGCGTTGTTGGCATACTTGGCAGGTATTCCAATGCTGAAACTCAGCACGAAGTTGGTTTTTCACTGCCTTGTTCACACTGACATCAACGGGCTGCAAACGATCAGTGCAGTTAGGTGGAACAAGCACCACGTTGATGTTGTTGCGATCCAATTGTGTGAGAAAGGCTGAGGTGCACTGAGCCTTAAAATTGTCAAAAATAACTAAGGCTGGATATTCTTCAGAAAGACTGAGACTTTTCCTTTTCTCTGCAATATATGGAATCAGGACATTGTCTAAATATTCTGTCATTGTCTCCTCATTAGACCAGTGGTTAGCGGAGTATGTGATGTGCCATTTTTTTGGGAAATTCATATTTAGGCAGGTACCATGGAGTTGTACCTTGATAAATTATCTGGGAAGGCAAGAAATCTCCGTCAAGTGTACCAGCCAATACTGCTGCGAGCTGCCTCTTATCATCTTTCCCAGTGACTTCAACTCTTTTACTTCCCTCAGCCTCCATAGTCCAATCCAAGGTTGGCACAATATTTAAGCCTGTTTGGTCAAAATTAATTACTAGCTGTGCTGGAATTTCATCCATTACTATTACATTCTTGATTTCCAGCAAATAATCAGACTTCAATTCAGCAAAATTTTCCACGGTGACTTTAGCCTTTGTAGTTGCTTTGCACTTAACAAAGCCCATTCGGTGAAGTACATATTGTGCCCAGCCTTTGTTCAGATCTACTCTTGACAACAAGCTTGCATCTTCATGCATCAGAATACCTTCAGCACATGACATGACTACTGCAGTATTAACAGCTGTTCCAGTAGATCTCATATAGGTGACATATTCTCTGACTTGCTTATCCAGTTCTTCTCCTACCTTCAGGGGACGGCCATTTTTTCGAACAAAATTCTTCAAACTCTTTTTCACTGGGAACATCACCCTTGACTTGTAGATACTCTTGATACAAGTTCTTTAGCTGACAAACGCTAGTTTCATTCAGCCGCTTCGACAGTTCTGGATATTTCTTTGTAAAGAACTTCATGGCAGTTGTTGTCCCATATTCCGCAGCCCTCCAGGCAACTAGCAGTTTTTGAGTTGATGTTAGTTTTGGATATGGTCCTCTGCTGCCTTTCTTACAATCGGCTGACGTATCTATTACATCAGCAACTCGTTAGTTTGCCAAAGCGATCGCTCCCATCGAAATTGACGAGCTTAATGGCCCTGTAGGATCTGATAAAACACTTGCAGAGGGTCAAACCTTACTGTCAGTAAGTACGCTTAAAATACTTTAGAATCAACATGACACTGATTTCAGATTTAGTACACACGTGTTCGTTCACGAGATCTCGCACGGGATAATCTTAGAATTTGGCGGTCAAAACTTTGGTGAATTGTTATTGATTTGCCAAATTCGCCAAAGTTTTTGATCGCCAAAGTTTTCTTCTGTACGGTACCTTGAAATTAATTTTGGGACATGTAAAAGGGGCAGAAAGTTATGTTATGATGCTGTACACAGTTAAGGAGTTATTTGAAGCTATTTACACAGAAAGAATCATTTGTTGTAATGCCTACCTATGCACCTATAGGAATAATTTGAATGTCAGTGTGTGGATATGTAAACCCTTAGACAAGTATGAGGAAACCCTTAGATACACACACTTTTCCTATATAGATATTCACCTTCAATTTTACCTCTCTTGATCTTATCTGCTACAGATTTCATTCCAATGCTGTTCAATGCTTCTACTAATTGGTTCCAGCCGGCATTTGGCTGCACAACCAGCCATTTTCTAAGCATCTCTCTACAGCAAGAATTAACATCACCACCATAGTTGCTTTTTATCACTTCCAACACAGCACAGTTGTCTCCCAGTAGTTGTATACCTATATCATACCATCGTGCTGCTGTCCCACTGCTTTCAGGTTGTAGCTGGTTAATCACCTCTTTCAGGTTAGGATGAGATTTACCTATCAAGACACAAGATAGTGTGGTGTGTGGCCAAGTACAACCAGTGTGTATGTGACAGACAAGTGTGTATTTTACAGGAACCATGAGAATGCTTGTTTTCATTTACCTGTGGTACTAAATTTTAGCATGGAAATTCTAGGGCACTTGATATTCCAAATTTAAGCTGAATCGTAAAGTCATCACTGAAATATCCGCCTTCATATTTTGTCATATTTTCTTTGCAATTTTCTTTACCTTCTTTTCGTACTGCTTGGAAAAATCACTATATGTATCTCATACATGATTTAATCAATTGACTTCAAATGCAAGAGTGATTTTTTGTCAAGGCCACAGAGTAAATCACATGAAGAACTTGAAAATTGGTACCGTATTGCCTCGGATTATGGCCAGTCTCAAATAAATGCCTTAGTCTACAGGGTTGATAACAACATGACTTCCATAAATTCCTGTTTGTAGTATTCATAGCTTTAATAGACATCATTTAATATCAACTGAAACCTTTGTTGTGTCAACAGAAACCTTTTATAGCAATAAACCTCAGATGTAGTGCTAATTTTGGATGAGCAATAGGTGCTTTAAGGGTGCTCGCGGATATTTGAAGCCATACAATGCGTGATTTTGTACTACCTCTTATAACCAGACAATGTGTAAAATGAATCCATATGGTACTTATATTGGTAGTGGTTCCCCTTCTCTTCAACACAAACCAAACAGAATTTCACTAGCCTTTACCGTTCTATAGCTACGTGAAATTCTTTCCAGAGCGCTTAAATCGAAACTAGTCCTTCATCTTTACCACTAGAGCGCTGGAAATTGTGCTAAATATACTAAAGGTTACAACTCACATATCTATGGAAAGTATTAATCCATAGCTTACATTGATAATAAGTAAGCCCTGAAAGTGTGTTTCACTAACCAAACCCTCGTGTTTCCATCGCCATTACTCGCGAAGCCATAGTGCTACGGACAAAATCTTTTCATAGTCCTGTAGAGAATTTATCTGCCTATCTCCGTGCAAAATTTGAAGCTTTTACGGCTATCACTCAAAAACTAGTTTTATTTTTAGTAAACATGTGTAAAGATTGCGTGCGCCCAACATTATTGATATAATAACCACACAAATTCCTATTAACCGCAATCACCAACTTTTCAAAATAACATGTCATAAACGCTGTTCAAAACACAAAGAAGCTCTGTTTTCTCTTCTTCACACACGGGAACAGCTTCTTGCTACGCCTGGAGTCTCCAGCAAGCCGCTCTTCATTAGGTTACGCTAGGCACGCCATCATCAGCAGCTTGTAACGCCTTGTGATTCCAGCTGGTAACATAGTCCCCTACATAAGCAGCTTACAATTACAATACAAACTACCAGCATACCCTATCACTCGAGAAAACAAGGCACGAACGCATGTTAGCTACAAGCGAAACATGCATTCACACTTGTCGCCTTATAATATCACTTACTTTTAGACTAATTCACGCTAGTGTAACTCTTGATCCATCAGACAATCATTTGCTAACACTTCAGCGACGATTTTAAAGTAAAAAACATGCTGCTCTTCCTCGTGTTCTCTGGCGCAAAACACAGGCGCTTAACACAGATACTACAAGTATGGTAGTAATGCCAATTATGATGCAACAGCCGCATGTGGTTTCTGGGCTGGCACTTAAACGGCTTCAAATATCAGCGAGCACCCTTAAAGAAATAAATGCCTGGGCCATAATTCGGGGAGTTAGTAAAACGCGGAATACGGAATAATGGAATTGCGGAATAACGAAATAAGCAAAACTTATCTTTTGCAGATTGTACAAATAATTACATGCTGTCATGCTCTATAGCAATCATACTTTATTTACACCTTGCAACAGCTCTGCATGGCACGCCACGGTGATGGATAGCTAAACAGCGACTGGGCAAGCATTAAATGGGACGAGCGAGCGCACAACCAATCACCCTAGAATGATCTACCTTCGCCAAACTTACTTATCTGCACTCCTTAGTTGATATAGCTACAAAACGCTAAGACCTATATCTATTCTTAGGTTAAACTAGCTGCCCTTCATGTGCATACGACCGAATTTATTAGAGTCACACTAGACTTCAGTAGGGAAGTCCAGTGGTTGTGCATCTTTAACTGGATTTCAAAACTCTTCAGGTTTGAATCAAGAGTGTAGGTAAGTATAGTTAGCGAAGGTAGATCATTCTAGGGTGATTGGTTGTGTGCTCGTCCCATTTAATGTTCGCCAGCTGCTGTTCTATCCATCGCCGTGGTGCGCCATGCAGAGCTGTTACAAGGTAAATAAAGTATAATTACTATAGAGCATATAACTATTTGTACAATCTGCAAAAGATAGGTTTTGCTTATTTTGTTATTCCGCAATTCCGTTATTCCGTATTCCGCGTTTTACTAATTCCCCATAATTATAGACAATACGGTATGTACATGGAGTAACCATCACAGTATAAATCTTTTGCAGAAACGATATTAATCATGAAGTTATAAGTTTGCTTGCTACACCTACCAGGCGAACTACTTAAATGAAAATACGTAGAAAGGGTCTTTCAGTGGTTTACAAGGAATTAGGTTAAAAACCACTGACAAAAAACAGTAGTGCACTACTCTAATAGTGCAGTCACCCTATCCTTTTGCACACAAGAATCTAAATGTGCTATTATCATGAAATCATTGCAAAAGCGAACTTCTGCAACACAGATGGGTCTGTGCTTATGTTTCTAGTGTTTAAATTTGATACCATTCTGCTTCCGTGAGACTACCTGACTACATGCATCTGTTGGATGAATTCTGCTAGATGCTTTCTGGAGCAGCTAGAGTTGAACTGCAGCAGTTAATTAAAACACTCACCTGTTGCAGAGCCTGCAATGATGACTGTGAGTTGTCTCTTATTACAAGTACACGAAAAAATTTGGAATTTTCAACTACAGTACAGCTCACGGGTAACGTCGCATGTACACGCATGATGCGCGTGACGTGCACTCGAGTGACCCGTGTGGATGCAGCAAGGCTACAGTAATGCTCCACAATAGCTAACTTTACTCGAGAGTGTCACACAAGTCCAGATAACAGGTCTCACCTATGGTCTTGGGAGACGGCACTGGCTCAGTTCCGCCAGCTGTGAAGTCTTCTATTGCAATGCCT
This sequence comes from Dysidea avara, assembly GCF_963678975.1. Classification (NCBI taxonomy): domain Eukaryota; kingdom Metazoa; phylum Porifera; class Demospongiae; order Dictyoceratida; family Dysideidae; genus Dysidea; species Dysidea avara. The sequence continues at coordinate 33,229,340 of NC_089277.1, forward strand.
GTGTTGTAGCTACCGAATAACTTAGCTGCTGACTTGACCTTGACTCTGTCACGGACTATACAGTCAGTGCTGTAGCTAGCAGTATAGCTACCGTAAACCTAGATGGATTGGTCGCCAAGTAATGCCACGGAACCCCAGTTAGTGCATTTTTCTAATTCGTATTTTCTTTATTTAGATAGTTAAAGGAATGGTCAACCGAAGTTTCAACTCTAGAAGCCAAGAAATTTCGAAGTAACAGTGCTACAAAGGGCCTGCAAAGTGCTAACAGCAAAAAATCGATTTGTACAGTGATAATAAACTACAGGCGTTTAATAAAATGATCATAACATACAGAAGCAGTACTCTACCAAGATGCAACTTGCACCATCGAATTCTCCATGAACAAACAAATCCATTGCCGGGTAAGGTTTGTCTTCCAGGCCTTTCCTACGTCCACGGGGGACCGGCAAAGGAAAACGAGCATGAGAAAAAGCGATAGTGAATCGTTCATCTAACGCAAGGCAGACTAACGCTGATATCTTCTGTCTCCTTGAGAGTACTGACACGGAACAAAGATTTTGGAACTCCTTTTGCTTTTGGGATCACGATGCTGCCAAGGTTTTTGGTGTTATCTCTTTCTTTCATTGTGAAACAAGCGTTTTAGAATTTACGGATTTTTTTTTTCGTTTTCGTAAATATTCCACCCATTGCGTTCTGCGGGCCCAGGCATGCGTTTATTGCATTCTACTGTATAATTAGCTAGCTATAGGCTTGCACGAACATAATTATGGGACTGATCACAAATGTTTATGTGATTTAAGTGTTGTATGAAGTTACTAAACTCAGTAGTGAGTGTTCTCATGTGTGGCAAGTGTCTCGCATGGCTAGTGCATATCCACGCAATATTCCACAGGTATTGTACAGTACATTGCAAAAGAATGATCCCGCGAGAAGATGTGAGCATTACTCGCATGTGTATACTCGCGACGTTACCTTTGAGCTGTACTGTAGAGTAGGGACCATAGCACATCGATAAAAAGTACTGAAACAAGTTGGAGTAGTCTATGACAGTAACACAATATATCCCTACTGTGTTCAAGGTACCATAACGGAAAAGCACAGTAGGGATATAACACTTCTTATTGTTTTTACTGTCATGGACTACTCCAACTTGTTTCACTACTTTTTATCGATGTGCAGTCCCTACTCTAGTTGAAAATTCCAATTTTTTTCGTGTAGTTGTTTGTTAACTTTTTTTGTAAAAAATTTTATTATGACTGGTGAACCCATGCACTCCCACCTGAAATGGTGCCGCGTACCCCAGCTATATCAATTATCGTCTGAAAAGTGAAGTATCCATTACGCTTCGTTGTCAGCTATGTTCAACCTGTTACACAGCATTTCGAATCAAGAACTTTCCTGGAAGTACCTCTACAATCTATGCATACCAAAAGAAATGGTGCCACACCCCAATTTTATTAATTATCATCTGAAAAGTGAAGTATCCATTATGCTTTACTGTTGGATATGTTTAACTCGTTACACAGCAATATGAATCAAGAACTGTTAGAAAACACCTCTGCAATCAAATAGCCAATATGAAAAATATGAACAATTTCCGTTTCAAAGGGAATCCATTACATGCTCATGCTAAATCGACACCTTTCCCTGTCAGCAAAGATGAATGGGACACAAAGGAATACACTGGTAAGTCCATAAATAATGCATTGTACGTACTGCAGTATGCCAAAAGGCACCTGTCGGGCTGAAGCGACGTCAAACAGTGAAAAAATCAAGCCCATAGCCTTAGCCGTTATCAAGTTACGCTTGTCTAAAGGCATCAGTCAGTCAGTTACTTACTTATTCAGTCAGTCAGTAGAAAATTCTGTCGAATAATTTTTTTTTAAATTCCGTATCAACTTGTTGAAAGCATTTCAGGTCGATCTGAAAGCTTGTTTGGGCTTAGTTTTACCTCACCAATACTGCCTCATCGTCACAGGGGAAAATTGAGGCTGTTTTTTTTGGTGATATTATTTTGTGGGCCACACCTGCTCCTTTGTTGTCCCTACCATACAGTTACTATCGTACTGTATGATTTGCTATTAGCTTGACTCGTTTTGTCCCTTCCTTTTCCATTGTTCAATCAGGAACTGGTAGTTGATTACCAATTCTGGTGGAATACTATCCATACAGGTAATGTTTTTGTTGCAAAATAGGATCTCGCTTAGACACACTACACTCGTCACAATCTTAAGGACCGAATAATATGTGTATCCCTATACAGGCTATCAGTACCTATATGCATTGATTGTTACAAAGCATGTGTATATGTGTGCATGTACATGTCCATCACTGTTACACCATCCCCCCTCTTCTAAGAAGACGTTCCGTCTTTAACACAATTCAGTGCCATAAAGTCATTAAATCTGATAGGTGGCCGATGTTCTCTTCTAGGATATCTACTACTTGGGACTCCGCTATTTGGTACCACAGATGGCAGCATAGCTGTTGCTGTGTCTGCTTCATTTGGTCCAACTGGTAGTTCCTCATCATCATAGTCTATGATTTGTAAGTTCTGTCCAACAGGAGATAACTCTGTTTGCTGGGTGTCTTCTGATGGTACATTTTGCAAGTCTGTGACTTCTTGTCCATCAACTTGTTCCTCATTCAGACGGATATTCGGAGGACATAGTTTTAGTCTGTCAAAGTGTACAATTTTCCTGTTTCTTCTTCCTTGCAATTGTTCGATTCTATAGTTGGCATCCGATAATTTTTTGACAATCTTGTATGGTCCAGACCATGGGTGGTATAATTTCTTATTGACCCCTCTTTTACTTAAGGGAGAATGTAGCCACACAAAAATCACCTTTCTTGTAGGGCTTCCCATGGACTTTCTTATCATATAGTTCCTTCTGTCTAAGATGGCTTGATAGTGAGTGGCTCCGTGCAAGAGCAAATGCGCTGTCAAGTTGCTTACGCAGATTGGCTGCATACTGATTTACAGAGTGTGCACTGGAGGTTGGTGCTCCATACATAACATCTGCCGGGACCCTGGCTTGCCGGCCAAACATTTTTAAAAATGGGGTGTACCCAGTTGAGGCCTGAACACTTGTATTGTAGGCCATGCAGACCTTCCTTACATGCTTCTCCTAATCTAGCGGATTGTCTTTAGCACAAGCTGCTAACATGGCTAACATTGTTCGGTTAAATCTCTCGACAAGTCCATCACTTTGGGGATGGTAAGGAGTTGTTCGAGTTTTATGAATGTGCAACAGCTTGCAAACCTCACTCAGTAGCTGTGATTCTGTGATTTTTGCCTAATGTATCGTCCACTCTGGGAATGGGGTATGCATCCTTTCTTGTGACTTCATTTACTTTGCGATAGTCCACACAAAATCTTGTACTTCCATCCTTCTTCTTTACTAATACTATAGGAGAAGCCCAAGGACTGGTTGAAGGTGAGATGACTTCCTTACGCAACATGTCTTTAAGCAATTCCTGTACTCGCTCTTGGTGAGGAAGGGGGACTCGTCTAGCTTGCTGACGGATTGGTCTAGCTCCATTGGTCTCTATTCTATGGCTCAAAATGTTGGTGTGTCCCAAATCATCACTATCCATTGCCATGACATCAGTATAGTGGGAAAGGAGAGCCAAGAATTTCTCTCTCTGTAGCTCTGTTAACTCTACTGGCAGCGGTGCTTGTATGGTTATTTCATCCGTTCTCTTCTTGTCATGTGCTACTTATTGAGACCTATCTGGGGAACTTATTTCGCCTATGCCACAAACACTGACTTCTTCAATAAGTTTTGCAGTGGCTACATTTGTACCATGGTAGAGTGTTATAGGTGTAGTGGTAGTGTTAACAATGCGTATTGGGATACCATTTCTAAGTGGGGTGACCACAGCTCTGGCTACTAAGACGTCACTGTGTTTCTTCCCTTCTACTAGCCATGGTCCTCCTGCTGAAGGCAACCGTGCCATAGTTTCAATTTCACAGGCTGCAGGAATAGTGATTGTTTTGTCCAGTGCAACGTTACTAACTGCCGCTGTCAATGAAGGGGCTGGGTGTACAAGAGATAAGGGTTCAAGATGTTCAAAAGTTATTTCTCTCTTAGCCACATCAAACACACACTTATTTCCTTCAAGGAAGTCCATGCCTAGTATCCCTTCTGCTGTTATCTTATCTGCAATAATAAATGTCCGCTCAAATGTCCTATCACTTATGGTCACTGGGATTTTCACTGAACCACGTACCTGTATTGAGTGTCCATCTACTCCTACTATATTTTGACATTGATTTGGCTCTAGACTAACAGTGCTGGGTTTAATTTTGTCCCACACTTTCCCACTTAGTAGGGAGACACCTGCCCCAGTGTCTACTAGGAATGATATCGATTCATTACGCACATACCCTTGTAAATAATAACTGGTGACACTGTTAACAGATAATGTCTGATGTGTTCTTTCCTGGTTAACACTAGGCTTTTGTCTGCTTGAAGCACAGAACCTTGCATAATGGCTGGTTATTTGCATTTATGGCACACCCTGGGGTGATCTCCAGTTCTTTTCCGTTTCCTGCCATCTAGCTTTACAGAGGACGCAGTGACTACAAGTTCAGCCAATCTTTCTTGTATCTGCTGCAGCTTCTGCACTAAACTCTGTAACTGAGAAAGTGGTTGGCTGTTAATTGTTGGTGTAATCTCGTCCTCTTGGCGAGAATCCGATGGGCCCATGAGTAAGTACGATTCTAATTCACGAGTGACATCTACTGCCTCTCTAATACACTTAGGCTTGCGTTGCTTTACAGCAAAACAGACTGGTGACGATTGTAACTGCCTGAAAAACTGCAACAGTGCCAGCTGCTCTCTTGCTTGTTCCTGAAGGCCTGGGAAGGCTTTGTTAGCAAGTGAAAGCAAATCGTCTCCGTAGTCTGCCCAGTCTTCAGTGTCTTGTTTCTCCCTCTTCTCAAATTCAATTCTGTAATATGCCTGCTTACTTGAAGGTTCAAAACGGTCTCGTAAAGCCGCTTTCGCTTGGTTAAAAGTCCCTTGGATCTCGTGACTAAAACACTGAAATGCCACGTGAGCTTTTCCCGTCACGTGAGCTCTCAGCCAAAGTGCCTTTTCTCCTTTGTTCCAGCCGTTGATCTCAGATATACACTCAAAATTACTCACCCAGTCATCAAAACTTCTGGTACCGTCAAACTTCTCGGGTAACAACTGAGGACGTTCTCCTTGAGCCATTGACTTCACCGTGCTGACTGCTCCGGCTGCTACAGTCGCTCTCTTTTCGGCATCAGACTCTAGACGGGTTCGAAAAGAACAAACAGTTCAATATGCAACACACTTTCACCTCTCTGGGTACCGTTACGGGTTTCCACGGTACAACAGATTTTTCTCCTCGGGTTACAAAGATCAGTCCGGAGGCGTCGGCAATGACTGGGAACACTGATGAGATTGGCCACTTCAATGAAGGATACGATCCTGCCGACTACGCCACTGTTACAAAGTAGGATCTCGCTTAGACACACTACACTCGTCACAATCTTAAGGACCGAATAATATGTGTATCCCTATACAGGCTATCAGTACCTATATGTGTTGATTGTTACAAAGCATGTGTATATGTGTGCATGTACATGTCCATCACTGTTACATTTTGTACTACAAGCAGTGTTTGCCCTTTAGCACTTAAAACTGAGCCACATCCACTTTTGATTTGCTACACTCCTTTCTCATGATGTATCTCAGCAAATACTTAGCCCAGACAGTAGTCAACTTGAACATGCTGCCTTCCACACCATCATTTTACCCACTATATCAATTCCTTCTCTTGATCATCTGCAACCACTTAAGATGTATTCATTGGCAGGCCACATTTTTGCGGATCTTTCATGTACTACTACACTAGCGCATCCAGTAAAAGTAGTGATCGACCTTAATTCTTAGCTTCTTCACAAATTTCTTCACCTGAGTCAGCATAACCGCCATCTGCAGAAGCTCTCTTGACAGCGATCTTTTTAAACTTTTGCAAGCTAGCTTTTTTATGGTAGATTCCGGTATTTCTGGCATTCACACCATGGTCTGCTTCTTGCTTGCCAATCTTGTACTTTTGGCCAGGTGTAAGCATAAGGTATAGCTTGAACCTTGAATCTAAAGTACTGTAGACCATCTTTCATAATATTCTTTGCTTTCAGCTGTCATGAAACTTCGCATTTGCTAGTTTGATGGCCCTTGGTGGCACAAAGATACTTAAAGAGCTATTTGGTTTTGGCAAAACATCATCAGGTGCTGGTTTTACTTCACCCGCTTGAAATATCATAAACAGACATGTCTACGAAACTATCAAAAGATAACTGTTTGTAATGTGATCTATCATTGCATACAAATATTTGGGTGGATAAAATATGACAAATCACTATATATAAATTTGCCAAATTTTTCTGGCACCAAAGTAGCTAAAAGGATAGTTTTTTTATTGTAGTTTTTTAACAATCTTTTTGCCTTTTGTGTAATGTTTCTTTATGGCTCTGTATCATCATGACATTACAAGGGAAGTATCACATAGGCACTTTCTGTAGGTAGATCTGCGAACATGGACAAACTCATAGTAAGCTGTAAAGGCCTTAAAAGTGCTCTACAGTAGGTCAAAGAGTTCAAAACCCACAATCATAATTTCAAACCCAAGTTTATGGAATTATACGCAACTCAAAAGACATAAGGATCAGTACCAAAGTGTTACAAAGCTCCAGCAGACAATATGCTGTGAATGTAGTGATAGCACACCCTAAGAAATTACAATATAACAACAAGTTTTGGAAACTTGGCAAATTACTGATTCATCGCCAAACTACCAAATTTAAAATTCATCAATGTTATTTTCATACTTTGTATCCAAGCTTTTGGGTTTTGACCAGCCAAGTGTGGCTTCATGGATACTTACCAACTTCCCAAATTGGATCATGTGTGTTATGGTAGATTGTATGAAAGTGTATTAACTTAGTCCCACTGCAATTCAGTTTCTTTCATGAACCATGCCCACATATGTTTATGTCTATAGGCATACATGGAGCCTCGATGTGTATGAAACCCTGTCTGTTGTTGTATGCATGCTTACGTGGAGCCAGTTTAGCAGCAAACAGCTCCTGTTGTGAACCACACCCACTTGCATGGGTAAGATGTGTTAGTCAGACCCAGATAAAGCATGTCATTTCAACCATGAAATGACCAGGTTGGTAACCAGCATACTGATGCATACAGTGACTGATCAAATCTAAATCCACAAGGCAGACCATTTCAGCACAAGGAGAATTGTACAGCATACACACTTCATACTTCTGTCAGCTAACAACACATGCAACCTCACATGCAAAAGTGCAACTACATCAATAATTTTGCCAATTTAATATCGTGCCAAGTATGTACAATCTTTTTAGTAAATCACCAAATCAAGACACATGGTAGTGTGTTATGCAGCCAAGATTCTGGTGTGCCACACCATGAGTATATTAACAGGAAGAAAGTAAATGTGATTTTCACACCTTTGTAGCTCCGTGATCCCTTATCCGATTGACAATAAAGTTGCTACAAAAGTGCCATCTAGATAGGGGAGTCCACATTCCAAATTTGAAGAAAATCGCTCAAGCCATTTCCGAGATACGAGTGGCCAAAGTTTGGGGTTTTTTCTTTGTTTTTTCTTCTACTTCTTTTTGCACATTTTGCAAAATCCACTATAAAACACAAATGTGTGCTCCAATCGGGCTGAAATTTGGCACACTTAAAGGGCCCATTAAGGCTGAAATTTGGCACACTTAAAGGGCCCATTAAGGCGAATCTCAGTACCAAGTTTGATAGGAACCCGATGAACATTCACAGAGATATGACCAATTATTTGCGTAAAATAAGGTCGAAGGTCTGTCATGCCCACAGGGTAAACTGCTTGAAGGAATGAGCTGAAAATTGCTATGTAGATGGAGTAACTATCGTAGGAGTGCCTTTTTGTGGTTTGAAAGGAATCCAGCTAAAGGCCGTCGAGATATGACACAAAACCCAACCTGTGTCACAATTACGCGATCAATTTTTTGAATAAAAAAACTATTAGTTTTCACGCCTACCAGGCAAACCGCTTAGAGCAACACGCTTAAAATCGGTGTGTAGCTGGAATAATTATCATAGAAAGTCCTTGCAGCAGTACAGAAGTATCAGATTATAAACCACTGAGTTATGATTCCAAAGCCAACTACGTGTAGCATATGCGTGATCGAGATACTCTAATAGAACAGTCACCCTAATAGAACGTTCAGCTACATTTATAACTTACTCCATTATTACATTGCAAGTTATTCTGTAGGGAGTTCAGCTACAAACAGTTAATCTTATAGACAATTCAGCTACAAGCAAGTCACCCTGTAGAGAGTTCAGCTACAAATATGTTGCTGTAGAGATTCAGAACATTATAAGTCACACTGAAGAGAATTCAGCTATAAAACAGTCACCCTGTAGAGAGTTCAGCTACACCAACTCACTCTGTAGAGAATTCAGCTACAAACAAGCCACTGCATAGAGGGTTCAGCTACAAAAAAGCTACCCAGTAGAGAGTTCATCTAGATCAGCTACAAACAAGTTACTTTATACAATGTTCAGCTACAAGTAAGTCACTCTGTAGAGAGTTCAGCTACAAACAAGTCACTCTGTAGTACAATTAAGTCACTGTGTAGCTAGAGAGTTCAGCAACCAATCAAAAAAACACTCTGTAAATAGTTCAGCTATACAAACATGTTATAACTCTATAGAGAAAGTTATAACTCTATAGAAAGATCAGCTAGAAACAAGTCATCCAGTGGAGAGATCAGCTACAAGACATCACCTTATAGAGAGTTCGGTTACAAAGAAACTACCATGTAGAGAGTTCAGCTGCAAATAAATCATCCAGTAGAGAGTTCAGCTATGAACAGATCACCCTGTAGAGAGATCAGCTAGAAAAAGTCATCCTGTAGAGAGATCAGCTAGAAGGATCACCTTGTAGAGAGTTCAACTACAAACAGATCATCCTGCAGATAGTTCAGCTAGAAACAAGTCACCCTGTAGAGAGATCAGCTAGTATAAGTTACCTTGTACAGAGTTCAGCTACAAAGAAATCATCATATAAAAAGTTCAGCTGCAAACAAATCACCCTGTAGAGAGTTCAGCTACAAAAAGATCATCTTGTAGAGAGTTCAGCTAGAAACAAATGACCGTGCAGAGAGATCAGTTAGAAACAAATCATCCAGAGATCAGCTAGAAACAAGTCACCCTGTGGAGAGATCAGCTAGAAACAAGTCACCCTGTAGAGAGATCAGCTACAAAGAAACCATCCTGTAGAGAGTTCAGCTACAATCAAGTTACACTATAGAGAGATCAGCTAGAAATAAATCATCTTGTAGAGAGTTCATTTGCAAACAAATCACCCTGTAGAGAGTTCAGCTAGAACAAGTCACCTTGTAGAGAATTCAGCTACAAATAAACCACCTCAGCTGCAAACAAATCACTCTGTAGAGAGTTCAGCTAGAAACAAATCACCTTGTAGGGAGTTCAGCTAGAAACAAATCACCCTGGAAAGAGTTCAGCTACAAACAACGAGAGTTCAGCTACAGTTCAGTTATGTAAGAAGTCACCTTATTAACTACAGTATGTGATAATCATCATTCAATGTTAAATATACAAATGTTTCATCAGACAACAGCTATACCACAATTACTTCCTTTGTTCCACAATTCCTGCAGTAAAGAAGAAAACAAAACCAGTTAAAAGGAAGCATCAAAGCCATATGGCCAGCTTTGTGACTTGCAATACAAAAAGAAGTGATATCTAAACCAAAACAGCCAAGCTGTAAAAAAAAGATGCGGCCCCCAAAAGGCCAAGGTGGAAAAAGATGTGAAATCCAAGGTGGCGGCCAAAAAATGGCTGTGATGGTAGGTTAATGGCAAAAATTTTAATTACAATTATTCAGTGAATTTGGTGCCGAATCCTAGTGAAGGAGGCAATGCAAATTCACCTGAATTGTCGTAATTAAAATTTTTGCCATTAACCTACCATCACAGCCATTTCTTGGCCACCACCTTGGATTTCACATCTTTTTTTCACCTTGGCCTTTTTGGGGTCCACACTCTTTTTTTACAGCTTGGCTGTTTTGGTTTAGATATTAGTTTTCCTAATGTTAATTTTGATGATATACTAGCACAAGCATACATTGGAAAGGGAATAAAGCAGCATCAACTTTGAGAAGAAACTTTTCTGTCACAGGTGAAGAAGTAATGTATATATATGCTTCAACTCACAAGTTAAGGTGAATTTTTGCCAGTCAAGACTTTGACCATGGTCGCAGATCAACCTTAAATATGTGCCTAGAATGGATTCTTTTTATGTGAAATTAATTGAGATATATGGCTACCAAACCCAATGTTCAAAACTAGAAATAACAAAAAATTTGGACTTGGACAAAAATTGTTCCAGCCAAGCTTGGTATCCAAAATTAGTCCTGCCAGACTAGATTTAGTTGACCAAACTGGACAGACCAGCTTTGGAAACCAAATTTGGTCTGGCCAGATCGGTTTCATCCAGACCATTTTTCCTAATAGAACATTGGTAGGTTCTACGTATATGCCCCCTGAGATATAAAGTAGCCGGACCACAAGGCCAGAGGAGACGGTCCAGTTGGTCAGGCCTGAGCTGGACCAACTAGCTGACCAGCTTGAACTATATTACTCTCATGCAATCTCTGGATGATCATATCTACACGTACATTTTACAGATGTTATTGAAAATACATGGCATGAGTTTCTCAGCCTAACTAAAGCACAAAACTACACGTACAGTACTTCCAATTACCTTACAGTACAGTATAGCATTCGCATCATTCTGTACAGTGGGTTCTACCTATCACGTGTGCTGACAGTTGGCATTTATCACATGTACGGAAGGTGTCTTCTTTGATTCTAAACTAGCACACTTATGGGTCATTCCATGTCAAATCAACAAGGAATTTAGGGTCACCTCTCAGATTTTGACAAAATTTGGTGTGTTAATAGTACCTATGGTGCTTATCACTCATGCATATTTTTAGCCCCATACATTCCATAGTTTTTGATTTATGACTACAAATATTTTGAATATTTCATGAAAATTTGGTCCATCTCTAGTTACAAAATTGAATACAACTTTGCACTATGAAAATATTTTTAAACACAATGTTTAGTGATGGTAGACTGTTGATTGACCTTTCCAGTGATCCCTAAATTATGGGATATCTACTTAATTATGTACTTCATTAAAAACTTAATCTTTATATTTTGAAAAATGCTGCTTGAAATATTTCGAATTCTTTTGTGAATAATGATTGGGTCATAGTCTATGTTTGATGAAATTTTTGAGGTGGGACCACAATGGGCTCATGAGATATAATGAATTATGTTGTGGTATGCGGTGGAATTTGTAGTCTATTATTGCTGTATTGGAGTGTACACCTCCAATAACCACTCACAACAAGGCCATGCCAAGTTTGTCTTACAGAGTGAAGGTGTCTAGGTACAGTGCAACTCGCATTAGTGACCACCTGTATTGAAAGACCATCTATGTGCTGCAGTTAATTTATACTTGTTTAATTGGATCTTAATGTATAGCACCAACAAATCAACCCTTTCTAGCAAATCCAAAAATGGACCTTATTAGACAGGTTAACTAAAAATGAGATCATCTTGTATCCATAAACACATTAATGTTGTACCATCTCTTCAGTTATACCATATTTATTAAGTAAAATCTTGCTGTAGTGCACTTATAATACATATCCCCACTCTACACTATTCAAGTTACGTACATGGCACAACAGACCTCCTCAAAAATATCTGGGTACCTTGATATCTGGTATCCTTTTTGAGGAGGTCTGTTGTGCATAGGCACAACAGACCTCCTCAAAAAGGATATCTGGGTACCTTGATAGCCTCATGAACTCACTGTATAATTGTGCATACATTTTGGATCCAAGACAAGTCTATGGTTTCTCAAAAATGAATACTTTATCAATGGTCCAGGGATTAGAAGAGTTACACTACTTGTACCAAGAGTTCTTTATATTATGAACACTTGCTTGCACCTCAATGTGTGATTTATAGTACTGTAATTACTAAATTAATTATTTTTCAAAGTATTTGCATTCACGTTTTGAAGATCAGAACAGTAAATATTGGTCAACATGTTTACCTCCTACGTGAGTATGTGTATAAATTTATGAGTTGATCTTCAAAGTGGTCATGAATGTAAAGTAATTTAGTAATTAATTGAGGTACAAGTAATGCATGTATACGGTAAAACCCCTCCATTGCTAGGACCATAATAAAGTGCTCATATTACAGAAGCCACAGAAGTATCTTGGTCTAAATGTATGTGCGCCACTAGAGTGGGAGTACAGTGTATAAACAGGTATCCTGGTTATCAAGGTATCCAGGTATCCCTTCTGAGGAGTTCTGTTGTATGTACCTATGCAGCCACATACGCAACTTAAAATATGGCTAAGTCCACTACAGTGTTCAACTTAATAAAGAAGGTATTTCTGAAGAGATGGTACAACATTCACATGATGTTTATGGACACGTGGTGGTCAGATCTGTAATTTATGGTCAACCTGTCTAATAAGGACTTTTTCTGGATTTGCTAGAAAGGGCTAATGCTTTGGTGCTATACAATACAGAAGTGTAACTTAACTGCAGCACATAGATAGTGTTTCAATAGAGGTGGTCACTAATACAAGTTGCAATGTACCTAGACACCTTCACTCTGTAAGACAAACTTGGCATGGCCTTGTTGTGAGTGGTTATTGGAGGTGTACACTCCAATACAGCAATAATAGACTGCAAATTCCACCGCATACCACAACATAATTCATTATATCTCTTGAGCCCATTGTGGTCCCACCTCAAAAATTTCATCAAACATCCCAATCATTATTCACAAAAGAATTCGAAAAATTTCAAGCAGCATTTTTCAAAATATAAAGGATTAAAGCTTTCAATGAAGTACTTTTGAACCATAATTAAGTAGATATCCCATAATTTAGGGATCACTGGAAAGATCAATCAACAGTCTTCCATCACTGAAAATTGTGTTTAAAAATATTTCCACAGTGCAAAGTTGCAGTCGATTTTGTAACTAGAAATGGACCAAATTTTCATGAAATATTCAAAACATTTGTGCTCATAAATCAGAAACTATGGAATGTATGAGGCTAAAAATTTGCATGAGTGATAAGCACCACAGGTACTACAAACACACCAAGTTTCGTCAAAATCCGAGAGGTGACCCTAAATTCCTTGTTGATTTGACATGGAATGACCCTTAGCTATATCACAATTCAACCTTAATTAAATACGTAATCATTAGCATTTAATTCTTGGCTTGTCACTCTTGGTTCCTTTTACTGAGCGAAGGGCTGGAAGTGACAAACTAGGTGCCTCTTTCTGTTGCAGGAAGTGGCTGTACACCCATACATTACATGGCAGCCATCTGGATGAAATTTTGAGCAGAAATCACTCCTCTCTCGTCCTGTCAAGATACGTACTGAGCAAATTTTAAATCCCACCTCACATCGCACTATTTTTGAATAGTGATTGGTCTCATAACTGTCCACCAGTATACGTATTTACGTGATGATCCATTCACTTCATTGCATACAACCCAGTAATAGTACAAGTATAAGAAAAATTAGGAATTTTAAACTAGAGTAGGGACAATGTAGTACCATGATAAAGAGTACTGAAACAAGCTGGATTGGAGTAGTATGTACTGTCCACTTGTTGTAAAACAATAAGAAGCAAATATCCCTACAATGCTGTGGAGATGAAACGCACAGTAGGGATATTTGCTTCTTATTGTTTTACAACATTATATACTATTGTACATTACATACTAATATACTATACTCCAATCCAGCTTGTTTCAGTACTTTTTATCATGGTACTACATTGTCCCCACTCTAGTTTAAAATTCCTAATTTTTTCTTATACTTGTTTGTGAACTTTTTCTACAAGTTCTTGATCACTTAACAAACTGTATAATAATCTAACCGGATTTCTGAAAATAGATCTTTAACACTAATCTATAATAAAGGAGCCCTAAAACTTTTCATCCATTTAGCAATGTTGGTGCTAACTATTGACCACATTTTAGTCATCAGTATCTGTCTGACACTATGAATTGCTAAATTTTGTAAATTGGGTGTGTGCACCAAAAGACTGGTCCTAATATTACACAATTATAGTTAATGACAGCACTATACTTATACAGGTATATGCAAGTACAGTGTAGTCAGCAAATCTTTGCTGATTAGCTAAAACTATACAGCACACCACATTTATTGCTAAACTATATTTACTTAGACGTTCATCAAGTTATTTAACCTACAAGGCTCACTCACTAAATATGTTTACATGGTAATAGTAGCACTTAGTAGCTATAGCTATTTGCTTGACACATGTGAAGAAACACAAAGAAATTAAGTCATGAAGGAAAGCATGCTACCAGTGAAGAGAAGCAGCTAGTGCAGGGGGCGAATCAGATGGGGGAGGGGGCTCAAAAGATCCCCCTTTGACTGAACTACTGACAAGTTTTTCTTTGACTCAATAAACTAAAATAAGCTTATCAGTCAAAGAAACACTTATTAAAATGACAAAAATAGTGAAAATACTTACTGTTTACAGCAATAATATTTCATTGAAACTGCTATCTTTCTGTGATAGGCACCTCCAAAAATAATTATCGTCTTTATCTTCTATAGCTATTACAGCAAGTGATAAAGACTTCAGTTGCATTTCTAAAGGCTTATATGATATAACATATTCCAAACTAAATAAGAAATCATAATTTTGAGGTAAAGTGCTGGAAGGAATTTACACTTGTGTAGGAAGCATGGTTCCTACACGTGTAGTGCTTTATTGAGAATTTTTGCAGAATTTTGTAGGAAACATTCCCACACTGTTGAATTTTGTAAGAAAGATTCCTACACTTGGTACAAAGTGTAAGACATCTTCTTGCAGTGTAGGAATAATTCCTACAAGTGTAGGAATCATTCCTACAAGTGTAGAAATCATTCCTACAAGTGTAGGAATCATTCTTACAAGTGTAGGTGTTGTTCCTACAAATGTAGGAATTATTCCTACACATTATGTCATGTGTAGGAATCTTTCTTACAAAACTCAATAGTGCAGGAATATTTCCTACAAAATTTCTTAACGCTGCCCTACACGTGTAGGAACCATGCTTCTTACACAAGGGTAAAATGTGGTACATCACAGAAAATTTGCTGTGTTTTTGAGAAAAAATTGCCACAACTTACAGTTTTGGCTTCTTATTTAGTTTGGAATATGTTGTATGGCTTAACAGTGAAACATTGCTGAAAATAGAGTGGAACTTCCCCATTTAGAAGCTTGGATCCGTGCCTGTAGTGAACAGTGTTGGTCACAGCAAACATTTTAAAATGCAAGTAGTTAACACTGCTAAAAACAAACACTTATCTCTGATGATATTGGACAGCTCACTCAGCACTGCAATGTCTACAACACGTGTCCACAGGTGCACACAATATGCAATACTATACTGATTGCATAATGTTGTGTAATGTGTAGCCATGCCGGGGATGGAAGCCCTACTATTGATGAAAAACCTTCACTGGTATAGAAGGATAAAAGGCAAGGCAATAGGGAACGCATTTTATGTTTACCAACAAGTATAAGAAAAAATTAGGAATTTTAAATTAGAGTAGAGATGGTGTATAGTGCTACAATAAAAAGTACTGAAACAAGCTGGATCGGAGTAGTACGTAATGTCCAAATACTGTAAAACAATAAGAAATAAATATCTCTACTGTGCTACACTCGATGCATAGTAGGGATATTCACTTCTTATTATTTTACAGTATTTTGACATTACGTACTACTCCAATCCAGTACTTTTATTGCACCATGTCCCTACTCTAATTTAAAATTCCTAATTTTTTCTTATACTTGTTTGTGAAGTATTTTTGCAAGCTCATGACCACTACATAGTCTGCTTTTCACAAAACCAGTCACAATATTTTAAGAGTTAATCATACCACTATTATACTAGACTATGACTCATACAATAACTGATCAGTGGGCGTGGCTCTACATAAGCCTGCAGACAATAATGGATGTGGATTCGTGCATACCTACAGATTGATGAATGGGCATGGCTACCATATGTCTAAACAATAATTTGTGTAGGTAAGTATGGCTCATGAAAGAAGCAGGGCTATGCTATGACATGCAGTAACACGTCCACATTTAATTTAGCACGTAGGGTCAGAGCCAAATAATCTGGACCTGGATGACCCGATTCAGTTTAACATCGTTACTAAATAAACTATATTTATTGGCTTACACATTGCTATATAGAGTAAGACACCGATGTTTAGCCACCAAGAATTTTGGACACTCGTACACAGAAACTATGCAATGTATTCCCTTGCATTTTGCATTGCTATTACCTTAGACACTCACCATTTAGCTCGCCAAGTTTCGTAGGATTTCTTCAAGGACTGTGTGTTTGGCGAGGTTATAAGCATGAGTCCAAATCACATGATGTTTTGACCAAAAGACTGGATTTTTGGACTGGAGCTCACAAATCACAATAAATGCACAGATTTGAATGAAATTTGGCATGCAGCTAGGGTAATTACTCAAGGTTCAGCCCACCAAGTTTCAGCTTATAAATCGATTCTACGTCTCAGTAATTATTAAATCTGTAAGCACATGTAGGCGTATCGAATATTGGACATTTATTGCCACAAAAAAACTACAACTGCTGATTAAATTTTTGAGCAAATTCACACTATAAAGAGCAAACAAATCACAACTGATTGTTATTTGAGAGCTGATATATCTTGTGAAAGTCTGCAACTTCTCAGCTGACAAACTAGCGATGCACAAAGAGCCCCAAACATCTGCTGCATAGCCACAACAAACTGTAAAATCTTTATTGGGATATTCTCACATGAGAAATGATACATTATAGTAAATGGATCAATGTAGAGTCTATGTAATGTTTTTCTAAAACAATATGCATCATCCATGCAATTTTACATGCCTATACATGTAGTTGCCCTTATTAAAAGTATACTGTTATAATATGAAATACTAATTATGCTATGCAATTACTCAAAGTTCACTTGCTGTCATCATATAGAGTTCCAGTAAGTTGATCACTCTTCAATCATCACAATGGTAAAGCCAAGCCATACATGATCTAACTGAACTCCTTCCAATAACTTCATGCATCCATGACCTTGATTGAGTGCATGACCACGCAAATCAAACACATGCATCATCCCCAGTGGAACTACTTACTGTGGGATGTAGTTCAACACTGGCAACAATCTACATTACATACTCTTCAAACTATACGCTTCACATTGCATCTCAATCAAATCTTGTAGCTAAATAGTTTGGTGTGAATTTATTTATTGCATTTCTGCACTTGTATACATATGCAAACTTATCCTATTTGAAATGAATGGATAAGGAAAACCAAAATCAGAACAGTTGAATACATGTGGGTAGCAAGGCCAGAGCCCAGAGATTTTGGGTGGTCCGGCCATCCATGGACTGCAATGGAGGTCATACTACTTCTTATTGATCTGATGCGACTTTTAGATCATGTGATACTCAATTACATGTGCTAAGCACACACGCATTACTTGCAAAGCCTCTTTCTCCTTTTGCTAACATTAAGGATATATCATGGTATTTTTGTACTACAGTACCAATTAATTCAATTTCATAGCTACTTTTACTTTCAAAATTTCAGTGAAAGCTTAAGCCATTGGGTTTGTAATTGCTAATGCATGCATGTCATGCTCACATGCATGTCATGCTCACATGCATGTCATGCTCACATGCATGATCTAGCCCAATGCAGTGCAATGCAGATGACTCTCTGGAACTTTTGACTGATTTGAGGACAATTAACATAGATGTAATGGCTTAGACTAGCTAAGTAGAACAGTGGCTATATTCTATAGAGCATTTTCAACACGTGATCTTCATTACGTAATTTAAAGTTTCGCCTACGCGTCCACCATATTGGTGAACCACTGTACTGGTGAACCGTGTAATAGTTCGCTCAATGTATCGTGTTTACAGAATTCTTCTGGCGGTGAAGAGAACTCATACTAGAAGTGGAAGATAAGTACACCTCTGGTAATTCTTTACAAGGTTGATTAGTAACTGCACGAAGGGGTGGACTAAAAATAGAGCCGTTCAACAAGTCGGAATTTCTCTTAAAGGCTATTCCGGACAAGTTTTGTTACTCTGTTTGCTGTTGTTACTAAAGGTATTGGCTACTGGCTGGAATAACGCCCGGGATTTAACTCAGCAGATCCACTGTAGCTGAGTTCGAGCTACTGAGTGTGCATGGCTGATTTTTAGTGAGATATAAGCTCTTTATGTCTTAGTAAATGTTATACTAATTGTTCCATGATAGAAAATGCTTAGCTATGATGTTCTATGATTCTTTGGTCCATTGTATATGTAGCCAGCTGTCACCTAGAAATACTCAGTGCACATATTGCAAATGGGATTGCTGAAAGGAAGACTCTGGGAGGTGTCTTTCACAGACCTTGCAATCAATGCTATACTTTTAAGTATTACTGCTGAGGTGATGAGGCTGAATATGTTAAAGTGTCTTTATGTTTGATGACTTATTAATGGTCCTACGGCCATACATGAACTGTAAAAATGATAGTTTTGTTAGAATAAGTGAGCATTCTATTAGACTAATTGAACAGTTCTGTACAGAAATGAATGAACTTCAATTTCAGTTCAATTATCTGAACACACTCTGGGTTCGGATAATAGATGGGTCACTATACTAATTGTCTCTGCCCCTCAGATGTATACAAATGCAAAAACGTACAAAACCAAACATGTACAATAATCGTTATACTAAATGCAAGAAGAATTTCAATTATAGTTTTGGGCGATCCACTTCACAGTTGTGAAGTGCTGAGTCTCAGTGGTGGTTAATACAATAAACCTTTCTGACATGACTGTCATAACTGTGGCTTATCCAGTGTACGTAGATGTGATAAGTTAAACTACTGCTGATGGGACACATGGACAGACATGACAACATTTAATCAGAGGTGATCAATTTCCCTGATGTGTGTACTGTTTACGTCATTAAATTGCAGATAGCTACTGGTTTTCTGGTAAACAGTGCATGCATGGAGTCCAAGAATATGGCTGTTTTTCTATAACAAAACAACAAATCTTACAAACGACACAAATGTGTGGACTGATCCATCTGTTGTAGAACCATTTTCTGGACATCTACAGTGGAACCTCTCTATTATGGACATTTTGGGACCAAGAATTTTTGGCCACTTTTTGCTGTACTATAGAGGTTTTTCTCTTTTAGAGGTAAAAATGTATTGACCAGACCTGTTGGGACCAAAATTTTTGTCCTTATTATGGAGGTTTTTTCTATTGTGTCCTTAATTCAGGCAGTTTGTTAAAAGAGGTTCCACTGTACTATCTAGTCTACTACTCAAATTTTGCATGTAGTTGATCATGATACTTGAGTTTACATGCAGGTGTGCAGAAGATCTTCACGCAACTCTGTTTGTGTGCAGTACTCGCCATGGAGAAACAACTACTATATTATCTGTAAATTGTCCAATAAGACCAAGTGTCTAGACATACCACCATGGCATAGCTATCAAGAACAGAACACATGTGGCACTCAGTAAAATCCTGCTTAGTAAGATTTGCATTTGCTGGGCATATTTCAGCAGTCATAATTACAGATGTCTCACTTTCATGTTAGTTCTGACAACCTAAGCCTATCCAACACCTATTAAGCCACACTAAGTGCTTTACCTGGGTGTTGTTATTGCTGGACAACAACCTAAAATGGACACAGCATACAGGTATCAACATGATCACTGCAAAGGCAAATTCAGTAAGGGGCCTTTTACAATGTAACTGAACATAGCAAAATGTCTGGTTTAAGCAGTTAGCTAAATTCTATTGTTTTAATACTAGAGGACATGTGTTCTTCCCATTCTTGAATATGCCTGTATACAGTCTGGTCTCCATACCATGAACAAAAATTTCAGTTTACAAACTAGAGATGGAGCAGAGAAGGCCAACAAGGTTGTTGCGAGTTGTTTCGCTGAACAACTACAACATAACAATTAGCTAGTGCCCTCCTTTACGCGGAAATGTTGAACAGCCTTCAAGTACCATCCCAGTCCTTTGACATTGAGCCACTACACACTGGAATGATCACTCTTGTCAGGGATACCAAAAAACAGGTGTTTAACACGGAGAAATTCCCTCAAGATTCTTTATAAAGAACAGTATCTTTCAGTTCAGTCCCGGCGCCTTTGCTTTCGAGCTTATTAATCCCCTCCTAGCCTTCTAAAGCACTACCAAAGGTGCAATTCTCTTCCACAGCAACCATGACTTCTCTCCACTACCAGAAGAATACTGTAAACACGCAATATTGAGCGAACTATTATACGGTTCACCAGTGCTTGGTTCACCAGTATGGCGGACGCGTAGGCGATATTTGAAGTTATGTAATGTAGATGACGTGTTGAAAATGTTCTATACCGAATGCTCTATGAAAGTATTGCGATGACTGTTCTATTAGAGTATATTATGATGACTGCTCTATTAGAGTATCTCGATCTTTTTTCAAATTCAAGTAGCTGAAAAATGGTCCGGCGGCTCCAGCCCTGTCCTAGTGGGTAGTAATAGAGCTATGCATATGTTATGGCAATGCATCTCTTTACTGTGTTATTGGCTATATTTATTTTATGAGATCTAATCTTACAATTGCAAATTGTCTATAAAATCTGGCAGATTTTATAGGTATTGGACTGAAGAAAGGCATATACCAAATTACTTAGATGCACATCTATTGTAGTTGCCATATGCATGACTTTATAAGGAAGAGTGGCATGTAAAAATTCATCAGTCATGGCATAGCTATACCCATGCAGTTTTAAGTGGCTTCAGTATCCCTTTAAAATTTCTTTTGAGTTATGAAAGCATCAAGACTTCAAGTTCCCAAATCAAGGATCTATCATGAATAGGACACTACAAATTTTGTCTTAGTTGTAAGCAATGGTTTCTCACATGATATAGTATCAGTTTTATTTAGTGGCTTCCCATACAGTAGATCCTCAGTTATCCGAACCCGTGTACATTTCCACTTGAAAAGGTGTTCGGATAACTGAATTTGTTTGGATACCTGAAGAGGCACCAAAATCACATAATCACACACTACACAGGTGGATTTGTATTACAGACAGTATGTAAATGATGTACATACATGATACAAGTAACTCTTGCTATAATAACAATACTGCTTCAATATTGTTTGTACACTGTATGATTATTTTATTGTACATGAAAAACATTTGATAGAGATAACTGCTTCATTGTACCCAATCGTTTTTTTAACAGCAAGGGACCATAACTCACGTAAAGTGGTCAAATTATACAGGTTAGCTTCTGGCTGAAACTCCAGCCACTTCAAGCATTTGTCCAGCATATTTGCTGCAGTTCCATGAGAGATGGGACATCTTTCAACTGTATTCTCATCATCATCATCATCATCTTGGTCAACATTATCTTCACCAGTTACAGCATTTTCTTGCTGAATAACTTCACAGATTTCATCATCAGTGTAAACTTTAAAACCTTGATCATTTCTGTCTTGTTCTAACCAGTCAGACACATCATCCTCTCCAATTTGGTTATCTTCACCATGTACTCTGTTCAACATCATTGCCATCTCTGATATATCAGCAATGTGTTCATCAAACTCCACCATCTGGATATCATCCTCACTGTCCAATGGTATTATTTTCTCCCATGACTTTCTAACTGTTTCTCCCTTAACCTCATCCCATGCCTCACTGATGAGATCCACCACTACCTTCATGTTGACAGATTTCAAAAAATCTACAATCGACATTCCATCTTCATCTGCGAATAACATTCTGCTCAGGAGCTTTTTCTTATATCTACGCTTCAAACTAATTAAACACCTTGATCCATTGGTTGGATAAGTGATGTAACATTAGGAGGCAGGAATTTGGCGATAATCTTGCCATTCTCACTAACCAACTCATTTGCATCAGGATGTGCAGCACAATTATCAAGGACCAGCACAGCTTCACAATCTTCCCCAAATTTTTCTTGAATACATGGAATAAAGTGGCTATGAAACCATTCATGGAATAGACTAGATTCCATCCATGCATTCTTTTGTGCACAGTACACAACAGGTAGAAGATCCATATTGATGCCTCTAAAGCACCTGGGCTTTTTAGACTCTCCAATAAGATGGATAGGCAGCTTAATGGTACCTGAAGCATTAGAACAGATATTCAGTGTAATCCGATCTTTGGCTTTTTTCAATCCATCCAATGACTTTTCAAATGAAGCTGCAAGTGTTTTTTGTGGCAATAAACGAAAATAAAGTCCAGTTTCATCACAGTTAAAAATTTTATCTAGTGAAAGGTTCCTTGAACTGACAAAGTCACGAAATGCGGGTAAAAAGTCCACAGCAGCATCAGAGTTAGCAGATAACTTCTCGCCTTGGCTTGAAATACATCGTATTCCATGCCTGTTACAAAATCTCCATCTCCACCCTTCACTAGCAACAAACCGGTAGTCTTCTCCAAACAGCTTCTTGCTGAGTTGGACAGCCTTCTGGCACAAAATAGGCCCCGTTACTGGTATCCCATCCATTTGCTTTTGTTTAAACCACAAATAAACAGCCTTGTCCAGTGCGACATTATTCCCCAGCCACATTGTCTTTGGTTGGCAATACATTCCCATATCCAGCACCTCCTTCCTAAACTCGAGAAGTTTCTGGCGGTCTTTCTTAATATCACTTACAGTGCTCTTACCAATGTCATACTTTGTAGCTATTGCTGCTAATGAATAATTGTCGTTAAGTAACTCAAGAATTTTAAGTTTTTTGTCCAGAGCTAATACTTTCCTCTTACGTTTATCTGTCGCCATATTGAAATTTTATTCTCACGTGCATGGGTTGACGTCATTTTATTTACCACCATCGATTTCGGATAATCAAGGGTCCGGATAAACAGGGACCGGATAACCGAGGGTCTACTGTAATTTGAATAAAAGGACAAGATACTCTAATAAAGCAGTCAGGTAAAATGAACTACTCTAATAGAACAGTCACTTAGATATAGTAAAAATCTCATCACAATTCTTGCATGCTGTATATATTTTAGTAAGATTAAGGGTGCTCGCTGATATTTGAAGCCATGCAAGAACTTACTGCAAACATGTGAGCTGATCCATGCGGCTACTACGTAATCATTCGTAAAACGGAACCATTACACGTACTAGTTATCTTGTATACGACGATTGACAACATGGTGTGACAAGAAAGGGAGATGCCTAAGCAGTCGAAGCGCATCATGCATTTAACTGAGATTGGTAAAGCCAGAAAGAAACGTGTAGTTTTAATTATGAGCGGCTCGGTGAGCAACGTTTCTAGTAACGGAGGTGATGGTAGCGCTTTACCAAGTTAGTAGCTCAAGCTATATCAAGGAAATACACGTTGTAAATCCTTGCACATCCACCTAATTGTATGTGATAGATGTATACATATTAATTGGTAGTCTATTAAACTGTTTTAACCTTTAGTTAAGCTTCCAACATAGTCACCTGCCATTGCACGGGAAATAATCCATGCTACTTAGTAGTGACCTGCTACCTTGTTTGTAACCTGGCTAATTGTGTAGGTATACTCATTAGCTGGTGTAGCAGTGTTCCCATATAGCTTATCTGTGTACCATAACATCTGTTTTTAGAAGTTGATGTACCAATGGAAACCGAAGCAAATCCCACAGTTGGACCATTGCTGGAGCAGGTAGCAAAGGCCTTAGAAGAAGTGGGAAAGGAACTCTCAGTGAACGAGCAAAGACACTTGATGTCTAGCTCGGAGGTAACTTTGCAAGCCAAGGGTAACCCCAGCATTTTCAACACTGGTACCAAGCCAAGGTGTTTGAACTTGAATTATCCTGCACTAGCATTCATGCTAAATGGCGGGTACTATAGTGAGTATGACAATGTTTTTGGTACGATGGGCCTGCCAGTAATGCACCATACAACCTGGGAGGGTGTGGTAGAATGGGTAGGTAAACATGTTGAGAAACTTGCATTGTGGTCATGTGATCAGGTTAGGGCCAAAATCATTGCACGTGGTGACCAACACCAATGGCAACCTAGCTATGATGGTTTTTATCTTACACGTGGCCACCACTCGAACAATGCCTCTGCCACTTTGCATGATGTCCAAACCGACTCAATTGCATGGTTTTCCCATCGCACCAAGAAAGGGAAAGGAGCTAACTGGGAAGGCACATCTTCTGGTGCAGAGGGAGATATGCTTTTAAGTATTTTAGGTGATGTAAAGAGCAGTGGTTTTTACTATAGGTCAAATTATCATGGATCATGATACCTCTGCCAATGCAATCATATGTAGCCAGTTTCCTGATACTCATATAACTTATTGTGGTAACCATACAGCAAAAACATTTCATAGTGATTTAAGTAAAATTAAGGGTTTAAAGTGTAAATGCAAACAGAATGGCTTACAATGTAAACGTATGAGTAAGGTATTTGTAGATAGGGAAAAACATTCTTTGAAGTGCCTGATGTCCTGTTCTGAAGTCTTGGACAGTGACAATCCTCTTGCTGCTTTTTCTGAAGGTGTCATGAATTTTTATAACCATTATTGCAAAGATGAGCATGCTTCTGTGTGGTGTAAATATCACGTTGAAAAGAATGATGACGGCACCCCTTATAGTACTAAACATAGACTTATGTGTGCTGAGCAATCTCAAGCTTTTTATGAGTTGCTGCAAAATATGTCAGACAGGCCCCAGGAGTATGTGACGAGCAAAGATAAGCTAACTACTAATTCACTAGAAGGATTTCATGGTCTTGCATTAAAATATTGTAATAAGAAGGTAGATTTAAATACGGTGCATTATTGTTGCAAAACTAATATGGCGATATGTCATAAAAATCTAGGTCCCATTTGGAAATTAATATGCATGTGTGAAATGGGTATAGATGTACCAGAGAATGCAATGCAATATATATGTTACATGAACAAAGTGCATGGATTAGCCAACGTAACCATAGAAATGGTGATTTACATCATCATTATAGAAGTTTAACTAAGAGAAAGGCAGTACAAAGGCATGAAGATGAAAAACATTTTATTACTACTCTTAAAGCTGCAGGGTACAGTACTGCGGAATATGTGGGAACTGGTCTTGGTGATGACGATGAAGAGGAGCAAGCAGAAGACGAGGACGGATTGAATGATGAGGAAGAACACATCAATGAGGGGGAGTTAGCTAATGGTTGGTGTTGTGTGTTGTGAAAGTGAACTGGTACCAACCGAGGATTCATTTTTATCATCTGATGAAGGGCTTCCTTATGATGACATGCATCCCTTACTCATCTTTTATGATTGTGAGGCTACTGGTGGTAGCATTTACGATGACAACATAGTTGAAATTGCAGCAAGAGTTATAGGTGTACCTAATTCAGTAAATATTGCATGCCGTGACTTCAGTTCATTGTCAAATATGTCACGCAGGATAATTAAAGCTATCCAAGACAAATGTGGCATCACTGCACAAATGTTATATGGGCAGCCTTCATTTCCTGCAGTGTTGGAAATGTTTCTGCAAGTGGGTAGGTAATGTAGTAGAGGAAGTAAATACACATTATAACTTATTGCATTACCCTGTATTGGTGGCTCATAATGGGTTCACATTTGATTTCCCTATTTTGTTGGCAGAGCTGCACAGAAGAGGCATCTTATTTAATCGTCTGCAGAGTATAAACTTGCATTTTGCTGATACATATTTTGAATGTAAGAAATTAGTAAAAGATAATTATGCATGTTTTGTAAATTGGACTCCTTCTGAAAAGAGGTGTTTGGGTATCACTAACTTATACATGAAGCTATTTCCAGGTAGCACATACAATGCTCACAGGGTACTGGAGGATGTTTGTGCAATGGAGCAAATTTTTACTGCCAGTAGTTTAGCTGGTATTTTGTCAGAACTTACCATTAGGGGGGTTGACAAGCTTGCTAGGACCTGGACACTGCAAGTCCAGACATTGAAGAGAGTGTCAAAACTATTGCTTATGTTTAAACAAGCTGCAACCAAATGTATGGCTAAGCGGTTAGATGAACATGGTCTGTCATATGAACATATGTTAGAACAATATAAGTCAGTAAAGTCAAATGATGAATATGTACAGTGGTTAAGGTCTATAGGTATTATATGTAAAGTATGGCATAGTAAAATAATTGAGCATTTAAAAAAAGTTGTAAAACAGTCTAAATGATTATTAATTTTGTGATAACATCTAATTGCATTGCAGGGATATCAACAAGCCAGTCCCTCTACTATGTAATATTGGAGTCTCAGTAGCTGTGACATTGATCCATGGCTGATTCAGCTAATATGGATTAGTCATAGGTTTTTGTCACCTTGAAGTCACTACTAATTCAAGTATCTATTTTGGATTAGTCGTGATTACCATTAGCTAGTTGTTGTGTACAGATTGTGTTCTCTAGTGTGGTGGAGGTCAACTGATAACACTTTAGTGCTGTAGGTGAGTCGTCTTCTTTGTTAGAATTTCACATTAACACTACTTTTCACCAGATATCATCATCCAATCCAGGGAGAGCTGTCAGTTGTTGTACTATTTGTGATGCTGTGCTAGAACACACAAAGGCTTTTTTAAAAGCCACACATGTTGAAGAATATTCACCAGAAAGGGACTAAAACTTCTGTATTTATTGGTATATAGAATGTGAATATTATGTGGTGTAAACCACAAATGCCTGTGGTTATTAAATCAGTACTGTTGGGCGTGCATTATCTTTGCACATCTACACTAAAAATAGAACTAGTTTTTGAGAGATAGCTGTGGAGGCTTCAAATTTTGTACAGGGATCAGCTGATAAATTCTCTACAGGGCTATGTTTAGATTTTTCGTGTAGCACTATGGCTTCGTGAGTTATGGCGATGGAAACGCAAGGTTTTATTTAATGAACCACACTTTTAGTGCTAACTTGTGTTCTGTGTGAGCTACGTAAAAATACTAAACATAGAGCTATGAGTTATAACCTGAAGTTTACTCAGCATGGTTTTCAGAGTGCTGGTATTGAAAATGGAGGACTAGTTACGATTTAAACGCTCTGTAAAAAATCTCTCGTAGCTATGAAACGGTACAAGCTAGAAGAATTCTGTTTGGTTTGTGTTGAAGAGAAAGGGAAGCACTTCTAATGTAAGTAGCGTATGGATTCATTTTACACGTTGTGTGTGTACAAGAAACAATACAAATCACGCATTGTATGGCTTCAAATAGCCAAGTTCATGTTGCTATTCTATAAGTATCAATCATGGTATACACTTTACAAATCACGCTTTTTCTTTGACCAGCTGCAAAATTCTAGCTTCACTTTTGACTTTCACTTTGACCAAGGACGAAGATCAGAGTACAAGATATATTGGAGTGCCATATGAAGAAGATTGCTACATGGCATGGACATTATTTTGCTTAAGGGGTGGTCCACAATTTTCTGCTTTGTCGCAAGCGTACAAACCATACGCTAGGGGGGAAGGGGGTAAAATCGCATGTACGCTTTTTAAAATGTCGATCATGTGAGTTGGCGAGAAAAATCCGAATGTAGTGATAAGGCTCTAGTAGTAAACCTCTACTGCTACTAAAGCGAGCTGATGCTGTTAATGCATGGGCCCAGGCCAACACATGATTGGACGAAATTGTGCTTCGGCAAACTCTGGAAAACAGTGTAGCTAGGGTTAGCTACCAATGAAAAGAAGCTTTATAAGCTAAAGGAAAGATAAAGCTCAGGTAAGACAGTTATGAGTGTGATAACACGTACTACAGGCTTATATACTTTTATAACAGCACTTACTTTTCTTTCTCTTTAGTCTTAGCCTAGCAATTAACACTGATACAACTGAATAGCTTGTAGCTACACTGCTTGTTGCTTTTGTTTTCTACCTGCAGAAGGTGTTGTCGTGGGTTTAGGAGTACTGTTGGGTATGGGAGGCTGGATTATGTGAGTACTAATTTGTTTACACTACAAAGTTGTGGTAGTTGTGGGTTGCCTATAGAGAAAACCTGTCTCTGCAGAGTGTACCCCCACATCTCCTGACTCCAGTCCACCTCAGACTATGGTGAATACCCAACAAACTAGTACTACTGTTGCTACTGCTAGTATTGGGATGGTTTTGTATGAACACGTTGAAGATACGTAGCCAAGAACTGTTCTATGATGTGTATGTACACACATTTGCAAATGTGCATCAGGTACTAATGCCCGCTGTGTGTGTAGGAATGTTTCTTTCAGGGTATCAGCTTCGAAAGCATCAAAATGATAAGATGCCTAAAAGACAAAACAAATACCAAACATGAATTTTGCAATATTAAAAAAGTATCCATGTGTTTGTTCCGCTATACAATACATCCATGTGTCAACATTTATACAGTACGCTTTGGGCTGGGGGGAGGTGGTTAGAAAAAAGAGTACTCTTTGTACGCTTGCAAAAAAGCAGAAAATTATGGACCACCCCTAATCACGGAACACTGTAATTTTCACAAACTAACCTGCAAAACTAATTCAAAGTGCTTTTGTTTCATTGTAACACTAATGTAGTGAAGGTTAATGGCTGTCAAGACATCGAAATAGTTCAGAGCGTTCCTTTCCAAATATCCGCCATAGAAAAAGTAAGTGATTTTCAACCTTAAAATGACAAGCTTAAATTTCTTCTGATTTTCTTCTGCTATATATAGCTCATCTTAATCACTATTCACTGCTCTTTCCAAACTTGGTTCGGAATCTGAGGTATCTATCACATGTCATGGGTTATTACGCCTTTTATTACATGCCCCAGAAATGCCCAATACAAAATGTATGGGGAAATTTGCTACACCCGGTCAGTTTAGGCCATTTTGATGCACCAAAATTTCCGTGAATTGGACTTCTTTTGGTATCATTGTACTCGCAGAGAGTTGTTCTACACGTATCAAATTCGAAAAGTTACTAAACAGACTCAAGGTAGGCGATACATGATAATGAAATTGATTTTTAATGGTTTTTCAATCGAAATGTATTGGACATGCCTGTTCCAGCTGGCACTTTTGCCATGAACAAAAGTATAGCAAATGTCCGCAAACTTCTTGATATGTACCCCATTGTGTTGTTTGCATCTCTGTTCGAATCACGTAGCGCCGTGCATCACTGCATAGCGTAGTGTGTATGGTTAGCATGATGGCAAAGTCTGCACGCACACCACTACGCACGACACTATACAGTCACCAGTGTTGGCATAATATTATTACTTTTGTTGTACTTAAGTAATATAACAAAATACACTATAAAAACAGGTAATATAACTCAAGTTCTTTTACTTACAAATGTAACGCGTTACCTAAGTAATATAGTTACTGTAACGAGTCTAATATTACGTAATATTATTACTACAAGTAACGAAGTTACTAGTCTCGTTAGTTATCCTCTGAGTAACGCCTAGCCACAACAAAGTAACGAAGCCTACTGAATGAAACTTATTCACCAGCTTCTTACTTATAACAAGATTTGCACATTGTCCAACAACGCAATCATGTCACGTGATAAGGTGGTAGTTTCACATGTGACAGCTTAAGGCTGTGGACACAAAGTAATATAATATGTAATATTATTATAGTTACTTTATTTTATGGGTAATATGTAACTGTAACTAAATAGTTCAGTTGCAAGTAATATGTAATATGTAACTAGTTACTTTTAAAAAGTAACTTGCACAACGCTGGCAGTCTGAACAGAGATGCAAACGACAGTACAGTGGCATCTTTAGTAGGACTCCACCACCAATGGATCTTGTAAGAGTGGAGTCCCACTTAGCTTAATAATGTTTGGGCCTTGTCTTTCTTGTTAGGCCCTTTATTCAGTTGACCTGCACATGCCATCAGTGCTGGGGGTGGTTGGCAACTGCAGTCCATCAAGCCCAGGAAGGAAAAAAAAACAAAGACAGTATACTGCATGACATGCATACAACTCTTTGAGCCATCCTTCACTCACAATTATCACTGCTCGATCTGTCTTCTTCGGCCATTGTCCGTCGCTGTTAGCTTAACTTATGTGGGGATTAATTTTGGCATAGATTTTTTTCTCGGTTCCGGCTTAAGGGCTGGGGGCGAGACTACTGCCAGCTCAGTTTCTGAGGATGATGGTAGCTATGACATTTATTATGACAACGTGAAGAACGTACCTTCAACGGAAAGAACACCAACTGAAACTCGAGCAGTAGTCTCGCGTAGCCCACCCGATTCTCGTAATATATTCAGGTAGTAGGAAAAGTCACGTGTTATATCAGGCAATACCTGAATAGTATCACCGTGTATAGTCGCATGTTTGGGTAGCGCTGCTATTATTGCCATATTGAAGGATCGAGTGAAGGATGCGGGTGTGGAGTAGCGCCTTGACTGTCCAGTGTGTCATCTTACTCTACGCTGTATCCTCAGCTGTATGTATCCATACCCTGAAATAGCTATGCCTGATCATAGTATATTCTACCATCTATGATCATAGATTGGTGTCACACGCACGAGACGAGGTCTCATGATGTTCCCTTGGATGTTCTTGTCCCACCGTACTTGCATGAACTAGCAAACATGTTATGAAAACCACAGATGCAAGGAGTGACTTGTACAATCACCCTCGCAGTCACCACTTAAAACTCTGACCATGGGAAAGGCACTAGACGGCTTTAATTGCAATTGCAGCTCCGCCTGCAGTCCATGCCTGTGCAACACCATGCAATGCATGCGCAGCAGTCATGATTTCATTAAAACATTTGATATGGAAACACCACATTATTATTGACGTAAATGTTCAGGCCTGTAGAAAATGTCATTGTGGTTTTGTCCCATCATGATACTGTTAGTAAACTATTGACTCTTGAATTGTTACTTCAACTGCTGAGTTGGGTTCGTTAGCATATGTGAGCTGCTCATCATTAATAATGTTTAAACCACCTTGATCATTTGTTCTTAATAAGCCATGGCACAGATCCAGTCAACAACACAGTATTACAGATATGCTTAATTACCTTCAATGGCCAAGTTTAAAAAGTAGGAGAAGGAATGCTAGACTTATATTATTATTCAAGATTGTAAGAAACTTACTGGTGCTACCAAACCATTGTTTACCCCAGCCAACCCCTGTATCATATACTCGTGCCAATAATCCCCTCAAATTTGCACAACTGCAATCCAGAATTGATTTATATAAGTATTCTTTTCTGCCAAGAACAATTATTGATTGGAATAACTTGAAAATTGACAACATTGACACAATTAACCTTGACACTTTTAAGAACATTATAGATAAGCTAAACAATTTGTGATTTGTAATGCACATTAGCGTGTTGCCCCTGGTGGGCTTTGCTAATTAATAATAATAAAAATCATCTAATGTTAAATCGTAGGCAAGAAATTCATGCAGATTAATTTATCCTTTCAGCAGAGCAATTTCATGGTACTGCAGGTACAATAGAGTATATAGCAGATACTTTTTGATCGCAAGAAATATTATGTGTGTTAGACGAAACTGACTCAACCCAATGACCACATGTGCCAACCACACACACACACGCACGCACGCACGCACGCACGCACGCACGCACGCACGCACGCACACCATATCAGACAATTCAATGTATTTTAATGTCATTCAGCTACAGTATGAAAATGTACTGTTTGTTCAATTAGAATTTTAAAAATAAAACTGATTCTACAAAAACCTGTTAATTTTAGCAACTTTTATATGCTCAGCTGTATAGCACGTATATCATATAGGGGGTGAGTGGGTGGGAGGGTGCGGAGGGGAGGGGTGGTGGGCCGCCCACGCGCAAGAAGTGGTTGACAGTGAAAAAACAGTCTATAAGTATCATACAACTGTTTAAATATATACGTTCTTTGATATTGTATATGCATTAGTTTGCCAGTGATAGTTATAAACGGCGAAAAGAATGTAATGAATTTCCCGCCCACGCCCAATTTGCGCCTTCGTTAAAATGGCCTTGCTCAAAGACGATTAAATGTCTATGACATAGTTTTCTGTATAAATACTTTGGTTTGTTTATCATGCTGTAATATTGTGTTGCTGTGTTATGCTATAATAATATTAATGCTTAATGATGTTTGTTTCTATTACTTTAGTGCACGGTGGGAGGTGGAAGCGTCCATGATGATGATTGGGCAATGTGCAAATAAGGTGAGTGTATGCTTTGTAAAAAGAAGCCCACGTAGCTGTGCAGGGCTCATCTTCTGTACAGATCAGCTTCTGTATAGTCTTTCATTATTTTATTTTTCCCGAGGGGTAGCCAACGCCCACGCAAAACACAGAAATGGTGTACCAGAGGGGTTGCCAACGCCCACGCAAAGCACCCAACTGGCGTATACGAGACTCCCAATCTTTATGTATTTTTAAAAGCATTTAGTGATATTGCTAACTAGTAACTACCTGTACAGTTGTTGATCTACATCTTGTTCTAGTTATTCATGATCGATCATTGTCTACTTTGTTAAACTCACTTTCTCCATTATTTTTACATGATTTTGGATTTAGGATTTGGTTTCAAATATATTTGTGTATTTCTGATTGGATTTCTCACATAGCATACAAGAGTCCCAAGGCATTGGCTACCCCTCGCTTTTTACCAATAGCCAGTTCATCTCTAGTTGACAAAGATTGATATTACAAACTAAATTAAATTCTTGATCACAGATACACATTTCCCTTGTTGCTATATGTGGCACACCACAAAATTAACCAATGTAAACAACCATTACCATACCTTGTAGTGTTTTATTTTCATGTGAATATGTAGTGAAGTGTGTGTGTGTAGTGTGTTTGTGTGTGTGTGTGTGTGTGTGTGTGTGTGTGTGTGTGTGTGTGTGTGTGTGTGTGTGTGTGTGTGTGTGTGTGTGTGTGTATAGTGTGTGTGTAGTGTGTGTGTGTAGTGTGTGCGTGATAAAGATTTTTTTAAATTCACCAATTTAAATGTGACTGTTTTTTCCACAGGTTTATATAAACGTTGGAGAACTGCAAACAAACAACTTGAAATTTTTATAATGACCATTTTTCAAAATATTTATTTGATTACATGTACAAAATACAAAGATGTATCACGTGATCAAAAAAAGTTATTAGCATGATGTACAAGGACTATTGACCATTGAAAAGTTGATGAATTAAACATTCAAGAACGTAATACTTCTCCATTGCAACTCGCCCACGCTATATAGCGCGCGCGTCATTAATAATCAGTGCTCGGCCAGGGTATGCGACTATTGGATTGAGATGGTGATTTTTATAAAATTATTTGTACCATGTAAAACGTTCGTCACGAACGGTATAGCTAGCTGAAGAATTCAAGAAAGGATAGATCTTACCTGGTATAACCTGGAATCGTTAAAAAGTTCGCGCCTGGATTGTTGGGGTGAGCCAATATTTTCATTGCCAATGGTTCTATGTGTAATGTTAAACCCCCTACTTTGTACCATGAAGAAGGCCGTATTAAGCTGTTACATTTTACGTGAAAGTAGATGTCATGCTGGCCATTCCTGCTAGAACCTGGAAAAGGTTTAAAAGTTATCTGACGCTCCATAAAAGAGCCTTGAAAACCTGCTTCCAGTGTAGACGCGTGTATCTTGCCAATAAAATTTTTTTTATTAAAAGTCGCTTAATTGTTGGATATGCACACGCACACACACACGTACACTCACACACGCACACACACACACACACACACACACACGCACGCACACACACACACACACACACACCCACGCACACAAACTCAGTATGCAAGGTGTTAGCTAATAGAGTTCAGTTTTACAAGGACTATATACACCATGCATACGGTTTTGAAAGTACATTACTACATATTCATATGTTTAGCTAGCTGTGTAATGCAGCTATGTGACTTTCTGCTTGGTATACCACTATTGTAAGCAGAGCATTCATTGTCATGTGTCTGGTATGCACCATTAAAATACATTTCCAAATTGTTAAACTTTAATATGATACTTACAGAGCGCACAACTGCATCCATGCTTACATGTATAATAGTGAGGTCATAATGTGTTATTCATTGTATTTGCTACTATTGGCACAGGTTAGCTTTTGAACCCAACCTTATCTACTGACAAAGCAGATAGTAGCTACAGGTGTGTCTAGTGTCCACCCAGCTGTTACATCAATGGCCACCTGGTATAAACCAGGGAGGTATATGTAAGTGCCAACTGTCCATGTATTGCACAGTGGGAGAAGGTCCAGATGGGACTTTGGGTGTCCATACCGTAGGGAGGGAAACTTTGGAGGAGGAAAAATTTGGCGAATCAGGCAAAATAACACTGTTGGTGAAATAAAATTTGGCGAATTGTTAGCAAAGCACACGCCCTATTAAATTACTAATTGCTGTGTCTGAAGCGAGAATTGGGAGTGCCATGCCTCTTTGGTGCCTGGAGTCAGCTATCAACTAACAGTAGATCTATACCCTCTGGAATAGGTAGGACTCGCTACTTCCATGCCCATTTCGAGGTGAGGTTTGAGGATACCACGTGCACAGTAGCTGAGTAGCTAGCTCGGGAGCTACTGAGCTACCTAGTGAAGGCTTGGCTCTAGTGTGATGCCTGGCCCAGTAGTCCTTGGTCGAGTAGAAAATTCATTGGTTCGAGGCTTGGTTTGCTATTTTCTTCACCAACAAAATATTTGGATGGGGGAAATTTGGCAAATTCATGGTCATTCACCAAATTCGCCAAATTTTAACAGCACCAAAGTTTCCCTCCATACGGTACCTTCACCTGTGAGACATGATACAGCCTCCTGTGAGTAACTGGTCCTGTCCCAGAATATTTGCTGGTGCTGCCTCATAACACCTGGGTAATGCACAGGTAGGGACCCGCCGATTATGCTGGCATAATTTTGAGCATAATAGGTACCTAAAAGCATTGAGCATAATGTAGGGTTTCCACCGTGAAAAGTTGAAGTCATCATTTCTTAGTAATCACTGTGCAAGATTGTTGATAAACAGAAGACAAGTACGAATTCACAAAAATACCGGGAGTAAAATGGTTCATAGTTATGTAACCAAGCCTAATATTTTCAGTCGTAAAGTGACGAAATATGGTCACGTGCGTTCTTTGTTTAAATGACAATGAATGAGTAGTATTAAGCTTGTCAAGAAAAAGGTACGTCATATATACCTCTATAAAAGTTCATAAGAATGTGTGTATGCGTATATGGCGTACCTTTGGCTTCACAAGCTTACTACAGCTTATTCATTGTCATTAAAACAAAGAACGCACGTGACCATATTTCGTCACTTTATGACTGAAAATATTAGGCTTCGTTGCATAACTATGAACCGTTTTACTCCCGGTTTTTTTGTGAATTCGTACTTGTTTTTCGTTTGTCAGCAATCGTGCACAATGATTACTAAGAAATAGTGACTTTGACTTTTCACGGTGGAAACCCTACATAATGCCAGCATAATAGGTTAAATATTTGTACGATAGTGTAGATTCCTGCTGGAAAAATGACAATTGCAAAATAAGATCCATATACCGTATTTCTATATTTATAAACCGTTAAAAATATTTCGTCGAAGCTAGCATCCGACGAAAATTAATTACACGAAATTTTCTACCAACGTAATACTAGAGAAGTTGAATAAATTCGGTTAACTGCTTTCTGGCCACCTGGATCAAAGCTTGGCCGTTGGCGTTTCAAGAGTAAATACGTCTTTGCTGCAGTATTTTAATAAAACAAGAATGGCCTCCTACATCCCAGGGGAGACGCTGCCGCTGGGTCCTCGCCTGGGGATTTCGCCGCCAGGGATAGCGTTGGCAATGATGCCATGCCATATGATACACAGCTACTACAGGACCCATTAAATGAAGTATATATATATACGAATATGTAAATTGCATGGAATGAGCTTCTATAGCTACAGCAATTCCACTCCAGTCCACTCGGCTTGAGTTTGTGACCGGCGGACAACTCTCAGGGTGCAGCCTCCATGGATTCACTGCTTGTTATTCTGCCTCTCCTATATACAAAAGGACAGTATAAGTTTAACGAATTAATAAAGCTACATAATTCATTGTTAAAAATTTTCGTCGCTTGAGGACACCAGTGAAAATTTTTTTAACACGAAAATTTAACTCGTGAAAATTTCTCGCAGCTTATATTTATAGAAATACGGTACTCTAATAGAGCAATCAGTAACTCTAATAGAACAATCATCAAACTGACTGTTCTATTAGAGTATATCGATCTTTTCTCTTACATGCAGGCATGCAGCAAGAATTTATTATTTGTGTTCCATGCAGTCACTCAATTTTTTCTTTCTATAGTCTAAAGTGTTAAACTATAGTAGCAAAGCATATGAACTAAAGCATGAACATTAAGCATAATCGAGCATAATAGGTAAATATTGAGCATTAATTTAAGCATAATAGGTGAATTTTTTAGCATGCAGTGCAGCATAGCATAATAGGTAAAATAATGAGTATAATCGGCGGGTCCCTATGCACAGGTGTTCCAGTGCCGGTTCACTGCGTGCATGTGTGTGTGTATGTATGTGCGTTAGAGAGAGAGGCAGAATAGCCAAGTGGCTAGAGCACATCCTGTTAATCAGAAGGGTCATGCCCGGTTATGCTAAGTTGGTGTTGTTGTTGTTGCTTCCTTAAACAAAAATCTTTACCCATATTGCTCCAGAGTACTCGGCTGTAAAATGAAGACCTGGTGACCTTGTGTCAACTGGGGAAGCAGCTGTAACATTAATGGGTACCAGAAAACAAGTTAACACCCAACTGTCCTTGTCTCGCTTAGGGTGTAGGGGTCGTTGTGGAACTTCGGGTTCCGTTACTTCTCTCTGTGAGACTTGGGCAATCCTTGTGTGGCTTACGAGTGCTGCCCCAAGAGGATTTGCCTGCACCAAACTCAAGTAACTGAGGAATCTCAGTGCTAATTCGCTGGGGAGCAGTAGCCGTGTTTTGCTTGGCAGCTGTGTTTTGCTTGGCTGCTGTGTTTTGCTTGGCTGCTGGTGACTTCGTTTTCTGGTTTTTTTGTTTTTTTTTCTGTAGTGTGTGTGTGTGTATTTGAAGTAAGTAATTAGAGTAATCAAAGCAATTTATGCATTGTATATATTTACCATCCACAAAGTGCACATTATCCCCATTAGGTCCAGTCCATTGCTTGTCTGATATGCACAACAATTGTTCTGCCATAGAATAATTATTCATTACATTTTGAGATTTTCTGCTATGGGTTGTTTATGTATGTAGTAGCTGCTTTTTCTTTTGTGTTGGGGTAGGATTCCTAGTAATGGAGTAAGCCCAATATAATTTTCAAATAAAACTACGATAAGATGCTCAGCTGAGGGGTACACTGGTGACCCCAATCCTCATGCATCAGCTGTTGTCACCCTACTCACTCATTCACTTGGTGTGATGTATTTTGCTTACAAACTGGATGGCAGGGCACACAGTTTGAGCTTTACACATAATCCATACAGTATCTGCATAGTTCTTGCAATGCATATTATTGTTTCACAATTGTTGCTACTTAATCTTCACAAAGTCATGCATGCATGGAATAATTGATTAGAAAATACAGTAATACTGTAGTATTCATTTGTATATCTGGTTTCTTATTACTGCAGCACTTGGTATAATAGTAGATTTTTAGCTTTAGGAATAGCTCCTTTTAGCTACAAGTGCATTTGTCATGGCTATAGTTCAAATCAATGGCAACTATGTACCTAACTAAGATTTCTAGCATCACCTTTTGAAAATATTAGTGCATATATGACTGGCTGAAAACAGTCTCCAACATTTCTTGTTTCAAGCCCTGTCCGTCAGTGAGTCCGTGGAATGCATTATGCTCATTCACTTATCAGTTAATGGTCAGTTGGTTCATTCATTGTCATTCTCATAGGTGTAGTTTCCCTCTGGCCTTTATTTGAGGCCAGGTATTACCATATGTACGTATAGTTTCAATCGCATGAAGATTGGGACAGCTGTGTGATTTGTGTTAGGGGCATAGCCCAAGGGTTGTGGGTGTATATCAACAAATCCCAAGCAGTCGTGGTATAAGTGATGATCATTTGGGGTGCACTCACCTAATAGGTGAAAGAACTAACTGTGACCAGAAATCATCCCGTTTCTTTTATACAGTAGCATCTGAAGATCGATCATAGTTTTAATAGCGTGGGCTAATAGCCATCAGAATGTTATCCATACGTTAAAACATCATTAATATGTTACCATGCTTCAACACGCAATGTTAGAAAACTTGCAACTGTGGGATGGAGTTTATATTATTTATATTGTTGTCATTTTTGTACTAATTTAAGCCAACTAACTTCGTTATTGGGATAGTAAGTAAGTTATTATATTAAGTTAAGTACTTAGGACTGTAAGTTACTAACCAATTTCAACGTAGCAATACTGAGCAGTGGCGGATTTAGGGGGGTTTCAAGGTTTCCACGGAAACCCCCTTTGAAAAATGATTGCATAACAATTAAATGTTTTAATTATCGCGGCGTGCGTCTCGATCGAGATACTCTAATAGAGCAGTCACAGTAGCTACTAAAGTAGTGTGTAGGAAGTTATTTAATATATTTTATGTACTATTACTAAACTGTGACCTTTTTTTTTTGGTCTCACCTTACCAAACCAGACGATGTAGTGCAAACTTTTGCGTATCTCATGTCAATATATATCTCCACCTTCTAAACTGGAAACCCCCTTTATAAATTCCTAGATCCGCCACTGAATAGTACTGAGCTTTGCTGTTCCGTGGTCTGTTCAAAGGCTGATACTCGGTGGGTAGAAATACGCATCCACTATTGCCCAAACAATTATTTTGTGCCTTCATTATCCTTTAGGACCAACTAACTAGCTATCTTAGCAAATATACTCAACTTGGCAATCACTTCAAAAATGAGTCTCACAATACAAAGCTCTATGTCGCTCAATATAACGAGTCAAAGCGCATCGTTTCTTTACTGGCTGGGTATCAAAGTCATTGGAAAACCAATTTCCAGAACAATATGCGAGTTAAACCCCGAGCGGCGCCTTTGAATTCCCGCGCTAAAGTGGTATATATATTACATATATAATAGTTCTATAGCCTTAATTTTGTTGAGTACATTACAATAACTGTTTTTTGGTTGCCAGGAAATAATTTGTTGCTAACATGATGCACTGTAGGATATGAGTATATCAATGCATAATACTATCATTAAATATTTCCCTGTGAATCCCTGTGAAGGTGTAAGTGTAGTTTTGACTTTTTGTCAAAGCCGGGTTGGTAAAAGACCATTACCCAAAGGAGGTACGGTGTGGTTTATGTGAGCTACAGGGTATATAGAGAGCCTATTTTTGGAGTGTAATGCTAAGAACTATGTACCAATCACAAGGTTTTCTTATGCTAAATCCAGTGGTGTAATTCAATCCCAATGGTTTGAAGGTGATTTACATGGTCTATTGGAGACTTTGTCACATGATGAATAATTTCAAGTATGAAATGGAGGATAAGCAGCCACCAGAGAAGACAGCACTGCTAATAACAAAGTGAGGACTGCCCAGGGAATCTTAATTATAATCCTTCATATAACATCAAAACATTCTTTCCACAATTTAAAAATTCAAGAATGCAATTAGCATTAATTCTTTGTGATGGTGCTGATTTCATGAGCTATTAGTAATACCCTATAATCCATACTGAACTGTAATCACTTACAAGTCCTTTTTGGTGTTTTGTCATAATTGTTTAAGTTGGGTCCTAATACATAGTTAGGGTAAGCTGTTTGACATGCAGTGATCTATTTAATGGCAGTGTAGCCATATATAT
This sequence comes from Dysidea avara, assembly GCF_963678975.1. Classification (NCBI taxonomy): domain Eukaryota; kingdom Metazoa; phylum Porifera; class Demospongiae; order Dictyoceratida; family Dysideidae; genus Dysidea; species Dysidea avara. The sequence continues at coordinate 33,269,410 of NC_089277.1, forward strand.
ATACACTAGTCAGTGTATTATAGCATGTAACATGCTGTGGTTGATGTAGGTGGATTGTGGTACTTCAGTGAGTGTGAGTAAGGAAAATGAATGAAGTCAGATATGACATATATAAAATTAACAATGTGTATCAGTCCCCTGTCACTATCCAGCATTTTCCTGCAAGCTGTGAAACTTGATCATTGGTTTTCACAAAGTAGTTATCATACATAGCAATAAAATTAATCCCTCTTTAAAATATTTTAAAGTAACTTTAACCCGATGCACTGTTAAGCTGTAGGCCAGCTGTGGGCATGAACCTGGTTTTCTGAAATTGGATATAGGAAAACCACATGTCTGCGTGTAGTATGATTGTATGTTTGTCTGTCCACATCATGCTTGTGAACAAGTTTGAAAAGTTTCTATCTTAAAGGACACTTTGTTCAATGAATGAGCACCCGTGTGCATAAAGGTTAGCTTTCTTACACTTAATCATTCTCATTGTGATAACTTGAATGAGGATGGCTGATCTCTGAGAACATTGAATGGGGCTTTCCCTGTGTGCTGTGAAGCATTTTAACTAGAAATGGTGGGTGGACACACCCATCACAACTTGTAATGAACCGTTTACTGGCTAAATAATTTGCTTTAGAAAACAAGTCATGTAGTACACCTTTGCTGTGTTTGGAAACTACTTGACAATGAGGCGGCCACTATAGAGAAGTGGTTAAGAAGGTGGCCACTACATACCGAGGTGATTAAGGAGGTGGCTGCTGAGTGAGCCATTCATGTCAATGTCTGTGAATACATCTCAGATCCAGCTGCCAAGTAAATTTAGGCAGTAGGTGCGTGTGTGGTGGCTACAGCTCTTCTATGCAAACATGAGTTCACTTTTCGTTGAGATTGTTTTGTTACTACTACACTATTCTGCTTGTCAAATTAATTTAACAGTAAAGGTACTTTGCATTGAAGGATTAGATGACTTAATATTTTCAACATTTAAAATTTACTGTTACAGGACTGTGTATTTTGCAACATGCACATTTTACTTTGCATGTACAGTGTATAAGGTCTGTTTGTATCTACATTAGACGTAAAATTATTCTGATGGGACTGCAAAGACAAGATGCTTATACATATTGAACTAGGTAAGCTACATACATGCAGTGGTTACAGATATACGAATATTTCTACTTATAGGAGAAACAGAAAACGGTGATTCAACATTGCTGTATACATCTGAGAACAATTATAGTGCTACTTTGACATTTACAGTGTGAATGTTGTGTCTGTATTGTGTTATTGTAAACTGTTTACACATCGTGGTTGTTTTTATTCCTCACATTAGTCATAAGTCATTGCATTATGTTTATGAGTACGCAGTAAGGATCCAAAGGCAGTGTATGTGCTTACTGGAGATCCAGGCCTAAGGCTTGTTTGGAGACCTAGTATGGTGAAGTGTCAACTGATATCACTGATGCCCTTTCCACATGTGTCAGCATAAAAGTTCCATGCTCCATGGCCGTGCATGGGTAGTCAGTGGTAGTATGTGGCATTGTTGTGACTATGGAAAGGTGGAATGACGTGATTGATGCACCACAAAGCTAAGCAATTTACTAGCAACATACCAAATGTGACCGGATCTGCAAAAGAGGGTCTTTCACACACATCTAGTTTGCCAACTTTGGCAATTCAATGGAAAGAGTTATTGACTTGAAATTTGGTCAGAAGTGAGCACCAACGTAGCTGAATATACATGGTGAAAGTTTCAGGATAATAATTATGTTACTTGAACACTATGTTATGGTCTCCCAAGTTTACGGAATTGGATGTGTGGAAGACCCTTTTTCCTAAATCCGGTTACAAATAGTGTTTTTTATAACTCTTTCACAAAGCTTTCTGAAATAATGTTGAAGATGTGCACAATTACACATACAACAACTGTTGTAAATTACGCTACTCTTGAAAATTAAATACATTATAGCTAACTATATATAACAGATCTAGGTACAGATAAACTCAGGGGAAGTATCATCATTTAAATGCATATAAAAATTTTATATAATACAGATATTTACACTATCCGTATCCTGGCCTTTCAGTTTCAGTATAAGGCTGGTAATTTATACAGGAGCATGTATGGATTATTAACCAACTGGTCTAAAGCATTTTTTTAGTCTTACTTTTTTAGTTAATTTTATCTAATTAAAAGTATACCTTCCCCTAGCAGCATACTCTTTGCATACTTGCATAAAGTTAGGCTGAAAAGATGGATGACTCATTGTAGTGCATGAATTACTGATATGTAATTCTATTGTAGCTATATAATAGACCAGTATGTCACCGACCTGTTTACGATAGACTCAAATAAGCACACTTCTTCAAGTGTATGACATTTAATGTAACTTTGTTTACTCTTTCTAATATGCATGTTTTGATTTACATACATGGATAGACTCAATCAATATCATACATGAAGTGATACAAGCAATCAGTGAAACGATTGTTTTATTAGAAAGTTTAAGTTAAAATACATAATGGCACAGATCCCAGATTATCCCCAGACACGTATGGACTCTTCCATAATTATAGCCATTGATTTCTTTAACAGGTATATTATAATAATATTATTGTATATAGACCATCATTATTATAATAGTACAGTTCGTATAACAATGCATTATAGTTTGCAACTACTGTAACCGTGCTTGCAACAGCACACGTAAAGAGTTATAGGTTATAAAGCTATATAATTACTATATATATATAGGCAGTAATAAGCCCATGCATGTGTGGTTACTACAATATACAATTACATACACACTCAGTGTTGCAATGTTGTGTTTAAGATACATAATAATATATATATACAAGTAGAAGCAAAAATTTGTAATTTTACATTCGATTAGGGATCATAGTAATAAAAAGTAAAGAAACAAGGTGGTTGCCTATATATGCCTGCAAATGTACTAGTGGACATTTAATCCGTAATTCAGTCTTCAGAACCTCTGTTGTACAGCTATATACTGAATTAGGGATTAAATGTCCACTAGTACATTTGCAGGCATATATAGGCAACCACCTTGTTTCTTTACTTTTTATTACTATGATCCCTAATCGAATGTAAAATTACAAATTTTTGCTTCTACTTGTTTGTTTACTTTTTTTAAAACCATAATTAGCTATAATTTGAAATTGCAGAGTATAGGGATATAACACTTGTTATATTGTTTTACTGAAATTTAATATCATGCCTGCACCATGCACTTATTTATGTACTATATGCTCCCTACTCCAGTTTAAAATTTCTAATTTTCTTAACATATTTGTTTGAAAACTTTTTTGTAACATAAATTTTATCTCTGCAGGGGGATCGAGCTATACAGGCATACAGATTATGGAATGTTACCCTGCGATGCTGTGCATATTACATATGTAGAGATCATCAAGTCAGAACATGCACGTGCATGTGTTGTGATATTATAGTATGCATTAATGCGTAGCAGTGAAATGCAGCATAAAATAACCACATGCATGCAGTAGCTTTATAGTGGAGGCTTAAGTAATTAAAGCTATAAGAAAGTGTTGATAGTGACATTATGTGCAATTATAATAGCTATAGTTTGGCTTCAATCATATATATCAGTCATTATGCATATTTTATCTGATAAGTGTTAAAAGGACAAAAGCATGTGAACTCAGCAAAATTTATTTAGTACAATAATAATTAATTACAAATGATTGATCTTTTCTATAAAATTCATCATCATATTTCATCATTGTTTCAGCATGCTCTCTTCTGTCTGTTCTCCCTCTAGTCCCTCCTCTGTAGCCTCTACCTCCTCCTCTATAGCCATCCTGCATATCATTAATTGGTTTGTATGCTCCTCTTCCTCTAGCGCCACCTCCCTTGCCTCTAAATCTGTCACTTCCCCTGCCTCTGCCACCACCTCGTCTTCCTCTGCCAGTATCTATTCTTCCTCTGCCACCACCTCCACTGCCTCTTCCAATATCTACTCTTCCTACATCATCACTGTCTGCTTCTTCACTGTGTTTTCTTTTCAAGCCTTTATAATCAAATACTTGCTACGATATTTATATCACTCACGCGACTAATAATGTCAAGAGTCGGCCTGACACTCCACTCTAAATCTAGACGCGCGTGCTTATAGATTGCACGTGTTACTCGTGTATTCTAACATTTTAGTTCAATAGTGGAAAAGCTTGTCAAAACGCGCGCCTCAGCAGTCGATTAGTTCAAAGATATTTTTAGAGGCGCGTAAGTACCTTGTACGCGCCTCTGATATCTATGATTAGTGTAAGGCGAATGCACTCTGTTTTCAGCTACCAACGAGGCTAATGGTATGTTAAACACCTACATAACATTTCAAGCAAAGAGTAGTGCAAGAAACGCCTGAGTAATTTTAAATCTTGCACTGAAGCCATAACGCTCGCACTGAAGCCATTACGCGTACCGCAAATCGTCACCCACGTAGTACTGGAGTAAGGAAATGGGTACAAAGGATCTTTTAGGAGGACAAAGGTAGCACCATGACACATGCATTGTAGCTGCTGCGGTTAGCGAAAAGGCACGTCTCGGGCCGAAGCGACGTTGAACAGTGAAGAAATCAGGCCTGTAGCCTTAGCCGTTATCGAGTTACGCTTGTCTGAAGGCATTAGTTAGTAAGTCAGTCAGTCAGTCAGCAGAAAATTCTGTTAAATACGAATTTTTTTAAATTTCATAGCAACTTGGCGGAACGTTCTAGCGTTGATCTGAAGACATTTTTGAGCTTGGCTATGCCTAACCAATACTGCTAATCTGTCAGAAAGTTAATATTAGCTGGTTTTAGGGTGATATTTATTGGGCAAGAAATCCCAAACCTTGTGGATCCCTAATATACAGTTACTATCGTACTGTAGATCTGAAGACATTTTTGAGCTTGGCTATGCCTAACCAATACTGCTAATCTGTCAGAAACTTAATATTAGCTGGTTTTAGGGTGATATTTATTGGGCAAGAAATCCCAAACCTTGTGGATCCCTAATATACAGTTACTATCGTACTGTATGATATAATATGAAGTTCACCATTGATAACCATAGGCGGCGGAAAGGGGGGGTAGGGGGCTAAAGCCCCCTTTGGTCTGCTGAGGGGGGGCTTAGCCCCCCCTCAGAATGATATCACACCGAAATTATCTTTCTTGAAGACCGTGATAAAGATCGAGATACTCTAATAGAACAGTCACTCTAATAAAGTATTCAGTGTGTAGCGAGCTATGTAAGGATTTTTATGTAGTTTATCAGCTAGAAATGGTAGCTGGTGAGGTGGAAAACTCTTGTCAGTTGGTTGTGATCTTTTTTTTTTTTTTTTTTTTTGAAATAAGTCTGGGTCAGCCCAGCGGAGCCCCCCCCTCATATCAACTACTTCCTCCGCCGCTGTTGATAACAATATAATATATTTAGTTAAGATCTGCCAACAGCTTCAGAATACATGCATTATAATGCATAATACCTTATGATAAAATACTATATTCACTTAAGTGATTACATTAAGGTTATAAGCATATATATAATATTATGTACTATACACTCTGCATATTATATAGTTACAGTGCGTGATATACTTGTACACAGTACATGCTATTCAACTTGCAATCACTCTTATAAAACAAACATAATATTATCTGCCCACATTGTTGTTCCAGTATATTGCAACATAAGAGATCTATTATATTTGAAACAGTATACAACTATGGCATGTATTGGTTTAATTTACACCAATATAAATACACTTCTATTACATGTACACTGCACAGATATGTACACACAGAACGCTTATATGCAACATTGTAACTGCTGTATTGCTGTTTGATGCAGTGCTGCTGTATAAGAGTCCTTTTCCAGTCTCCTTAGAATGACCTGTTAGTTATATTTAGTTAGTATTTATATTTAGTTAGTTAGTTATACTGTTTCTAATAAAATCCTTAAAGTCACCCACTGATAATTTTAACATCTACAACTACATTACTTTTGCAAGAGGCAACACCAGATCTGGGATTAACCAAAAACTGAATCATCCAAGGACATCATCAGTAACACAACATCATTTGTGACTGGATTTGCGAAAAGGTACCTTTTCCACACATTTGACATACCAGCTAATAAAAGATGCAACACTTGACTTCTTATACTGATTAACTTGCTCTTAGTATCAAAATGTAGCCAGATACTGTAGCTACATTTATTGACAATTTCAAGCAATTATATGCCATGATCAAAAAGTTATGAAGCTTTAAAGTTCAGAAAATGGGTCAAATTTTGTGTGTGAAAAAGGTACCTTTTCGCAAATCCAGTCACATTTTTACTTTAACAGGATAGCCAGACTATACAATTACTTACCAGTCATTGATCTTTCACTATCTACCAACACAATTAAATATCGTTTAACTAACTACTTATGGTCGCATTTTACTAATAACTTCAACCCTGAGAAAGCTTGTACATTTCACCTTTTGTGCCCTTGCCACCGCTGCTCTAGAGCGCCAATTTCTACCAATTTTAACAATCTCTAGCTATCTATTGTAATTATAAGTAACTAACAGTTGTAATTATTAGTTATTGCTCTGTATTGTATGTATGTTTCTTTGGCAGTGGGTATCTATTACCCACTGACCTTTAATGCAGTCCTGAACTGCATTAAAAAGTATTAAAATAATAAATAATAATATTTAATGGCATACTCAACTGCACTGTATATAAACTATAGCTTACCTATGTAACAAGCATCGATGGCCTGCATCACTAAACTGTTGAAATCCCATCATGTCACAACATTTTTTAATCTATTAAATAAAATCATGTGGGTCACTAACATTCACTACCATGAATAAATTGAATATAGACATGCAGTTACTACATATGAACACAATACATGTACAGATATACATGCACAGTACGGGACATTTTATTTAACATTTGACTTTCAAAATGGAAACATCATGCAGGATTTTAAACTTATGAGTTGTCTAAATTATATGTGCAGCCCGTTGGGATAACTAGCTACTTTTCTCTGTACTGTAACTATTTTACAACAATGGTTACATATAGTATCTAGTAATCATGCATTAAAGCCAAAACACCTACCCGGGCAATTGAAAGCAGTGGAAATGGAAACTGGAAACAGAAAATAGAAACCGGAAAAGGTCAAATCTTCAATACATGTATTCACTAGGATAAAACCATTGCTTAGTCACCACCACTCAAAGATCACCTCGTTACAAAGACTATCTCTGTACAAAGACCACATTGTAATTAGGTCTCAAAGATGCCACCTCTTTACAAAAACTGAATGTGATAATGAATTTGTATACAATTACATATATTCATCATGATCCCAACCCATTACTGTAGTCAGGTATATTCCAGGACCTTTACTTATAATGTGTAAAATATGTATATACGCCTCAGAAAATTAATGGTGTATCTCCTTTTATGACCCCATGGTAAAGTTAATATTATCCTCCATATTTTGGTCTGATCAGACCATCTGTACCATAAATCAGTTGATCGGTTTGTAATGGATATTCATTCTCATAAAGTGTTGTAAACTATAACTGTATCAAAGAAATGCAGTCTCAAAAGATGACCATAAGTACCTATCATTTTCTAGGTGTGTTAGTGAACAAGTCATGCAATACATGTTTGTAGCTTAGCTATGACATCTTAAGAAGTGGTCTTTGTAAAGAGGTGGTTATTGTAAGGACTAAGGAGGTAGTCACTGTAATGTTCTTGTATATAAGTGTGCCATTGTCATCTTGTACAGAGGTGGTTTTTGTAATGAGGCGGTCTTTAGGAGGTGGCCACTAAGTAAGTGTTTTACCCTAATACACATTTCATGAAGATTTGACTTTTTCCGCTTTCCATTTCCATTGCATACAGTTTATTCTTCACCTGGATGAAATGGTAACAACCAAGGATATGAAACTAACTAGTAACCTGATTTCTAGTTAGCTAACTTTACAAAAAGTAAGCTGCATGGGATATAAGGAATTAGTTAATATTTCTACCCCTATACCAAGTTTTTACTGCTGGAATCAATATTTTTCGTAAAAGTTTCAGGTTATATGTATGCCAGCCAATTTCACTTGGTAAACAAATGGCATATACTTGCTGATGACTGTCTTACACATCCTAAAATTGAAATAAAGTCTATCTGCTTCAGTTTATAAGAAATGCCTCAGGGGCGTAGGGAGGGGGGGTTCCGGGGGGTCAGGAACCCCCCTGTAAAATTTAGACTTCTGCAAGCAGGATCCTGACACCATTTAGTGTGGCAGGACAAAATGAGTGAGCAATATAGTGTAATGGCACAGCACAACAATTGATAAAACTTACATTCATATCTCAGGGAAGGATTTACAGAGGTAACATGAGCCCTCTTCAAAACTTGTTAAAAAGATCGATATACTCTAATAGAGCAGTCAGGTATATACTCTAATAGATCAGTCAGGTATACTCTAATAGAACATGCATGTAAATATCCATGTCCATATGAAGTTTTCAGACATTCCAACATTAAATGCAAAACTTAGCATGACCTTATACTGCTATAGCTTTGGCGTGCAGTGTTTAAAGATATAGAGCTCCAGTAATTTATCACTTGTGTTATGCAAAATGAATCCATGCTATGCATGCATATTTGTATAGTTACATTGTTTTGATTGTCATTTGTATCAGTGGATTCATGGCTCCTATACCACAGTGAGATATAACCATCACTTACAGATTACTATATATATATATATGTGTCTCTATGTGTTATGCTGTCTGTTTCTACTAGATGGCTTTATCTAGTACTACCTTCATCCCAGGGGCACTTAATGCATCATAATTAATGTAAAGCTTCTTCAAAACAAAAGGCCTTTAGGTCACTTGTGATTCCTATTCTGGATTATGCAAGTACTGCGTGGAATCCACACACTCATAAAAACTCCATTGCCCTTGAACGAGTACAAAACCATGGTTCTCGCTGGATTTGTGGAAGCAGATTTTGTCCTAGGACCTATAAATGGTCTAAATCATCTGAGGAATGCTGTACAGAGCTATCATGGCCATCTCTTTCCACCCGACGTAAACATCTGTCATTGACAATTATCTATGATATTCTTCACCATCATATATCTCTAAAGTTTAGCAATTACTTCACTTTTTCTTCTGCTGCCTCTACCAGATCACACTCATTGTCTATTCTATGCAAGCAGTCCTCCATAAACTCTTACCATTACTCCTTTTTTGTGAACAGTGTTTTTTGGTGGAACTCCATCCCATTTGACATTCTGTCAACTACACGCCGCACTACTTTTAGGCGAATGTTATACAATTTTTGTTTCTGATTGAGTCATGTATGTTTTTAATGTAGGCTTTTATTTCAATGTACTGTTGTAATGTATCCTTAGTTGTTTGGTTTTGTATTGTATTGTTTTTGTAGGTGGTACTCATATAGGCATATTTGCCTTTTGTATTCACCTTACCTTTTGGTTAAACTAATAAAAATAAAATAAATAAATAATGTACTTTTTGCATAAAATATAGCAATTTGCTGAGTTTTGATTTATTAAAATATTGAAAGTCTCTCAGCGGCTGGGGGCTGCGCCCCCAGACCCCTGCTTCTAGTAACTCAATGCTGGTGCTGGAACCCCCCTTCAAAAAATCCTGGCTACGCCCCTGGTGCCTCCATGCAGACAATATCATATACACCAGACTATATAGTACGTTCGCGTTGAGCTGAACCCTGGGTTGGTGATTAAGAAGCCATACAAGATCAAAGGCTTTAAACATGATGTTCATGACGCATTTATTCGTAAGCTCATGTTACGGGCGCGCACTTAATTGTCGAAAATATGGCGTCCAGTGCAGCGTTAGTGAGTGCGGAGCGAAACCCTCTTGGAAAGAGGTTAAACAGCCAAACAAAGTTTCTACTCATGAAGCTATGGACCTACTTCGAGCAAGAAGCGAACAAGTCTAAAGTTTCCGTCAATGTGAAGCAGAGAATCTCTAAGGCCACTGGTATTAAATATCTTTGCAGCTGGGTTTGGTATTGATTTCGCCACGTAGGGATTTCAGAGTCATCTATTGTAAGAGTGAGGATGGAGTACCGCAAGAAAGGCGGGTTTTCTACGCCAAGAAAAAGGTACAAAAGTAGTTTGCAGGAGGCTACTCTATTCATCTAATCGTCACTGCAGGTACAAACGTTCACGAATCCGTGTCGATGCAGACAGTTTCGACCGGGATGCAATCAGACGGAAAATACATTCGTTATACGACAAGAAAGAAAATCTATCACTGTCGAAGATTTTGGTGGGTGAATTTGAACGCTCGAGCCTTTGGTTTTGTTACTCCGTCTACAGTCAAAACTCCAGAATGATGGTGTTTTCTCCGGGGGAAGAACATCACTTAGAAGGGTATTGAAGGATATGGGATTCAAGCATAGAACGATTAATGACAAGAGGTTAGTATTGTACCAGTTTGTGTGTTTTAATTTTACTACACATACATGCAGGGTATACTATGAGCAGCCCCGTATAGTCCATCAGCGTCATAAATATTTGAGACGAATGAGGCGCAACAGAACTGAAGGGAAACCAGTGGTGTACTTGGATGAGACTTGGGCCAATGCGCATGATGGAAAATCCAGAGCCTGGGTAGAGGCTGATAAGACTACTGGGGGGACTATAGGAGGAGTCAGGTTGGTTAAATAGCTTTCAAAAGTATGCTTGTTTAACCTAATTTATACATAGCAAGCCATCAGGTAAAGGAGAGCGCCTTATTATCTTACATGCTGGAGGCAAAGATGGATGGGTTCCCGGTAATTTTCTATGATGTGAAGTATCCAGTAAACACAGTTGTTCTTTCAGGTTGTGATTGGGTTTTTAAAGCCAAGAAAGGATCTGCAGCTGATTACCATCAAGAAATGAATGCAGAGAATTTTGAAAGGTGGTTTAAAGAAAAGTTACTTCCAGCATTACCAGCCAATTGTCTGATTGTAATGGACAATGCCAGTTACCATAGGTAGGTATTAGATTTGTCAACTGTAAACATTACTGTGTTAACTGCAGTCGCCACTTGGAGGAGCAACCAAAGCAAAAGTGGCAAAAAGCACAGCTGAAAGAGTGGTTAAATAAGAAACGTAAGGCAGTGTGTATATACTGTCACTGTTTCAGTATGTGACTGTATGATGATTCACAGGTATAGCATATCCAGAAAGTTCACTGAAAAGAGATCTGTGGGAAATCATCAAACGAGCAAAAACTCCTGCAAGATATGCTATAGATGAGATAGCTGGAAGTAAAGGTATGTTAAGTGTATACATTGTGGCTCTGACATTTTTCTGGTATGGCTTTTTTCTGGTATACTGTTGTGATCCCAGTTCTTTCGGCTAACATAATAATAGGCCATGAAGTAGTCAGACTACCAGTTGCACACTGTGAACTGAATCCTATTGAGATGGCCTGGAGTCAAGTGAAGGGACACGTAAAGCGGAACAACAAGAGGTATATCAACATTGTTATGGACATTGTTATAGTTTGGCATCTATTTAGGTTTACTTTGACTGAAGTTAAGGAACTGGTTTATCAAGGATTTGAGGCTAGAGGTGGCAATCTTTGATAAAGCACGTTCAAGAAGAAGTCGAAGATCATTACTGGGAACAGGATGGACTTCATGAGGAACTTCTAGAACGATTCCTCATTCATGTCAGCAGTGATAGTAGCGATAGTGAAGATGGTGATGGTGGTGATGGTGGTATTAATGACTCCTCCACCACCAGCAACAGTGAGTCCGAGTCTTCTTCTGAGCCTACTTCATCTGATGTAAGATTGTTTGATATTTACAATACTAGTGTTACAACTTGTATGTTGTTCTCCAGGAGTCATCGGATGGCTGGGATTGAACTCTGCAAAGTACATGAAAAAAAACAACAGATGAAGTGTAAGTGCATGCACTTTCAAAGTTATTGTTACTTTATTATGCTTGCAGAAGGTGAACATACCAGACATTGTGTATATTGATCAGTACAGGAGTGTTTAAAAGTCACTAAAGGTATTATAGGTCCAAATGCATACAAACAGTATTTCATTTAGTGAAACTTTCTGTAGAGTTCTGTGGGAATGTGACTTTGAGAACCAGGTGCTGATTTGAAACGGCTTGTATGGCATGTGCACAAAGTGATGGGAAAAGGATTAAAATGACAAATTGACTAGATGGGAATAGGAGAGAATAAGCAGCTGTGTGGTAAATGTGAAGTTAAAAACATGTTGTTTGCCTCACTTGCAGGTACACCTATGCTGGATAAAAGTACTTGAGCTGTTATAATTTGGGTTTTTACTCTTAATGGCTGAAAGAGGTTTTTCCCCTGAAGATAAGTGGGCCACTTACCTTCTAAATACAATGCAACAGTGGCCCCAGCTCTTCTACTCACGCAACTCTGTTTTACACACACAAAAACTGTTTATTTTTTCTTGCAAAAGTGTATTACAGCCTCTTACATAACAGATGGTGATATCATGCGTGTTGAGGGCGGGAGTGTGACGTCTGGCTTCGCCACAAACATGTGTCAACATGAATATCAAAGGGCCGCGCTTTAGAGGCTTCCCCATTGAAAATGTATGGAGAAACTTTGCAGTGTCATAACTAGAGTGTCTTACATTCGAATGAAGCGCTTTTAATATATTTTTAGCGGATTGAGAAGCGCTACGTATCGAGCAATACAGGAGGCCCGTGCGATGTAGCAATCGTAAGTTATTAATCGTTTTTGAGGGTTCAGCTCAACGCGAACGTACTATAGGTAGTCCAAAAGATAGTATGTTTTAATTCTTGAGTATATACATTTCTCACAGAGTTTGGAATAGCAAGATGACTAGTCTATTGTGGCCACGTGTACACAAACTACTGTGGAATTGTGGTCGCAACTGTAGTCACACCAACTCAGCATTTGCTTTTGATATTTGTAGTGAAACTCAGTACTTGTCATACAGATCTTACAACATACAAATATAAAATTTTTGGATGTATTTACCCATTCACTTGACTGGACTTTTGGATTGCTGGACTAGAATACTGGGCTGGATTACTAAAATGGATTACTGGACTCACATTGAGTTTGCTCAAGTACCTTTTCAACTATTATGCATCACTAGCAATATACAGACATATTAAAAATAAGAAATAGGGATCGCTGAAAAAAGCCATGAAACAAGAAGGGATCGCTGGGGTGGTAATGTAAACCACAAATCCCTATTTTGACTTTTTATGCTCAAATGGAGCATTTATAGAGAGTCAAAATAGGGATTTTGGTTTACATTACCACCCCAGCGATCCCTTCTTGTTTCGTGGCTTTTTTCAGCGATCCCTATTTCTTATTTTAAATTTTTAATATGTCTAGTTTGTGTACTTTTTTCCAAATCCATTTATGGATTATAAGTTAATTGGCACATTAGTGTAGTAAGCTAACAGAGATTCCTTGGTTTAAAAGGCTAACTCATTAGATATGTTAATACAATATTAATTTTGCAATCTATGATAAAGACTGTATTTTCATCCTGATTCATTTGTATACACACACAAAATATAAGGCAGGATACGGCATTAATTCCTAGTCTATACTCAGTGTTTGAGCCATCATCGTCACACTTGGTGCCATCGCTGAAAACACACTGCTATATGAGCTACATGTTCCTACCTTTCAGAAGAATTACTGATTGTGCACCTATCATACAGGAGACAGCGTTGATGGCAGCACAGGAGACTTGAAGAAGAACAAGATGTCTTAGGTGTTTATTCTAACAGAAGGACAAGAATGAAACTCTATGATACAAGTTATAAGAATGGTAACTGTTAGTGTTATAATTCCTGTAGAGTCCATCATAAATTTTCACGTGATATAACGATGCATACATCAAGCACGTACATTATAGGTGTAGAGTTGTCTAGCAGAATAGGTAGTGAAGAGATAGCTATACATTGTAGCTGTTACTCTAAGTAGTAGTGCTATTATTGTAGCGATGACGCTTTACAACACTTTTGTATAAATGCATGTATGAACAGGGCTGAATACAGCAGCAACATTGTGAGTTGGTATTAATCAAGCTAAATAGGAGATGGCTAGGCATGGCCGAAAAGTCTTCCTATGCCGGTGTCTGTATGTACAAATCACAATATCACTACCAGTGGCCAGTGGCGTAGCCAGTCTTACATGATTACCAGGGATTTGGCAGTCATTACCCATACATGCAGGAGTACTTTAAACTGGCATATTGAGTTCCAATTGCCAGGACTTAGACTGGGCTCTAGCCCTGGAAAGCCTGCTAGCAACAGTGTGTCACAAAGTGGAACACCATAGGTATAGTCAGCAAAGTCTGGTTAGCATGCATGTGGTCATGGCTAAATGTTTGCAACTGTCAATGTCACTAGCTGATCAGAGAGTGTGCTAGAATATGTACACAGTAGCTAGTTACAGTGACATAAGCACAGTAGAACACAATCCTCCCATATAAGACTGTCAGGCTTCACACTCTGTAAGTTGTTTATGACATGGATACCATATGGGAGGGTTGTTGATGATATGTGGTTAGACCACAAAACATTTTTAAATGGTAGGGTTGTAATAAACACCCCACCCAACCTTTTTTGCGTGTGAAAAGCAGCCATGATATCAGCGCTACCATTTACCTTCCACCTATAATGGACAAACAAAGCACTCACTGTGATGGCTAGGAAGAATAAACTGGATGCGCGCTTAAACGGTTTCTCGTAGCGAAGACGGGCAGCTCGCTAGAGACCCTATTATGGCGATCTTGTAAGGTAAAAGAGTGCTGCACAACTTCAATCTGCCTTATAAAGACTATAGTCGAACAATACGCATCACAAGACCCCGTAATTTTGTTCTTCTACGGCTTCTTCCATATACGGAACAGCAGGCAATGGCGAAGAAGAACTTAGAAATTTATCGAGGTGGAGGCCGGTTAGCATCTGTGGAGTAGAAATTTATCGAGGTGGAGGCCTGTTAGCGATCTGTGGAGTACGGGTTAATTAATGGGTCATGGATACGCGGAAGGACTCAGTGACTAAGGCTGTGTAGTTTTTATCGCGAAAAAATGGAAGCCTCGGGCTGTACACGAGTGAAACAAAATAATAATGAATAATAATATGAACAATTCGCGTAAAATTCGCAATTTTTGAATGTTTCTAAATTTCGTCTAGACCATTTTTACTGCTACACCACCATTTGTTTGAGTTCAGTGTTTGATAATAAGCCATCTGAGTGTTGTTTTGTGCTCGAGTCTGCTTTCTAAGGCTGGTTTTAGGTGACTGCTCTATTAGGATTTTCAAAAATTCCACTGCGATCCCTATTATGAACCCACTATCGTGGTTCATGATGTACACCACATTCTCAGTCTCGCATATTAGAGGCACATACAAACTGTAGTCTTGTCTATTCAACAGTACGAGTGCATAATTAAGAGTTTGAACTCACTAAATGTACATAGTTTTCACTAATATCTACAGCCTTACCTGCATGCCTGTCAGATAGAGTGAGCGTGTGTGTGTGCGTGCGTGCGTGCGCGTGTGTGTGTGCATGTGTGTATTACCAGGCCAAGTGGCTAGAGCATCAACCTGGTAATGGAAGATTAAGGTTCTAGGTTTGATGCCTGGTTACACCAATTGATATTTTGGCATTTCCTTGAGCAAGAAATTTTACTCACATTACTCCAGTCTACTCAGCTGTTCAATGGGGACCTGGTGGCCTGGTGTCACTGGGGAAGCAGCTCACCCAGCTGTAACATCAAAATGGGTATCTAGTAAACTGGGGAAGCAAATGCCAACCGTCCATGTATCACATAGTGGGTAAAAGTCCATATGGGACTTCAGGTGCCCATACCTTCACCTGTGAGACATGGTACAACCTTCTATAGGTTACTAGTCCTGTGAAAGTCTTTGAGATACTTGTAGGTAGTGCATCAAAACTTTTTGATGGGATGTTTGGGCTTGACTGCACCTACCTATGTACCAGTATACCATCCATACCTGATAAATTTCTGAAAATGCTCTTTGTTTTCTAGCTTGAAATTACAATCTATTATATATGATTTTCATGATATCAACATTTGTATACAGCTACAATATCGTGTTATTATACTGGATATTGGTATATCAATGATTACAATTTGTGCAAAAAGATTGAAGGTATAAATGTTGGAGTATGTTGTGGAAGAAAAACTGGAAAATATTTTATAACATAAACATGTTTCTTGCACAACAAAAAGCTAAGCAAAAGTAAGCAGTGGTGCTATAATATGGTGTAGTATAACATTGCAATAAAGATGGTTCAAGGCTTCCTCTTTATCGTGGTCCATTTATATGCTAAGGGATACTTTGAGACCATTACTAAATGTCTAGACTCCGGATTTTACAGGTGTCCACATATGATTAAGTGTCTATTATTATTAACATTATTAACAGGTTTCACTGTTAATTGATAATCAAACAACAAAATGATTTGTTACGTGGAAACCTGTTAATGCCGACAGTTGGGAGGCCCCAACTTCACCCGTAAAGTGATCTGGAAAACCAGTACGTTTAATTATCAGGATACTTTGTGCTATATCACTCATGAGCTTGGGGAGAATGATGTATTAAAGTCTGGTACTACTTTGACAGTGATGTATACAGCATGCATTAATTTTGTGCATGGAAAGTTACTTAAACACCTGATTTAAACTAGCTAATGGTCTGCTGTGATGTAAATTTACTGTACTTATCATTTGACATGAAAGACAGGTTCATGTTTGTGGCTACCTGTTTGTGTATAATACAGTATATCGATTTTAGGTGGTTTCTAAATGTTCTAAGGCAAATAGTCTGGATGTGGATGGCAAAGTATGGAGGATTTTTTGGGAATTTTTTTTAGGCTTGCAAGGTTAGTAAACAGACAGAAGTGCCAATAATTGAAGCATTAATCATAATGGAGTGCCGATAATTGAAAATCGTTTGTCAGTACTTACACGTCTGTAACTATGCATCAGATTAAGGCATGTGCTTGTAACCAGAGTATTTTGTTGAGGCACTTTAAACGTGTCTGATGATATAAAGTTTTAATTTGTGTGATGTTCCTGCCATAAGTTACGAGGTTACGCTATACATACAAATTTTTGAGGTACAGTATGTAATTTTCAGGATTGATGAATTTCAGAATTTTTGTGGTTTTATTTTTGAGGATCAGTCATTCTCACTGAGGTTATCTATTAGAAAGCATAGAGCTAACCTTGATAAATGCTAATTTTCAGGATGAAAATGCCACGGAAAACAACTGTGAAATCCACAAAAATTAAGTCCCTTGAAAATTTGGATGTGTACGGTAACCATGGAATGTACATTTCTGTTAATTCATCCTTAAATACGCAACCCCAAATGTATGGCATATGGCACGCGATTACAAATGATGAAAACCAAGTTAACTTTAACTGTTTAGTCATTAGGCCAGGTGTGCAAACCTGGAGCTGTTGGAACCACAATTACAACAAAAGCAAGGCTAGGAAATTCCCTCACCTTGTCTTATCTACAAATTCACAAAAGGGGTACTGATATTAGCGACATCACCAACAGATGTTGTGTTATCAGTAGAGACCAGTCTATTTTGCTTTTTTTCCACCTATTTTTCTTTCCAGCAATTCTTTTATTTTTCACCTATATATTATGCTCCATATTTTGCTCAAGAATTATAAATTTTGCTCAGCACTGATCTTTGTTAATTGAATATTTCCAATTGCAAAGCTACAGTTTTGCCTTAAAGTGACTGTTCTATTAGAGTATCTCGATCAGCAATTACTTCTAACATGTAAAGCAAGAAGCTAGCTAATATTGCTTAACATGTGTGACTGTTTTATTAGGGTATCTTGATTGTCACTTGTTGTTCCTGTAACAATTAGCTATGCATTGTCGATATTTTAGCACGTCTGACTGTTCTATTAGAGTATCTCAATCTTTTATGCAATTTTTATGTCCACTTCACAAAAATTGCACCTATTATGCCAGCATTTTGCTCATTGCTTTTACCCAACCATTATGCCAAAAATTTTGCTGGCGAAATCGACGGGTCCCTAGTTATCAGGCCCACAATAAGGATTTCAGCAGCATGCACACACTTACTGAAAGCAAACTTATATGATTTTTGCTGACTAGAAAAAACAAAAGTGTAGGAGCTGCTACTTTACATATGCAGAATCATAGCCATGGTTACCTATTTATGTTAACAGTTTTGATTCATTCCACAGCTGCAGGGTATCATGTATGTTTTTACATTTACTGTTGGTAGTATTTAAAAGCATATAGCATATATAGTTGCTGCTTATTGAATAACTTCTGTGCTGCTCACAATCATTGGCAGCACATAGTGTGTTTAACATCATCGAAGATGTATCAAAGTTTAAGCATCAGCAGACATTTCACTGTGATTACAAAGATGCTTTTCTCACAGTTGTTGGTAGCACGTACCAAAAAGTTGTTATACTATGTTACAAAGGCAAGCATACAAAATCATAAAATAATCAGTGGTCAAGAAACAATTAAGCCACAGGTCAAACACAATAAGCACTGCAAGTCACAAGTCAATGAGAAATTTCGCTTGGTCAAGACTTTGACCGTGGTTGCAGATCTATATCTGCAGCACTTCCTTACATGACACCACCTTGTGCATCTAGCATGTTAGAAATGCAGGTCACATCAATATTATACAAGTAAACGAAAAAATTTGGAATTTTCAACTAGAGTAGGGACCATAGCACATTGATAAAAAGTACTGAAACAAGTTGGAGTAGTCCATGATATTAAATCACTGTAAAACAATAAGAAGTGTTATATCCCTACTGTGCTCAAGATACCATAACGGAAATGCACAGTACACTTCTTATTGTTTTACAGTGATTTAATATCATGGACCACTCCAACTTGTTTCAGTACTTTTTATCAATGTGCTATGGTCCCTACTCTAGTTGAAAATTCCAAATTTTTTCGTGTACTTGTTTGTTAACTTTTTTTGTAAATAATTTTATTATGACTGGTGAACCCACGCATACCGCATCTGAAAAGGTACCGCGCGCCCCAGCTATATCAATTATCGTGTGAAAAGTGAGGTATCCATTACGGTTCATTGTCAGCTATGTTCAACCCGTTACACAACATTTCGAATCAAGAACTGTTCGAAAAGCACCTCCACAATCCACGCATACCAAAAGAAATCGTGCCGCGCGCCCCAATCATTAATTATCGTCTGAAAAGTGAAGTATACATTACGCTTCGCTGTCGGCTATGTTCAACCCATTACACAGCAGTACGAATCAAGAACTGTTTGAAAAGCACCTCTGCATATCAAAATAGCCATGATGAAAAATACGGACGATTTCCATTTCGAAGTAAAGCCATCACGTGCTTGCGCCAAATCGACACCTTTCCCTGTCAGCAAGGATGAATGGGACACAAAGGAGGACACTGGTAAGTCCACGAAGAATGCATTGTACGTACTGCGGTATGCCAAAAAGCACCGGTCGGGCTGAAGCGACGTCGAACAGTGAAAAAATCAAGCCCGTAGCCTTAGCCGTTATCGAGTTACGCTTGTCTGAAGGCATCAGTCAGTCAGTCAGTTACTCAGTCAGTAGAAAATTCCGTTGAATAAAATTTTTTTTAAATTCCGTAGCAACTTTTTGAAAGCGTTTCGGGTCGATCTGAAAGCTTGTTTGGGCTTGGTTTTACCTCACCAATACTGCGTCATCGTCGTAAGGGAAAATTGAGGCTGATTTTTGGGTGATATTATTTCGTGGGCCACGCCTACTCCTTTGTGGTCCCTACTATACAGTTACTATCGTACTGTATGATATACAGCATTATACAGATTACATGGCACAATGGATTGTTAACATATAATTTGGAAGGTCATGGATATTAATTTACATGGCACAAGCTCTCTATTTCAAGCAAGGAATATGACTCCTACTCATTACCAGGATCTATCGCACGTATGGAAACTTTTTGAAGGAAATTTCCACTTGTAGAAAATGTCAGACGTAGTGCTGGGACTGCAATACTCACAAAATTTCAATATATAATAAATTATCAACAATCCTTTCCGTGCTACAATACCACTTCAAAATCACCTCCCTGGACTCCTTAAATGGGCGTCTGTATTTAGCGGATCGGCGGATCACGTGATATGCATGCTCAACTCGATTTTGAGCACTGGGAAATATTTATACCCTAGTGTAACATACAGCATATATATTTTATCCACAGGTAGGAAGCCTGAAGAGATTTCAATCGATACTATATATTTAAACTATAATAATTAGAGCGCGCGCGTATTAAAAATTTAACACACGTACAGAGTAAGATTATTTTAAAACTGAATCACTGGGCTTCTAGCGCACTCACGTGTGAATAGGCTTCTAATATGTTGGCGTGTATCCTTTGTCGTTTGTTTTTGCAATACAGAAGTAGTCTATTGAGTATTGTGTTGGTGTAAAGAATACATCAGTGATTCAGTTTTAAGGTGAATTAAAATAGTCTTACTCTGTACGTGTGTTAAATTTTTAATACGCGCGCGCTCTAATTATTATAGTTATATAGTATCGATTGAAATCTCTTCAGGCTTCCTACCTGTGGATAAAATATAAATTCTACAGTATGCTGTATGTTACACTAGGGTATAAATATTTCCCAATGCTCAAAATCGAGTTGAGCATGCATATCACGTGATCCACCGATCCGTGATCCGCTAAATACAGACGCCCCTCTTTAAATTGAATAACGTGCTACTATATTATACTTACTATGTTCTTGTGAAATTACAAAAATGTAGGCCAATATATATGCCCATGCACATGTCCTGTTTTCACACACATCACCATCTTCAAAAGGTATATGCTACATATGAAAAATCACGTGAGCTTGGGTTAAGGTCTGTTCAGAGTTTTTTGCCAGACCTGAGATTTTCTTGTTTTGTATGCTTTGTAACTATTATTATAATAATTGCAGGACTCTGAAAGAGTATACGTGCAATATAGTATGTAGTTAAGTTAAGTAGTTAAGTAGTTAATTAAGTATAAAAAGAATTATAAATTATAATTTGTTTAAAACATCAGTAGCAGATTTACGGAATGCCTCAAAGGAATCCAAATTAACAACTGAGTCAGGTGAACTATTCCACAATCTGACAGTAGCTGGGAAGAAACTGAATTTGTGTATATCAATTCTTGAAAAAGGTGTTTGATATCTTCTATTGTGCCCTCTAGTAACAGTGTCGATGAGAGATATCTCATAGGGTAGTTCTAGTGCGACAGAACCTTGCAATATCTTATAAAACATCATCAGTCTACTTACTTGTCTTCTAACCTCCAAGCTACACCATTTAAGCTCATTCAGGATACTGGTAACACTACTTGAAAAATCATAATCAGACACCACAAATCTGGCAGCACATCGCTGAACACTTTCAAGCTTCTCAATGTTAGTCTTAGTATGTGGTGCCCAAACTATTGATGCGTATTCTAGTATTGGTCTCACATACAAGAAATAGGCTTGGCTTCGTATTTGAGAATTACAATGATATAGATTACGCTTAAGAAGCGCCAATACACTATTAGCTTTTCTGCAAATAGTGGTAATATGTTTGTGAAAGTTCATCTTAGAGTCCAATATCACACCAAGGTATTTTGCGTGACTAACCATTCTTAGTTGATTATTGTACAGGAAATAGCTTGTGGGTTTTGGATTACTTAAAGTAACTTGTAATACTTCACATTTATCTGTGTTAAATGTCATCATCCACTTATTAGCCCACTCTTCAATTCGTAACAAATCCTCCTGTAAGAAACGACTATCATCTGTAGTATGTATTGGTCTATAGAGCAGACAATCATCAGCAAACAAGCCACAAGAAGATGATACACAATCAGGTAAGTCATTAATGTAAACTAAGAATAATAAGGGTCCGAGGACAGTGCCCTGGGGCACTCCACTAATAACATCGATGGGTGATGATTGAGAACCATTACAAGTAACATATTGAGTGCGGCTGCTCAAAAACGATGAAGTCCATTCTAAGATCTCATGACGTATTCCATAATGCTGCAACTTATGTAAGAGATAACGATGTAACACCTTATCAAATGCCTTAGATAGGTCAAGTAAGATGGCATCAGTTTGAGTTTTCTGGTTAAGGTTTGACACTAAGTCATGAACTGTGTGTAACAATTGTAGCTCAGTAGAGTGTTTGGCACGAAAACCGTATTGACACTTTGAGAGTATATTCAGACTATTCAGATGTTCCATAATATTAGTGTGTACTATTCGTTCCAGAGTTTTGCAACACACAGATGTTAATGAAACTGGCCTATAGTTTGTAGGGTTACTACGATTGCCCTTCTTAAATATAGGGACCACAGAGGCTATTTTCCAGTCGTGTGGAATCCCTCCTTGTTTCAATGATGAATTAAACAGCAATGTTAAACTAGGAGATAATTCAAATGCCATCTCTTTCAATAGCTTGGGAGGGATACCATCTGGACCTGTAGCCTTGAAAGGATCGACTTGTGTCAATAAGGTATATACTTCTTCAATAGATGTTTCAAATAATGGAAGATCAGGTTATGGGCTAGGACCCAGGTGTGGAGCTGGTGAATCATTATCATGAGTAAACACTGAGGCAAAATGTTTATTTAATACTTCTGCTTTATCCAAATTATCAGTATATGTAACCCCTTCGTTCTGTAACATAGGCACACCACAATTATCTTTACGGAGAGATTTAATGTAACGGAAAAAATTCATCTTTCTTCCACTTCTAAATAGGTTAAACAGTGATCGAGTCATGTAAGAATTACGTGCATTTCTGCATTCTCTCTGCATCTCCTTTTTAAATGATTTATAATGCAGCCAGTCTGATGGTGAATTACTTACTTTAGCTCTTTTGTAGCACTTTTTCTTCCGTCTACCAAGTTGCTTAATATGGCAATTAACCCAAGGCTGTCTGTTACTATTTGTCACCATTTTTGATGGGACGTACTTATCTAGCAGGTTTAAGAGCATAGATTTAATATGAAACCATAAGTGTTCAATTGGAGTATCAATACAAAAATGATCAGTGAACCATGCAGTGAACCTTGTCATCTCAATACTCATCTCTTGGAAATCGACCCTGTTCCATAAATAATGCTTACGCTCACTTTCTTTGTGGTAAACTACCTGTGTCATAAAAGAGGTCAAGACAGCTTCATGGTCACTAATGCCAGGTATAACTTTACAATAGTTAATAAGAGATGGTCTATTAGTGAAAACGATATCAAGAATGTTTTCATTTCTAGTGGGAGTACTCACTAGTTGGGTAAAATAACAGTCATCTACCATTTTGAGAGTTTGTTGATTAATATCCAATGGGTATCTGTGCGAAACGATAGAATGACTGGTCCACTCTATGTCTGGTACATTAAAGTCACCAGCACAGAAAATAAACGAGTTGGGTCGTGATGCTGTAATGTCACAAATACTTTTACATAGATTTTGCTGATATTCAACATCTCTGCTAGGGAGTCTATACGCACCAATTATAATAAGTTCCTGACCATGAGACAGCTGCAAACTGACAGCACATACTTCACAAGGTGTACCAATATCAACAGGTTTGCTGGATAAGGTAGTGCTAATACCAATCAGCACTCCACCATACCCATCTTCACGATCTTTTTGGTACAGTTTATAGTTCTTGGGCATAATTTCGTTATCAAGGATTGATGAATTGAGCCAGGTCTCGCAACCAATCACAATGTCAGGGGTATAATCGTCTAGCGTCTCCCAAAAACTTTCTTTTTTTACTCAAAATACTTTGTAAATTAATCAGCAAAAGATTAAGGAATTGTTAGAATTTAAGTTACTTTGATGGTCAGAATCCACTAGGTCAGACAAGTCAAGGTCACTGTTATCTTCCAAAGAAGTATTACTAAGTTCACTATACAATGTATCAGGATTACTAAACTGAGTATCCGAGTCACTAATAATAGTGTCATCATCTGAAAGTAGACAATTATCAGTTTGATTAAAAAAGTTGCTATCAAAAATTTGGCTTAAATTAGGGTTATCAAAAATATCCTCTCTAATTTTACCTCTGTCAGGTACACTCCTCATTAAGATCAAGCATGATTGGGGTTACTGATTGCTGTAGAACTGGTTGTAACATTGGCTGAGTTCCGTGTTTTGGGTTACGATCTCTTCTAAGCACAATTTCACCATTAAATATTATTAAATATTTCTCACCCCTTTCTCTCCTTTGCTTTAGCTCTTGTACTAGTTTCTTGTGCTTCTCACGCTGAAATTTGGTCATGTCGGTAGAGACATAGATATTCGTATACTGGGAGTGACGTCGGAGGTAGTAGGAGTGGGAAACTATAAATTCTTTGTGAGACAAATTATCCAAAACAATAAGTAGTGGTCTAGCCTTTTCTTCAGCAGGCTTGCCCAATCGCAGGATCTTGGTAACTTTTATGCCAATATCAAAGACAGTTTTGCAGAGGTCCACAAACCATTTCTCATCCTGTGATGGACTTGTTTCGGGTAGGTTGTAAATTATCACATTATTCCTTCTGCATTCTCTGTCATCTAACTCTTTAGCAACCGTAAGGAACGTTGATGCTGGTGATAGTGATCTACAAACAGTTTTACGGACGTTAGAAAAAAGATTGCTGACTACTAGTTCAGAATTCGCCGGAGTGGCTTTTATTAGAATTGTCATTGTGCCCGCCAGAAAATGCCAAAAGATCGAAAGAAAGAGCGGCGAGGCAAAGATAAACCTTATGTTAAGGGTACCCAGAACAAAGCCGCAACTCGTGATTCTAACGACGAACCGGAAACGTGTTGCGTGTGTGAAGAGGTTATAAAGGAGTCTACACAAGATGGCCAGCCTAGTGATGAAGCAGTTTACTGTGAAGGTGGTTGTGCAGCATGGTTCCATCGGAAATGTTCTGGACTCTCAAAATCTGCATATGCAATGGCTGGTGAGTCTGAATCACCATTCTACTGTGTGTATTGTATGCAATCTATGTATAAAAAGGAATTTATTGAATTAAGAGAACAAATTCACACTCTAACTTTTAAAATTACTGAACTTCTGGAGTCTCTACATAGTCAAAACACAAATCAAATTGCACATTCACCTACTAGTGTTACTCCAGCCTTGCCCCCTACATCCAAAACCTGTCCTACCTCTGCAAAACTAAGTAAAAATCTAACAACTGATAGTCGACAATATAATATTGTGCTGTATGGCTTGAAAGAATTCCCAAAGGGGACTAGCAGATCTGCCCGTATGAAGCAAGAACTAGACCAAATCGTAGAAATCCTTACTGGTATTGGAAGCAATGTTGGACCTCAAAACATCCGGGACAGTTTCAGACTTGGAAAGTATAATGAATCAGCCAATCGTCCTCGTCCTATCTTGGTTAAGCTGAACAGATCTTATGATGTTTCTAACCTTCTGAGTGCCAGAAAGAATCTTCCTAAAGGCCTAACCATAAAACCAGATCTTTCACCAGAAGAGAGAGTTGCGGATACGATATTGATGAAAGAGAGATGGAGATTGATACAAGCTGGGAAAAATAGAAATGACATCAAAATTGTTAACAACAAATTGCTTCTCAAAGGAAAGTTGCATGGAACTGTAGTAAACTCAGAGTTTATCCCTAGCTCTCAGGATAATAATGCAGGGGCAACACAACCACAAGCAGCTAACACCCAGGCAAATAACTCCTCTACTATGGACACAAATAACTCAGACAATTGACTAGCCTCATTAAGCTCTAATCCAGTAAATAATTATAACTTGCACAATAGTAATAATCAACCCCCCGAAATTAATAATTCCCCACTTAAAGTAGTAATCACAAACTGTCAAAGTATCTCCGGAAAGAAGGCTGTTCTAGATAATCTGATTCATGAATATAAACCTGACATAATAGTTGGCACAGAATCATGGCTAAATCCTACCATTTCATCATCTGAGATATTTGCACCACAACACTTTGAAGCATTTCGACGAGACAGAAATGATGGTTATGGCGGTGTATTTCTGGCATGTAGTAAGATGTACAATTGGGAAAGCTTAACTCTTACAACCAATGTTGAAGCAGTTGCTTGCAAACTCCAGCTAAATCATCACCTACTTATAGTACTGGCTGTGTATAGACCACCAAATAGTGATGCTGCATATCTTCAGTCATTGTGTAATCTTATACAGGACATAATAACTGACTTCCCTGGGGCAATTATTTGGATTGGAGGAGACATAAATCTCCCTAACATTGACTGGCTTACAAATTCACATAATGGAAATAATTACCCTGTGTCTTTTTGTAACTTAGTACTGGAACTGTTCTGTGATTCAGGTATCTCACAAATGGTATCCTTTCCCACTAGGGGAAATAACACTCTGGATATTTTTGCTACAAACAGGCCAAATCTTATAAATAAATGTATTCCCATTCCAGGAATCAGTGATCACGATGCAGTTTATGTTGAATCATTCATTACGGCGAAGTACAGGTGTCCAGCTAAAAGAAAACTTTATCAGTGGGCAAAAGCTGACTTCCAACTGTTATCACAAGTTATTACAGAATTTACTTCAAGTTTCACTAGCTCTAATACAACCACTTCATGTGTACAGAAGATGTGGAATGACTTCAAAGCAATGTGTATGGATTGTATGGAGCTTGTGCCTTACACATATCCTAGTTCTAGATTCAACCAACTATGGGTCACCACCAGAACCAAAGTATCTGTAGGAAAAAGATAAGGTTATATAATAAAGCCCGTTCTACTGGGTTAGCAAGTGATTGGTCCAACTACAAAAACATAAAAAAGTTATCTCAGCATGAATGCCGCAGAGCATACTACAATTATGTGTCAAGAATATCTGACCCTAGAGTGAACAACAAAAAGTTTGGTCTTTCATTAAAAATTGTCGTAAAGATACTACTGGAATCACAACCCTGACAGTTGAAGAGAACACAATCACAGATGATACAGATAAGGCTAATGCTCTTAATGATCAATTCAAGTCTGTGTTTACAGTAGAAGATACTTCAGTAACACCAGAAGTACCAGGCCCACCTTTTCCAGATATGGACTGTATTGAAGTTAATGTTGAAGGCGTGACACAATTACTGTCTAACTTGGATGCTCAAAAGGCTGGTGGCCCTGACAATATTCCAACCAGATTTTTGAAAGAATTCTCTTCAGAACTAGCACCTTGCCTTACAATATTATTCCAAGTATCCTTAGAACAAGGAATTATCCCTGATGATTGGAGGAAAGCTTTTGTGGTACCTGTTTTTAAGAGAGGGGATCGCTGTTTACCAGCAAATTATACTAGACCAATTTCTCTTACCAGTGTTGTGTGCAAAACCCTAAAACATATAATATCTTCAAATATCTACTCTCATTTAAATAAACACAATGTTCTTGCTGACCAACAACATGGCTTTAGATCCAAAAGATCTTGTGAAACCCAGTTAATTGAAACAATTGATGACTTTGCCACTACTCTCAACCTATCAGGACAAATTGATGCAATTTTCTTAGATATGTCCAAAGCCTTTGATACCGTACCTATAAACAGACTCTGCAGCAAACTTAGTCACTATGGTATTTGTGGAAATATATTAAGATGGATTAAAAGCTTCCTGACAAACAGATCCCAACAAGTTGTTGTGAATGGTGAATATAGCCAACTGTGTAAAGTAACTTCAGGAGTGCCACAGGGGTCAGTGTTGGGACCACTCTTGTTTCTATGTTACATTAACGATATTGCACACAATATTTCATCAAAAATTCGGTTGTATGCAGATGATACTTTACTCTACAGAAGTATTCATTCTGAACAAGATGTGGTAGCCCTTCAGAATGATTTGGATACTTTATCACAATGGGCTGATGTTTGGCAGATGTCATTTAATCCTTCAAAGACTGAATTTTTGAGAATTACCAATAAAATGAATTATGTTCAATCATCCTATTACCTATCTAATACCTTAATACCATCAGTAAGTCATACAAAGTATCTGGGTGTCATTATCGACAAAAATCTTAAATGGACACAACATGTTAACATGATCACTGCAAAAGCAAACTCAGTAAGAAGTCTTTTACAACGGAATCTAGCAAAGTGTCCTGCAACAGTTAAATGCTACTGCTATAATACATTTGTTCTCCCCATTCTAGAATATGCCAGTACAGTGTGGTCCCCATACCATGAACATAACATCTATAAATTAGAAATGGTACAGAGAAGAGCAGCAAGGTTTGTGATGAATAACTATAATAGAACAGCTAGTGTGACAGAAATGTTGAACAGTTTACAATGGCACACATTGGAGAAGCGAAGAAATAATTTGAGAGCCTCACTAATGTATAAAATAATTAATGACATGGTAGATATTAATGTGTACCAACAGTTTAGACCAAGCAACACCACAACTAGAGGTCACCATCAAAGATTTCTGCAGTTGCCAACAAGGATAGATGCTTATATGAACTCCTTCTTTCCTTTTACAATAAAATTATGGAACCAACTAGATGATCATATTATCCAAGCTCCATCTCTTGATTTATTTAACAATTATATAAATTTGTAAATAAGTAGCTAACTACATATATATGTACGAATATACTCATGATTGAGTTTGTACATTAACAAATATATATATATATATATATATATATATGGGAATAATGTTTACTATATTAATATCCACTCTGACCACACACTTTATTCTATGCAACTCTGCAATCATACTGTAGATATAGTTGTCTGTGGTTGTTTTTTATTGCTTATTGATGTAACTACAGAATTACATGTAAACACAATGACTAATTTTAAAAGCGAAAATTTATAATTTCATTTGTATACAAATGTTTCAGTAGCTTGTACCTAATTCTGAATAGAAGGGTCTAGAGTCTAAATGCTAATACAAAAAGATTGTGCCCCCCAACCAATGCATGGGGCATTTCGGGCAAATGCAACCTTCTCCTTCCCTTTGTGGAGGAGTCATCATACAGTACGATAGTAACTGTATATTAGGGATCCACAAGGTTTGGGATTTCTTGCCCAATAAATATCACCCTAAAACCAGCTAATATTAACTTTCTGACAGATTAGCAGTATTGGTTAGGCATAGCCAAGCTCAAAAATGTCTTCAGATCAACGCTAGAACGTTCCGCCAAGTTGCTATGAAATTTTAAAAAATTCGTATTTAACAGAATTTTCTGCTGACTGACTGACTGACTTACTAACTAATGCCTTCAGACAAGTGTAACTCGATAACGGCTAAGGCTACAGGCCTGATTTCTTCACTGTTCAACGTCGCTTCGGCCCGAGACGTGCCTTTTCGCTAACCGCAGCAGCTACAATGCATGTGTCATGGTGCTACCTTTGTCCTCCTAAAAGATCCTTTGTACCCATTTCCTTACTCCAGTACTACGTGGGTGACGATTTGCGGTACGCGTAATGGCTTCAGTGCGAGTGTTATGGCTTCAGTGCAAGACTTAAAATTACTCAGGCGTTTCTTGCACTACTCTTTGCTTGAAATGTTATGTAGGTGTTTAACATACCATTAGCCTCGTTGGTAGCTGAAAACAGAGTGCATTCGCCTTACACTAATCATAGATATCAGAGGCGCGTACAAGGTACTTACGCGCCTCTAAAAATATCTTTGAACTAATCGACTGCTGAGGCGCGCGTTTTGACAAGCTTTTCCACTATTGAACTAAAATGTTAGAATACACGAGTAACACGTGCAATCTATAAGCACGCGCATCTAGATTTAGAGTGGAGTGTCAGGCCGACTCTTGACATTATTAGTCGCGTGAGTGATATAAATATCGTAGCAAGTATTTGATTATAAAGGCTTGAAAAGAAAACACAGTGAAGAAGCAGACAGTGATGATGTAGGAAGAGTAGATATTGGAAGAGGCAGTGGAGGTGGTGGCAGAGGAAGAATAGATACTGGCAGAGGAAGATGAGGTGGTGGCAGAGGCAGGGGAAGTGACAGATTTAGAGGCAAGGGAGGTGGCGCTAGAGGAAGAGGAGCATACAAACCAATTAATGATATGCAGGATGGCTATAGAGGAGGAGGTAGAGGCTACAGAGGAGGGACTAGAGGGAGAACAGACAGAAGAGAGCATGCTGAAACAATGATGAAATATAATGATGAATTTTATAGAAAAGATCAATCATTTGTAATTAATTATTATTGTACTAAATAAATTTTGCTGAGTTCACATGCTTTTGTCCTTTTAACACTTATCAGATAAAATATGCATAATGACTGATATATATGATTGAAGCCAAACTATAGCTATTATAATTGCATATAATGTCACTATCAACACTTTCTTATAGCTCTAATTACTTAAAGCCTCCATTTGCTGAGTTCACATGCTTTTGCCCTTTTAACACTTATCAAAGAAAATATGCATAATGACTGATATATATGATTGAAGCCAAACTATAGCTATTATAATTGCACATAATGTCACTATCAACACTTTCTTATAGCTTTAATTACTTAAGCCTCCACTATAAAGCTACTGCATGCATGTGGTTATTTTATGCTGCATTTCACTGCTACGCATTAATGCATACTATAATATCACAACACATGCACGTGCATGTTCTGACTTGATGATCTCTACATATGTAATATGCACAGCATCGCAGGGTAACATTCCATAATCTGTATGCCTGTATAGCTCGATCCCCCTGCAGAGAT
The DNA here is from genome assembly GCF_963678975.1 of Dysidea avara. Classification (NCBI taxonomy): domain Eukaryota; kingdom Metazoa; phylum Porifera; class Demospongiae; order Dictyoceratida; family Dysideidae; genus Dysidea; species Dysidea avara. The sequence continues at coordinate 33,300,243 of NC_089277.1, forward strand.
AAAATTTATGTTACAAAAAAGTTTTCAAACAAATATGTTAAGAAAATTAGAAATTTTAAACTGGAGTAGGGAGCATATAGTACATAAATAAGTGCATGGTGCAGGCATGATATTAAATTTCAGTAAAACAATATAACAAGTGTTATATCCCTATACTCTGCAATTTCAAATTATAGCTAATTATGGTTTTAAAAAAAGTAAACAAACAAGTAGAAGCAAAAATTTGTAATTTTACATTCGATTAGGGATCATAGTAATAAAAAGTAAAGAAACAAGGTGGTTGCCTATATATGCCTGCAAATGTACTAGTGGACATTTAATCCCTAATTCAGTCTATAGCTGTACAACAGAGGTTCTGAAGACTGAATTACGGATTAAATGTCCACTAGTACATTTGCAGGCATATATAGGCAACCACCTTGTTTCTTTACTTTTTATTACTATGATCCCTAATCGAATGTAAAATTACAAATTTTTGCTTCTACTTGTATATATTCAGAATTGCTAAACTTTCTCAGGTGATCACTTAAGAAGTACACTGTATCCATATTATGACCATTTATTACAAACTCACCCAAGTCAAATGAGCTGCTACACAGGCTTTTAGTGGGTCCCTAGGGGGATAGTGAATAATAAATAAAACTGTTACCCAGCACCCTCCCCTTGCCACTCATGGACCCACCCCTGTCCCCTCCCCTTGACAAACTCTCCCCCCCTTCAATAGTTTAAATCAAAGTGCTTCAGAATGTATCAAAAGCAATCTGAGAAAGTCTAAAATACTAAAAATCTCCTGGAGCAACTTGTACCTGAGAATGCACCTAAAATGTAAAAATCACCTGGAGTGGCAAGTTATTCTCAGATACTTGAGAATGCACCAGGAGCAAAAGGACACAGCGGCATGTTATTCTCAGGTACCTGAGGATGCACCAAAAGCATTCCAAGAGTCTAAAATACAAAAATTTCTGGTGAGCATGCCCCCAGACCTAAACACCATGTGTGTACATGGTAAGCACATGGATCTTTACACTACTGCCCCCCTACTCTCATAAAACCTTCCTTTGCCCCCCCCGCCTCTCCCTGACTAGATTAAGGCCTGCTATGGAAGATATACTTGTTTGTGTACAAGGTACAGTTACAATAGCAAATTTAAGAGTGCTACAACTCACAGCTGAGTGACTCTACAATGTATTGTGTAGTCTGATCTTCATCCTAGGTCGAAGTCAATGTCAAAAAGAATTTTTGTAGTAGCTCAAAGGACAACTATCAAGTACATATGTGTTAGATATACAATGTGAATGTGAGTTTTATGAGAACTTGGCTAATTAAGAGTTAAGTGTCCTTTTAATGTCAAGGCCCATTTTGTACTTTGACCAAGAATGAAGATCATAGACATAATATACAATACTTTGGAGTGCCAGCCCCTTGTATATACAACTAACGGTCAGCAATTCCGCAGTCTCTTAAATACACAATCACATACTGATCGCAGCATTGTAACACCGCAGGGAACTTACTGGTCATGAAGATAATGTACTAATCCTGAGGATTGAATCAGTACATAGACATTATGCACCTATCAATGCTTTGCCCCGCTACCGTGAACACGAACAGAGGTAGGGGAATCAACTGCCAACCTTGCCCCAGGTAGTGGGACATTTAATCACAGCTGATATCTTGTCAAGCATTAACACTCTCAGTCTTTACTTTCAAACACTGAGATTCCTTGGATTTCTCGCATTAAGTTCTATCTCTTTCGGCAAGACTCACGTGCTGTCTACTGTATCATGTGCAAAAGCAAGCTGTTAGAAGATATGTTGAGTGATGTAGTTCCAAGACGAACATGAAGACTGAAAATTACTTTAGTGGTAGCTACGCCATCTGGTATTAAAATGAGATTGAGTTGTGGGCCATTTTCCATGCTGAATCCCCACTTATCCCCCGGTGAAAGAACACGGGAATAGTAGGGGATAGCAGGTAGTGGAGATTAGAACTTTTACTGTTCAAATCTCCACTTATCCCCCATGTTTATAGTAGTGGAGAAAACAATGATAAGTGCATTATCTCCAAAATGAAAGCCTATTCAAATCCTGACTCACCACTATTTAGTTATGCACAAACCTCAGAACTGAGGATGTCAAGTACATCAAAATACATGACACATCATGCACATGCATGACTAAATAAGCCTTCATTTTTATAGCATGCCAGTCTGGCGATTATTTCACTCACCAGGACTCAAGCAGACAACTTGGTAGCTATCCAGTCAGGAACACATTTAATCAGTTTTGACATCTCACACGTATCTCACATCCCTACTGACTAGACAGCCCGAGAGCCAGCCACAATCCGTTATGCACGTTTCAGCATCCGCCGTATACTAAGTATACGAATAACCTCCACAATGAGTACACTGGGACGCGCTACCAGTTATCAGGTATTACCTGAATATAGCATACCTTTATTTAAAGCCAGATAATTACCTGATGATAACGCACGAACCGCCTGTTACGGTAACACTAATACTAAACTGATTTTGGCGTAATGTTCTAAAAAAACATTGCTTTACTGGGTATGAAGTGTGTCCTGTTGACCCTTTTTCATGGCGGATCTCTGATTAACATTCCAATTATGTGTAAATTTTTTTTACATAATGAAACCACCTGGGTGTTCCCCTGTGATGATATTGTCTTGTGACATTGCTAAGCAAAATATTGACTAGTTTGCAAATTCTATTTCTGAATAATAATAATAGCATTGAAATAGTAAAAGTTGCGTACAATTATTTTATAGTGAAAAAAATATTCATATCATTACAGTTTATATACCAGCAGTAGATTTGCCTCTTTACTACAAACAGCACATCTTGCTCTATAGTGTACAGTGGAACAAGTAGAGTAGAATGTGGTCTGTGTGTGACCTTCTGTAAAGTGTTATAATAGTATGAAGAAAAACATAAAAGTTAATGTACATGTACCTTTTATCTATGTCTCTCCTTCTGAGCAGGTATGTGACAATGTTGGCACTGATGGAATTGAGTGTCTTCTATTGCTAGTGATAACCATTATACTGTGGACAACAACTAATGAACAAATACATCTGACATAATTATATGCAAAGTACAAGTGGAGGAAAAATATTTTGCAGTCTAGTAGGGACTGTTACAATAAAGTGAAGAAACTATAGATACAATGAATAGTGTATAAGCAACCATTTATCGGATGGGCTCAATTACTGGAAATACATGCTTCAATTATCGGATGGGTGTTATACTAATAAAAACGGTGGAATTCCATGGTACCAAGAAGAGGCATGGTTAACAAAGAGTGTGTTGTTTGTTAAAGGTTTGTAATTCTACTGATAAAGGAATGGACAAAGATTAACTAACTGTTCGTATAACTTCTGTGCTGTAGATTTGGGGCTGTTTTCAGAAGCTAGTTCAGCCTGGCACTTTTTCTTCGTCACTTTGAAAGCCCATGGCAGTCTACTGTTAATTTCTACTTCAATGTTAGTCACCAACAATAAAGGAAAAAAGATAAGCCATGATCAAAGCCAGCAGTCACTGGAGCTTCCATAGAAAAACATGGTACGGCTAGTGTCGAACTTGCCAGTTGAACTGGCATAACTTATGATGACATGGTGGCTGTAATGAAGGCAGAGATTGGTGAGAATGTAGTCCAAAATAGTGTCTTGCCATCTAGCCAACTGTTGAGAAGTGTAAGAAACCTAATATTCATCTCCATGACTGAAGTTCCAAGTATGCCACCATGCTTTCCCTACAGAGCATCTAGAAACTACCAAGAGATCAAGAATAAACCAACAGAGAAGGATATACAATTGGTTGAGAGCTAGTTGTTCCACTATTAAATACTGTAGAGCCCTTAAAGGACCATTGTGTGTTCAATTATCAAGCAATTTGTGTGTGCATTTTTACAACAGCAAAAATTGTAGCTCATACATTATGTGATCTGACGTGCTGAAATAATGTCGGTTAGACCTTCATAAATACACAGGATTTTTTTTTTCCAGATTTTTGTGAGGTTCCAGTGCAAGGCCATGACCAGTCATTGCACTATTGTCTGATAAGTGAAACTGGCATGCAAGCCTATGGAGTTCCGGAGTGGTTCCGATAAATGGTTACTTCAACTTTTCACGTGTTCAGCTGTTGCTGGTCAGGAGAAGCACCTTTTGACACCAAACTTTGTACACAGGAAGATGAAATCAAGTGGAATACCTCTGCTAAAAATTGTGCTCCAGGAATGTTCTTACACAAAGGGACGTGTGGCGGGAATAAACCTTCTGTTAATTGGTTGCTTACGCTATCTAAATTTAATCCATAAATGTCAGTATATCAGTGGTATGTGAAACCGGGTCACTACTGGCCTACTGCTGACCCGGATGACCCACTGATCTGGATTAATTAAAGCCGAGGCGTGCGATAAGAGCTATGTTTCGACTAGTCTCGAGCGAGCGAACAAACGAGACTACGTTTTGAGCGTTCGATTCGTGTTGAGTAAATATTGCAACTTCAGCCTAGCTGTAGGTTGAAGACAAAAAAAAAAAAGTCATCACCTACTGACAATAGCTACCCCTCACCATAGATACTCTCAGTTTCGTGCTACATACTGCACTTACTAATAAATTGGCGTGGCTGAGCGTATGTTGGTAACGTGATAAGTGGGCGTAGCTCACGAAAGAGCTACGCGATAGCATTTATAAGTTTCCACGTCGTCAAACAAACAATTTCGTTTCTCATGTGATTCAATTCGGGTCAAACCCGGATAATTTGTAAACCGGGTTGGACCCGGATGACCCGGAGAAAACGTGACTGATACAAAAAAAAAAGAGATACGAAAGTAGCAACATCTGCACAAGTACACTGTATTCTTTTGGAATGCCACTTTTCAGTTGCAAGCAACAATCTTCTTTTAGGCACATCATAGTTTATACTGTAGTGCTTTCTAGATGCAACAGAGAGTGTCAGTCTAGTAGAAATATCCACAATTTTGCAGATTTTATCAACTCTCACTGGGAAAAAGCCATTTCATGCATTCATAGACTGGAACAATACAGTGTACATCTGTATATGGTGTTTAGTTTGTCATTTGTTTGTTTGGTGGGAACAAACCATCTCGCAAACCATCACTCTCCCTACTATACAGTACTAATACAAATAGTAGTATATCATGTATGTACATACCAGCGTTGAAACCGGGTCACTACTGCTGACCCGGATGACCCACTGACCCGGATAGCAATCCAGGTCAGACCCGGATGTGACCCAGATTAATTAAAGCCAAGGTGTGCGATAAGAGCTATGTTTTGGGTAGTCTCAAGCGAGCGAGACTACACTTTGAGCGTTCGATTCGTGTTGAGTAAACGAGTAGTAATGTAATATAGAGTAAGCCAGTATTAAAGTTTATAATTTAAAATCAGTCAGTGGGTTTGGTTCCACGTAGCTACTGTGAGTTTACAGACAGCAATTAGGTGTGGCTTCGTGCATACCTAGTATTACAATTTCCCAATCTATTAAAGTGGGTGTGGCTCACAAAAGTACTTACCCTGCTGCAAGACTAGACTATATACAACTTGTACAATAATCAATTAGTGGGCGTGGCTCCACGTAAGTTGGCAGACAGCAACAGACACAGTTTTGTGTTACAGACTGCACTTACTAATAAATGGGTGTAGCTGAGCATGTTTGTAATGCGATAAGTGGGCGTGGCTCACGAAAGAGCTACGTGATTAACGTTTATAAGTTTCCACGTTGTCAAACAAATGATTTCGTCTCGCATGATCCATCCGGGTCAGACCCGGATAATTTGTAAACCAGGTTAGACCCGGATGACCTGGAGAAAATGTGACATGGTTGACCCGACCTGGTTTCAACGCCGGTGCATACACACACAATAGAGCATTTGCATATCCATGGTAACCGTAAATGACGTTGACTGACACACCCCCGCCGCCATATTGCTGTACCACCTGTTGCCGCACTGTATCACGAAACACGTGGACAGTATGTAGTTAGTGAGTGGCGTATCTCGTGGTTTACTGTTTATTCAAGGTTTTACGGCTTATTCAAGGATTAATTGTTTGTTTATTTGTTGCTTAAATATGGTTGGATGTGTGATAATCAACAGCTCCAAGAAGTCATCCAAGACTAAATGTTCATTTTATAGGCTTCCAGCCATTATTCAGCATCGAGGTCAGCAAGTGTTGGAGATTACTAGAGAGCGAAGGAGGGCCTGGCTGAAAGTTATTTCGAGAGAGGATTCAACGGAGGAGAAGCTAGCAAATGTCTGGGTTTGTGAGTGTCATTTTGTGGCTAGTGAGTACAGTATCTATTGAAAGTGCATATACGTCTCTAGTGCATGCATTGATATGCATTGATTATACATTTCCTGAGTAGCTAGGAAATTTATAATCCATGATTTGATATCATTGATACTCATGAGTTTAACATTTGTCACACCATCAAATGCTCTGTAGAGAAGCCTGCATGCTGACACAATGGATAAGCATGAAATGAAGCACCTGCGCGCCAAAGTCGTATGATTCTTCTCTCTCTACCTAACCTTCAAAGAAATAAGCTGTGGTACCGTGGTGAAAAGAGTGTGGAGAACGGTACCCAGAAAGGTTTGTGCTGTGCTCGACACATGCGGTTTTTCTCGTTCATGTTGTATTGCTGTAGAAACTTTCTAAGTTGGCGATATTTAGAATTCGGCATCTCAACATGAAGGGATGGCCTCGTTGGACAATAACCCTCAGAAAAGAAGGCGACCTGATGATTTTCCCGATGAAATATGTAAGAATGTTGATGTTTATCGCCATTGTAATAAGAAATGCACGAAGAAAAGCGAGGCAGTGCAATGTGACTTGTGCTATTCGTGGCTGCACGCCTCTTGTGAAGGCCTGACCAAAGAACAATACAAATTATTAACACAATTAACATCTTCCGTTGACAATGTCATGTACTATTGCAAGTCCAACAAGTGTGAAACACATTCGAAGCAGCTCATGTTTAATTCTATCCACAAAACCCTCTTTTCACCTCATGACTCTGAAACCGAGGAATCTGAACCCTATACGCTAGAGCAAGATGCCATTAGAAAAGAGATCTCAGATTTGACTACCAAAGTTAACACCCTGTGCTCTATGAATGAAAACTTGGAGAAAGAGATAAAGTCTGCAGTTTCTCTTATGGCTACAGGTTCTGTACCTGCCACTTAATCTGCCTCAGAATCTTCTACCACTCCTAACCAAACTGACACAGCTTCATCCATTTCAATGTCTTCGACTAGTGAAACACTAACTATTCTTGACGAATTAGCTGATAGAGAACGCAGATGTAAGAACCTAATTGTTTATAATCTGGAAGAGGACTCTGAGGCAAATTCTGATGAATCAATGCTTCAAGAACTTTTTTCGTCTGTGTTCAATCTTGATGTAGTCCTGACCAAGACAGTACGCCTAGGTCGAAGAAATGACTCCAAACCGAGGCCACTTTTAGCTTGCTTTGCTGGTACACCTATGAGAAACATGATTTTATCATACTCTGGGAAATTACAGAAATTTGATAAATATAAAAAGGTTTACATTGCGCCGGATAGAACGAAATTCGAAAGGCAAAAACACCAAAAGTTGGTCAAGGAGTTGAAACGTAGAAGGTCAAATGGAGAACAAAACCTAGTCATCCGTAATGGTAGCATTGTCGTCCTCCTCAGCCCTCTGCTCCCACAGGTTCATCTCAATCTTCCTGACCCTAGAACAACAAATATCGGTAATAATGGTAATCAGTATATAAACCTTACTCTAAATAACCAATCAAGCCTACAAATAAATGCACAAAGTGAAAACTTAAAGATCATCTGTCTAAATTGCCAGAGCATCGTTAATAAAAAAGAAGCTTTTTGGGAACTACTGGAACGTCATTCACCTGATATTGTTGTAGCATGCGAAACTTGGTTGGATCAATCAGTAACAGATAATGAGATCATCCCATCAGGCTACAAACTTTACTGTCGTGATCGTGACGATGGCTATGGTGGTGTACTTATTTCAGTAAAGGACAAAATTGACAGCCAAATTATTGAATGTAGCATATCATGTGAATTGTGTGCAGTTAAATTACATCTGACTGAGAATCAGTCCTTGATAATTATTGGCATATACAGACCACCTAACAGAGATATACTTTATGCACAAAATCTGTTTGATTCTATCATTAATATATCAGCTAGAAACCTGAATTCATTTATTTGTTGTGCAGGTGATTTTAATCTCCCAGACATAGACTGGGATACTGAATCAGTCTCTAGATACAGGTACCCATTAGCTATAAACCAATCCTTATTGAAAATGTCTGCAGACTGCTTTTTTACACAGCTTGTAAACTCTCCCACTCGTGATAGAAACATCCTCGATCTTTTCTTTACAAATAGACCATTGCTTACAAATAGTTGCTCTACTGAACCTGGAATAGGCGACCATGATGCTGTTTTAGTGTCTATACATATCAAATCTCCTATGCCAGTGAAACCCTACCGAAAAGTGTACCTTTGGAATAGAGTTAACTTTGATGAAGTAAGATCCAAATTTACAAATTTAAGTCAAGAATTTATTAACCATCATACCATTGACACACCAATTGAAGACTTATGGAATTCATTATGCCATATACTTAAATCAATTCTCAATGAGTGTGTTCCCTCTAAAATAATAACAGGCACTCCCAAAAAACCATGGATAAACAGAAAAGTAAAGCAATTACGTCGAAGAAAACAGAAACAATCCAACTTGGCAAAACAAACAAATCTTGATAGCCATTAGAAATATTACAAAACATTGAAAAAACTTATGCAAAAAGAATGTCGAAAAGCTTATAATGACTATATGCACCATACGATATATGATCCTTATCAAAATGGCAGGAAAAAGAAATTTTTTCAACATGTGAAGTCTTTACGCAGAGATTCTGCAGGAATCCCTATGCTTGAGAAAGATGGCATTACGTACTCCACCGACATCTCTAAAGCAAATATACTAAATGAACATTTTTACTCTGTATTTACCAAAGATCACAATGCCATAATACCAGAAATGCCAGATAGTACATACCCTGCCATGACTAGCATCGAAATAAATAATGAAGGAATTGCTCAGCTGCTTAGTAATATTGACCCATTTAAAGCAATGGGACCAGATGGGTTACCATCTAGACTGCTTAAGGAATTATCAAATGAATTAGCTCCTTGCTTGTCTACCTTGTTCAGGGCTTCCCTACACCAAAGTACCATCCCTGGGGATTGGAGGACAGCACTAGTTACTCCACTTCATAAAAAGGGCAGTCGTAGCGACCCAAGCAATTACCATCCAATTTCCCTTACCAGTATCTGTTGCAAGGTGCTTGAACATATTATTTACTCAAATATCATGTTACACCTAGAAAAATTGAACATACTCTCTGTAAACCAATTTGGATTCCGTGCAAGATGCTCTGCTGAACAGCAGTTACTTCGTACTATTCACGATCTTACACTAAACTTAAACAACAAAATGCAAACAGATGTAATTCTGCTCGACTTTTGCAAAGCTTTTGACAAAGTACCACATCATCTATTATTGCATAAATTAGATCATTATGGTATTAGAGGCCCAACTTTTAAATGGATATCTTCATTCCTAAGTGGACGTAGTCAACGAGTGGTCTGTAATGGTTACACATCTGCACCAGTAAATGTTACAAGTGGTGTTCCCCAAGGAACTGTATTAGGACCATTGTTATTTCTTGTTTACATAAATGATTTACCCGATACTATTTCTTCATGTTGTAGTCTATTTGCTGACGACTGTTTGTTATATAGACAAATAAAAAACAAAAATGACCAGGAAATTCTCCAACATGATTTACACAATTTAGAGCAGTGGGCCAAGAAGTGGATGATGATCTTCAATGTCGATAAGTGCCAAGTATTACAGACATCACTAAGAAATATATTTGCTTTCTCCTATACATTGTATAATCACTTTCTTGAAAATGTAAATGAAGCTAAATATTTGGGAATTGTCATCGATTCCAAGCTAAATTGTAACAAGCATATTGACTCGGTGTGTAAAAAAGCAAACAGTGCTCTAGCTTTCTTAAAGAGTAACTTGTCTTCATGTAAATGTGAAATGAAATCTGATGTTTATCTAATGTATGTTCGACCAATTTTAGAATATGCTGCTTGTTCCTGGGCCCCCATACTAAATGTAACAGGAATCGGTACAGCGACGAGCAGCAAGATTTGTAAATGGCGATTACCGATATACGAGTAGTGTTACTGAGATGATAAATACACTAAGATGGAACAGCCTGCACAGCCGTAGAGATACTCTCAGATTACAAATGATGTATAAGATTACCCACCATATAATAGACTTAAAACTACCTAACTATATCAACTACAATCCAGGAATTACTAGAGGCCATGATTACAAACTTACTGTACCCTTTACACAGATTGATCCATACAAGTTTAGCTTTTTCCCAGCCACCATTGCATTATGGAACAAATTACCAACTGAAATAGTTAACGCTACTTCAATTGACTCTTTTACTTACATACTTAATATTAATTAATTTTCATAATAATAATAATGTTGATTGGTTCCCCACACTGGAACTTGGACACAGCAAGCTAGATGTGGCAGTAGTACATGCAGCTAGTGAAAGAGCCTCAAAAAGAGAAGCACGAGCCAAAGAGAGGAACAAAAGAGTTTTCGAGATGAATTCAAATATTAGTACATCTCAGCCTCTACCTTGGAAACTACCTCTAGTACCTCAACTACAACAACTAGTACCTCAACCAGTACCTCTACAATAACCACTATGTCAACCATAACTTCTACAACAAACAGTACCTTGATCACTAACCCAACCTTTATTTTGACAAACGGTACCTTGACTTCAACCAGTACAACAACAGGACAGTCCAGTCAGTTGTCACTTAATTCAAACAGTGGGCTGATAGATCATGCAATACAGACAGCTGATGGTGAAACTCAAACTCCAAAGTCACCTAAAATGTGTAACAAAGCCATACAGACGAATGACGATAATTTTTTCTGTGAGAACAACATTATGTCTGATGATACCAAGGTACAATACTACACTGGGTTAGCTACTAGCCTTCTCCTGTTAAAACATTTGAACTAGTGATGGGCTCTTTTGCACTAGGTGATAAACGTTCATACTATTGGAGATCGTTCATGATAGTCCTCATGAAATTGAGGCTTAACTTGGGATTACAAGACATTGCTTACCGGTTAGGAATTTGTACATCAACTGTCTGTAGGCGTTTACATGAAATGTTGGATATAATGTCTTGTCGTTTGGAGTGGCTCATCAAGTGGCCTGAAAGAGAGGAATTATGGAAGACTATGCCCTGCTGTTTTCGGGCAACATATGGCACTAAGGTTGTTGCAGTAATTGATTGTTTTGAGATTAAAATTGAAACCCCTAGTCATCTAGTGGCAAAATCATCCACTTGGTCTCAATACAAGCATGCAAATACAGCAAAAGTGTTCATTGCAATGTGTCCACAAGGTGTAACAAGCTTCATTTCACCTGCCTGGGGTGGAAGGGTCAGTGACAAACTTTTGACAGTCAACTCTGGATTTTTAAACAAATTACTTCCAGGAGATTGTGTTCTTGCGGACCAGGGATTTGATATTGCTGAAGATGTGGCCAGAATGCAGGCAACACTTCATATACCATCATTTACAAGAGGCTGTTCCCAACTTTCACCCATGGATGTTGAGGCAACAAGGAAGTTAGCAAATGTACGGATACACATAGAATGTGTCATTGGAGCTACCCATCAGAGGTACTCAATTTTGATGAGTTGTATCCCTATTGATTTTTTAAAGCCCAAACACCCTGGCAACAAACCACCAATCGATAAAATAATATTAGTGTGTTCAGCCCTGAACAATCTTTGTGTTTCAGTTGTACCAGTAGAATAGTCATGTAATTGAACAATTATTATTATTATTAATAGATGAACTTTGTCATGTTATTATTTACTTCATTAAAAAACCTATACAAACTTTTAACAGTTAATAATAAACTAACACAAGGTGAAGTCACTGCTTAGACCGCTGCCGTTTACGGGAAAACTCAGGCATTGTCCTGCAGTTTGGACAATACCACTTACTGGAACGTGGTTTAGGTGTCTTGAGACATTCAAGGTGAAACCATGAGCCATGTAAATAGTTGGGATTGTCACATCCAACCATTTCACCACCCTTATCTTCCTTACAGTAACAGTATGTATATTCAGCAGATACCACTGAAGCTGCAGCAGTCTGATCAGGCATAACTGCCTTTCGAGAATACCACTTAGCAAGTAACTCTGGTAAAAGACAAATTTTGAAAAACTTTTCGGCAGCTTTAACATGTTCTATAAAACTTTCATTTAGAAAGATGCGTTCACATGACAAATTAGGGGAAGCATCACTGAATGTAGCTACACCAAAAGCAGCATAATTTGCTGAACAAACAAGCAGTTGTGTCTGAACCTGGTAATAATATCCATGCTTTTCAGAGAGTTTACCATTATTGAGATAGGGTGCTTCATCTGGAGTGCTCTCTCTGACGCAGTATGGGCATTTGATTTCCAGTACCCCACATCCACAGCAGTCACACTGCACCACTCCATCAGGACTGGCACCAATGTATGGATATTCTGTGCTTACTACGAATCCACTATTTCTGTACTGAAAATTTGTATGCATGGGTTTCATCATTTCAATGTATGCCAATCTTGCAACAGCTTCGTGTTCACACCCCCATGTGGTTGCTGGCATTGTGCAAATGTGGATAACAGATCTGGCTTAGTAATGATTGCGAAGGATGGCTTGGGTCTGTGGCACAAACTGCTTTCATTTTTGATGCAGTAATCCTTCCTGCTCTTTGTTTAAACCAAGCTGGACTCTTGGCTTGCTCTCGAGTGTTTTATTTATTTATTAATGCTTTACAGCACAAGTGCTGAAGGTCTGTAGGGCACCTGGTCCTACAGCCTGCTCAAAGACTTTAGCTACTTAGACTTTAACTACTTAAGGTGTGTTTGAAAAGTTGGAGAAAGGAGAAAAAATCCATGACTGGACCTAGGTAGCCTCGAACCTGCAGCCATCCGATTTACGCTCGAACGCTTACAGGAGTCTACCAGGTGGTCAGGATGTTTTCTCCTCGTTATTTTCATGTAATTATATCCATAGGAATTCTAGAGAGTAACTCATTATCTCTAAGTACCCCAAGTAGAACCAAATGGACACTAGTTTATTTATTAATGCTTGTAAACTTCAATATTCTGTGCCTCTTCTGGTGTAACCGATAACTGCAATTCATCACATACTTCCAACAACTCAGTGTAAAGCAATTCTTCACTTTCTGGATTGTACAGATCAAGCAGTGATGGAGGTAGCTGAATAGTATTTGTTGTGGGTTTAAATTCATCAGAAAATGGAGGTACTATGGAACAAATTGCCGGTCGGTTGTGAGTAATATCTCTAAGGAAGACCATTTGCTCCTCAGCAGATGGAGGAACACACAACAAGGAACTTTTTGACTGACAGGCTGATGAACTAGTGGATGGGTGCTCAGAAACTGGCAATTCTTCTGCTACCTGAAACATATCCTCAAGTGGTGTAATGTCACTTAGATGATGAGCCCCTCTCCTTTTGTTACAGCTGATTCTAGGCTTTGGTTTGGACAGTGGCAGCTCTGAAATTGGCAAGTATGGAATAGCATCAACAAAGGTAGGTTCCTTCCACATACAACTAGTTTGTGTGCAAGTTAGTTTTGATCTAGCCGCAGATTCCAGGTAGAAAAGGATTGCTGCTACATGAGAACAAACTTCTCCAAGTCCTGCCATGCAGGTGCAATGTCCACAATCAACAGTTCCATCAAGTAGACAGATCACCCATGATTCAAGTGGAGGGTCATTAGCTCGTTGCGAATGTCTCACCTGTAATTGTATTAAACTACTATACTACATAATATGGGTACTTATCTTTCTTACATACCTTGGAAACTGTAACTATTTTACTACCAATTTTCTTTGATCCCAAACAATTCACAAAACCACACATAAAGTACTTGTAAGCATCAAAGCTTTTAAAAGCTTTAAACATCTCAGAGGTACAGAAGCTTGTAGTCAGAACAAGATAGTTGAAGATGTCTGTGTTTGTAACCGACGGGATAACTTCCTTACTAAGCTGTGCACATGGTATACAATAGTGATCACCAACATCTTTGTCAGGTACCTTCGTTTATCACTCACTTTCAACAGCTGTGCGTGCTGACTAAGACAAAAACATCACTAGATGAATCCTATCAACAACAGCCATGCAATAGTAACAGCACTACTATGTATTCGCATTGATTTCATACCATACTCACTATCTAAACAGTCATTACCACTTCGGTTACCACAATCATAGGACCACGCGTATAACAGGTGGTAAAGCAATATGGCGGCGGAGGTGTGTCAGTCAATGTCATTTACAGTTACCATGGATATACAAACGCTCTATACACACACAATACACACATGTACACTATACACAATATACAGTACATACCTGTTCATTACAGTGATGTAATAACTATCTGGTGTTTCTTCTCTAGTAACTTGTCCTCCATCATCTTCAACCTCTTCTGTACACTATAACAACATAGACTGATAACATTAAAATTGTATGTTTGTGATTTGTGTCATGCCAATACATAACAAGCATAGTGTATAGTATATAATTGTACATAGGCCACTTAGCCAGGAGTTTCAAAGGATGGTTCCACTCTTAGTATGTAGGTGAACTTTCAGCAAGGGTCTGGTGATATAGCCATCTGATGCTGACAACACATACACTTCATCACTTTTAATTGGCCTCAAATTGAGGTACACACTAGCATATGTGGACTTTATCCACAATGACGTCATGAGCACAAAATGGCCACGTTATTTTGGGGAGTACTGTACAGTTGCTTATGGAGAAATTGAGCTAGTGTTGCACTGATTCCCACTTAACTGATATCCATTATTAGTTTATCCTATAGCTAACTGATACCTTATTGTAGGTCTCTACAAGTTACACTTGTGCATACCCACTAATAGTACAGCTTGCAAAGCAGAGTTTTGCAGGTTTAGTGAGAGGGACCAGAACCTTTGAGCAAAGTATGCCACCACCTTACTAGCTTACTAGCTTGTTTAACTCCTTGAACATTACATAAAAGCTTGAAACACAAACAGTTTCACTAGACAACAACCGTACGTAGTTACAAAAACAGAAACACAACAGTATAAGAACACTGAGCAAAGTTGTAACTAAGGAAATACACAGCATTTAGACTAGGGGTGTGACTTACGTACCTAACCAATACTGCCAGGTCCTGCCAGGATGATATTGTGAAGCTGGTGTTGGGTGATTTTTGGAAAATCTAAATCTCCATGATCCCTAATAGACACATGTCACATCCTGTACATACACTACACAATATAAACACTTACCATAATTAGAACACTATAAAAAGAAAGCAATCCAACACTGAGGTGACTTGTTGTTTACTTGTTCAGCTTGTTGACAAAGACAATAGAACTTAATTTCAGCAGCTGTCCTTTCTAGTTCAAGTGATTGTATCTTGTCTTGTAATGTCTTCAACACCTTGATCATTGCTACAGCATTAATATCATTAAGTTACATACTTCCAAAACACATGTATGTACATCTCATGATGAGAGGTATAGGCTTCCTAAATTTAATAAGTGATAACAACGCATGCACACGCATGCGGGTTACACACACATGTACGTACCACACACCCACCCACCTACACACACACTCACAACCTAACACAAACAAACACAGCAATTGGTTGCAACGCTTTCAACAAGCTGCTACAGAATTTTAAAATAATTTATTTAACAGAATTTTCTAGTGACTGACTGAGTAACTGACTGACTGATGCCTTCAGACAGGTGTAACTCGACAACGGCTAAGGCTTCGGGCTTGACTTTTTCACTGTTCAACGTTGCTTTGGCCCAACAGGTGCCTTTTGGCATACTGCAGTATGTACAATAAATTCTTCATGGACTTACCATTGTCCTCCTTTGTGTCTCACTTATCTTTGCTGACAGCGAAAAGTGTCAATTTGGCAATAGCACATGATGACTTCCCCTCGTAACAGAAATCATCTGTATTTTGTCATAGTGGCTATTTTGATATATAGTAGAGGTGCTTTTCAAACAGTTCTTGATTCATACTGCTGTGTAACGGGTTGAACATAACCGACAATGAAGCATAATGGATACGTCACCTTTCAGACGATAATTGATATAACCGGGGCACGCGACACCATTTCTTTCAGTATGCGTGGATTGCAGAGGTGCTTTTCAAACTCGAAATGCTGCATAACAGGTTGAAAAAAGCTGACAACGAAGCGTAATAGATACTTCACTTTTCAGATGATAATTGGGGCACGTGGTGCCATTTCAGATGCGGTATACGTGGGTTCGCCAGTCATAATAATTATTTACAAAAAAAGTTAACATACAAGTACACAGAAAAATTTGGAATTTTCAACCAGAGTAGGGACCATATACACATTGATAAAAAGTACTGAAACAAGCTGGAGTAGTGCATGATATTAAATCACAGTAAAACAATAAGAAGTGTTATATCCCTACTGTGCATTTCCATTATGGTATCATGAGCACCGTAGGGATATAACACTTCTTATTGTGTTACTGTGATTTAATATCGTGCACTACTCCAGCTTGTTTCAGTACTTTTTATCGATGTGCTATGGTCCCTACTCTAGTTGAAAATTCCAAAATTTTCTGTGTACTTATATATATTGGAGACATGAACCTCAAATGTACGAGTTAGAGTGACAGTATAGTACATATTTGAGCAAACTGGTATATACTACTACTACTACTACACTGACATTTTCATCAGTGTTTGATGACATGCATGACTTCGATGTGGTTAGCATTATGCAGTAATGGGAAACCCAATGATCAAAGCTTACGATAACGCTTACTCCCCATGCAATCATTACAGTTGTTTGAACACTGATGAAAATTTCAGTGTATTTCCCAGAAATGTCCACAACTAAGAAATGTAAAGTTTTTATTGCTAGTGTAGGGGAGCATTCTATTGCTAGTGGAGGGGAGCATTCATGGTCACTCCCCTGGGCTGTAAAAATGTATTATCACTTAGCAACCAAGTGGTATTGCTAGTGGAGGGGAGCATTCATGGTCACTCCCCTGGGCTGTAAAAATGTATTATCACTTAGCAACCAAGTGGTAGTTAGACAGAAGAAACCTTTAGACTTCCTCCTTGTGTTTTCATCTCAACCAAACTTCAATATGTACTATAACCCACTTTTTAGGCTGTATATATGTACATATTAATATGAGAGTTTCCACTGTATAGGCACCCTACATTTAATAAGTGACACACAAGCATGCACGCACAGACACACACATACACACAAGCATGCATGCACGCACACACAGACACGCACATACACTCATGTGTGCACACCCATAGTGAAGGTGAAAGCTTTGGTTGCTGTATTCACACCACAGAAACATAAGGACATTTGTGCACTACCAAGGTGATAAGTATCAGGTAAATCCTCCTGGGACAGGACTACTACCCGACATATTCTCCACTATATACAACCAGCCACATGACATGTGGACATCACTAGCTACACTAGTTTTGTTGCACCAATAATCGGTCGAATTATTGATAACAGCTGATATTAGCTAATTTTACAAGTATCGGTATCAGTTATGAAGTAGAAAAATTTGTTGATTAACAGAAACCCACAATCAATCATTACTAACAGCAATGAGCAGATAAAAGTAGTGAAAGCAGCAGTATGTGGTACAACATTTATTTGCTGTAATTGTTGTATAACGTTTTAGGCTTGTTTGTTTGCAAAAATATGGCTACAAGGCTATAGCAGCTGTGTAAATTTATCGGCCACCTATGCAATAAGTCGATCACTCTTCATAAATGGTCTGGAATCCCACTAAAACATTTGATAAGCTGCTTTATAACTACTTGGCTTCCTATTCCATGAAAGGGGTTAGTGGCAAAACTGTAGCAAACATTGTAAAAACCGGCTGCCAACCAATTAATTACATTGATTACATTATTACAAATGCAACATAAACTTTAGATGATTTTCTGCTCCTCCCCTCGTAAGGGGAGGAGCAGAAAACTTGCGTTGCCATTTTTTTATGTTCCTCCTCCCCTGTTCTGAAGAATTGAAGAAATATCAGTTAATATCGACATATGCATGGGTTACAGGAATACGCAAATAATCGTTATTGGTAAATGTGAAAAAATGCATATCAGTGCAACACTAAACTACACCTCATCATATAACAGGTCATATCTGAGTATATACCTAATGGAATATCTGTAACTTGTAATGTATAGCTAATTGGTAGGCTAATAAGAGCATAGCAACGTATGGTGTAATGGTATGAAAATAAAGTGGTCTTAATTCAGAGGAGATGGTCTTAATGAACAGGGTCTCTATGTAAACAAGTGATTTCATTGATTATTTGTTCTGGAATAATACTACTAAATATGTGACGGGATCTGCAAAATCCCCAACACAATAGTGCAATTTCAAATTCCTGTTTAATAAATGATTGTAATCTACTTAGTCAAGTGTACCTTCTGGCAAAGTTTCAGCCTCATATGCCAATAACTTTTGGAGTTACAGCCCTACAAAGTAGCAACAACAAAAAAAAATTGATTTGTGCAGGGGGTATAGAGAAAATTAATTATGGGCACTTACTAAAACAGTTGTAACTTACGAATGAATTGTTGTACTGGGGTGAATGTTTCACCATCATATGCATGTTCACCATGGATAGGGGAATCATTTATATTTGTCCTTCTATCACCTTTCTTCACTGCATACAAAGGTGAAATTCGTGAAGAAAAATCGATCGCATACTATTGCTTTGACATGACATAAACGAATTCTCATAACTTGCGTATCCTTGGGTCTACTGCAACGAAACAAAGATTTTCCAACTCCTCACAAGTAGGCGAATAAGATGATATCCAGGTTTTTTATTGTTAGTCCCTTCCTTCACTAAGAAAGAAGTGTTCAAAAATTTACGGATTTTTTTTCAATAATGCACAAATATTTTACCCATTGTTTTCAATGCTTTATACTGGAAATTTAGGCTTGCACTATAGTGTCAGGTTTTCATAGATCTGGTCACACATGGTAAAGATAGAAGAACATAGCAACCTATAGTGTAATGGTATGAGAACAAAGTGGTCTTAGGAGATGGTCCTTAATGAACAGAGGCTAACATGTAACAAGTGATTTGATTGGTTAATGGTTAGTGTACATGACTGAAATAATACTACTAAATATGGTAAGATTGAAGTAATACTACTACTTAACCATATCCTCTGTTACTCCTTATAAGGATATTGTCCTACACAAACTAATCATACAGAAATATAACAGTAGTGATGTATTTTCTGCCAAAAAGTATCAACTAAAAACTTCACAACAGCTTGGCAGTATTGGTTAGACGGGCAAACTGACACCTTCACTGATGCATAAGTTAATGCATTTATTCATTGTAATTAACGTCCCAACTGTACTATTGTCATGCTCCACCTGCCTATACCAAGTACACCTTATAAAGTGAATGGAAAATGTCCATTTAGATATCAGTTGGTGTTTACCTATGCACAATTGTAGTATAGTGGACATGCCCATTTGCAATCTATCAATCGCGTCATTCAGTACTGCTGCTGTGAATTTTCCAAAACTTATTAAATAGGATTAGAAAGATAAAACTTAAGAAGGATGTGCATAAATACAAAACAAACCTGTAATTTAAAACCTAACACCGACGTTTCGAATGTTCGAATATTTTCTTAGCGAACGTTTGAAGATAAATTTCAATATTCATCCCAGCCCTATGTGAAACAACGTTGCCTTTGTGAAAAAGGCAATAAGTGACACAGTGAACTATCGATCATAATAATATTATGCTCTCTCCACATTACAAGGATTTGGAAATCTTCAGAATTACAGTACAAACCACCCTGTCAGTTGTGGCTCCAATGGTTCAAAGCTACTCAACATATGACTTATGTATATCAATTGTTTGTGACATTCACACATAAAAAATTTAATGTCATTTAGGAAGGTTCATGATAGTGAGGTGTTGGGATTAAACTTTGTGACCAAACCACAAACACTACAACATGTACATACACAAATATTAATAATCACCAGTAAGAAGTTCCAATGACCAATTTTTCTCCATAACAGTCAAGACATCTGTACAATTATTTCAGACAGGTGATATGCTGAAATCACCCACCCAGGACAAGGAAAAAAATAATAGTCTATAACTATTGATTAAACTGCAACAAGCAGGTGTACGTAGATGACCTCTCTTATTTCATTGCTTTTTATTTCTATGATCCCTACTCAAATGTGATTTTTTTTATTATTATTATACAGTGTATACTTGTCTGTTTATACTTTTTGGACCTGGACATACCACAACAGAAGGGTCATTCCATACCAAATCAAAAATAATAAAATAAAAAATCGAGACCCCTTTCGATTTTCGTGAAATTTGGCACAAACATGGACCCTTTCAAGAAACTTTCTCACACCAAAATTTGGCTCATTGCATTGGTCTCCCTTTATTAAGTTATGACCACTCAAAGCTTCTGCTGAAATTTTTATTTTGCTTACACGCATATGTCTTCAGTAAAATGGCCATAACTTTGCTTGCAATTGACGTAGAAACTTCTGGTTTAGATATTTGAAATCCGTATTAAATTCTTTTTCAGGTGATATATAATGTTTTATAATGGCTAAAAGGAAAAGGCCAAACCACAAAAATATAGCTTTTTCCTTTGATATTAATTTTCAAAAATAAATATTCTTTAATTAAATTTATTTTTGGTTTACATGTTGCTCTTATACCTATCATTCATTACTGTGAGTTTAAAGTTGGGACCAATAGTAGATCATGAGTTATATGTAGCCTTGTAATTACTGTTGTTTGTATGGTTCAAGTATGCAAAGATGTAATATATACCAATTGCAAGTAACTTCATACAATAATATGTCACAATCATTTTATACATTGTAAGTAAAGTTAATTTGTTTATGTTTTGTAAGAAAATCCAGTAAAAGCTTTATACATACATACATACATATACTCGAGTAATTTGCCCCTTATCAAGCTTGTATATATTGTTTCTGATTATGATGCCAATTGCAAGTCTATTATGTAGTAGTGAAATATTGAACTTGATGACATTTTCACTAGCTACAGTAACTGCTACTGCTTAATGCAGATTGTTGATATGCAAGTACATAATTTTATTTTGATACACAAAATTAATGTAGCTATAGTGGAAACTGTCTAAGCCAGTCAGGGCATTTTTTGGCCTTAATATTCAGGTGGTTACTTATATAGTTTGGTGTGTATAAATGTCTTACTAGAACAATTTAAAGTTGGCTCTTAATAGAAAGGTGGCCTTTTGTTACAGGTGGCCACTAAGACAGTTCCACTGTAATTGGTACACAATGTTATGTAGCTGCATTCTTTGTTGTTAACACAGGCATGAATGTTTCAAATATTGTAATCTGCTAGAGCTTTTCTAACAAGTATGAAGTAATGAATGACTGCATATGGTGCAGTATTAACAGTCTTTTCAACTTACGCCTTCAAAAATTCAGTTATGCATTGATATCAATGCATCAGATTTCATTGCAAGTCAAAGTTACATGTGAATGATTGTCGAAACTGTCATAAAATATGCACCACTTTCAGTCTCAATTGCAACTTCTACTATAACACTCTGATTTAACTTTGAAGTTAATTGCTTTGACCCTTTCGTTAATTGATTACTAATATATTTCATTTAAAGCAATAGATATGTATCAGTGTGTAATTGCTGTAGTGAACCTTTATACAATGTAATTTCTATGATTCCACGATTCTCAATTATAGAATCAAATTAGGAGCTACATTGCTATATATCTAAGTAGTTCCATCACGATACAGTTGATGTATGGAGTTTAAGCCAGTTACCTTAGGGCCAAAATTTCTGGGCCTTAATGTGCAGGTAGATGCTTAATACATAAGCATAAGTGTTTAAAATTGGCCCTTAAGGAGTGGTGGCCTTACTATACAGGTGGCCACTTTCCACTCCATTCCATCAATTTTTTTACGACAATATTAGCATAAAAGCTGTTAATGTAATCCAGCATGAAATCTTATATTTTATTACGGGTCAATTATGCAACTAGGGGACCAGCAAGAAGGCTACAAAGTAATGTTGTTTAATTAATAACCAATTGAATCAAGAGGTCTTAGGCTGTGTGGCTCCTCAGGGAACTTACAAGCTGTGTGTGGATCAAATCACCAGCTGGTCTGGGATTGTCACATAAAAACTGTTGACTACATCACAGACCAGTTGGTGGGTAGTTGGAAAAGGCAGTCTATACACTGGGAAATTAAATGAAATTGTTCGATATTCTTTCCACTACCTGAACTAACTAACATCTTGGTATAATGTGGTCAGTCTAAACAGGACCTACCAGTGTTTTACACTTTACAGCCTCTGATACTTTGGATATCAATTGTAGAGTAATAATTGGCTATAAATTCACCACTTCGACAAAAGAGTAGTGATGATGTCACTAATACCTGCTACAACTTGTTTGACCATTAAATTAACCACAATCAAATATGACAAAACCACATCCTTCACGAACCACTACAAAGAAATTCCTTTCCAAAAAAAATCTTATATGTTGCTTCGTTTAAACTAACAATTCACAGTAGAATCTCTCAAATCCAACATCTGCATAACCCAGAATCCTATTTAGTCTGTAATGTTATTTACTAACACGTTTGTAATAGTTAGACACTCACAATAGGCGTCTTCGAGGATTTAAAAACCATCGGTGACGTCAATAATTACCTCGGCTGCGCCGAGGTAATTATTGACGTCACCGATGGTTTTTAAATCCTCGAAGACGCCTATTGTGAGTGTCTAAGTGTTTTAGACAATGGCGTAGAAGCAGTGAGTTAGTATAGCTAGAGAGTTCCCATTGTAAACA
This sequence comes from Dysidea avara, assembly GCF_963678975.1. Taxonomy (NCBI): domain Eukaryota; kingdom Metazoa; phylum Porifera; class Demospongiae; order Dictyoceratida; family Dysideidae; genus Dysidea; species Dysidea avara. The sequence continues at coordinate 33,323,440 of NC_089277.1, forward strand.
CCTAGGGTATTTCAGCGAGCAAAAGATGTGTAATGACTGAACAGTAACTCATTATATTGCATTGTAATGTTATGTCATAGTGTGTGCGCATGTGTGGGTGTGTGTGCTGAGCATCATTAAGAGTGAACCGCGTGCTGAGTAGTAGTACAGAATCAACCCGGTACCTATAAGTATTTCACAGTGGAGGTCCTACCGAGATGGACGACGGAGACACTCACACACCAGAAGATTTGACGATAGAGAAGTCGACAGAACCGGGGGAGGCGGAAAACCTCGCAGAAGGTCACAGTTTACTTAGTGAGGAGTATGGAGACGAGGATATACCCGAAGGACCTACTTACCCCTTGAATTCGAAGCGACTGAAGGTATGGCAGCTGCAACGGATCGCCCGGACTCTACAACTCCCGACGAGTGGAACCGCAGCAGTTACAAGGCAGCTAGTGGAGGGCAAGCTTACAGAAATGGATAGAGAGCCTCGGAATGTTCAAGTTGTTGTCAAAGGCACGGGTGAGAATGATCCAATGTTTTTAATTGATGAAAATGGGTTGATATGTGTTATAAAACCCGCACGCGACCCGATTTCGCACGTGAGTCAACCGGTTGACGATGCGCCGCAAATAGGGCAACGCAGTGCACTGCGCGAATCGGGTAGTTAGATAAATGAACAGCAATTGAAGTTGCAAATTGAATGCTTACGAGTGTCCTTGGCAGAGGCGGAAGAGGCAATAGCTAAGTGGAAGGAGGAAGCAAGAAAACAGAGCTATGAAATCACACAGTTGCAAGAAGCCTTAGCAAGAGAAAAACAAAAGTGAAACGAATATGGAGGGAGAAGTGCGATCAACAGTTGGCCCATGAAAAAGCTATTGATAGTAAAGACCTAGAAATAGCAACATTGAAGACTCGTTTACTTTCACAGACAACTAGTCCACTGCATGAAGAACATAATAGTCCTGATGGTAGCATGTTGACTAGTACCCCAGCTCCATCATATCATCGGGGGAAGGCTCCACCCGTTGACCAATTCAGTGCCGAAAATGAAGATGAGCGTTGGGATGATTGGCTACCCTCATTTGAGAGAGCTGCAGAATGGAACGGGTGGACCAATGCCAAACGCCTATTGCAGTTAGCAGGGCACTTAAGAGGGAAAGCAAGACAAGAATTTTTGTTACTATCTGAAAAAGAAAAAATATCGTTCAAAAATGCTGTGACTGCTATGAGATGCCGTCTGGAGACCGGTAGTAGAACCTTAGCAGCACAAGATTTCAGGCATGCCACTCAGGGGTTCCATGAGCCAGCTTCAGATTACATATTACGTCTCGAAAAGATCTTTAGGAGGGCCTATGGAAGAGATCATATGACGGATGAGACACAGCAAACTCTACTGTATGGCCAGCTGCAGGAAGGATTGCGGTACACATTGATGAAGTCCCCTGCTGTCTCTGGTGCTAGGAATTACCAGGAACTTTGTGTTGCAGCAAGAAATGAAGAGCGGCGGTTGAACGATCTCAACAAGAGGCAACAGTATATGCGGAACAGCACAGTAGATGGGTCACAGGACCGCCAGTTACCCAGGCAATACAGACCTACCACAAGTACAAGGTCATCCCCAATTGATGGTTCCCCCTCAGTGAACAGGACACGCCCACTCCCTTCTAACCATTCCTTGCCACCAAGACGCTGTTACATCTGTAATGATACTGGCCATATAGCCAAAGACTGTAACAAGACTGGGAAGTCTGAAAGCACGGGCAAAGCCAATCAAGTACAAGTCACAACAGAGGCATGTGTGAACACTGACTGTATGTCCCCTGTTAGCAAACTACAGGTGTCACCACTGGATCTTTTGCTTTCTGACTCTGAAGATGAAGATGTGATCCGTGAGGTGAGAATTACTGATAAGGGCAGTGAATCTCGATGTGTTGATGTCCAGGTACAAGGTGTTCCTGCAGTGGGGATAGTAGACACCGCAGCCGATATTACCATAATGGGAGGGAGTTTATTCAAGAAGGTTGCTAGTGTAGCACGACTACGGAAAAGAGACTTTAAAAGTGCAGATAAGGTTCCCCATGGATATGATCAACGCCCATTTCAACTGAATGGAAGAATGGATCTGGATATCACATTTGGAGACAAGACCATGAAAACGGCAGTGTATATCAAGATGGATGCAGTAGACCAACTGCTATTGTCAGAAGGTGTATGCCGGCAGTTGGATATCATATCATATCATGGCAATGTCAAAAAATGTAGGGGAGCAAAGCAAGGAGCCACACACCATATAAAAGTTGTGAAAACTGTCTATGTCCTTCCTCATCAAAGTGTCATGGCCCAGGTACATGTTCCTGGTAATTGTCCACTGTTGGTGGAAGATAGCTGTCACTTGCACGAAGCTGCGGGCCTGCTGCTAGAAGATACCTTGGTTAAGCCCAATGCAGATGGACTAGCATATGTAGTGCTCTCAAACCCCATGGGGTGTTCTGGCCATGTGACTGCTGGTACTACAGTTGGTATTGCGGCAGAGGTTCAAGTGGTTGACAAGGGTATTACAGAAGTTCCCATACTGGACAAGAGTACTCGCTCTCCACTAGTTGAGGATGCATCAGCTGTGTGCAGTGTCACATCAGAGATGGATCGTAAGGGAAGATTACTTGAGCTAATAGAGAAACCTAGCTTACTGAATGACCAACAGACTCAGGAACTCCTTGGTTTTCTCACCAGTCACCACACTGCATTCAGCTTAGATGATTTGGACAGGGGTGAGACTAATCTGCTTGATATGGAGATTCACACAGGTAATGAATCTCCTAGAAGGGTGCTTATGCGCCGAATGCCCCTTGCGGTTCGCCAGGAGGTAGCCCGACAATTGCAGAAGATGCAAGACACTGGTGTGATTGAGCCATCAAGCAATCCTTGGTCAAGCCCAGTTGTTATGGTGCGTAAGAAGGATGGCACACTACGTTTTTGCGTAGATTATAGGGAACTGAACAAAGTCACCAAGAAGGACACCTATCCATTGCCACATGTGGATGACCTCCTAGATGAGATTGGAGACGCTCGATATTTTAGTACGCTAGACCTGGCAAGTGGGTATTGGCAAATTCGTGTTGCAGCTAGCTCTCGAGAAAAGACTGCCTTTATAACTCCTGAAGGATTGTTCCAGTTTCGTGTGATGCCATTTGGGCTGACCAATGCACCTGCGGTTTTCCAAAGACTGATGCAGTCAGTTTTGATGGGGTTGAACCCAGTGGGAGGAAAGCATTTCGTTTTTGTGTACATGGATGATGTATTGGTATTCTCTGAAACTCTAAAGGACCATCTGAAGCACTTACAGCTAGTGATACAGCGAATACAAGATGCAGGATTGAAGTTAAAACCTAGCAAGTGCCACTTTGTACGTGAAGAGATTCAGTTTTTAGGGCATGTATTATAACTCCAAATGGGTTGAAGACAAACCCCAAGTTAGTAGAATCAGTCACCAAATATCCTAGGCCACAGAACATTAAGGAAGTCAAGCAATTTTTGGGGCTGAGTTCGTATTATCGCCGTTTCATAAAGAAATTTGCAAACATTGCGCAGCCGCTACATGCTCTTACTCGAGGTGGAGTGGATTTTCACTGGACCGAATATTGCCAAGAAGCATTCGACAGTCTTAAACAACATCTGACAACAGCTCCCGTATTAAGTTACCCATCAGTCAATTTTCCGTTTACACTTGAAGCCGATGCTAGCATACAAGGAATTGGTGCCATTCTCTCCCAGGCACAAGATGACAGCTTAGTACACCCAGTGGCATATGCTAGCCGGTCCCTAACAGCAGCAGAACGTAATTACAGTATAACAGAACTAGAAACACTGGCGGTTGTGTGGGCTATCACACACTTTCACCCCTACTTGTACAATAATGCTGTTACAGTATATACTGACCATTCTGCAGTGCTGGCCATACTAAACACTCCCTCTCCCTCCGGGAAACATGCACGGTGGTGGTCAAAAGTATATGGAGCTGGTATACAGAAGCTGGACATCATCCACAGAGCTGGGAAGACCAATACAAATGCAGACGCTCTTTCCAGGAATCCTCAGTCTTCAGCTCCGAAGGAAGGCATCGGAGAAGATGAACTACAAGTAGCAGTGGTAAATACTGAACCTGTGTCCAACATTCACACTCTCTTACAAGCTGAACCAATCACTAATACAACTACCTCCTTTCGAGTGGAGCAAGAAAAGGACCCTTACCTACAAGACATCATTAATTTCATGGAATCAGGTATACTCCCAGTTGACACAATCCAAGCAAGAAAAGTTGCTATTCAGCAGTCGTTGTTTACTATAATTGACAACATTCTTTACTTTGTGGATCACAAAAGGGATGATTGTAGAAGGATAGCTGTTCCTACACATTTGAGAAACACAATTTTGGAGGAGGCTCATCGGGGTATTATGTGTGGACATTTTTCGGGTAAGCATACATTCAGCTTGTTGGTTCCCCATTGGTGGTGGGAGAATATGTATTCTGATACCATAAGATTTGTGAGTAACTGTCCTGAATGTACTGTCACAGCAGGAGTAGGCAGACATAATAATCCGCCTTTGCACCCAATCCCAGTGAGTCGCCCTTTTCAAATAGTAGGTATTGATATTATGGAACTCCCCCAGACCAAGAAAGGTAACAAGTATGTTGTTGTCCTACAGGACTACCTGACTAAGTGGCCATTAGTCTACCCTACGTCTGACCAAAAGACACTGACTCTTGCTCACATTCTGGCAGAGGATGTTATTCCTTTTTTTGGTGTGCCAGAAGCACTACTTTCAGACAGAGGAACAAATCTTCTTTCGCACCTCATGACTGACCTATGTGCCTTACTAGGAATAAGAAAATTGAACACCACAGCCTACCATCCTGAGTGTGACGGGATGGTGGAAAGGTTCAATAGAACATTGAAAGCCATGTTACGTAAGCACGCTGCTAGATTTGGAATGCAGTGGGACTGCTATTTGTCAAGTGTCCTGTGGGCATATCGGAACATCCCCCATGCTAGCACAGGGGAAAAACCCTCATTTTGTTATTTGGATGGGATCAGAAAAGCCCCACAGAAGCTGCATTTGCTCAACCAACACAACCTATTCCAAGTACTATAGAGGACTACCGTGAGAAAATAATATTGTCCTTGTCATCAGCAAGAGAATTGGCTCTGGACTCAATTAAGAAGGCACAAGACCAATACAAGCACTACTTTGATCGTCGCTCAAAGCAAGTTGACTACCGGGTAGGAGAGTGATCTTCATCAGATTTCCAGCTGAAGAGACGGGACGGAACAGAAAACTGTCACACCCTTGGCACGGACCGTATCGAATACTTTCATGAAGAGATCCGGATGTGACTGCTGCCAAAGTTTACTTTCCCAATGAAGGACAAATACAGGTCCACCAGCAGAGAGTATGCCAGTGTCCACCAGAACTTGTCCCTGGTTATTACTGGTATGGAAAAGGACAAAGGAGTGCTGGGAGAACTCCTAGCTGGGTGGAGGACTTGCAGATAAGGCTATGCAGTGAAATAGAGAGGAATGCCAACACTACAGATGACAACCCCACCTATGATAATGCTGAAGTTAACCCTGACAAAGATGATGATGTAGATGATGATAACATAATTGAAGACAATGAAGAATCCACTGAGCATAATTTAATTGGAGATGACAGTGTGTCCACGGACAGTAGCATGATTTTTAGACATGTGCCCCAGGATTGCCCTTACTCCCTGAGGAGCAGCACATCAATTCCCCTCAGATTCAGGCAATAGCTCGGGATGAGCTTCATTCAGAGGAGAGAGTGATGTAATGACTGAACAGTAACTCATTATATTGCATTGTAATGTTATGTCATAGTGTGTGCGCATGTGTGGGTGTGTGTGCTGAGCATCATTAAGAGTGAACCGCGTGCTTAGTAGTAGTACAGAATCAACCCGGTACCTATAAGTATTTCACAGATGTGAGGTCGCGCAAGCTATGAAGCGCGAATAACTTAAGGTTTGTAAAGTCGATAAAAAGTATGTTTGAGGCATTATAGATACGTGTGAATGGCAGCAAATGGGAGTAGCCAGTGCCAACATGGCTGTCTTGGTCTACAGAGCGTGCTTTAATATGGCGAAGGCCACAAACTGAATTAATGGCTTGTACCGGCCTCGCTCCGGGCAAATTTTTTTTTGGGGCACACTTTAGACTTAGAAAATTTTCACGAAACATTTTTTCCAGATAATGTTGTGTACATAGCCAGATACTGACATGTTGAAGCCGACTAGTTCGCAGGGCCAACAACAGAACAACGTCGTGTTCTCCACCAGGCTGGCAGCAGCTAGAAAAGAAGGGCGAAAAAATTGTTTTAAAAGAACTCTTTTCTCCTGCCGTTTTTCAGAAATGCATGGACTCGCATGGATTATCCTTGTTTCTCTCACTGGCTGCCTCATCAACTGATCTGTTAGTGACGTCTCGCATTACCTGGCAGCACAGAGCTATTCACAACTATTGGTGAAACTGATAATGTGAGTGTGAAGCAGCTTGTGTTTTATTCTTGTGACACCACTGTGTGTAGTGTGTGTGTTGTGTGTGTGTGTGTGTGTTCGCTATTTAGACTGCATGAGTGTATCCCTTCACTGGACTGGACTACTGGACTGGCATATTTTTGATTTTTGCACATTCTGTGGTTGAAATGTATTAAGTCTCACAAGCCAAGGGTCCTGAGGGAACCTATACAGCCCACTACTAAATTCTGAATATGAGCAGTGGAGTATGCTATAGCTGTCTTAATAATTTCGCTCTGATTTATTATGTCCTACAACACTTATTCCTTACCCTGGTGTATAGTAATACTGTAGGGAATGCATATCAGCAATAGTTAACCAGTGATCAACTCACCAGTTGACAAGATATCCTTAGTGAGCTCAAGGAGCAAGCTATATATAGTATAGTCTTGTGTGGCAAGACCTTTACTTCTGGAGAAAGGCTTAGCTACCGATTAGAAACTTTTCAGCGTGTGCTTAATTATAATCATTGCATCCCGCAGTACTGAAAACAAGTCCGTCCATGCTAGCTCAATTCCTGAGCTCACACTAAGGATATCTTGAAGGATATTGTCAACTGGCAAGTCGATCACTGGTTAATTATTGCTGATATACATTCCCTACAGCATTACTGTACACCAGGGTAGGGAATAAGTGTTGTAAGACATAATAAATCACAGTGAAAATATTAAAAACAGTTATCGCATACTCTACTGCTCATATTCAGCATTTAGTAGTGGGCTGTAGGTTCCCTCAGGACCCTTGACTTGTGAGACTCGATAAATTTTTACCACAGAATGTGCAAAAACCAAAAATATACCAGTCCAGTAAATGGATACACCCATTTAGACTTACCCTATAGAGATGTTACTGTTTTTATATACGTTAATTCACCTATCAATGTATTACCCCACTATCCCGCCCTTGGGCATATATGGGGATTTCAAACAGCTGAATCAACTGACCCATAGAAGGGCAAACCTATTGTGTCAAATCCCCACTTATCCACACAGGGATATGACAAGTTATGTACAAGGAAAAGTATTTGTGTGCTTAATGAATCATTATCAAAATTAATGCCCCATAGCGTGGCAACAGTTTTGTGTCAATTCTTCCTGTAAATACATTGATAGGTACATTATAGATATTATAATTTTCATCACTACATTAGGTGGTAATGTGGTCATGATGTTGTGTGATCACATGTGTATTGGGTATGATGTTCTTGTTTGTAGGTGGAAACTCAGATATTGCAAGCAACTGGCCAGGAAATTTAACGTCTAATGAGGTAACCTAACACACTACAGAATACCAAGAAATGCTTATTGGATCAAGTCATCTCATCTTCATGCAATCACTGTGAAAATAAGGACTCATTGTTCCAACTCCATGCCAGACAGTTTGTGTGGGGGTGGCAAATAAGCCTTCTAGTCACTGTTGTACACATTCTGTGACCACTGCCGGAATGTGGCAGAGCCAATCAGATTGCCTTGCAGGCTCTATGATAAAATAAATACCAATTATTAAAAATCTTACTGTAATAAAGGACTGAAGTTGAACAATTCCATGGGCTTAGGATCTTTGTTCCCCTTGTACAGAGCTCTTAAAATCATTGTTGTAGTATGGTTCGCTATGGATTTGTGAAGTAGTGGAATTGTCGAGGAAGACCTTCAGCAATGTTTCAAATACATCATGACATTAACAGTACAATTTTTGCCTCAGCCTGCTCACAGACGTGACTGGCACGATTATCCTTGGCAAAAAGCAATAGTGTGATGTAATCTAATTACATGTCAGTGTATTCATGAAAAGTGTACAACAATGACCAGATGGTTTATTTCCTGCCCCCACACAAACTGTCTGGCACGTGAGACTAGTTAGGTACCTATATACAAATGTTGCTTCTTTTTTTTTTTTAATAACTGTGCATATTCAATTTGTGTTATTCAGACAAAATAATTGTTAAATCTGCAATAATGGGTAAATATGTGGGAGCTGATGAAAACAGAAAAGAAACTCACTAGTTTCTAATAATTATGTTACGTACTGTGCAAGAATTGTGTATGATCATAGTCCACAGATGTGGTTACTGTTAACCATTTAATTGAGTGACTGCCAGGCTACTTACTGGCTAATGTAGAACGTAGTTCTACGTATACGACTCAACCATACAGTTAGTCAGTTACAGTGAACCCCTTGATTGTAGACAACCTCATCTGTCTAGGTTCCAAATCAATAGCAGTGGTAGTTTATTACCCTCTTACATCTTTATTATTACAAAGGACAAAAAATACCAATCTTTAAGAGGTTTCTTATCTGTTGGAACCACTATGTAATGAACCATTAAGTATGTAACGAACAGTTTGAGACCAACTGATGAAATTTTACTGAGAGGTCCTATTCTATAGGAACCACAGAAATGTTTCTTTATAGTGGAGGGTACTTTAAGAGAGGTTCTACAGTACTTAAGTTAGATAATCCATTCAATGCTGCTTTAAACTCAGGAGTAAGAGTTGCATAATGCAAGTCAGGGTTGTTGATCAACAGGAAGAATAGTCTGCAAAAGAAAATGAATGAGCAGCTACAGGTACCAAAACACACATAGTCAATGATTGATAAGTGGGTGTGGTTCCATGATAGTCTACAGGCTCCCATAAGCAGGCATAGCACTTGTTCTTGACACCATGCAGACTTTTGTTGCCTACAACACACTGCTTGAAGTATCTTAGTTTACTACAGTGGTATATCCCCAGTATATGGAACAGTTAATTGTTTGTTATTTTAGTAGTTTTTCAGTAAACCCGCATTCACTGATGTTTTACTGATAGTTTAAAACTTAGTAAAATAATTATGTTCCATATACTTAAGTTTACTGACACTTTACTATCAGTATAACTACAGTAAGGCATCTTAACAAATTAGTAAACTAAGAACCTTCAAGCAGTGACACAATCCGACGTGATACATAAATGCCCATAGAGAATGCTGTGAGTGTGGCTCCATATATCACTTAAGACACCAAAAACATTCTCAAATGGTGCATGAGTATGGGTCCACATTAAGTCTCTTGAAATGCAACCCAAATGACCTGACACTAACACACTATTGACCAATAGCACTTCAAGTTCACACATGCATATAGAAGTACAGTAAATGTACTCTATAAAATTGACGAGGATGCATTGATTTTTATTGCTGAAATTTTAAATGACGTGCTCTTATACTATAGTACCTGAGAACTGATACCAGTAGTATATGGCTATGGGAGAGTAAACTTCACAACTTCCTTTTTTATCCCCTAAATTAATTAGGCTATCATTAGTTGTACAAGAGATGGTATGGTAACACAATTAGTACATACATAAAGCATCCACTATAGCTGTCACAACAATGGATTAAATATATCACACCTAATAGAAGTGAATACTTGATTATCTGAGCTTCAACTATCCACATACCTACAGTAGATGTGTCTGTTCTATTAGAGTATTTCATCTAAGGTGTGCATTCCATTAAAGTAACTCTGTGTATAAAATGGGCTTTGACTATCCAAACTTTTGATTGTCTGAACATGTCTTGGTACCTAGGGGTTAGGAAGCACTGTACGAGTAATTTCTTTACAGCCATCAGCCAGGCATTGTTTAGACAAATACGTTTTCAAGTACAACTACCTTATAAATCATGGAGTAATAAAAGTACTTCTTCAAATTTACCATTGGATAAAATAGTAAATAACGTGCACTAAATCTACTACACTAACACTAATGCAGCCTTCAGGTGTGGGGATACAGCTAGCATATTGTGTATTGAGGTGAGCATACATTCTATGTACAGCAAAATACAATTGGCTATATACATTCCAGCAAAAAGAATATACCATTTTCTTAAAGACAGTGATATCAATAACATGTAGCCATCAACAAAAATTAGTTGTGTGGAGGTGCTTTACAATACACACACTGGTGCTATTGTAATATACATCTAAATGCAAAACTTCAATCGTGTCTTTTGTTGTTGCCATTACCCTTGAATGCTCAATGTCAAACCATTCATTGTTAAACATAGATCACAAGATCACCGTGATAATATGGACTCATTGTTCCACACCTCAATTAGACAAGAAGTAGCTTGTTCATTCACAATAACAATGTGAATCCACCTACAAATTAAGAACATCACACTCAATCATAGATCGTCACACAATATCATCATCACCAGTGTTGGGAGTAATGTGTTATGTAATATTATTACTTTTGTGATATAACAAAATACGCTATAAAAACAGGTAATATAACTCAAGTTACTTTACTTACAAATGTAATGCGTTACCTAAGTAATATAGTTACTGTAACGAATCTAATATTACATAATATTATTACTCTAAGTAGGTTAGTGATCCACTGAGTAACGCCTAGCCACAACGAAGTAATGAAGCCTACTGAATGAAGCTTATTCACCAGCTTCTTACTTATAACCAAGATTTGCACATTGTCCAACAATGCAATCATGTCACGTGATAAGGTGGTAGTTTCACACGTGACAGCTAGCCTAGGGCTGTGGACACAAAGTAATATAATATGTAATATTATTATAGTTACTTTACTTTATGGGCAATATGTAACTGTAACTAAATAGTTCAGTTGCAAGTAATATGTAATATGTTACCTTTATAAAAAGTCACTGTCCCAACACTGATCATCACATAATAAAGTAGTGAATTGTTACCTAATACAATACCTATAACACAATACATAAAATCAGCAACATTTCTGTAAAGTAAGGAACATCTGAGTGGCAAATTAGGGAAAAATATTACTTTATATTGTGAATTGTGATGTAATTCAGTCTTTAAATTTGATATTACAACGATAAAATAATTATTACAACAATAAAAAGCTTGAGACAGATACCTGATCAATTCAAATCACATTTATAGTAATTTCACTTACCATTACAACATGTTTTGGTATTTCGGTAGTGCATTCCAATCTTCAATTATAAAATATTTCTTTACAAACTTTTATGCACTGCATGATTGTAGAATCTAGTAAGCTGCAAGGATTGGTGCATATTACCATGAAACAACTGATACATGGTGATCATGTCTTCTCTAAATTTTGTATATACTAGGTGGGTAGTTGTAAATGATGGAGTCTTTCATAACAACGAAAATCACTAACCAGTTTTGAAGCTCTGTGTTTAAGTGATTCAACTCACCCTAACAATGAGGCCCATAGATTACAGCAGCATAGTCATAGAACTAGTCGAATCAAAGTTATCTCCAATACTACAAACATCATAGCGTCCAAGAACAAAACATCTCTTTATTAAACCCATCAAAAGCACAACTGCTTGTTCACACAAATATAATACTCCTGTAAAACCATCCATGACAGCGATCAAAACTGAGGTTAGTTTCTACTGACTTAAAAGAGGCAATCGGGTGGCTTGTATTAGCAAAGCAGTGAAGATCTTGAGTGAAGCTTTATCTCCTTTTCCTGAGATAAAATCAAAAATCTTGATCACGATCACAGATGGTTTTACAGGACCATACATAGGCAGTGAATATCCCTTGTTCAGTCAGAATTCATAACACCAATCCTATATGTCCTTGTTATCATCGCTCTGGGGAACCAATACCCACCAACTTCAACCAACTGTCACATTAGTATAACTGTAATAGTAATTGTCTGTGGGTACATGTTGCCCACAGGCCATTAATGCAGGCTTGAAAAGCATATAATACATACACAGTGGTTCATTTATTTCACAAGAATAAACACAAGCTGTTTCCATAGATAATATATAAGGTATAGTATCTGTGCTGTTTCATACTCACATAATCAATTTCACCAATAGCTGTGAATACCTCTGTACTGCCAGGTAATGCGAGACGTCACTAAGAAATCAGTTGATGAGCAGCCACTGAGTGAGACAACAAGGTAAGAACAGCTAGGAACAGTCCATGTACTTCTGATAAAACGGCAGGAGAAAAGAGTTCTTCTATATAAACTGGTTCTTCTGAAACAATTTTTTCGCCCTTCTTTTCTAGCTGCTACCAGCCTGGCGGAGAACACGACGTTGTTGGCCCTGCCGCGAACTAGTCTTCCACATGTCAGTATCCGGGATACGTACACAACATTATCCGGAAAAAATATTTCGTGAAAATTTTCTAAGTCCAAAGTGTGCCCAAAAAAAAAATTCGCACGATGCGAATGGTGTATAAATCTGCTGAGCTACCCACGATAACAGGGTATTGGTAAAACCGGGAGGGGAGTGGGAGATTTCTTGGTAAAACCCGGACCGGGAGATACTGAAAGCAACTGTTATTTTTGCACTAAAGATGGTTTGTTGATGCAGAAGAGGACTCATGCAAGTAGTCTCTCCTCCTTCCAAACATGAGAACAAACTAGCTGTAGGCTCGGGAATTGCAATACTTTTTACAAAAGATCGAGATACTCTAATAGAGCAGTCAGCCACTTTAACAGAACAGTCTCATATTCTGTCTCTTAACTGCAATAACAAAGTGAACAGTCTTAGAGCTTTCAAATTTAAAAAAAAAATCATGCTCCCAGAATGTCACCAATATCATTGTCTTACTCTTGTATAGTTGTATGCTTCACTCCATGTATGACTTCCATTGCTATAAGTTCACCCAGATTCTTTGACCTGCTCCACTTCTACTGATTTTATTGTACCAAGTTATTATTGCTCTGGTTGCGTAGACAGTTGCTAGATCCAGAGTGCGTGCACTTTCACAGTTAGCTATTGTCAGTTTATAAATTCAATAGATATAGCTATCATAGTTGGGAGTTTGTACAGCAAGAAATTTTGTTTGTCAGTTAGCAATAAAAGTTCCTTAAATTATCAGACTAATTTGATTTATAAATTATGCTCTGACAATTGGCAACTACCATTCTTCCTTGTCAGAGCAGCATATAACAACGTTGAAACCGGGTCACTACTGCTGACCCGGATGACCCACTGACCCGGATAGCAATCCGGGTCAGACCCGGATTTGACCCGGATGTGACCCGGATTGACCCGGATGTGACCAGGATTAATTAAAGCCGAGACGTGTTTCGGCTAGTCTCGAGCGAGTGAACGAGTGTACATTTTGAGCGTTCGATTCGTGTTGAGTAAATATTGCAACTTCAGCCTAGCTGTAGGTTGAAGACCAAAAAAAAAGGTCTTCACCTACTGACAATAGCTACCCCTCACCATAGGGCCACTCCAAGTCATACCTTAGTTTCTGGTCACTCCCAAGCCTACAAATGGATGCGGGCGGGCGGATGATCAGGACTTCAGGACTATAGACTCTACTGTGACAATATACTGTATGGTATTATTATTTGCTCAATTTAGCAAATTCATGTTGATTTTATACTTAATCAATAACATAAGTAGTTGTGCTTCGGCAAAAAATGCACTACGAAAGTTGTTGATGGATCATGGCTAGCTATACACTGATGTATAGCATTTAAGTATATATTTATTTATTTATTTAGAATATACTATAGGAAATGTTTTGCTCATGTAGCTACCTATGCTTTCCAAGTGAAATAAATGTCTCATTAGCTATGTCAGGAAAGTATTACTATGACTTATAGCTATAAGTTGTTCAAATGATCATGATACACAATGAAATTTAACTTCTATTTTCACATCAGAAATTCTTCATTCATGCAAATGTAAAGTCTTACCCCACTAGCTATGAGTTTCCAGCCTTCTATTCAGTAACCTTGAGAAAAGTAACTGTCAAAGTTTTGAGTCATTGAGTGCTCCAGACTACTGTTTTTTTAGTGATCATCTGGGAATGTTTACACTATAAGGGTTTCTACTTGCCAATCTAATTTTAGTTATGGAAAAGTTTAAGTTTAAGCTCACCGAATGTTGCCGGCTTTCCATACCCCTGTAGTGTTCAGTGATAAGGAATTAGACTAATCATTAGAGGACTACATTTGAATTATAAAGTTAAAGCTATGGCCCATCTGCATGGACTAGTAGTTAATGCTACTGAAATTACTTTGGTTACAGAAGCATTAGTAACAGTTATAATCTGAACAGCTATATAATCAAGGACAAAACTAGCTATAGTTAGAAACATTTTATTAGTGTGGCATATATACCTAATATATACCTAATATTAGAGTTAAGAGTATAGTGTGACTGCTCTATTGGAATCCCTGAATGCTCTATTAGAGTATATCGATCTTTTGCAGTAAAAAATAAGTGTCTTGCTGGGTCACGTGCACTTAAGCACCTGTAATATTAATAATAGTCCTCATAAACTAGGGTTTCAGGTTTACCATGCGGGCGGGTGACCAGAAACTAAGGTTTGACTTGGTGTGGCCTAGATACCCTCAGTTTCGTGCTACATACTGCACTTACTAACAAATGGGCGTGGCTGAGCATATGTTGGTAATGCGATAAGTGGGCGTGGCTCACGAAAGAGCTACGCGATAGCGTTTATAAGTTCCACGTCGTCAAACGAACAATTTCGTTTCTCACGTGATCCAATCCGGGTCAGACCCGGATGACCCGGAGAAAATGTGACCCGGATGACCCGGATGACCCGGATGACCCGACCCGGTTTCAACGCTGGCATATAATACAGACAAAACAATGAACATCTACAAGTACAAAACTTAACACATGTCTGCAAAACAAATATACATGGACACAAATACAACAATTATCTTAAGGCAAATTATTGAACAAATACATGAAAACAAATAAACAGCAAGAACAGACACAGCATGCAGAAGTTGCCAGGATTGTCCAAAGCACCACGCATCTTTATGAACTGGAGTATATATGTGAACACTTCTTGCCTGTGAAGGAATAATTCCACTCTGCAATGAATGATTAAATGTTAACAGTATAAGGTAACCAATGGAGCAGCCTATATCTCTTTCAGGAACCTAGCAGATAGGGAATCTGGGCCTGTGGACTTCCTAGGATCCAGAAAGTTCAGATAAGACAGGACCAGATTCAGAAATCTCAGCAAAAGTGAATGGATTAGTGTCAAGTAGCAGGTATTGCAAAGTTGTCAGCAGATTGATGTGATGAAGTGACTGCTATAGTAGAAAAATGTTTATTAAGAGAGTCTGAAGTAAATGAATCATTCAATGCTGCTTTTATGGTATTAATTCTTCCAATTATGATTAACACATGACTACAATTAAGAAGCATTTTGTAGACAATTCTTGCTCTGCGACACTGATGGTTGAAAATGATCTGTCTTGGCTTGGTGTAGCTATACCATGACTTTGAGGACAAATTTCCATGCATTCCCATCCCATCTAATAATAGAAAAGAGATTTCTGGTAGTTACATCATGCCATTGTGCTTGGTCCTTTTCTTTAAAAAACAACAAAAACATGTATTATTGTCTATATATATATGTATGTATATACTATATTGGCCATATCTCTGGAATGCTTCAAGGTATCGGTGTAAGACCTATTTTGCTAACAACACTTACTATCATCTGGCTAGAACACAGCAATATTTTTGACATTGTGCCACTTGCTGGTGCAATAAGCTACCATTCGAAGTGCCCCACAAGCATGGAGAATTTGTCACTTTAATGAAGATCCACTGTATGACTATATAATAATAATTAATTTGTGTATTATTTAAATGTATTGCTCATGTCTTGTATGTTTTTCAGTTTTGTACTTGTGTATTTGTATGTGTCTCAGTGTACTCTGACGTGGAAGAACGGCTATGCCGAATTTCATGAGTTCAAACAAAAAAAATCAATCAAAATATCAAGTTAATATTTAGCACAAGATATAGATAAATTAATATCCATTTCCTTATATTCCAGCTACAAAAGAGAAAAATTGACCAATTGAAAAAGGATGTGTACGTAAAAAATGAGTAGTGAATACTGTGGCAAATAGTAAACTTCAATACAAATTCTTAGTCGGATGCTCATGCACCATAATTTGCCATGGTAGCTATTCACTGCTCATTTTTACTGTCAACGTTGGTTCACATTTATGATGTCAATTCATTAGGATGGATTTCATAAAGAATAAGATGTTGCCAGGCAAATGAATTAAATACAGTATAGCTACCATCATTATTAAGGGTGCTCGCTGATATTTGAAGCCGTTTAAGTGCCAGCCCAGAAACCACATGCGGCTATTACATCATAATTGGCATTACTACGCATACTTGTAGTATCCGTGTTAAGTGGACATGTTTTGCACCAGAGAACACGAGGAAGAATAGCTCGAAGAATAGCATGTTATTTCGCTTTAGAATCGTCACTGAAGTGTTAGCAAATGATTGTCTGATGGATCAACAGTTATGAATTAATTTAAAGCAATCACAGACTGTTTCAGGTAGTGACCTTAATTTAATCTCATGTTGTGAGCCAGTATCTGTTTGATGTTATTGTGAACTAAGCAGCTAGTTAGTATTTCACTATCTTGTACTACATGTTGTAGTGATGCTGCAGCCCCTTGATATAACTAATGTTGATAAGAGTAAACACAAGTTCATGGTGCAGTCGATGTATCCACCAGTGGGAGAAGTTAAACTAGAAGAGATATGGAAGAGTGTCAAGAAAGATGAGTTGATGGACTCAAAGTTGAGGTGTGTGTTTGAAGAAGGCAGTGATGATAACTCTACAATCAAACCAACTGATGATGTTCCAGTAGTTCAGCCATCAACTCCCAAACAGGATGATGTCATGATGTCCACTATAGAGGATCTGTCACAAACTAATGCTGGGAACACTCCATCTGCTTCAGTGACTAGTACTACAGCACAAGATTCTGATTTAAACCAGTTGAGAATGAGGAGGGACGACAAGGTGGTCCCCAATCATCATCGTCACCAAACTTGATGTTGGTCGTGCTAATAATATTAGTTGCTCTAGTGATGGGGTACTTCGTTGGTAGACTACTCTAACTAGACTATTTCATTATAATTGCACAACATTTGATGACGGCAAACAGTTTATAGGTAGTATTGTATGTTAGTTGTGCCGTCCTTTGTGATATTAATATTTTGTGGAATATGAATTATAACTTATTAAAAAAAAGTAAGTGTTATTTAAGGCAACAAGTGTGAACGCACTTTTCGCTTGTAGGCAACATGCGTTCGTGCCTTGTTTTCTCGAGTGATAGGGTATGCTGGTAGTTAGTATTGTAATTGTAAGCTGCTTATGTAGGGGACAATGTTACCAGCTGGAATCACAAGGCGTTACAAGCTGATGATGATGGCGTGCCTAGCGTAACCTATCCAAGAGCGACTTGGAGACTTCAGGCGGAGCAAGAAGCTGTTCCTGTGTGTGAAGAAGAGAAAACAGAGCTTTTTGTGTTTAGAACAGCGTTTATGACATGTTATTTTGAAAAGTTGGTGATTGCGGTCAATAGGAATTTGTGTGGTTATTGTATCAATAATGTTGGGCGCACGCAATCTTTACACATGTTTACTAAAAATAAAACTAGTTTTTGAGTGATACCCGTGAAGGCTTCAAAGTTTGTAGGGAGATTCGCTGATAAATTCTCCAGAGGTCTATGTTTAGATTTTGTCCGTAGCGTTATGGCTTCATGAGTTACGGCACCGAGAACATGAGGTTTTGAATGGTGTAGCACACTTTTAGTACTAACTTAAGTTCTATGTACGCTGTGTACTAATACTAAACATAGAGTTGTGAGTTATAAGCTGAAGTTTGTTCAACGTGGTTTCCAGTGCGCTACTGCGAAAAATGGAGGACTAGTTTCGATTTAAGCGCTTCATAAAGAACTACGCATAGTTATAAAATGGTATAGGCTAGAAGAATTCTGTTTGGTTTGTGTTGAAGAGAAAGAGAAGCACTTCCAACGCAAGTAGCATATGGATTCATTTTATACATTATGTGAGTATTAGCAACAATACAAAAAATGCATGTTGTATGGCTTCAAATAGCCGCGAGCACCCTTAAGTCAGTGGAACAAGCCATAGCATGAGAAGGACAACAGTGACAATACTAATGGATTGGACTTATAGAACATGCAGTGCTCACACCAGCATGCATCCTTTCATGGGACAGAACTCAAAATGAGAATTTTCTCCAAGAAAAAGTTTGATTTAGTAGAATAATTAAGTAGCAAAACATATGAGGTGGAGCAGGTCAAAGAGCCTGGGCAAACTTATAGCAATGAAAGTCACATATGCTAGATCAAGTAATCATTTAAAGTCTCTATAGTTCTTGTTAGGTTAGGTAATCCTAAGGCTGCAGTACATATTGCTGTCAGACCTTCAGTGCTGGTCACTGTAAAGTGTTAATAATAGTAATAATATGTAGTTTGAAGCATGCAACTACAAAAGGCAGACAGTGATGGGTGACTTTCTGGGAGCATATAATTCCCACCCAGTATAATTGACCTTTTTTTTAATTTGAAAGCCCTGAGACTATACTTTTTTACTTATTACAAATAAATTAACAAGCTACTGCCCGTTAAGAGACAGAATATGAGACTGTTCTATTAGAGTATCTCGATCTTTTGTAAAAGTTTTTCAATTCCCTAGCCTAGCTATAGCTAGTTCGTATAATATCTCATGTTTGGAAGGAAGGGAGACTACTTGCATGAGTGATGAGTCCTCTTCTACATCAACAAACCATCTTTAGTGCAAAAATAACAGTTGCTTGCAGTATCTCCCGGTCCCGGTTTTACCAAGAAATCTCCCGCTCCCCTCCCAGTTTTACCAATACCCCGATAACAGCGTACCTGAGTATAATTTCTTTGTAATAATCTGCTTGTAATCGCTTGGTGTTTACTGATGTGCGAAATACTAATTGTCCACAAAAGGCTAATTGCATTACTGTAGGTCACATTGTGGTTGTAAACAACTGTCGGGTGTCTTACCAGTAAGACACCTGATACCAGGTTTCTTTGCAAATAAGAGACCTCCACACATCAAACGAAACGCTGCATACCATTGTCTAAGTATAGAAAACAGTCTCTAAAAGCTGTAATGCTTGCAAAATCTAAAATAAAGAAATTGTGTGTTTTACCTGTAATTTACTACATAATCTGACATAATTCTAGACACTGTACAATGTCAGATTACAGAGGCGACTTCAAAATCTAACAACCTCTCCCATTGAGCATAGGATTAGAGAGATTTGACTGTACATCAGTTATACAAGCAATATTATTTTATACTTGAATGCCAAACTATACAGTGGCTATTCTATTAGAATAGTCTCCAACTACCAAAAAAAAATCTATGCATAATTGCATTTAACATACAATATCAATGGTAATATTACCAACCAGTAACAGCCAAAATATTCATGAACATATTATGCGAACAGAAGATGATCAGTTGCATGTAGTCCATAGCTACACACCACAATAATGATAACACAAGATCTGTAAGGACCAACACTAACTTGTACTTGTTATTCACAACAAGTACTGCTATAGACTCTACAAGTAGCGTTCTGTATACAGGATGATTTAAAAATGTAATAAATTACTTCTTCTAACTGTGAAAATTGTCAAGTCATAACCATTCTCCATTATGAGTGATGCACGTAATTGAAATGTATGCTAGTAGAACCTTCTGACCATGAGAAAGGAACTAATCATGTTAATATGAAAAGACACAACATAATACTGAAAATGATTAGACAACTTCAACATTATCACACTATACTGACATAATTCCACACATCTTACAGATGATCAGATACAAAATATTTCATACATGTTGTACATGGAAGAGTTGATGGTCTAGTTCCAGCTGAGGTCATCTCGTTGCAATGTGTTCTGTAGAGATTTCATGTTGTACAAAAGTTTACGATTTTTCTTAGGAGTAGTAGGGCAGGATGACTGTTTTGGTTTAACTGTAGTTATAATTTCTACCTCTCCATCAGCAGGAATGGTGACTGAAGAGCTTCTACAATGAGTGGCAGGTCGTTTGTGCTTATGACGTTTAGACTGAGCTTTAATGATCGTGATGTGTTCACCCTTACTAGTCAGTCTGGCTTCAATCTTATACAATTCATCTTGCAGTTGTGATAGTTCCTCAGCACTGTCGACCCCACTTCGCTCTTGCAACACCCTTGCCAACTCTTGTTGTTCACTACAACAAAACAACAATAACAAGAGTGTCTTCATACATGTACAAAATTTCCCATGACCCAGCTATACACAGTTGCTCTTACATATCAAATAGTACAGTAGCACTGTTTAAGTGGGGGTTTCCCCAAAAATGATACGCGCCGCCTAAAATGCCACCTTTAAAAATCATCCTAGAGACATCTTACACCACGGAAATCACCTTTATGGAATACTATTAACCCATGCATCTAACATGAAATACAGCCTTAAAAACAAGAAAACACTTACCGGTGACTGGATAGAGTTTTAAAAAAATCTCCATAGCTTGAAATTTCGTCTCACTCACTCACTCACTCACCCACCCACCCACCCACTGACCACAGTAGCAAGCCTAGAGCCCAAACAAAGCAGCGCATGGTCACCATTTTACTCTACAACAATGGAATGTGCCCTTTTGGGGGTGTATGCACTGTGCACCTTGTCTTTCCTTTATCTTCAATCAGGTTGGTTGTCTTCTTTAAACATCGAAACCATACGGAGACATTAATTTTCCGTATCAACACTTTTCTGTAGTGTAGACACCACAAAATTATTTCAGAAAACACTTATGCTGCTGAAAGAGCAGGGCGCTTGTTGCACATGAAACATTAAGGCTGCTGAGTTGTCACTTTGACTTTTGCCATCACCTGGACTGCAATCGACAAAGAGATCTGTTACTTAATAGACGAACAGATACTCGACAGCTTGCTCCTCTGAACACACTGACTCAGCCACTCAGTGCTGGACAGCAAGATCAGCGAGTGATTGGATAGTATTTGAGTGGAAATTGTATTACTTCATCCTGTTAGTCGAGACTAAGCTCCAGAAAACTGAAAGAGTTTGTTCATTTAAACAACTTCTGGCCCAGGAGAATAGAACGCGGACCTTTGTACTGAGACAGGTCATAGATCTGAGCGCCACTGCTACTACGATCAAAGTAAGCTATACATGCTACTACGGGCCTATGTGCTTCCAATTTTGGCACAGTACAGCCTGTATGTACTTTAATACGCTGTACAAGAACTTAATAGCTAGCTCACAAGTTACACTATAACTAGCTGTGCTACAACAAAACAAACTAGTATTTTTTTTTAAATGTTAGTTTAGAAATGAAGTTGGGATCTATACAATGAAACAAGAGATGAATGATGGTATTACAGCATAGCTCAATGGGAAAGTCCCTACTTTGGCACATTAGCTATAATTTTGCTCAATGCCAAAGTAGAGACTTTCCCATCGAGCTATGCTGTAATACCATCATTCATCTCTTGTTTCACTACTTTTTATTGCATAGATCCCTACTTCATTTTTAAATTAACATTTTTTAAAAATACTACTGTATTTATTGGGGCCGTTTATCTACTGTACTACACCACTACACATACCATTGTAGTATGGTGTACTCCTCTTCAAGTTCCCTCAACATACAGGACAAATCTTGTTGAGATATTCCTCCAGTGAAGGAGCTCCTACACACTAGAGGTACTCTACCACACAGTGCTGGACTATGGGTCTTCATCAGTGACAGGATCCTCTGATAGTTAGCAGTGACCGAATGAGACTGACCTGTAGACTATAATGTATAAGAGTAACAAGTTATTCCATATTACAACTTAGAGATAATTTAGGAACAATGAAAAGAAAGAAGTCATTTTTATCTACGTAGCCATTTCAAACCTACATTGTAAGCATACCCACCTCTCTGTTTGGTGGTAGGTCTCTTGATACTGTTTGTGAAAAGATACTTATTTCCAAAAACAGTTATGTAGTTAAGTGGTACATATAACTAGTTATAATACATATGCAATGTGATATCTCAACAGTTGTAAAACAAAACATCAACACAATCACATAGCAGCAGCACAAAGCAGGAAGGTAGAGAACATGTTGGTGTGCATATGTTAATCACATGCAGGGTACATGTACAAATACTAACCGTTCCTACTACAAATGGCACATCTTGGTAGTTGGCTCTGTAGTGTATAGTGGAACAAGTAGTAGAATGTGGTCTGTGTGTGACCTTCTGTGAAGTGTTATAACAATGTGAATGTAAAAACATCATGTGTGAATGTACCTTTTGTCTATGTCTCTTCTTAGCAGGTATTGACAATCTTGGCTTTGATGGAATTGAGTGAGTTTTAGTGTGTTCTACATCATGTGATGACCTCTTGTTAGTGTTGTACTATGAACAATGAATACCAAACATACCATATGTACATACCTAATGTACTACATGTGGGCATACATCTGCGTGTACATGTGTGCCCCCATATGCACCATAAGCACACTCACGCACACACATGCACACACTAACACTTACTACAAATAGAATAACTACAAACATACTGTACCTGCTCATTACAGTCTTGTAATAGTTTTCTCTGATGTTTCTCCTCTAGTAACTTGTTCTCCATCATCTTCAGCCTCTTCTGTACAATAATTTAGTTGACAAAATCAAGACACACGATAGTGTGTCGTGCGGCCCAAGAAGCCGGCGCGCCACACCGTGAGTATATTAACAGGAAGAAAGAAAACGCAATTTTCACACCTATGTAGCTCTGTGATCCCTTATCCGATTGGAACCAAATTTGCTAGAGACGTGCCGCCCAGTTAGGGGAGTCTACATACCAAATTTGAAGAAAATCGCTCCAGCCATTTCCGAGATACGAGCGAACAAAATTTCGTTTTAATTTCTTCGTTTTTCTTCTTCTTCTTCTTCTTCTTCTTCTTCTTCTTCTTCATCTTCTTCATTTCGCACACTTCGCAAAATTCGCCATAAAACACGAATGCGTGCTCGGATTGGGCTGAAATTTGGTACACTTAAAGGGCTCATTAAGGCGGATCTCCGTACCAACTTTGGTAGGAATCCGATGAACATTCACGGAGTTATTACCGATTATTTGCGTAAAATAAGGTCGAAGGTCTGTCACGCCTACAGGGTAAACCCCTTGGAGGAATCAGTTGAAAATTGATATGTAGATGGAGCAACCATTGTAGGAGTGCCTTTTTGTGGTTTGAAAAGAATCGGGATAAAGACCATGGAGATATGACACAAAACCCAACCTGTGTCAAAATTACGCGATCGATTTTTATGAATAAAAAACTATTAGTTTTCGTGTCTACCAGGCAAACCGCTTAGAGCAACGAGCTGAAAATCAGTATGTAGCTGGAACAATCATCATAGAAAGTTATTGCAGTAGTACAGAAGAATCGGATTACAAATCACTGAGTTATGATTCGAAAGGAAACTACGTGCAGCAAATGCGAGATCGAGATACTCTAATAGAACAGTCACCCTAATAAAGCATTCAGCTGCATGTATAATTTACACAGTTATATTACATTGCAAGTTATTCTGTAGGGAATTCAGCTACAAACAAGTCACCCTGTAGTCAGATCAGCTAGAAGAAGGTACCTAATAGAGAATTCAGCTACAAAGAAGCCATCATGTAGAGAGTTCAGCTCAAATAAATCATCCTGTAGAGAATTCAGCTACAAACAAATTGCCCTGTAGAGAGATCAGCTAGAAGAAGTTACCTTGTAGAGAGTTCAGTTACAAAGAAACAATCATGTAAAGAGTTTAGCTGCAAACAAATCACCCAGTAGAAAGTTCCGCTATGAACAGATCCCACTATAGAGAGTTCAGTTAGAAACAAGTCATCCTGTAGAGAGATCAGCTAGAAGAAGTCACATTGTAGAGAGTTCAGTTACGAAGAAACAATCATGCAAAGAGTTTAGCTGCAAACAAATCACCCAGTAGAAAGTTCCGCTATGAACAGATCACACTGTAGAGAGTTCAGTTAGAAACAAGTCATCCTGTAGAGAGATCAGCTAGAAGAAGTTACCTTGTAGAGAGTTCAGTTATAAAGAAACAATCATGCAAACAGTTCAGCTGCAAACAAATCACCCAGTAGAAAGTTCCGCTATGAACAGATCACACTGTAGAGAGTTCAGTTAGAAACAAGTCATCCTGTAGAGAGATCAGCTAGAAGAAGTTACCTTGTAGAGAGTTCAGTTACAAAGAAACAATCATGCAAAGAGTTCAGCTGCAAACAAATCACCCAGTAGAAAGTTCCGCTATGAACAGAAAACACTGTAGAGAGTTAAGTTAGAAACAAGTCATCCTGTAGATAGATCAGCTAGAAGAAGTCACTTTGTAGAGAGTTCAGCTACAAAGAAACCACCATGTAAGAGAGTTCATATGCAAACAAATCACCTGTAGAGAGTTCAGCTAGGAACAAGTCACCCTGTGCAGAGATCAGCTAGAAACAAGTCACCCTGTAGAGAGTTCAGCTAGAAGAAGTTACATTGTAGTGAGTTCAGCTACAAAGAAACTACCATGTAGAGAGTTCAGCTGCAAACAAATCGCCCTGTAGAGAATTCAGCTACAAACAAATCACCCTGTAGAAAGATCAGCTAGAAGAAGTTACCTTGTAGAGAGTTCAGCTACAAACAAATCACCCTGTAGAGGGTTCAGCTAGAAACAAGTCACCCTGTAGAGAGATCAGCTAGAAGAAGTTACATTGTAGAGAGTTCAGCTACAAAGAAACTACCATGAAGAGAGTTCAGCTACAAACAAGTCACCCTGTAGAGAGTTCAGCTAGAAGAAGTTACATTGTAGAGAGTTCAGCTACAAAGAAACTACCATGTAGAGAGTTCAGCTGCAAACAAATTGCCCTGTAGAGAATTCAGCTACAAACAAATCACCCTGTAGAAAGATCAGCTTGAAGAAGTTACCTTGTAGAGAGTTCAGCTACAAACAAATCACCCTGTAGAGGGTTCAGCTACAAACAAGTCATCCTGTAGAGAATTCAGCTAGAAGAAGTTACATTGTAGAGAGTTCAGCTACAAAGAAACTACCATGTAGAGAGTTCAGCTGCAAACAAATTTCCCTGTAGAGACAAACAAATCACCCTGTAGAAAGATCAGCTAGAAGACGTTACCTTGTAGAGAATTCAGCTACAAACAAATCACCCTGTAGAGAGTTCAGCTAGAAGAAGTTACATTGTAGAGAGTTCAGCTACAAAGAAACTACCATGTAGAGAGTTCAGCAGCAAACAAATTGCCCTGTAGAGAATTCAGCTACAGACAAATCACCTTGTAGAAAGATCAGCTAGAAGAAGTTACCTTGTAGAGAGTTCAGTTACAAAAAAATCACCCTGTAGAGAGTTCAGCTAGAAACAAGTCACCCTGTAGAGAGATCAGCTAGAAACAAGTCACCCTGTAGAGAGTTCAGCTAGAAGAAGTTACCTTGTAGAGAGTTCAGCTACAAACAAATCACCCTGTAGAAAGATCAGCTAGAAGAAGTTACCTTGTAGAGAGTTCAGCTACAAACAAGTCACCCTGTAGAGAGTTGAGCTAGAAGAAGTTACATTGTAGAGAGTTCAGCTACAAAGAAACTACCATGTAGAGAGTTCAGCTGCAAACAAATTTCCCTGTAGAGAATTCAGCTACAGACAAATCACCTTGTAGAAAGATCAGCTAGAAGAAGTTACCTTGTAGAGAGTTCAGCTACAAACAAATCACCCTGTAGAGAGTTCAGCTACAAACAAGTCACCATGTAGAGAGTTCAGCTAGAAGAAGTTATATTGTAGAGAGTTCAGCTACAAAGAAACTACCATGTAGAGAGTTCAGCTGCAAACAAATTGCCCTGTAGAGAATTCAGCTACAAACAAATCACCCTGTAGAAAGATCAGCTAGAAGAAGTTACCTTGTAGAGAGTTCAGCTACAAACAAATCACCCTGTAGAGAGTTCAGCTAGAAACAAGTCACCCTGTAGAGAGATCAGCTAGAAGAAGTTACATTGTAGAGAGTTCAGCTACAAAGAAACTACCATGTAGAGAGTTCAGCAGCAAACAAATTGCCCTGTAGAGAATTCAGCTACAAACAAATCACCCTGTAGAAAGATCAGCTAGAAGAAGTTACCTTGTAGAGAGTTCAGCTAGAAACAAGTCACCCTGTAGAGAGATCAGCTAGAAGAAGTTACATTGTAGAGAGTTCAGCTACAAAGAAACTACCATGTAGCGAGTTCAGCTACAAAGAAACTACCATGTAGAGAGTTCAGCTGCAAACAAATTGCCCTGTAGAGAATTCAGCTACAAACAAATCACCCTGTAGAAAGATCAGCTAGAAGAAGTTGCCTTGTAGAGAGTTCAGCTACAAACAAATCACCCTGTAGAGAGTTCAGCTAGAAACAAGTTACACTGTAGAGAGTTCAGCTAGAAGAAGTCACATTGTAGAGAGTTCAGCTACAAAGTAACTACCATGTAGAGAGTTCAGCAGCAAACAAATTGCCCTGTAGAGAATTCAGCTACAAACAAATCACCCTGTAGAAAGATCAGCTAGAAGAAGTTACCTTGTAGAGAGTTCAGCTAGAAACAAATCACCCTGTTGAGAGTTCAGCTAGAAACAAGCCACCCGTAGAGAGTTCAGCTAGAAGAAGTTACATTGTAGAGAGTTCAGCAGTTTAGCTGCAAACAAATCGCCCTGTAGAGAATTCAGCTACAAACAAATCACCCTGTAGAAAGATCACCTAGAAGAAATTACCTTGTAGAGAGTTCAGCTACAAACAAATCACCCTGTAGAGAGTTCAGCTACAAACAAGTCATCCGGTAGAGAGATCAGCTAGAAGGATCACCTTGCAGAGAGGTCAGCTACAAAGAAATCACCCTGCTTCATCTTTTCTTCTTCCTGTAGTAAAGAAAAAATGGCAGGTTAAAAAGCCCTAAAGCCGGCCACAGGCCGGCTTTGGGGTATACAAATACAAAAAGAAGTGAAATCTAATCCAAAACAGCCAAGCTGTAAAAAAAGAGTGCGGCCCTGAGAAAGGCTATGGTGAAAAAAGATGTGAAATCCAAGGTGGCGGCCAAGAAATGGCTGTGATGGTAGGTTAATGGTAAAAATTTTAATAACAACAATTCAGGTGAATTTGGTGCCGCTTGGTCTTGGCACAAAATTCACTTGAATTGTCGTTATTAAAATTTTTACCATTAACCTACCATCACAGCCATTTCTTGGCCGCCACCTTGGATTTCACATCTTTTTTCACCATAGCCTTTCTCAGGGCCGCACTCTTTTTTTACAGCTTGGCTGTTTTGGATTAGATAATAATACAACTTCTCCTTATAGGCTTGGCACAGTATCAGTAGCTCATAAGAACCTTCAGCAGTGCTTATAAGCTCCAGCATGAGCTCCATAGAATGTTTATGTCATATATCACAGGCATTAATGTCACTATATATCATATGTCACTATGTAACTTGTTCTAGAAATGATCTAGCAAAACATGTTTTCCTTGGTGAATTTCTGCAAAACGGCCACACTTTCAAGAGTATAATTCACATAGTTTTTTGGTCCCAATATTCAAACTTATACATTAAAGTAGCCAAATTTGTGTGCTATTTCTTTGTCACGACATAAATGGGCCACGACATACTATGCATGGGATTTAATGTCATATGTGACCGGCTGAGCAAAAACCGGCTGTTTTCGCACATTCCATGAATTCCATATTTTTTGCATCTCTGTAGTCTATAGTAACAAGAGTGGACAGCCAAAGTTTCAGCCTTTTATGATGAATGATCTTACCTGACAGTTAGAACAGTGATAACTCAGCAACGATACGGGGAAATAAATTACAGGTGCTTAGATAATCGATCATAACTCACGACTGAAACAAGCTACAAAGATGGGACTTAGCTCAATCCATGCACCATGAACTGGCAAATTTGATCAAGGTATAGTCTTTCTCTGTACTCCTCCATGTTGACAAGAAGAAGGCCATTCCAACTAAGAAATGGTGAGGGTGAACATTGTTTTTACCACATTGTAAATAAACACCCTAACTTGCTTATCCTTTGCTGTGCGAACGCAAAACAAAAATTTTCTTACTCTCCATAAACAGGCAAACCCATTGGTATATGGTTTTCATTGATCTGAGCTTAATTCAGTGCGTACAAATGCGATTAAAGCATGCGTAAAAATTTCATGTAGCATGTGTATTTTTACCCAGTGTATTTCAATACAGATTTATGACAAAATTGAAATTTGCAAAAATGGCCAGTTTTTGCTCAGCGGGTCACATATATCATATGTCACAACTACATCCCTACATGGATGGTACTGTACTGCTAGGTATTGTTAAGTGGGAGGGGAGGCTATTGCCCTAAGTACTTCTTGCAGGATCCATCATTGTTTACTAAGGAACTTGTACACATGTACACATGCAGTGTCATGCAAGTATAACTTGAAGACAAAATGAAACATCGGTAAGTACATCCTTTCCACAGGCTTCTCTGGCTTAACCATGGCAATTGTATGTAACTACAAAAGAAAAGGTGATGGAGATACTCTAATAGAGTATTCAATAGCTACAAACAATACAGTCTTTGCAACACCATGAGTTCAAATCTTGATTGATTACATAATTATGCAAAAATAGGATCTTTAAAATGAATGTTCAGTTTAATCTACGTGTACCTGCACACTCCAGAAAACTGATCTAAAATGCATGCCTGGCACAGAACTCTGTAATTTTTGAAGTTGAGTAATTGAATTCCTATAGCCTAAAACTATACAATGGTCAAAAGTCTGTTCACTGTGCTACTTGGAGAAGTTCAAATGAACACTGTAGTTAGCAGCTTACTAGTTACGAAGCGACGAACAGTGACTTGCATTTCCATGTTTCAAAGTGCTAAATTTCGATTATGGATTTAATCACGTGAACCATATATGGCCTGATAGAAAATTTAATGGAGATGGAACAGAACTTGTCACGAGATGGCAAGAGCAACCACCATCGAGTTATGGATCATTACATATGTAAAGGGTCTACATGCTTCTTTAGCGAAGAGATACTTGCATGGATAGTTTTAGCCTCACCGTTTAGCATTAAGGTAAAATCCTAGGAATCATTTTAATAGAATGACATCAGTTGTAGCCACAGGGCACATACCTAATGTCACTATGCATGTTCGTATTCTGTAAACACACCCCCAAAAAAGCTCTACTACGCAGGTTTAAGCATTAAACAATGGATAGATTGAATATCTCATCATAAAATTGAGTGCACTAAATCAAGTTTACATGTAGCTACAGAATTACGCATGTCTTCTGGAGGTGCCAAAAACATTTGTAGAAATACTTCCATACTTTTCAAAAGCCCAACAAAAACCAAGAAAGAGTCATTCAAGATGTTAATTGTCTCCACTGAAAGCAAGTGGCAAATTTATTTGTGATATTTTGTACAGTGCCATTATCTCACATAATGCCTGCTCACAAATTATACATACATGTACATAGCTACCTCAGTCTGAGACTGTGAACTCAACAGTCTCTGATGTTCTTGTTCTAGTGACTTTAACTTTATGATCAAATCATCTCTAGCATTAACACCATTGCTATGGTTACTGACACCTCTTCTGTGTCTTGATGATAACGTTGATCCCTCACTGATCTTTGATGATGTTGATATGGCTGGATCAACACTGACCTATGACATGTACATAAACAGCTAAACAGAAAACACATATACCTGTAGGTATGCATGTATGTAATACATACAAATAATTTTATACTACTGTTTTTAATGTACTCTAATGTAAAGTTAGGCTTGCACGAACATGTGGGATTTTGCAGATCCAGTAGTATGTTTAAAAGAAGACTTGTAATGCTGTTACTGGTGTATTAATTAACAAGCCTTAATATGGCAATTGCAAACAATTTCTTTACCCAAGCTACGTACAAAGGTAGCATTCATGTTGTTTCTCATGTCCCACAAACAAATTAACTTTGGCATGCATACATCCTTACATACGTACAAAAGAATATCTAATCACTAAAGTAAAAGTCTTATTTTTAGTATGGTAAACATGCATACTATAAGTGTATGCCAAAACCTGCTGTTTAAGGTGAAGTAAAGTGTTGCTGAGAGAAAACAAAGAAAATTGGGGCTTGCATGGCATTCTGCTTGCCACCACTGTATCATCTGTGTTAGCTTCCCTTGCTGCTAAAATGAAACATGGAGAAAGCTAGAGGTGAGCTGGCCACTCAGTTCAGCCCTTGCTAGCAAGCCTACAGGCTGATTAGGTCATCAATTTAACAAGTACACAATTTTTTTTGGAATTTTCAACTAGGGTAGGGTCCCATAGTACACCAATAAAAAGTACCGAAACAAGCTGGAGCAGTCCATGATATTAAATCACAGTAAAACAATAAGAAGTGTTATATCCCTACTGTGCTCAAGATACCATAATGGAAATGCACAGTAGGGATATAACACTTCTTATTGTTTTACTGTGATTTAACATAGTGCGCTACTCCAGCTTGTTTCAGTACTTTTTATCAATGTGCTATGGTCCTTACTCTAGTTGAAAATTCCAAAATTTTTCGTGTACTTGTTTGTAAACTTTTTTTTGTAAATAATTATTATGACTGGTGAACCCACGCATACAGCATCTGAAATGGCACCGCGCACCCCAGCTACGTATATCAATTATCATCTGAAAAGCTATTACGCTTCATTGTAAACTATATTCAACCCGTTACACAGCAGTACGAATCAAGAACTGTTTGAAAGCACCTCTGCAATCAAACTAGTCACTATGAAATATAGGACAATTTCCGTTATGACGGGAAGCCATCATGTGCTACCACCAAATCAACACTTTTCGCTGTCAGCAAAGATGAATGGAACACAAAAGAGGACACTGGTAAGTCCATGAAGAATGCACTGTATGTACTGCGGTATGTCAAAAGGCACCTTTCGGGCCAAAGCAATGTCGAACAGTGAAAAAATCAAGCCCATATATCTTAGCCGTTGTCAAGTTACGCTTGTCTGAAAGCATCAGTAAGTCAGTCAGTTACCCAGTCAGTCAGTAGAAAATACCAATAATTATATTAATTTTTAATTCTGTAAAAACTTGTTGAAAGCATTTCAGGTCGATTTGAAGGCTTGTTTGGGTTTAGTTTTGCCTACCAATACTGCCCCATCATAGTCTGGGAAAAGCAAGGGTAGTTTTGGGTAATGCTTTTTCATGGGCCATGCCTTCTCCTTTGTGGTCCCCACTATATGGTACGGTATGATAATCGTTTCATAAACACGGAGTCTTTCTTATGCACTCCCTTCACTAAACTCACATTAGCACACACAGCTTTTGGTTCGGCAAACAAATTCCTCCAGAGTATGTGGAAATGACAACATGCTATTTGTAAAATCATGCAATCACATTTTAATCACAGTGCCAAACATTAAACCCATTAATGGGTATTATACAGCTTTGGTCATTATAATACCTTATGTTGATGGTGATGTTCCTGTGACTTCTTTAACAGTTCTCTTTCATGTTGTTGTTTAGTTATCTCCATCTGATGTTTTAATAGTTTGTGTTGTTCAACAAGTTGGGCCTGTTCCCTCTTAACATCTTCACGTTGTCTCTCCAGTTCTCTTTGTTGTTGCCCCCTAAATCTTTCTTCTTCCAACTGTCTAAGTTTATCTTCATGACCTTTACGTCTCTGTTGGTTAGTCAATTCTTCTTCCAATAACTTGGCTTTGTTTACTGCCAGTTGTCGGTCAGACTCAGCTTGTCTGATCTTACTACGTAATTGTTCCAACTCTTGACGTTGTCCCTGGAACTGATCATTAAATGATTGTAGCTTCTTCTTGAGCTCCGTGTCTAAAAATATTCATGTACGAATCACATTTGCACAATTCAAATAGATTACATGTGTGTGTGTGTGTGTGTGTGTGTGTGTGTGTGTGTGTGTGTGTGTGTGTGTGTGTGTGTGTGTGTGTGTGTGTGTGTGTGTGTGTGTATGCACACCTGCATGTGTAGTGAAAACAACACACCAACCCACTCAATACTACCACAAAAAATGGCTTCTAATAAATGTAGTTAGTAATGCAGTCAGTAACTTTTCAAATAGGTACAAGTACAAAGAAAAATTTGGAATTTTCAACTAGAGTAGGGACCATAGCACATCGATAAAAAGTACTGAAACAAGCTGGAGTAGTGCACGATATTAAATCACAGTAAAACAATAAGAAGCGTTATATCCCCACTGTGCATTTCCATTATATAGCTATGGTATTAAGGGCACAGTAGGGATATAACACTTCTTATTGTTTTACTGTGATTTAATATCATGCACTACTCCAGCTTGATTCAGTACTTTTTATCGATGTGCTATCCATTTTGTATTCAGTACCAGCCAAAGATGCGTAGCGAGAGCCACATTCGATAAAAGAACTCTTTATTTTTTTAAATAAGGGCAGCAGTGGGGAGAATTGTGCAATGTTAAATAGATTTTATTAATTGCTATTAATGACACAGAATATGGTTATTAGGATTGTCTAAGGGCGTGCCAGCAGATGCGGTTAATATGGTCCCTACTCTAGTTGAAAATTCCAAATTTTTCTTTGTACTTGTTTGTTAACTGTTTTTGTAAATAATTATTATGACTGGTGAACCCACGCATACCGCATCTGAAATGGTGCCGCATGCCCCAATTATCGTCTGAAGAGTGAAGTATCCATTACGCTTTGTTTTCAGCTATATTCAACCCGTTACGCAGCATTTTTGAATCAAGACCTGTTTGAAAAGCACCTTTGCGCACCGAGACGCATTCCGAAAGAAATGATGCCACGCGCCTCAGTTATATTAATAATCGTATGAAAAGTGAAGTATTCATTACGCTTCGTTGTTGGCTGCGTCCAACCCATTACACAACAGTACGAATCAAGAACTGTTTGACAAGCACCTCTGCTATCAAAATAGCCGCTATGAAAAAATGGACGATTTCCATTATGTGAAGGGAAGCCATCACGTGCTATCACCAAATTGACACTTTTCGCTGTCAGCAAAGATGAATGGGACACAAAGGAGGACACTGGTAAGTCCATGAAGAATGCATTGTACGTACTGCGGTATGCCAAAAGGTACCTGTTGGGACGAAGCGACGTCAAACAGTGAAAAAATCAAGCCCGTAGCCTTAGCCATTATCGAGTTACGCTTGTCTGAAGGCATCAGTCAGTTACTCAGTCAGTAAAAAATTCCATTAAATAAATTACTTTTAAAATTCCGTAGCAACTTGTTGAAAGCATTTTGGGTTGATCTGAAAGCTTGTTTGGGCTTAGTTTCACCTAACCAATGCTACCTGATCATCATTTGGGGAAATTGAGGCTGTTTTTTGGGTGATATTATTTCGTGGACCGTGCCTACTCCTTTGTGGTCCCTACTATACACTACTATCGTAGTGTATGATGGGTTGATTGGTGTTAACTAAAATCCTAATATCATAGTCACCGATATTGCATATACATGTATACACTAGTACTACAACTTAACGTACCCTCAGTGGACACCTCAGAGGCAACACTGTACTGGGATGACTTGTTTAGTTTTTGCTTGACAGATTGTGTTTGTTGTTGTTTATGTTGTTCAGCTTGTTGACCTAGATGACGGAACTTTTCTGCAGCAGCTGTCCTCTCCAGCTCAAGTGATCGTATTTTGTCTTGTAATGCCTTCAATGCCTTGATCATTGCTATTAGCATCCATTAGTTATAAATAGGCATATATTGTACACATGTGTTTACTAGAGTAAATAAATGTGTCATGTGTTTTTGTTTGCATGATAAATATGTAAACAAATGCTGTATATAAAACTGAACTACATATGTACACATTTCTAGTGATGCACGAAGCACCTCTGTAGTTGCAATGCAATATACTATATTTTTTTGTCATGAGTGTACACTATATCTTTTGTTATAAAAACCTGCAAGTTTAATAAGCATGTGTATGCTAGTTGGCTTTTCTCCATGTTATACTTAAGTTTCTTAGGGTACCCTCTGCTGTAGGTAACTGTCCATAATTTATTTACCCACCTATAGCCATTTGTCCCCATATAAAACTGAGGCGTGCACACACGCGAAACACAGTTATTACTACCCAGTGAACCAGCACTGGAATGTCTGTGCATCACTCCGACACGTGAGTCCTGTGCAAATCTTCTCGGGACAGGACTATAGTAACCTGCAGGAGGTCTAACAGAAAGAGGCCATAAAACTCAAAGTTGCACAACGACCCCAACAGTACTAAGCAAGACAAAGCACCCCAGTTTATAAAAAAGAGGTACATATGTACTCTCTCATATCACAGCTATATGGACACAAGACCACCAGGTCCCCAAATATATAGCTGGCTAGACTGGAGCAATGTGAGTAATTTATTTTTGCTCAAGGAAACAACACAACTTGGCATGCCTACCCAGGTATTGCATCTGTGCAGGAAAATCATACTGGGGCAGGGCTAGTAACCCACAGGAGGACTGTACAGGTCTTACACATGTACATACACAGTCATATCACATGCACCTTGACTATTAGTAGAGGTCCCAGAAGCCTCTCTGTCCATAACATCTTGATGTGACTCCAGTACATCAGCTAGTGGCCTAGCCTGCTGCACAAATCGGTCTGGCTTCTCATGAAAGTATAGTGATGACCTCATAGTACTAGTAGATAACATGGACAAGTTGGATACTGCATCCTCATTGGTTGTGTTGTACACATCTTGTGACATCATCATTAACAACCCCTACAATGACACATACAAATACAGGATGAAATTTACAGAGATATTAGCTTTGCTTTAAAAGGTTGTGAAGGAAAACATCAATCATTGTGAAAGAAACATACGCAAAACTCCTAGCTAGTGATTAAACGATCCCAGGCATACTGTATAGCGGGTTATTTTTGAAGCAGAAAATTTCACACAAGAAGCAAAATCTGAATTTCGAAGGATTTCAATTTCAAAGAGTGCATATTTTAAAGGATTTCAAATAAACAGAAATTCGAGTCACAAATTATGAAGATACGTGAATGCTTGCCAAAAACTGACTTACTGATGGAATAATCTCCACCCCTGTGCACTAGAGAGAAGACTGGGGGAATATCAAGTGGAGCAAATTCACTGGTTTGATCGCGCTCAATTGTAGCTAGCCATCTACCATCATGAGATTCTAGAGCAGACTACATCAGTTCCCATTCTGGATTATCTGTTTTCTGGCTATTGGTACAGTAATGATACAGTTTACCCATTATCATCAGTAATACTGAGCTGAAGTTCGAGGAAAACACAAGCAAATCACCAAAAGTTGGACCGTTACTTTCACTTGTGGGAATTTATTTTCGAAGAACAACCGGATGTGGAAATTTACTTTCGAATAGAAGGGCCTCTTTAAAATATCCAAAAATAAAAACCCTTAGAAAATTACCAGCTATACGATAGCATGTGCCAATTTTGTTTGGTCACCATTATACATTACTATTGGTCTGAATCCCAACAGAAAATTGCTAGAATTTCATAGCCTTTTTGGATCCCTAGTGGATGTTAATAATCAGGGTAGCTAATTGGTGATATTGTTAACCCATTACTCAAACATTCAGAAAATAAACAAACCTTCAAAATGTTCTACTGTCAGAAGCCCATTAACACCACAAGGTACGTTTAACTAGTAAAACACACATTTGTTGATTATTTTGTAGCATTACCTTATTCAACAAACCACTTATTGGATCTAATTTGTGGTGCATTTTATTGGCTTCAATGACCAAGGTATGTTATGGCTTTTGATAAAATTGTGAGTGAATCTTCACGACTGAGCATGATTTTGTTACACGATTAAGCATGATTTTGTCGAAACAAATCCACTAGCAATGACGGTGTGGATACAGTAATGAAGAATGCTACATCTTGACGTGTTCTGACATAGATCTATGGTTCTGAAAACACTATGGAGTTGTGCTTACAGATGATACAAAGGCATTATAACCAATGAAACCATGTTAATGCTGTTTTTACCATTTAAATGTCGCACCTTCAATAGTAGCTGCACTCAAGTGGTACAACAATTGGTATTGAAAATAAGGGCTGCAACATCGTTTTCAAGCATCGAGTGGTGGCAAAATTCAAACAGTCGCCGCATCAATATTTAGATCCAAGGTATAAACACTGTGGCATTAACCAAGTAAGTATGGTAAGTGTAGAAGTTTTCTGTTTTGTTTTGTTTTGTCCAAGGGATTTTTTCCTTAGATTTTAGATTGGCTGCTATCTAAAATCCCCACTCAGAATTCGTAGCTTGATCAGGTGTAACAAATGAATAACAAATCTTGAATACCCCTTTAAATTTTTTGGTGTTGGTGATCCACAATTTTTTAAAACCCAAAATAACCTATTAAGCAGTATCAGGGGTACATCAAATCCTACAGACAAGGGAGCATAAACAGCAAAATTCAATCATGGCTCCATATAAGTTACTTTTTAAAAACAAATCCTAATAAGGATATTATGTGGAGGCGCATGCTTGAGTACGTCACGTTTCTGCTGCAACAAAGTGAAGCTATGGAAACAAACTTCTATGGCACAACGGAGGAACAGACTTAGCAGAACAGTCTTTCTACAGCTAGTCGATAATCACGCAAAATTACTTCATTTGACCATTCTATTCCAAGCTTTACCTTCAACTTGACGATATTCCTATCAAAGCAGTTTTTACTACCTTCACACAAGATCAGATGATGGAGTAGCAGCTCATTCAGTGTATTCCCATTGCACATAAGAATAGTCCAATTATATACATAGTAACACTGGATGCCATGTTTGAATTTCACCCATAGTATTGGTAGTGTACTGAGATACACACTCCTTGTCCATAGGATTCGATGAGATACTGGTGGTATATAACTATGACCATAAAAAATCATGGATTATTTCAAGGCTACACTGAAATAAGGCTGAAATGTCCACTAGTTGATCTCAAATATATGTGGCCTCTCTTGTTTTCATGTTTTATTTCTATGATCCCTAATACAACAAGGAAGGATGGCCACATGTCATCATGTTCAAACCAGAGGGTCATGCGGGTCAGCAGTAGTGACCCAGTTTCAGTGCTTACAACAGCCTTATCAGTACAACGCACTGGCAAGTCTTGGCACCTGGAATCAAACATCATCAGGCTATGACTGGTGAGCAACCTCCTCTGGTTTCTCATCATTTTGCAAGCCGTCAAGCACACATAATCCTAAACAAAACTGTGTACCACTCCACAGCAAATCAAATATTACAATGTGTCAACTATAATACACTCTAACTCAGAGTCCTTTCCTTGACTGATAAAATACAGGGTGTGGTTTAATTAGAAACAACAGCCAGTTTTGCAATACATAAAATGACAAATTACATGGCATCATGTAATGATATTATACAGTAGGGCAATGTAAAAAGTCTGATTCTCTAACAATGTATTGTTTGAGCGTTCGTAAGGAGGGAACGTTCTTTCTTACTAGCAGCTTTGCCAACAATACACTACACAATGTTCACACAATTACCACTAACCT
This sequence comes from Dysidea avara, assembly GCF_963678975.1. Classification (NCBI taxonomy): domain Eukaryota; kingdom Metazoa; phylum Porifera; class Demospongiae; order Dictyoceratida; family Dysideidae; genus Dysidea; species Dysidea avara. The sequence continues at coordinate 33,361,502 of NC_089277.1, forward strand.
TGACACACAACTCTGCTGACCTCTTTAAGATAACGTACTGTTGATATTATGAGGGTAACTTAAATCATAATTTTTTTTAAATTAATCTCGCCCGTTTCCATAATAACACGAATACAGGATTATACGGATCAATTATCTCTCCGTACACTCGATTATGGTTGATCCCCGTCTGAAATTTTACAGTAGTGTGGTGAGAAAAGTGACAGTGTGTACATTGATAGTGATGGAGTCGACTGCCTTGTGCTAACAGCCACAGGTTTCAGGTAAGAAATATTAGAGGCGCTTTGTAATAGAACCACCCTCGGATTGTGCTTGTTGTCTTTCCAAAGGCGGGGCTAATTAACACGTGAGGCGTAAACAATGGGGACAGAATCACCAGCGACGTCTCCAGTCTCTTGGGAGAGCGATTTGATCGGTGCGGCCACTGCTGGCAATTATCTTCCTATCAAGAGATGGGTGGACAACACGCTGCGTATTCCTTGCGAAGAAGTCAAACGTTGCTCACCAATGAACGCCAGCCTAGCTGGTAAGATGTTGAGAATTGCCGCACTCAATGGGAAAGTAGCCATCGTTGACCTACTACGCTCATATGGTGAGTTTGTGTACGTGTGTTAATTGGTGTACGTGTAGTGTGAATTGCCGCTGAAGTACTTGATAGGGCTATAACAAACCATTCAAATAGTTCGTTGTTCATTCTAAATCAAGTCAAGTATTCGATGCTGTGGTAGCAGATTTGATATTCTAACTGACATGATACTGTACAATGTTAAATAATAGACTTTAAAACTTAATGAAATATTTTGTTGTTTTCTCACAAAACTGGAGTGTGGTATTAACAGATCAGCACAAATGTTGTAGCTTTATTTCTTACAAAAACATAATTTTAACTGTTTGTGAATCATTTAGAATGTTCTTTCTTTTTAAAACTATTCATTTCATTTTAGAATATTTGTTTTAGCGCACTGCTTTAACACTCCAAAACTGATTTTGATTTTTGCTTCTGACCTCTCTTATATGTGCACCTGTATTGACTATGTAATAGTTATACAGGCACAATGTGGAGTCTATGACATTTATAAACCTGAATGCCTGAGTCTGTAGTGCACAAGTGAAGCAAGGGTGCTATAAGGGCTTGAGGGATTATGTAATAGTTTTAACATGGGCTTGAGGGCTTTGCCTGATATGTAACGAGGGCAGTTGGGCATACATATCAGGCAAAGCCCGAATGCCCGTGTTACAGCTAATATGTAACACTTATTACGCTGATAGCCTGTACAGGGCAATCAATCACCCAAGCCAATACAAGTGCAGCCACTGGATGTATTATATATGTATACCTAAAAATTTTTGATTATGGGTCAGCAGCTAGTATGTTCTGGTTTCGTTTGGTTATTATAAACGGACATATCCTAGAGATATCATGGAGAATTTCAGTTATGCGAGTTTAATGTTTTATTCAGTGCTATTGAATTGTTTATGGAAAAACTACGCAGTTCACTAAAGGCCTAGACAGGTAAGCTTCTTTGTAGAGTAGTTACTCCGTGCAGGGTAGTAGCTTCATGATGTGTGCGTGTCTGTATTCGAAAACGTGTGGAAACGATCGGTGAATAAGCTATAGCGCTAGTACTCACCTTAGCACAATGTTTTTCAACTCGTAGAATGGCAAGGATAACAAAACGCTCTCCGCCTGAGTGGTTTTCATGGTGAAATCCAAGTTGTGTATCCTAATCACGTGAGTATTAATCGATCTCACGATCGATTTCAGCGTCAGCGTCTATATAATCACTGCCCAGTTGTAGCCCGGTCTACACTTCGTATGTAGCCCGGAAAGGTGGGCTACATACGAAATGTAGCCCGGGTGGCTCCTTTGATCTGAGGTGTGAAAGTGTTGCATAAATTTCATAAACTTCATGTTGTGCCCATATAACTGCTTTAGACTCCTTTTTATATTACACTCAGATTACTTACCTCGTCCATGGCTGTTTCTGCTGTAGGCTTGGCAAAAGCAGCTGGTTTTCTTGCGATAATCCTAGCACCATGGCAACTATGCGTGCTCACATGACAAAATTAGTGCCCTCATTACATGACTGCACATGAAAAATGCATACTGATTGGATAAACCTAGAGTTTGAGCATATGTTATATTGTGCCGAGTATATGTCACAGCTGCTTGTGACATGAGAACTTTTTCTCAGTAGTACCAGCACTTATATCCACTCATGCATTGTAATGCTATACACATGCGCACCAGAGAGAAATCTATTGAGATGAAAACAAGGGATCTACAGGATCCAGTTTAGATCCAATGATTTTACTAAATTAGAATAGCTGCTTAGACACTTCACATTATAATGTTGTGAGCTGAATCCCTTAACGCCCCTCCTCCCTTAGCATAGTTTGGAGATGCCCCTCAATTCCTGTATATACTACACTATGAAATCTTGCCCTAACGTTATATCTATTATGGGCTGAATAGGTTTACCATTGTGTGATGAGTTTCATGTGTGTACCTGTTGTGTCTTGTACTGTACCGCTGAAACGCAATGTCATCTCGCGACAATTAAAAAACTTGCTAATTAAAGGGCATGGCACCCATTTCACTCTCAAGCATTCATCCGGTTTTCTTTGGGTTACAAGCAAAATGGGTGCCGTGCTGTTTAATTGGTGAGTTTTAATCACTTGCACGCTCGCAAGACAACATTGCGTTTGAGCAGTACCATATTTGTGTTGATGAATGTAGATATAAAGTTTTGTATGGTTTCCCTTGTCTGCTTTTAAAAGTTCATGCATGAGATTGTGTCGGTTTAGTAAAGGATATAGTTAGTGCTCCATGTAGTTTCAGTTTTAGTGTGTTGTGTAAATTAATAATGGGTAATCCCTCTCTGTAACTTAGTGACCTCCAGGGTATATTTTATTATAACAAACAAAATGATTGATCAATTGTATTATGTACAATAGTGAATACTACTTTGTTCAAGGTCAATGTACTATTGTGTTGATAGTTAAGTGTACTGTATACGTGTACACACACACACACACACACACACACACACACACACACACACACACACACACACACACACACACACACACACACACACACACACACACACACACACACAATCACGATGTACATATTGAAGGTAACTGAGTTACTAGGTCAAATATGTTACTGTGAAGCTATCAACCTTGCACACAATAATGTCAGATGTTTTGTTTACCTTGTAGCCAACATCTATGTCTAGTAGTTATATAGCGTGGATATGCATATGCATAATGTTTACAATAAGACCACCTTTATAATAAAACTACCATAAAGCAAAACATACAAGTGTTTCTCATGTACCTAATATGTTATCACTGTTATGTATTTATGGGTGGATTATTTATCTATTGATGTTACCTACTACAGTACCGCTCAAACGTAAGGTCGCAAGTGATTAAAAAACTCACAAATTAAAGGGCGTGGCACCCATTTCCTTTGCGAGTATTTATCCTGTTTCATATGAGATGAATACTTGAGAAGGAAATGGGTGCTATGCCCTTTAATTAGCGAGATTTTTAATCACTCACTGTGAGCAAGTGTGACGTTACATTTGAGCAGTACCGTACCTAAGTAGATATGTACAATATGTCTAAATACATAAGTTTTACTCCAGTACTCCAGTAATCCCTGTAGTATTATGTAGCTGTATTAGAGTGGGAGAGGTGTATGTAACTTTGTGTATGTACATAGTTGTGGGTGCATGTACTTAGACTCTATTTAGGCTGTTTTGGGTGGGTAATAAATCTCATATACTCCACCTTGTTTTCTAATATACTCCACGCCTTTAAGCACAATATGACATATGCTCAAAATCGGATTTGTCCAATCGCTATGCGTTGTTCACGTGCAGTGATTTAACGAGCGCGATTATTTAGTCACATGAGGACGCATAGTTGCCATGGCGCTAGTATTATCGTAAGAAAACCAGCCGCTTTTGCCGAGCCTACAGCAGAAACAGCCATGGATGAGGTAAGTGATCTGAGTGTAATGTGAAATAGAGTCTAAAGCAGTTATACGGGCACAATGTGGAGTCTATGAAATTTATAAACCCTCAGGCCCTTAGTAGCGCCCTCGCTTCGCTCGTGCGCTACAGCCCGGGCCTTCGGGTTTATAAATTTCATAGACTCCACATTGTGCCCGTATAACTATTATATATGCAGTACATGCATACTTACAGTAGTTGTCATGTGTGTGTGTGTTCTTGCTTGTAGCCTATGTGAATGAGAGGGGAAATGAATTCAACCAGGAATGGGTGAGTGATAGCATGTAGTATGTATGTACACACAATAATGTACCTGCTACACAGACTGCTCTACACTGTGCTGTGATGGGGTTCAGACACAACTCAGTTAAGGTATGGATAATAATTGGGAGAATAAAGTGACACCTGGGCCACCTATGAAACCAAATTTTTGGCTTCGATAATGTAGTGACACTTTCATGAGATCATGAAGTACACCTCACCTAGTAGCTGGGCATAGAACATATTTGATATGTACGTATGGCCACTATTTATAAAGATTTCATTTAGAATGTGACCAGTTATTATGCATCCACTATAATGGAATACCATGACCATGTGCTCACATGACTGTACTACATGTACATGTTTGTCATTTTAGCGTGGCCCAGACCGTTTTGTTGCTGGTCTTAACTGTGTTGAGGACGATCAGCTCCTCATCATTTACATGTTACATGAGTCTGGAGCACAGGTCACCACTGAGGCTAATGGTGATATACCATTAACACTGGCACTAGATCCTGAAGTGAAGTTTTATGCTGGTGCTGTTTTGTTAGGTACTGTATGCTATCTGTGTGTGTTGTGTGTTTGTGTTGTGTATGCACATGTGGTTGTATACATAAGTGCACAGGTACGTATGTATGTGTGCATTGTTATGTACAGTACGTATGTGCGTACATAACAATGCTGATGTACACACTTGAGTATGTGTGTGATTGTTTTCAATTTCAACTTCACATTTTGTTTACAGAAAAACTGCAGCAGATACAATGCAAAAGTAAGCCGTACACACATGTACATGAGTACACCCAGCTTTTGTTACTGTGTTAATTCTATAGCCAGTCCTACTCGGATTAATGAAATACCAGAATCAATGTACCTGAACTGTGTCCAGAACTTAGTACAATGGTAACAATATTCCCTGTATAATACAGCTAGTATACATACTGTTCCCATAGGGCTACAGTTCGGCAGTACACGGATCTGGTGATGCATATACTGAAGCAGTACAAAGGGATCACAAAGTTGATCAACAAATTCTTACTGCTGAACTCAAATGAAGCAACAGTATTTCACATTGTGGCAGAGATCGGCAACCATGACTTTATGTGTGATTTGATCAACGTGTGCTGGACAGCTTCTGGGTCCATAACTCCTGAACATATCGCCAACTGGCAGTGTAAACATGTGCTCCCCAGTAATCCCGAGAATGGGATTGATACAATTGAAATGTACCAAACGCCTCTGTCATTAGCTATCGGGAAAGATCATCTTGCTATAATCGATGCCATCAAAATATCAGATACACAGTTGTGTAGTGTGACTTATTTGAGCCTCAGTAATGTTTGTATTAAGACAATACCTTTAGAAGTGTTTACATTTCCATGTATAAAAGTGCTTGATCTTAGCACAAACATGCTGCGAGAGTTGCCATTGAATAACAGCAATATTGCAGATGTCAAAATTGTTGAAATTAATTTGTCCCACAATAGATTTGCTGCTCTGCCTGATGCACTCTTTGCTTTACCGATGCTTGAGTCTCTTAAAGCCACTTCCAATGCTTTAGCAAATGTGCCCAGTAACTGGTGGAAAGCTAGTAAATTACAGCGATTAGATTTGAGTGGTAATAGAATTATGACAATAGGTAGAGAACCAACATTCAGCGATGAGCTCTACTTTGAAGATGATAATCCTGCAACTGCTACCACCTACCAGCTAGCATCAAGCCATGTTGAGTTCAGATTACAGCAGAGAGCTACGCTCCACAGTGTTTGTATTAACAGAGATAATAGTGTGTTGACTGTATTACGACTGAATGACAATATGATAGAGCTGTTCCCAAGAGGATTAGCCTGCCTCACTCCTAAACTGGAGTCTCTACACCTCGTGAATAACAGCATCAAAAATATCTGTCCAATTGAAGAGTTGCCTCCCAAGTTACGCATTCTTGATATATCACATAACTATCTCACTTCACAAACTGGTGTGGTGTTCCAGCCAGGGAAAAATGCACTGCCATGTTTTAGAGCACCTAAGCAGTGTCCTGTGTATTGCCACCATATGGTACATAACAAGTTATTTAATTTGGGCAGCCTCAACTTCAATCACAACGACCTCGAATGTTTATCTCTTTTTGACAGAGAACAAAACTTACTCTTTCCTAAACTATTTTGTTTGAATATCAGCTACAATAAGTTTACCGAGCTACCGTTACAACTGTACCGTTTTCCTGAGCTGAGACTACTCAACATTAGTAACAATCCTACTGTGAGGCAGATCCCTCTAGATATCGGTAACATCAGTACTCTCATCGACCTTGAGTACAATAATATTGGTGACCCACTGGTGGAAACACTGGACACTATTCCCAGTATAATTGAGAAGTTGACTTACTTGAGGACATTGCAACAAAGGTATGTATTCATGTGTGTATTTATATTATGTTTCAATTATTGCAGTTCAGAGAAAAATTCCATCATTAGACTGATGATGGTTGGTCCTTCAGGACACGGTAAAACAACTCTGCTGTCACATTTGAAGTCGAAGAATAAAGCCATTCCTCAGCCTGTTACATTTCTTGACCGCCAGCTGTCATATTCTGTCAATGCTTCAGCTGTTTTATCAAAATCCTGTAACTCTTTGTCAAAATCAGGTATGTGTGGGTGTAGTATTCCTAAAGCAGTCTAGTACTACTAACATCATTGTAAACATGACATTTAATTTCACTTCTTTATGTATATGATGTAATATGGTGCATACATACATACATACATATTGTCTCCAGATCTTCAGTCAACTGTTGGTATTGATATTGACACCTTCTTCTATGAAGACTGTAGTGCCATGTCTCAGCAAGTTGTCTTCTCTGCTTGGGATTTTGCTGGACAGGTAAGTATATATGAGTGTGTTGGTAACGTTGTGCTACACAATACTCCTACTAGTCAAACACAAGTGTTTACACACAAACATTACTTGTTTACAGGCCAACCTACGTACAAACACAACACTGTATGTACAAACACAACACTGTATGTACATACATGCATACCTGTACCTATCTCCCTAGGAGGAGTACTTCATCACTCATCACTGCTTCATCAGTCCTGGTGCTGTATATGTTGTGTGTTGTAAGACACAAGAGTTGTTTGATTGTGGAGCCAGTATCCTCCTACCATGGCTAGCCATGATCAAGGTGTGTGTATACAGTATTGTACAGTAGATAGAATTTTTAAAATACGTATTCATGGCCGTATGTAGCATAATAGCATTTCCTGCAAGTGTGTAGTAATCATTATTCTCTGCACAAGTTCTACGTATGTATATACGTATGTGCACATGCGTGGCACAACGTCACTTAGTAACCACTCATATTCTTTACAGGCGAAGGCTCCTGGTTCCCCTATACTAATAGTGGGGACCTTCATTGATAAGTTATCCCGGAAGTCACTGAAGCAATGTGACATGTTACGTAGTCACATCATGGAACACTTTGCTAGTCCTACATCATCTCTACAAGTGGAGATTGAAGATGTTGTTTTTGTGGAGTGTAGTAGTAGAAGGAAACGACCTTGTATTGCTCTACTACGAAGGAAGTTGTATGAATCAGCATTCAATGTCATTATTCCTCCAGGTGTGTGTACGTGTATGGTTCAAGTTCATACAAGTGCTCTAGTCAGCCACACACACACGCACACGCACACACACACACACAGAGGCAAGTGTAAGGCATGTACATATATCTTTATTCAATATCCATTAGGTCCCAACAGGAGGAACCATTTGCATGTACTGTCTCAACAGAAGCTACTCAACCAACTGGTCCCTACAGTGTACACAGAACTACACAAGAAGTTAGCAGCTACTGCAGCACACATCAGGAGGCATTTATCAACACAACAACCAGTCTTCACTTGGGATGAGCTGAAGTAAGTTGAAGGAAGGTCCCCATGTACACCTGTAGGGCTTAACAGTGTCTGTATGTTGGTAATTGTACGTAGCCACACATATACTGAATAACAAAGCCACAGGACTTATTTTTGAATGTTCCACACAGAAATTGGGGGGTTACTATTCAGTGGACTGGACTACTGGACTGGAACACTGGACTGGACTACTGGACTGACATATTTTTGGTTTTTACACATTCTGAGGTTGGTTTTATTGAGTCTTGCTAGTAAGAACCCTTTGGGTACCTGCAGCCCACTTCTAAATACTGAAGACAAACAGTGGAATATGCGAAAACTGTCTCTTAATATTTTCGCTACTGTTCATTATGCCACTATACAACACTTATTCCTTACCCGGTGTGTAGTAATGCTGCAGGCAGTGCAGGGAACTGAATATGACAGCAATAGTTAACCAGCGATCGACTAGCCAGTAGACAACCTTTTGAGATATCCTTGAGGAGCAAGCTAGTCTCGCCAGCATGGCCAGACCTCTCTAGTCAGTGCAGGGGCTTACCAATTAGAGACTTTTCAGCATGGGCGCTTATATTCTTTATTTGATAAGCCCCTACACTGAAACAGCGAGACTAGTGAGAGCAAGACTAATGAGACTAGCTTGCTCCTCAAGCTTGCTCCTCAAGCTTGCTCTAAGGATATATCTTGAAGGATATTGTCTACTGGCTAGTTGATTGCTGGTTAACTATTGTTGTCACATTCACTGCCGGAATTCCCTGCACTGCCTGCAGCATTACTACACACCAGGTAAGGAATAAGTGTTGTATAGTGGCATAATGAACAGTAGCAAAAAATATTAAGAGACAGTTTTCGCATATTCCACTGTTTGTCTTCAGTATTTAGAAGTGGGCTGCAGGTACCCAAAGGGTTCTTACTAGCAAGACTCAATAAAACCAACCTCAGAATGTGTAAAAACCAAAAATATGTCAGTCCAGTCCAGTGTTCTAGTCCAGTAGTCCAGTCCACTGAATAGTAATCCCCCAGAAATTGTGATAGCAACATATTGAACATGCCAGTGTGTACAGCAATTGTTTATACCAAGAGTCTTGTTTATACGTAGTAAGTTGCAAGAAAATTAAACAGTTTGGAATTAAATCAAACCTTATGTTCTGGTTTAAATTTGTTTACTTTTGAGAGTACAAATACCAAACAAACAATACTGCAGAGCCTTGTGTGTTCGTACGTACATTTCATCCCGTGTTCCCATAGGGACACTGTTTCTGATGTCATCGAAGATGAGATGGACCTACACTCTGCTGTGGAGTACTTGAAGAGAAATGGTGAGTGTATCAACAACCTGTATAATATGATGTAATGTCACTACTACTACTACAGGTAGTCTGATACATTTTGACACTGATGGTCTACAACACTTATACTTCATTGACCCTCAATGGTTGATCGATAAACTAGCACTAGTAGTGACCACCCCTAATAGGAGTATCCTCTCTGAACTATCTGGTGAGGTCAACTAGTACTGTCTAGCTACTGTGATTGTATTATCACTGCTTCATGGGTTTGTGTTGGACAAGCTCCAATAAAATTAGTAAACTACTCTAATGTAGCATACAGGGTGTTTGATAAGGCAAAATGGTGCTCCATTGGCCCAGTGATAACATAAAATAACCCACACAACCCATGGCTTCTGCTCCACTTTTCTCATCACTAGTTCAGTAACTTCAGTTTTGTGGTTACTACACTTCACACTTGAAGTGATTGGTCCAATCGATTCCTGGGTTGGGCCAGTTTGGCTCAGAGTCGGAATACTTTACCAAAAACCCTGGTAGCATAATTATTATAAAGAGCACTAATCAAATGATAGCTTGAATGACAATCGTTTTATTCCATTGGTACAGTGTAAGACTCTACTGTACACCATAAGTACTGAACTAGTTATGCACTATTATAGTGTGTACTGTCTGTAGGTACTTGAGTTTGACATGTTTATGCTGGTATCAGTGTATAAAGACTTGCTGGTCTAAGTGGGTCTCTAAGTGGGTCTACAAGTGGCTGTGAGTTTAAGCTGTCACTATGGTAACCTGCTTTTTATTATTAAATGGTCAACCTTAATTACATTTTTTTGGCTCCTTTGTAATTAGTAGCACCAATGTGTTAAATGCATTCCCAGCAACTATCATCTTCTAAACAAGGACTTGTTATTGTACTGTGGTTAGGAGAGGTGTTTATGCTCTAGCAGCAAGACCACACAATGTATTACTGTTTCTCCTCTGTAGCACCTACAGCAAATTTGTGTGTGTTCAATGAAGTTCCACTTGTGTAGCAAACAAGACTTTTACAACTGTTTGAGCAAGACAATTATATGCTTCTATATCCATTCTTCACAAAGTCCTCTCCCTTCAATGTTAGGACATCTAATATGAGATTTGTTGTCTCTGTAATATTCTAATTGAACATTCACTATACTATAGAGACTACATGTTTGTGTTTATCTTCATACACAGGTCATCAACACCCAGAGATCATCAATACACGCAGTTTGATGAGGTATCTCTTTGAGTATGGATTCCTGCCTGTGTTCCAAGATGCCTTCTGTGAGCTGCTATCACGTTTTGAGCTAGCCATACCGATAGGGGATGGATCACGTCTGTTCTTCCCATCTCTTCTGTTAACACACTCAGAGTTCCGCTATTTCAAAATGCACTATTCCTTCCCAAGAAATTGTGACATTGAGAATCTTGAATCTGAGCTAACAGATAATGTCTTTGGTAGTCAAGTGACAGCCGAGCATAGTCTATCTGCACCAATCAATGTCATATTAAGGCCAACGGGGTTGTGTTATCGAAGGTTCTTTGTACTAACTGTTGTTCCAATCCCTCTATGGCCGAGGCTGATATCAAGGTGTCTAACCACTTTAAAATTCCTTGAGATAATCAAGAAGAATTGTGTGAGTTCGCTACCGTTTCAGTTATTTCAGGAGTTCGGTAAGACCAGAGTAGGAAATACAATTCTGGAGTGGATCTATTGGATGAATGGGATAGAGTTAAGGCTTAGTGATACAACACTGCTGCAGATTTCCAGTGTGGATTTCACTAGATGTGACTCTGATGTTGAAAGTATTTCAATGCAGACGCACATGAAACACATCTTCATAAACAATGGCAACCAGTGGCTACAACTACCTACTGCATTTAGTGGCGGTCTCGAAGTGGTGGTCCCAGAATATCTTCTTCTCTCAGTGGGAAGTTGTCCGGGCCAGTCAATGGTGTCTAACACTGTCAGTGCCCAGATCTTTACTCATTGTATTGAGGTGATTGATGAGATATTTGTGGAGTGGTTTACCAGTTCTAGTTCAGGCAGTGATATACATGCTGTTAGTAGGTATCTTGTTAGCTTCACACCTTGTCCAATTTGTGCTGGTGACAAAGATTACAGGACCCCCGGGAAATCCCCACCCCCTAGTCCACCACCCTTTGAGATGTCCATGTCACAACAATCTCATTCAGCTAGCGTGGAATCAAATTTTGTAAGATCTAGAAGTAGAAGCCAGAGTAGTGTATCCAGTTGGTTTACTCGTAGCAGGAAGCCAAGTTCAATATTTGACCTCAGACAACCTGAAGTGATAGCTCAAGTTAACAAACTTGGGTACCGTTATGTGGACTCTTCAGACACCATCGGTCCTAACCCAGTTGGGTTCACTATCATGCACTGTCTGTGGATAGCTCAGTATCAGGACTATGTGTACTGCCCCAAACATGGCAAACTGGAGTTGATGTATTTAGCTCCTGACTTGGTAAGTAAAAACACATTTTTTTGTGATTGAGTGTGACTGCTCTATTAGAGTATTTGCCTGTTCAAGTACAGTAACCTCATTCTGTGTGACCAAAACATGTGGCCTTAATCATGAAGTGGCCTTACTAATGAGATCTGTTAGCACACTTCAACTATGTTTCGGACCTAATGGAGGTTGCCACTAATGAGGTGGTCTTATTATAGAGGTGACTTTTAAGTAAGTTAATATCTTCAATGGCTTTTTTCATAAAAATGAGCTCCTAACTTTTAACACCATCTAAATATGTAATTGTGACTGTATGCTATCTACATGCAACCCTATATTACATGTATTGTTAAAGGTGTATGCTGATGCCAAGGACTTCATTATTCCTAATGATCAGCTGTCACGGGATGTTGAAGTGATTGGACAAGGAGGATTTGGCAAAATCCTAAAGAAACAGCTAAAAATAGTAAGTAGAATTTGTTTATAATAGTATTACATGAGTACCTGACTCTTACTGCAGAGAAAATACAACCAAACATTTGACGAAGTAGTAGCCATCAAGATACTATCAGAACAGACTGAGTGTACACCAGAGAACATACTACACCAATACAATGATAGTAGGAGAGAGTTGAACATGATATATGGACTGGATCATGAGAGGATTGTCAGGTTCTATGGAATCACACTACAACCTGTAGGGTTTGTGATGGAATGGGCTGGATTAGGTAGTCTTGATGATGTCATCAAGAAGTACCACTCTCATGGACTACATGTCTGCCCTGACTGTGTCTTTGCTGTCACTAAACAAGTAAGAGCCTCACATACTGTACAACTAAATGACTACCAGTAATGAGGCCATTATTATGAACTTACTAACTTTGATGAGTACATTAATTTTGTAATTATTGTCTAGAGCTACTTTGAAATAGACGTGCATAAATTAGAGCTGTGTACCATCTCAAGTTGTGGCAGCATGATATAAGCATTCATCAGTATGAAATTGTTTTGGATTAGAGCATTGATGCATTGAAACATAGATATGTCAACCTGACTGTTCTATTAGACTATTTGTCAACAGGTGTATGTTCTATTAGAGTAGTTGTAATGAGTTCTGAATGAGTGGTTACTTTTGTGTACTTGTATACAGCATCATTCCCACCAACATATAGTTCAAATAATTGACCCTTCACTGTGTCTATATTAGCCTTTCATGTGTTCATTACAATTAGTGTTTGATTTGATTCCAAGAAATATACTATCATAGTTTTCTTAGCACTAAAATAAGTGTGGAACAATACACAGGAGTTGTAGACTCACATGAGTAGTGACTTTTGGAGACCCTCTACACAATCAGTTATGTACTTATACTAATTGACACTTTATATATTTATCCACAGGTTGTTACTGGACTGGGATATTTACATGGACTCGACATTGTTCACTTTGATCTCAAGCCACAGAACATTCTCATATTCAAGTTCCCTCGTGAGACTCACTGCTGCTACCCTCAGACTGATGATGAGGCCACACCCACCAGTCACAGATGTGTACACTGTTACAATGAGGCCGGTGATATTGATGGGGTTGTTATTAAACTGGCTGATCTGGGTATTAGTGTTCGTAAGGGCCCCAGGGGATTTGTGAGGAGTTGTGCCACACCTGGTCATACTGCCCCTGAGGCATTACTTCATCGTGGACTGAAACACCTCAATGAGAAGGTAGTGTGTGTAGCCTTGTAATAGCACATAGTGTTGGGCTGGAAGTACTATGGAGGGGTACTTTTGTCTTCTTTGATCTAATAATATACTCTGTGTTTCAGGTAGATATATTCTCACTTGGTATGTGTATGTATGAGACCATGTCACTGGCTCTGGTACCTCCTAAGGAATATGACATGTTTGAATTTGATGAAGAGATCAAGAATGGGATCAGACCTGGATTTTTAGAAAAGGTACTTGTAGATGCTGTACTCATAGAGTGTGAGTGTGTGTGCTAGGAATATTTCAATAAATCGCCAATATCACCTAAGCAAGTGCTTGCAATACCATCATTGCATGTATTTGCCTTCGAAATATTATCACATAGGCAATATTTATCACCTTTCACAATAATCATTGCATTTATCATCTATTTTGTTTCCCTTCTAGGCCTCATATTTGATACAGTTCGTGCATATTATTACTAACTATGTCAATTGGTTAACATGTTAGCGAAGAAGTTGTGTTTGTAAACTAATTCTCAGTGAAAACAAGCAGTCATATGGATTTTTCAAACCACGTGGTTGTGTTTCAATTTTCACATGCAATATTGCAATAATTGCATTAAATGACTCATGCTTTAATTGCATGTCACAAATTCAATATCGCCCAACCCTAGTGTGTGCGTGCGTGCGTGCGTGCGCACACGCTACTGTAGATACGTACATACAGACTCACAGCTTTTGGGAGTGGTATTGTAATGGTTGGTTTGATGATCTACTTTACAAGCATGTACAATGTGACTCAATTTTGGAAAATCATCTGTATTGGCACGCGTGAAATAATTAGAACTTTATGGTTATTAATAAGGGGTAGTGCTAAAAGCCGGAACGGAACCAATTGGGGCGCGCGCCAAGTAGAGGAATCATTTGAGACAGATTTTGCATCGTTTCCAACTGCCACATAGTGACTAGAATTGTGCTAGAGTTCATTTCCTTCCACTTATATGCAAGCTAGAAATCGCACTCTCGAAGTTTCTATTTAATGCCCGCCACGTAGCATGTGCTCTTACCAATCCATCAAATTCTGTTTAATCCTGATGTAGAATTGCTTCCTTAACATTCTAAAAGGTAAACTACTGTCGTATTTTCATGTTATAGACGTGTCCAACTCTTCAGAAACAGCGAGGATGGTTTTCTGAAGTCTGCCAGCATGGGCAATAATTTACGACAGTTAACCACAGTGTATGTTAGTGGCTGTGAATCATATGCTTACAGTGCTTACAAAATAATAGTTTAGCAGGTTAAATGATAGTTTTTCAGCGTAGGTAATTGCAAAACGCTTTCGTGCAGTGGGCATTAAATAGAAACTTCGAGCGAGCGATTTCTAGCATGCCTACAAGTAGAAGAAAACTAACTTCAGCACAATTCTAGTCACTATGTATGGTAAGAAACGGTGTGCAATCTGCAAAAAAACGATTTATTCACTTGGCGCGCGCCCCGTTCCGTTCCGGCTTTTAGCACTACCCGCTAATAAGAGCAGGGAACAGTTTTAAAAATATTTCAAGAATTTTCTTGTAATTTATAGTATTGTGAATAGCTTAAAACCATCAACAAGTAGATTTGCACTATAAAGTTTGGGATTTGATTGGATAAATGTAGCCATGTATACAGAGAGCTCTGTTAAATTACTCTAGCAAAATACTCTAATTCAACAGTCACATTTCGTGTAGTTACAGTGGAACCTTTTAATCAGGACACTTGAAAAGTGGGCACCTGTGTATTCTGGGCATTTAGTAATGGTCCCGAAGTATCCTTAGCATGCAAACTGATCTGCAAAATCAAAACACCTTGATAACCAGGACTGGTCAGTCAAAAGGTGTCTACATATTTCACTATACAACTTAGTTATACATTCAAACACTCTTCATACTTGTAGGACCCAAGGTATCCAGTGTTCCTCTATGACTGTATGACAAGTTGTTGGGACCAGAATCCTCAAGTAAGACCATCCACTGACCAGTTACTGGACATCATGACACCAATGAAACTACAACTGGTTGACTTCTTTGCCTTCAACAACTACAAGATCAGTGACATACAGTGTAGCTGTGTTGTGTTTAGTGAGGAGAGTAATGAAGAGTCCTTATGGCTTGCCATGAATGAGCAGTGTGGAATGACCACTTTGTTAGTAGTGAAATTTCAAGTACAAGAAAGCAAAATTATTTCCAAAGTCATTTCAGTAAGTAAAAAAAATCTTTTCTTTAGTTTTTACAATTAATTCTTTCTCCTATAGCCAATTTCTTTTATTGGGAAAGTTGTCACACTTTGTCAAGTACAACAATTTGTGTATGTTATATTAGAGGGTGTAAAGGTAGCCACCATACACTCACAAACATTTGAACAACTCGACATGGTGGATAATCCCTTCAACACAACTATCAATGAAAACTTGTGCACAGTTTGTTACATTGAGAAACTACATGTACTGTTGATGGCATTTACTGGTGGTACCATTGGTGTTCTACGCTTGCCTCATAATGGGTTTAACCTGACTGAACTAACTTCACAATTCCAGTACGAGGTGATATCATCTATTGGGAAGAAAGGTGCCCACATACATCATTTAGATGTTGACTGTCATTTCATTTGTATGGAGCAAGTTATTGTTAACGGTGACACAGACGAGTTATGGATTGGTTGTGACAATGACACGATCATCACCTTGCCATTACAAGTGCTATTGACAGAGGCTACCCCTGAGGTGCGGTCACTGATCCGTAATGTCTCCAGCAACAGTGATTGTCCTTGTAAAGTGGTCCAGTTAAAGTCAGTGGAGGTGTTTAAGAGACAGTTAGTATATGCCTTACTTGATGTGGGTGTGGTGGTGTGTTATGATGTCAGTGTGGCTGTACAGGACTGGCAGTGTCTGAAACAGATATCAATACCATCAGGTACGTACTGTGGTGTGTTTGTCATTGTCTCTTTTTTCAATTGCAATTGGATGGTATGTGAAAACACTGCTGTTTATAATAGTACAGATCATTGACACTTTAATTTCCCCTTTATACATTCCACACTAGACACAAAGTAATTCTTATAGTTAGGGATCTGCTGGTTATGCTATTACAGTATACTACTCTAATAGAACAGTCACATATCACAAGTTAAGTGATTGCTCTATTAAAGTATTTACTGTGGTGATGTTTTCCAATATACTGCAACATAATTGGCATTGATACTACAGATTAGTGGTCACCTAAATTGAAACGGCACCTCTCTAAAAAGGCCGGCTTCACAGACTACAAGGTTGTAGTTTCTTTTCTCCAGGGTGGTAATGCATGGAGTACTTACAATCAATAATGATCCCATAGGTATAAGGTACAATATGAAGGCTACATGTAACTACACAATATATAATTTAACCCATCATTTATGTAGCACATAAACAAGGAAAAAATTTGCTTTAACTAAATCATTAATGGTGACAAGCATAGTGAAAGAGAATTGATTTTTTGTCCCGTGTACGTGGAATCAATGGCATAAATGAAACAATTGTACCGGGTACATTTCACAACAGCATGAAATGAATTGGCCAGTAATGTCTATTATAACAAGACTACACTGAACACTGTTGTGTAATAATAAGTGTAATTGTTTCATTGAATTATTTTACTCCCCACAGCTAGTGTTATGTTAGTTCATGGTACTAAACTCTACCTGGGGACCAGATCTGGACAAATATTTTACCTCAAAACAGACACTTTGATCACTGACAAGGTCAACACCCACAAACCACTGCTGTGCGGCAAACATCAAGACAATCAACCAGTGTTTGACCTGGTCACAGTAACTGGCCAACTATCACCGCACAACTTCCTCCAAGGACTGGGGACTAGATCACACCAGCAACTAAACAAACCTTGTGAAGTTATGTTGAGTATTGGAGGTGGGTATACAGAGTTACTGCCATCATCTGAATCAACAATGAACCTCATCAACAATGATCTCTGTATAATAGCAACCCTCCTTTAGTGAAATCTGATATTTGAATATATTTAGTATGACAAAGTTTGTGTATTTAATATATACTGTGTATATATATTATGAAGGTATGTATAACAGGTGTACTATGAAAGATATTGTGATTTTTATTGACTTCTAAAAGGTTGCAAGGCATGATATACAGGCTTTCTGTTGTAAC
The DNA here is from genome assembly GCF_963678975.1 of Dysidea avara. Classification (NCBI taxonomy): domain Eukaryota; kingdom Metazoa; phylum Porifera; class Demospongiae; order Dictyoceratida; family Dysideidae; genus Dysidea; species Dysidea avara. Next base: position 33,379,386 of record NC_089277.1, read on the forward strand.
ACAACACAATACACAAACACAATTACACACAAATAATAAATAATACAGGACTTGATAAATTAACAATAAAATATATATATATATAAGGGGCTCTGATGAAATTTACTTTAGTATGATACCATCCATAGTAACAAGAAATTGTCATCAAAGTCTCTGCCTGTTGCTAAGGGTTCTACCTTTCCTGCAATGCCATGATAACCCAGTCCAAGACTGACTAACATTTTAGTAGTTCTACCAGTCATTGCCGATCGAATGTTGTGAGCTTCATCGAGTGTTTCTGAAGGCATTAGATGCATGTACTTGTCAATGACATTAGAACGACCAATGATACTGGGTAGCCATTGTCTTGGCATAGTTCTACAACTAATTGGCAGGATGGAGTATACATTGTCAATGTGCCCGTGGAGGACTTGACCAGTCATCTGTGATGTGAGGTTGTCTAGTCTCAAGATCCTGCCATTGCTCAGTGAAGCATGGATACTAGAGTCCAGGGTGAGAATGGATGTCACTACAGTAGGAAAAAATTTTTAATAACTACATAGCACAAGGACACAAAACACACGAACTTACCAGCTTCATTGGTGTACGTTGATAAAGGAAATCTCTTGTTGACTTGTTTACTGTAAACATCTACACAACACAGAGTATTGGATGGTTGTAGTAGCACCCATACAACAGATTCATTAGAAGAGAATGCCATACTAGTAACATTAACTACACCACTACGAATTGTTTCTGTACATGAGATACAAGGCTTTGCTGCCATTGTAATGTGTCCATAGGTCAAGCTGAACACAACAATTGAGCCAATATTTGTACCACACCAGATCTCTACTGTACAAGAGTTACCAGTTGATACAACAATGCCACAGTTGAATAATGCTTTAACCAAAGATTTTCCAACTTCTTTCACAGGTAATTCAGTGCTGTACATGGAATTGTCGAATTCTTGAGCATCACTGACATTATGTTCACTAATACCTTGGTCCATCAACAACACATAACCGTCATGACGAACGATCACAGTGTGGTACATGTCAGGTACACTAATGTCTAAGATGCTCTTGATAGCTTGAGTTTCAGGATTGATAGATAGTGATCTCTCATAGAGCAAATCTCTAGTGCTAGTAGCATATATGTAGAGTTTGCCTTGTTCACTTCCTATCCACATTGTATCCTTGATTGGACACATGGCTGTGATCCGAGAGTTACACACTGATATTGACTGTGGAGCAAGAAAAGTGTGACATGACATGACATGCAACAAAGAAATGTACACAATAACAGACATGTAAGCTAAAAAACATTAGTAACACATACGTCAGTGTAGGGTTCAGCTTTTTTCCTGAAGCTGACAATCTTGACATCAGAAGAGGGGACGTTCTCACTACAGTAATACAGGCTGAGCCACACCTCCTCCTGCAGGTCACCCTTCACCACATCAGAATACTCCGAGGTGATCATGTCCAGAGACGACCTGCGATGTGCTAACATTTTCTTGTCTAACATGGCAGCATCACGACGTCTGATGTGAGGACTACTTGACCTATAGAAGAATAACAATGTATGTGCTGTCTGCTGTGGTGCTCTACCATTACACTTTAACTCAATGAAACACAGTAGCAAACTATATAGCTACAGCTTTAACACTGACAGCTCTATTAGAACATGTAAACACTGTGAAATCTCTTAGCAATACACAACCAGTTCAGCAACAGTCAGTCATTTCATAGCGCATGATAGACAAATCTACTAGGCTAAAATTAAAGCTATAAACCTTGTTAATAATGACTAGTTGCCTTACCAATGAACTAATATAGTACAGTGAAACCTCTCTTAACAAACTTTGAATTAGGTCAACAGGAAACATCTGCAAGGTCTCGCCCCCTACAGATATACTATTGTATAAGGTCGATCTCAGCAAAAATTGAGCCTAACTCTTATTGAGAGGTGTTTACTGACATACTTGTATGACATAGACAGACGAGGGGCTTCAATTAGAAAGGTACCAATACAGGCACAGGTAATCTCAGCATTAGAGTTCAGTGCAATGGCATCAACCAGTCTGGGGAAACCAGGGGCAGTGATGTACTCTGATACTTGTGATGAACTGGGACGATGACGATACTCCTGCTGCCAACACCATCTCATCATGTCAAGGTACAACATGGGACTATTGAGCTCCTGGAAGAATAATAATACGATGGTCATTGGTGTGTAGACACACATACACACCCATACAGACAAATACAAGTGTGCATACACAACGTATACCAAATAATGCTTATATTAACAAATGTCCAGTATTGCAAATATGCTTTTGCACATACACTACTTCAACCAAAAATAAGTTAGCACTCTTACTATACTCCTACAAGAACATTCCAGTAAATGCTCCACACATCCCATCTACTAAACTATGGATACAATATTCAGTAATATGGTTCAATAAACTACATTTGGTGAAGGCAGGATGGTAAGGCTTAGACAAAAACTGTCAATTTAACTCTAGGAAGATTAATTTTTTACACTATATATTCACTTACTCTACTGTGCAAAGGAGGCCTCTCTCCTTGTATGGTCAACTTCTCAATCTGAGAAGCCATGATGTTCTGCTTCTCATAAGGGAAATACAGGGAGATCATCTCATACAGGAACATGGCATATGAGAACATGTCAACCTGATGAAGAGGAGAAATACTGTATATGTACAGCCTTGACAACAAAGTGAGGAGGTTTTATTATATCATTACCACCAAGAGTAAATAATATTCTCTATTGTTTACTCTTGTTACCACACATCACATACACACATAATAAGAACACTATAATACTATATTACATACCTTATTTGTACAGGCCTCAGTTCCCATGTATTTCAATATTTCAGGTGCCATAAATCCAGGGCTACCCTTGAAGCCCATAGAGCGGCCAGCAATAGCCTGTCTACTGATACCCAAGTCAGCAATCTTGACGTAAACCTCTCCAGTCTCTGGCACGCCAACAAATCCTGGTTTCCTGATGGAGTGCTTGGGTGTGCTGGCCATCTGCTCAGAGGTAGTACCAGCAGTACTTTGTATACTGTAGTAAGCTGATGGGTACTTGAAAACTAGTACGTTAGGGGACTTGAGGTCATAGTAGATTACATTAGCATCATGGAGGTAGACTAGTCCACAAATCACCTATGGTGTGAGATGGGTGAGTAATAAGAGTGGATGTGTACACACACACACACACACACACACACACACACACACACACACACACACACACACACACACACACACACACACACACACACACACACCCTCATGATGGGCAAATCACGTGCCCTCATGATTTGCCTGATATGTACACCCACACTCTCGGGCCTGACGGCCCTCGAGCTTTTGGGCACATAATACAACTATTACATACACTCTAATAGACTGCACATACCTGTCTGGCAGTCTCCTGCAGGACTAGGGGACTGATACGAGCATCAACCTTCCTGTACTTCTGTAGTAGTGAGTGTAAACTACCACCTGGTGCCCACTCCAGTACAAAACACAATGGGGACAGTTGAACACCTACAACAGCACATTACAATTGAGAAACAGTACACTGAGAATAGTTAATCAGTAGAAGAAATAACAGTTTGGCTTCATCTGATATCATGGTCAAACAAACTAATCTTTTAGCTTGTATTGCTTCATAGTTTCAATGTGGAAGCTTGAAAAAAAATTATCTGCCAACCAGATCCCCCCTCCCACACACACATACACACAAATATGAGATGTTACAGGTATAATGGAAATCTACATAGGCCAAGGACTACAGACCTTAGAAGACAATGAGACACTGGTCACTGATGAGAAGACGGGCTATATAACACACCTATGAACTCAATGATGTGAGGATGTTTCAATGGTTGTAGTATAGACACTTCACTTCTCATCTCCAGGTAAGCCTTACAAGCATTATCCATAATCAAATCTTTCCCCTCGTCTTTGTCAATCTTAATAGCCACCTCTCGGCCTTCACTATCCGTGGCATGAGCACTGGGGTACACTGCTCCATGATAGATCTCTCCAAACGTACCATGGTCTACATACTCCCTCTTATCTACACAATCTGCTGCCAATATATAAACCTTGTCCAAGTCTGCAAAGACCTAAAACAAAAGATTTACACACACATAAAGCAATGTGTAGTGTATGGTACATATGTGCATAGCGTCTAATCACTGAACTGGAACTACTGAACCAAATTTTTTATTCTATAATGTTTAAGCTTGTCATCCATCAGTGAAGGAATTACATTACTTGTATACCAACTATATGTATGTGCACAGTGTAGTACATTAACTGACCAGGTCTGGAGCCAGACTACTGATGGCTAGTGGCTCGTTGTGTAGAGGACACACCACACACTGGTCAGGCTGTCGTGACGCTAACACACACACTTCAAACATGAAGCCAAATTTGGACACCATCATTAATCCTGATCCACTAGTATCAGGCAATGGGTCTTCCTCCCCGTCTCCTATACCTGATGGAGAGGGTAACAACAATGGCTCTGAATGGGACTGCATATAGTCTGTATCACATTCATCATTGCTGTTCTTCAGGGAGAACAGTTCACGTTTGGCTCCCTTCCTGCTGCTGAATCTGTTAAACTTCTTGCGTCTGCTGCTGGTCTGTTCTTCAGGGGTATTGGTTGGGGCTATTATTAATGGTGTGGTTGACTCCATTGTTGGCAGTGACTCAGTGAAAAAGCTGTCATCCACCAATGTAGCATATTCCTTCATGGTGATTGCTCCACTGACACAGAAGGGACAAGGAATGATACGGTTGACATAAGGTATGGCATTATTACTTTGCTTTGCATCCCTAGCTCCGATACCAGGGTACCAATCTTCTAACAGTGAGTCCAGCGTGTTCACAATGTGAGCAAGAAGCTTGGCACTCATCCATGAAGGCTCTCTTATAACATCTTCAGCAGTGGCCGCCAAATTGAGACCCTTTTGCACCACCTGAGGACACACAGAATCAGGTACTAATATTTCAATTCCTCTATGAGGCTGTAGGTCCACAGGTAACCACTGGCAATTTAGTTCAAATGTGAGGCCATCACTGTCACTACTTGGCTCAATAGGTGTAGTATCAGTGTGTTCAAATATTGATGGACTGGGCAGACAATCTGTATAAGAATACTCTGGTTTTATTTCTGCTACTCTTACAACACTGAGTTCCTTGTACCAGAACTCAATACCAGTATTCCAGTAGGACCAGGAAAGATTACAAACTGGAGCAGATGAGTCTCTGGCATGTTCTTTCATTAGTTCATTGATTTTAGCCTGGGGTAATTCAAATGATTTCAGGATAATAGTGTAAAATGTGCTGTCAGTGAGAAATCTTGAGATGAGACGAGGCCAGAACCCATTGGGGACAAAGCTCATGAAGTAGAACCTTCGTAGTAGCAGCCCAGTTCTTATCAGCTCATTGGTAAATGAAACATCAGTACTGATCACTGGTACACTTCCAGTGGATTTGGTACTATCCCATCCAGCAAACAAGCTAGTGCGGTCACTAAACTGCTTCAGGACTTGTTGTATAGGAGGACGAGGGAACACATTGGGGAAGTGGTGTATAGTGTATTTGGGCTTGCTGGCTAGCATGGAAGGGACCAGTAGTCGAGATCTGTCCAGTGTCAACGCCACTTCAAACTTGCTGAGCAGCTCAATATACTCGTTGCGATAACTAGCTGGGAACACCTTCCCTTTAAACACATGGCTGAGGACACTGGTCATGAGAATACCAGAGTCCGGACCTGTAGATGACAAGGGATACAATATGATATACAGAGACAAAGCAATAGATAAATTATTATCTACCTAACATAAAAAGCAGATGTGCACATGTAGCATGTGAACTTAATACATATAACATACACTACAATACACACACAATAAAGACAAGTATATGAGTGTGTGCATCAATAGGAAAAATCTGACTTAATAACGGATTTATTGTAGGACAACTGATAAATCATACAACATGATACACAAGCACATAAATACCTCTTAAGATATACATAAAACTATTGGTTACAGTTCATGTTATAGTTTTTTAAGAGTAACGGTGACGCTTAAAGCACTTCACCAGTGACAAACACTGCTCAAATCATTAAATGCAAGAGTTTTGGAGTAGGGCTGGGACGAAGCTTGAAATTTATATTCGAACATTCGCTAATAAAATATTCGAATATTCGAAGCTTCGGTGTTGGTAGGTTTTCTTGTATTTATGTTTAAGTTTTATCTTTCTAATCCTATTTTGTAAGTTTGTAAGCATTTGGATAATGCATAGCAGCAGTTTTGAATGACGCGATCGAGCGATTGCAAATGGGCGTGTCCGCTATACTGCAATCATGCATAGTTAAATGCCAACTAATGGCTTTAAAGACATTTTTCATGCATTATCTATCACTTTATAAGGCATTAAAGGCTTCTACCATGGTAGAAAGATAAATTTTAATTAGCTTTAAAAATGGGCGTGGCAGGTGACATCGATCGCATAAGACGAACATTGATCGTGCAAGGTGAATAAGCTGCTGCAATAAAGAACAGAATGTTTATTCGTAATTCTTTTTGTAGGTTGAGTGCATTACGAAGCTTCGAAGGATAGTTTTATAATTCGAAGTTTGCTTAACCCTCGAACCTACCGAACATTCGAAGCTTCGTCCCAGCCCTATTTTGGAGCAAGATATTTGAAAGATGCCAATTCTATGGACTACATACACATCATTCCCCTCATTACCTGCATCACGTTTGATGAAGCGGTTCACCTCAGGTACGGTGATCACATGAGCTAACATGTCACACAACCACTGAGGATCCACAAAGTAGAGATGACTAAGTGCTGGTGTGTCATAGTGTAGGAGGATACCATTCTCATGTAGGAATGATACTGCCTGAGATAGCTCACGAGGATTAGATATGATATCCTTCACTTTGTCCCTGTAATACAGAACATGTAACATACAACAATCACAATCAACTGAACACTTGAACAGCAAATTGACTAATCTATGTATTCTGCTGATGAAATCATCCTGCAACAAATTCCACTCGATTCACCGCTAAATTTTCTATCAGGCCATATATGACTTACATGAGTAAACCCACAATCAAAATTAAACACATGGCAGGAATTTTTAAAAAATGGAGACGCAACTTGCTGTTGTTCATCGCTTCATAACAAGCCACTGTAGTTACAGTGTTCATTCAACCTTCTCCAAGTAACCCAGTGAACAAACTTTCAGTTTTAGGCTATAAGAATTAAGTTACCCCACCTAATGTTGCCATGCGTGCCCGTATTGTGTAAACATGCATTCCCAAAAGTTCTTTGTGGGTTTAAGGGTTACATGCACTGGATTACTGCAAAGTGAATTACCTACTGTTGATTACAGCCAGGGCCGCCCACAGGGGGGACAACTGGGGCATTTTGCCCCAGGCCCCTGCCTGAAAGGGCCCCCATGAAGAGCCCCTTGAATACCTGTTTAAAAGATCGATATACTCTAATAGAGCAGTCAGATCTAGATACTCTAATCATAGATAATAGACACCCCATACTGGATTGGAAACTTCTAAGCACCACCTAACCTATCTGCGCTTCATGCCCCTTATACTGTACACAGTACCCGGAGTGGATTTTATAAACACATGTTTTCCTTACTGGAGAGTAGTAGGTGCACCGCTATGGAATATAAGGTTTGGCCTATTCATAGTGGGTGTACTGATGTGTATTAGCTAGAAGTTTGACAAGCGCGAAAGGTTGATACGAGAGGTGGGATTTGTGAACTTGGCTAAACTAGAACGAATATACCATGAAATCCATACTAGTACACGTAGCACTAATAACTAATAAGCATCAGCCTTAAACTAGACTTGTTCAACCCGCCATTTTCACAAACATGTGCAAATTAATACTTTTTATACGGAAAGCGGCCTATACCATTAGTAGGCTAATCGCCATCCAAGAAACAATCTACTAAACTTACTAGCTAAAACAACCAAGCTGTATCCAGACAGTAAAACAGAATCTTCGAGTGAGAAAGAGTGTTTCAAAACTTCAGGTGCAAAACGCGGATAGTCACGTACTTTTGTATGGACACTGTACGTGTGCTTCCATTCCAATCCAGGTAGGATGTCTATTATCTATGCTCTAATAGAGCAGTCATAGTATTCTTCAGAGGAGCAGTGTAGCAAGCTTATAAATAAGGAGGTACGGTTGGTGAGGGGTAGCTATTGCCATTGTCAGCATGTAATGACTTTTTTTTTTGGTCTTCAACTTACAGCTTGGGTGAAGTTGTGATTCAGAATGGAGCCTCCTTGCCCCTGGGGCCCCACTTTAACTCTTTGCCCTGGGCCCCTTGATTTCTCTGGGAGGCCCTGACTACAGCAAACAGCACATATCGTATTAGACCAGCTAATAGCCACAGCTTGTATAATAGCTGCTCCACAGCCTAGAATTATTGTCATAGGAGCTGCCCTCGGATAAGAGCCATGGCTTGAATCTGAATATACTGATGCAAGTGTTAATAAGACACGTTCGAAGTAGAAACCAGAAAAGGAGTTGTTTTATGCCAGGAAATAGTGTTTTTGAGAGAAGTTAAAATGAATGATAGTGATTAAACTAGGTCACCCACTTTTACATCCGTATAAATGCTGTGGGCTGCCACCACACAAACCCATAGTGGCCGCCCTCGGATAGTAGCCGCAGGGTCTTCCTTGTGTAGCTGCGGGTATGGCCATCAATACAACAAAGTAGAAGGCATCAATATCAAGCAGCCACTGAAAATTCACCAGACTTGTGTACAATGATGGACTATTTAGTGAATAATTTAAGACTGAATCATATGATTGTTGCAGTGGAATTACAAATATTTATGTGCGTAGCCATTAATTCGTTGTTAATTACTATGGTAACGTTGTTGACAGCCTTGTTAGAGGGAGTAATGTGGTCATTCCAGTGTCTCCACGGGTCGTGTCACATTCACACAAAGTCTGCATTGCTGTAATACAAAGGAAATTTTGATGGAAAATATAACACACAAAACTTTATTTGGAGCAGATGGTATCACACATCAATTTCATATTAGTTTCCAACAGTTAGACATAACACTATCACATTTCCACTTGACATCTAACAAGCTAGAATTGTTAGACAACACTGAAGGTTATGTAATCTCCAGCAGTATATGCAGATACACATACATTCACAACGAGATTCCGCAAAATGTTTGCACACAAAAAGGGCGGTTCATATTGGCATCAATGGTTCACCATGCAGGCACAAGTTCCATGCAGGCACTGAGATAGGATGTACAGTAGTTTACTAGTACACTTTTACTTGGCACAATGTTTGCCAGTCATATTTAGGAGTTGCACTTACTTAAAGATGGTCTCTCTTAGTAAAGTGGGCCGGTCTTCAGTACGACACTGTACAGCTAATTCTCTGATCCTCTTCTCCAACTTGAGGAAACTAGCCGGGATGGGTTGTTCCAGCAACTTTGTGTTGTTCTTACCAAATTTGGTACGAACTTTACCCTCTGCAGCAAAGTAAAAGAAAGGAGACACAATAAGCAAGTCAAAACCTTACAATGGCAAATGGTTGGATGCTAAATTAGCATAAAATAAGTCACTGTGCTGATCGAGCTCATACAGACTGAACACTTAACAAAATAACAATACCATTTTAATATTGAGGGCATATCTACATAGGAGGACATAATAAGACTTATACAACTAATAAATACCAAATACAGACTAAAATTATCAGATATCATACCTTTTGGTAAGGTAAGGTTAAACGCCACATCATAGAGTGTTTGTCTCAATTCTGACACTCCCTCATTCTTTCCGTTCGGAGGACAACCAACAAACGCAATCTCAATGATCTTGGGAAGCCCTCTCTCTCGGAGATCACGACTGTTACCACCAACAAGATATTTGTTGTAGATGAGCTTCACAAACTCAGCTTTCCTCTGGGACTTTTCTACTTCTGACTTCAGTCGGTCCCAATTAGTGCCCACCAGCACTACTGGAGAACCAGGAGCTCTAGCCTGTGGTATGCACAAGAAATAAACCATCTGTATTCTGATGTTGGGTGACAGTTGGCAAAATGACTAATAACCAAATGGCAATTCTAGAGAGTAATGGGTTGATTGAGGCGTGTAGCAGGTGTTAACTAGCTGGTAATTGGTACAGTTTAATCTGCACTTATCATGATTTATTAACACAAACACACTCCAACCAATAAGAAGACAGGGTGAAGCAACACATACACAACTCGTATTCGACACTAACTGCAAAGTCAATGAAAAGACATTGTGCTGTAGTTGGATAAAGAAAGCAACTATACACATAACAAACACGGACATGGACACACACACACACACACACACACACACACACACACACACACACACACACACACACACGTACACTAGCTACACTACATCTACAAATTAAAGCACAGCAAGTATACCTAGAATTACACACATACACACCCACCTGTATATTATGCAGCCAGGGAGCCAGTTCATCAATCCCCTTCTCACCATCCATGATGTTCCATATCAACAAGTACAGTGATCTCGTGGAGAGGAAACACTGATGAGTGACATAGTACTCCTCCTATAGGGTGTGTAGGATATGCTCATATACACACATGTCATAAATAGACAGTCTAGCATTTAATCAATTCACGATACCTACGCAATAAGAAGCTATGACAGCGGCTTACCTGTCCACCAAAGTCCCATGTGTAGAAAGTGACACTTCTCATATTCCTCACAGACCTTGTTAGCCTCTTTTCCAGATCCTTACGATACTTCCATATGCCTAAGTCTACCCCAACTGTAGACAATGGCTCCCCTGCAAGTGATGGAGTAGTATATACATTACAATGTGTAGTGTAGTGTGTGTGTGTGTGCGTGTGCGTGTGCGTGTGTGTGTGGTGTGCATGCATGCATGCACGCATCTGTGCATATACCTGCACCACTCCTGCTTAAACGGTTGCCAAGAGTCTCTCCAGAGTTCCTACTGTTATACGTGGTGGCCACTTGTTCAATCTCATTCAACTCTGTTAGCCGAGACAGTAGTGTAGTCTTGCCCCGCCTCTGTAATCCAACCAGCATCAGCTTCAAACTCTCGTTAGCAGTAGCACTACAATAAGGATACATTGTAGGTACTGTACAATGTTCATGCGCATGCGTACACGCACGCACACACACACGCACGCACACACATATGCTTACTGGTGCAACAATGATCTCATATACTGTAGTTTATCTGATGCAATCCGGAACTTATCCAGGTCCTCAGCAGGAGGATTAACGAGGGGCACCTCATCATACTCAAGATTCCACAAGTGCTCCAAGTTGCTCAACTCCAAAGGCAACGTGGTGATGTGCTCATTATGACTGATATTAAGTGATGCCAGGTGGGAACAAAGATGCAGGTAGGGTGGAACAAACTTCAATTTGTTACTGGCAATCTCTAGTGACGCCAAATCAGGAAAAATGGCTACAGGTATCATGGAATCTTTAGTATCGTCAGCCTCCGCATGTGATGAAGTACCACTAGTGTTATCCGACCCACCTACTATAAATCTGGTTGGACTTGCTGTAGACTTTGTCAAGTTACTATCTGACGGCTGTTTCTGTATGCTAACATCTCGCATGCTTCCATGGCCACTGCTACTGCTGCTACTGCGGGTACTAGTGCTGCCGCCACTTGCCTGATTGACAATTGCAAAATCACCAACACCTTCTTCAATTGTTAGGTCAGTGCTCTTTCGTTTAGAGACAACTCGGAACAGTTCCAGTTCAGTTAGTTTGTTGTTGTTCAGTTTTAACGTACTCAATTTAGATAGTGTTTTATGGTGCCAGTGGCCACAAGGCTTAGGTGGTAGTGGCATATCAGGTGTGAGTAGTTTTCTGGGACAAAATCCTTGTAAGTACTGAAGATAAGAAGGTCTTTCTTTGTATGAACTATCAAATGCTATAGCTGAAATTGCATCATTCTCTGATGCATCTAATACCTCTAATTCCGGAGGATAATCAATGATATGCCCAAGATTTTCAATATGGTTTCCACATATGTTCAGTTTCTTCAGTTTTGGTGAAAGACATGCTAGCCCAGATGGCAACGCTGTCAACTTATTGAAAGCAATATCCAACATTTCTAACAATGAAGTCTCCTCATCAGCGTTGTAATGAGGTGCCTCCGACTCCTCTGTCCCATCATTCAACAGATCCTGGAATGCCAATAGTCTTCTGCTAGTTAGACGGTTTATATATGTAGCTGAAGGTGTTCTACGTTTTGGTCGGCCAGCTTGCCTGCCATCCGGAGACATTATTTGAGTGTTAGCTGAATACATTGAGCTAGCAGTGAAAGAAAATGATGTATTTGAGAATGCAGATGAAGAATCTACTGCGAGGAGATGGGAGCTATGAAAGTCAGGACTAGGATATTCTATAGTAGCCTCATAAGAAAATATATTTACCGGCGGCGATGTTTCACTAGGTGTGTGTGGTAATAGATCAGGAGACCCATGTGATTCATGTCCAGCTGGGGTAGGTAGTTTACAAATAGAGTTACGACTCAGTCGAAGTTGCTTCAACTTTGGAGCACTCCACATATCAATAGGTACTTCTTTCAGGTTATTCTCTGATGCAGTGAGCTCTTTTAGTTTTGGCAAATGGAAAATACAAGGTGGTAGATTGTTGAGGGAGTTCTTGTGTACATCAATAGTACGTATTAGAGGACAATTCCACCCACAACCACTGTCATCTGTCGGCAGATAGGTTAGCTGGTTCCTACTTAAGTCCAAGCTAAATAATTGCTCTAACTGAAAGAGGGCAAGTGGAACTTCTCCTAGCAAATTTGAGGACAAATCGACTTCTGATATAGCACAGAAATCAGTTTGGGGACGTGGACACTCCACAACAGCTGCTTTCAACCATTCTTCTTTGACATAAGGCAAACCTTTACTATTCCAATTGAGATCCAGCAATATCTTAGCATAGAACAATGACATGTCACGCGGTAGCACGTTACGATCTTCAGTTGTAGCTACCACATTGTTGTTGAAGGCTAATATTAAACCAATAACTTCATCCTTCTTGAATCTTATTGATCTGCCAAGAGCCTTGCCTCTTGCATCTGTTGCTCCATGTTGCAGTAGAAATCTTACCGTTTCCGCGTCATTTGACATGCAGGCTGTTACCAGTGCAGTAAGATCAGCATTAGCTGAGCGATCAAGATACGGACGCATGATAGCATTGATGTCAGCACCAGCATCAAGCAATGCTTCCATGATCTCAAAATTATTGATCTTTGTTGCTTCGTGAAAGGCAGTACGACCAAGTAAAGTCAACATGTCTACAGCAGGGTGAACAAATGGTACCTTGTTAGCAGGATAATGTGACGGTGATGAAGCATATGATGTCGGTGTAGCAGCATTGTCTTCAATCAAGTCAGTAGTTGAGTTTGATTGTAGTGGATGTGTCTTAATAAACTCCAAATACACCAGGACTATGTCAAGATGTCCATTAGACACTGCTTCATGTAATGGTGTTCGTAAGTCATTGACAGACTGCATGTAAGGATTGATATTGATATCAGGTAATGAAGGATTAAGAGAGGTAGTGCTGCGATCACTTTCCTGCCTAAAGGTCACTTTATCATCTGCAATAGAGACCCCGGCTTGCTGCAGTACAGGTGGTACATGTAATTCATCATTTTTATCAGCTATTCTAAACAGAAATTCTATCACACCAACGTGGCCATTCTTGGCTGCTACATGAAAAGAGTTATAACCAGGGCATTCATCAAGGGCTAGAAGAGCTGGTAGTCTTTGCAATAGTAACTCCACTACTTTGGTGTGGCCTTCACGGCATGCTTCATGTAGAGCTGTCTCTTCAGTTTGTGGGGACAGCGTGGCCTCAGCTCCCTCATCAATGAGGTGTTCCACTATATCTATGTGACCCAACTTGCTGGCCCTATAAGAACAACATAGACAACACAAAAACTGGTAATGGAAAAACTATACATAAATCTTTTGCGTGCATGTATGGTAATCTCACATAGCAGTCAACTCTTTATTAAGACCACCTTATTACAGAGGTCACCTCTAGTGACAGCTAACCTATATGTCATTGTTACAATATAATGGCTATTTTCACTGTACACAAATATTCAGCTGCGACAGGGAAGACCTACAGTGTATACCTGATTTGACTTTTAAACACCTATAAGTTTACAGGCAGAAGTGTGCTATACAGTAGCTTGGGGGAAAACGTATTGTATATACATACACACCTGACCTATATGGTAATTGCATAGTGATTGTATTAAATTACAGTGTGGCTTGATATGTATGGATCAGGTTGCAGCTCCTAGGTGATGAAATGTGTATGTTGTATATTGATCACCAGGACAACCCAGTAAAAATAAGTCTAGTTGGATTAGGTGCATCACACCATGTACAGAATCAGTTGCTAAGAGCTAAATCAGTCTACATGTAATTATTCTGTAGATTATGTGCAATTGTTAGCATTCCTGTATATAGCTAATGCTAACTAAGGTATTACATCACATGTGTGGGAATTTATACTCAAACTGGTACACAGTGGAATCTTGTCTTAGCAGCTATCTGCATCGAAAGGCCGCCTAATGAAAATTGCTAACTGTAAATTTCTAAGTGAAAAACATTTATAATTTAGGCCAACATTTGATAATACTTTGTTTCCTGTCACCTGCCCGCATCCAGTTTTGTCAAGTGCATTGGTAATTATTATTGTAATTGGCATTTATAAATAATTAGGAATATGGAAAATATTTGTAATTTGTGTGCCTCCAGTGTTAGTCTATGAAGTCAGTACAAATATGATAGTTTATTGGAGTTTCATAAGCAAAGCCAATCATTCTGCAGATTGTTTGACCCTACAGATGGTTCATTACTCTTCACTGAGGCAGCCAGCTGGCTTGGTTTTGTAGCGTTTTGATGATTTTCAAAATTATAAAATTTTAGCTATTAATAATAATAATAACTGCCTGCCTGCCTGTACTGGTTGAATGTTCTTTTGACAGGAAACTAAGGAATTAATAAATGTTGGCCTTATATATATACAGGGGGTACTATTCCACCTGTCTAAAGCAGCCACCTAGCTGCCTATTACAGCAAATAAATTTTGGCCTGAAAGTGACCAGCAAGAAACCACCATGGTTAAATGGCTGTCTTTTTAAAACGACAAACAATGAAACCTGAGTATTAAGGACACCTCGGGACTGACCAATGTCCTGAGTGTCCAGGTCAGTTATATGAAAAGGGATACTTTGGGGCCATTACAACATGTATCCAAACTACGCAGGTGTCCTCTTTTTTAGTGGCTGATTAACAGATCAATCCTCTTGTGTACACACATCAAACAGTGCACAACTATTTACTACTTAACATTATACACTAACCACATAAGCAGTGATCGACCCTCATACACACTAGAATTGAGTCCATCATGTGCTATCTGGAGTAGTTCCTTCACTTGAGCCAAGTTACCCTTCTTACATGCCTCATACAATTCTACAGGGATGAAACATACAGTATACATGTGCCATATAAGTTATTGTTATATCCCATTACGAGGGTGATATCATTGTTATTACACGAGTCCTCAGCTCCGCCTCGGACGAGTGCAACAACAATATCATCTAAGTATACGGGATATAACTATTTTATATCCCAGTGCGTGGAAGTTTATGGATAGCAAATTAAGTTCCGGATGAGTTCCTGTCACTGTGCTCAAGATTTTGTTCGAATTGTGTGGAGATTCGACTTCTCCACATACTGCCTACAAACTGTAGCAAAGGGCAATATTATGAAGCAGCAGTTTCAGATACGATTCGCCTTCATCAGAAGTTGGTGTGGTGGTGTCGCATGGCATGCAAGAGGAAAAAAGACTAGCAAGTGGCTACGTAGTTCGAGATAGAACGATGAAGCTAGAGGTTATCGAAAGAAGTTAGTTCTTCACCATAGTGACTGTTGGGACTGATTACAGGAGCGAAAATCAGCACAGACTGTTTTTGACATTTGTTAAACTTGTAGTGTTACTGTATAAAGGATTAACAGTTTTCTTGTAAGATTTAGCAGGTTTTAAGTGCTGTACTGGTGTGTTTTGTATCAATATTTCCTGATTTGGCTCTTTGTTCCATTGGTAAACAATACCATTCGCGCTTACTATGGTGTCACGAACAAGATTGAGTGGCTCCGCAACAGGGAATTAAGTTAGTTATTACTGGACGATAACTAATAGATAACTAATAGATAACTAATATATCGTGCAGCAGCAGCAGTAGCAGCGCCACTCTGCCCAGCGCACACTCCCACGCACTGGGATTTAATAGCATATAAGTGCCAATATATTATAGCCATTAGCCACTGTAATTACTAAACCACACAGGTCAATAAAAGGGCAGCCAGGACAGCAAGTTATTACAATGAAAGATCAAAGGAGATCAATAAGAGTGTTTTGTTGGGATTGCCATAAACTGACTGAGGACAACTAACACTTACACCATGGCTACACAGCTCATATAAGGTTAGTGGTTAGTGTGGGACTACACCACTAAACAATACACCCACTACACAATGATGTCATTACCACTAAGGTGATAGTTGTACAGTCTTTCTGCTGCTTCTGCTTCTTGTTTCTCTATTGGGAGAGAAATGTGTGATAAACAAACAGTATACATGTGCGCGCATGCGTGGATTGCATCAAGTTGAGCTAGGGCACAGGGTATAACATCAAAAGTTGTAGCTAGCTTATTTCTTTATGAGATGAGGCACAAGGCAATACAAAAAAGTCCAATACTACTAACAAAAAATGCAGGTAGTATTAAGTGCCCATGGCACTTACCCTCAGAGCTCATAGGCACCTGGTACTCCTGGTAGTACATGTATAAACATACTATATTACTAAACACACATTTTTTTTTAATTTAATTTAATAAAGCTTTACAGCACAAGTGCTGAAGGTCTGTAGGACAGCCTGCTCAAAGACATTAACTAAGACATTAGCTGCATATATATTGCAGTACACTATGTTTATGTAAGCATTAAAAAATCCTTTGGTCCTTAGGCAATTTGAAATTAAAATGGACTACAAAACTCAAGTTTGTAGGATGTGGTACGTATCCTACTAAAACAAGTTTTAAAATGTTGGTTGAATTTTATATGATATTTAATCTGGGTTGTCAAAACATGCAAGCTTTCTAAACAGTGTGACATTCTAAACAGCAAGCTATGGAAGCTGTACAAATAACCTTCAACAAGCTGCCATGGAGACAAGTTTTTAAAAAAACTGATACATATTTAATAAAAATTGACCCACTAGTCAATGGTCCCATAAATATTTACTGTTATAGACTTACTGTTTAGTTCAATCATGATCTTCTCACCCTTGATAAAGTCATTCTTACAAGCCAACTCCATTGGAGTATCCCCAGACAAATCTTTTACACTCAAATGTGCTCCCTTCTCAGCCAGTAACTTTATTATCTCAATCTGTTGCTTCTCTATGGCTAGTAATGGCTTCTCCGGAGTTGAATACTATTAAGAACATTAGGAAAATGAACTATAATTCCTAATAGCCCAGTCACACAAATAACCCTATAAAATCACCTAGTAACAGCTTAAAAATTTTATTGAAGTATGTGTATGCTGTGCAAACAATGTTGTACAACCATACTACACACCTTAGAAGTCTACACAAGACAAGACGTACATACACACTAGGTACATACTACACAATCTTAAAACAGAAATCATAACATATGTGGTAGTGTATATATGTATTAAGTTGAGCTGAGCCTTGAGTAAAATCAGCAAGAAAAAAGAAGTGTTTTTCCCCCCTCAAGACAAATACCATTTCAGCCAACCAGATGAGTGGTAACAACATGTCAAGTCCAGACAAGCTTGATTAGGCTCCATTACAATTGAGCAGAGGAAACAGATGGTGTGCTTTTAAGGAAACGAAAACATGAGTTGGTCATAAATACTTGGAACGAAAAAAATCCGAAATATTGTTTTCAAGAAGTACAACAAATGAGCCAAATTTAAGACCTTGTGTAATTCCAACCTTGATGTTACTTGGGGCTCAGCTCAATATGTCACAGTACACACACACACACACGCACACAAATAACTTCTCACCTGAACACACACTCCAACTGCTGCTCTGTGTAATGCAGTCTGTATGATATGAATAAGAAGTACACTAATAACTATAGCATAAGAAATCATTACATTAGCTAAGTAATAAAACACCTGTGAATATTTTATAGGCCAGAAAGTGAACATGTGCTACTCTGTGAGCTAATGTGAAGTAACTACATACAGTACTTCATCAAAGGAGGTCAAAAGTGATTAAGCACTTTTATTCAAAGAAAGCCAATTTTCTGGGATGGAATAAAATGTGTGGACGTAACAGTACTGAATATATGCACATCTAGAAGATACGCATCCAATAGAGTTACATCTTTGAAATCAATAGGAGCTTTTACAAAATAAACTACATTACCTTAATGTGTACACAAAAAATATAAATATCTGCGGCTTGAATGAGACACGTTTGAAGCAGAAACCAAACAAAGTAAGTCAAGAAATAGTGTTTTAGAGAGAAGATAAAATAGATAATAGTATTGAAGGATGACTGAACAAGATAAGTCATTAGTGAATCCGTATAAACATCATGAGCTAAAGCTCACAGCAGCCACCTTTGTTTTCCTTGCAAAGTTACAATACCCACAGCTATTAACTGTCGATTACAGTATTCATCAAACATTTCTGACAATGCACAACTTCTTGGAGGATTCACACTATACTTGTTATAAACTTCTGAGCGAAAATTGATAGAGCAAATCAATTAACCATTCTACATACTTATATGGCATTGTGTGTGTTATGATGTCTCTTCCCATATAAGGTAAGTTCTACTTCCTGATAATTAAAAAATCCCTGGTGACTAGACAATATAATGCAATCAACATTGATCAGTCACAGGTGATTACTCATAATCTCTCTTAATTCTCTACACTAACAAACTCATGATCAGTTGACACCATGAGCTGTGACCAAGCTCATTTGACTACACAACACATTACACACTTACCCAGCCATGTTCACCAACCAAGTTCACATCAGCTACAATAAGAACAGTATCATTATAACAGCCCATATGAAACAGTCGTGTGTGTACAGCGAACATACATCAAAAAGGACCAAACACGTGTTTCTGGTAATAAAATGAGCATAAGGTGAATAGTTGCATGAAGTATAGTGAAACTCCAAACGGATTTATGAAAGCTACATAATGGTTCCATGAGACCTACACAGTAATCAGCATGGGTTAAACTACAAGATATTTTGACTTGAACGGAAACTGTGAAAAAATGTGAGACTTCTAATTCTCTATCACAGTAGCACTTCAAATACATTAGAATTTAGATAGGCAAAATATATATAGAAATCACACATACCAAAATATAGCTAAAAACTTAAGTCAAATACTCACTGAGGTACGGTGCTTATGGGCTCCTGGTAAACAGAATGCTTACAATAAATGTCTTATAGTATCAATCTCTGAACACATAACCATTTTCACAGTTCATTAACTTATTAAATAAACCTATTAACACTACACTACAACTAGTATAACAACTGTACTACACAACAGAATGGAAAGAAAACTGATAGATTCAATGAATTGGAATGCATGTGTCTATCACCCATCACACTATTCCACAGTGTTTTTAACTCGTGCTAGCTCTATTTCACATTAATGCATCTGATACGAGCTCAATACTGTGCAGCAACTAATAGAACAAGTTGTAAAATATCACGACCACCATGTTTAAGCTAGTGGGTACACAACTGCAAAGAAACTATGAACACAACACAAATATACTGTGTAAATTAAAGCTTATGGCACATAAGAATATTCCACAAATTGCATTACAAACATACCATTGTACTTCAGTAGTATGTTAACACACTCTAGTTGTCCATAATAACAGGCGATTTGTAAAGGACTGTTACCCCTTGCATCCAAAAGGTCAGCGTCGCCTGTGGTACCATTCTTCAGCAAGTTATCCAGCAGCGATGTGTTCGCATGAAATACAGCGGCGTGTAGATCAAGAACTAAGTCACTACAGACCGCTTCTCCTTGCTCTGACATACTTCGCTAAAGTCCCTAAGTAGAAACAACACACGGTAACATCTGACAGGATCACTTTAATTTGTGGAAATGAACGACAAAGCCATGTAGTAAAAAGCGGGCTCAATTAACAACATAATCGAAAGTCTAAACTAAGCCCATTTACCAAAATAGCATCAACACTTACACAACACACTTGTAACTGATACAATACAAAACCACTCTGCTTACTGTGCAGTTTACAATGCCAAAGGTGCAATTTACCGCTCTTAACACGGAAAGTTTCGCTGGACCGCTACTCCAATTACTTAATGTTTACTGACCTGAGGAAGCGACTCAACTTAACAGCATGTACTCCATTACGAAATATTCATCTTCGTGTCTAATCCCAGGATACCAGTAAAGTAACCGCCCGTTCTTATTAAAGAGCGATTTAAAGGGGCGTGACATTTGAATTTGAAATTCCGGCGCTTCACCCTGGGGACTCGTCAACAACGTTCATTTTAACACACAACAAGCTGGTGAGTAAATGGTGAGCTGTATTGCTTGTAAGTAAATTTTACAATCAAAATAGTCGATAGTGGTTGTCGCTATTTTACACACTGCCCTGTAAATTGCGGCGAAATTCTGAAGTTTTACCGCAAACCCCTCAATGCTTTGGTGAAGGTAGTAATAATGGTGAATTCAAGCGATGAAGAAGTTTGAATGAACTATCATTTGTTTGGTGTTGCTAAGCTACTACACTGGTGATGTAACACATTGTTATATAACTGTAAAGATGTGTATCTAGTTGCATATAATATCAGTTTCAAGGTAACCAATTCTGTGAATATGAATTTATTAAAGGATATTCAGAATTTGATATGAGCTGGAATTTATTAATGTGTGATAGAAACTTTTCATGGCTCAGCATCAGACTGGTACTCGGCTAGTTTCATCAATGTATTTACATAATTACACTATATTCATAAACTACACAGGTATTGAGTGATGTTTTTCACATAGGTGTTGTGCATGAAGTAAGCAATCTTGTAATTCATCTTGATGTTTTCCGTTTTACTATTGAATTGGGTGAATAAGTTTCTGTTAACATGTATTTGTGTTACCAGGATATCATAAGTGCCAAAGGTTGTACCTTGCGATCCTTTTAGTAGGTGCTACAAGAATATGAAACTAATCCTGGCTGCCACTATAACTGAAAATGTTATGTGTTATGAATTGAGGCCAAACCTGTCTATAACTAAGTCAATTTCTATCAGTAATTCTGCAATGACTGAATGACATCACCATTGTGAATTCATGATGTATATCATCTAAGGTCTGATTAATTACAGGCAGATGTTCTTAAGACATCCATCTAGTACATGTTACATCAGTAATTATATGCCATTATGTATAATTGTATTTATTACTAACCTAATGACACTTGTCCATTATTGTAGTTTGAAGCAATGCAAGCTAGCTGGTCACAGATGGAACTAGGAGAGCTGATCTATTATGAGACAAACTTGGCAGCTTGTTATGAGGCAGAATACTTGTTATCACTTCAGTACACACAGAACTGTCACTGTTCAGAACCCTACATCAATAATACTTGTAGCATTAACTACACAGAAACGTTACCAGTAGAAGGAGAAGTTTGGATGGAGAACTCTGGAGAGGTTAAGATGGAAACTGGCCAAGACAACACAAATCTTTTTAACCAGGACCATCAGTTTAACACAAGAAAGAGGCCATCATCCTCTAACACAGACAGCGAAGATAGTTCTGATCAATCTACCTCCTCACAGCTACATGTACCCCATCACATTACACCATCTGATGGTGGCAGTACATCAATATGTAGTGATATGATGATGAGTGGTGATAACAGTTTATCAGGTCATGTATCCCCTCACATGAAGAGAGTATGTCTTGGACTACAACAGTGCCATAGTTAATAATGGAATACGTTATAGGATATAGTACGGTTAGATATTTTATATTTTTTCAATGTAATTACCAGTGTTAAAAAGCCAGGCATAGTTTTGTGTTTTAAATGTTCTCATTGCTAACCAAGGAAAACATTGTTGCATGTCAGTTGCTTGCATTAGCTAGTTATATTAAATGCTATAATTATGTTTTGCTATTACAAAATAAAAATCCCTAGATGTTGATTCACAATTCTTGGAAAACGTTGAATAATTAAGTTAGGGATTTAACATTATCGTAAGCTAACCACACTCAATACAGTAAGGGATTGTGGTAGTTTTTGTATGATTTTAGGTGAGCTTTATAGTTAATTAAGTTTGTATTAAAAACATATCTCTTTTTGTTTCACTTGTCACACTGGTAGGTGATTTTTTCTCATACTGTTCTATCATCTGTTTACTGGTGAAAGATGCTAGGAAAATCTAGTGAACATCTCCCCAAATTTAAAGATACAATACATATCATGACTCTCAAGAGCTAGTTACCATGGAGTTGTATATACAAATTCTGTAAATTAAGATGCACCCTTATAATATTGTCTATGTGTAAGAAAACTTGCTCCATATTCTTCAAGAAGAACCTTAGACATTTTACTGATCCTTTCAGTTATAGTGCAGCACAGTATAATATTTCTCTTATTCATCAAGAACATAGTGATATTTTGGTTTTGTGTTTACCAAAGAATTAAACCCGACACCATACTCCTTTATAAAAGTTCTCAGCCTTTTCTGGATCACAGGATGGCTCTGAAATCATCTTGTAGACATTATATAGCTGTTTTCTAAACTGGACCACTTGCCAGACCAGGACATGTAGCTAGACGTTGAGGTACTGTCATATGAAACTTCACTAATTTTGCTCTATTGGAATCATTGGATACTTCATTGTACTTGCATCCAACATAAGCTGCATGCTTAGCTGTGTCTCACATTTTGGTGCTAAGATGTGTGTTGCAATGATTCGTGGGATGTCTTAAAGCTACAAACTTGTTAGAGAAGTTTTGGCCGGCACCAGATAGTGTCAATACACTCTAATGGAGCAGTCAGTAGTAAATGGACAGCTCTGATACAAAGCAGAGTCTCAGAATATTTCTGTGCAAGTCTTTTTTTGACTTAGTGACTTGCAATGTCATAGTCTGTGTTTAGCTCTATTTGTCTCTTCTTGCATGTTACATAAAGTGTGTCTGGATTCAGTGGAATGGACAGAATGGCACAGTGATTAGATAATTTCACCTAGTGGTCACCTCTTTATAAGCCACCAAGACCACCTCTTTATAAAGACCATTTACTTTAATGTCAAACAGATTACACAAGGTTTTGGAAAATTGCAATAGATTACAATGTAATAGGTTAAAGCAGATTACAACAGGTTACAGTAGGTTCGTTTTTACAACTAAATGGTATACCCCATATATAGTAAACATCTTTACAACTAAGGATGATGACCTGCCCTCAATACTCCATTCACTTTGATAAAAGCATCAAACCAGTTGGTACAACTATTTACATTCATTTCATATTAAATATGGTGCCATTAAAATTGCCAATCATATCATGCTCACAAAAACCAATACTGAGAAAATGTACTTGGGAAGTCATGAAGTGTTCAATAGTAAAGTAT
The DNA here is from genome assembly GCF_963678975.1 of Dysidea avara. Lineage (NCBI taxonomy): Eukaryota > Metazoa > Porifera > Demospongiae > Dictyoceratida > Dysideidae > Dysidea > Dysidea avara. The sequence goes on from NC_089277.1 coordinate 33,403,236, forward strand.
GCTGAAACTTTGATTTACAATGGATGTTCATATCCAGAGGTGTCATCCAGCTAACTTGCAATTTTTTTTAAAAGCACAGGGTCAAGGTATATATGTGCAATAATAATTCCAACACTGGTGAGTGCCATCTATATTTTTCTCAGCAAATAGTTGGTCCCATCGTTCAATGCATCTTACAGCAGTCTTCATCTTCTCCCTCTTACAGTATATGTCGGATCTACAGCACACAATTTTTCTTGAACAATCAAAGAACAAACATTTACTGATGCTGTACAGTCCATTCATGCCTTAAAAATTGTCTATCTGAACTTCAACACACTATTGATTACCTGCAGGAAAAAGGCTCATCTTCCTCTCTTCCCATTAAACAACATGGGTTTGTAACTTTGTTCTTCACAAGGCTAGGATGTATTCACAGATGTGCTTTGTTTGTGTTATGGTTGGACACCACCCAGGTTGCCATCTCATCGTGTTTGTGGCAGTGATTTCTCAATCCCTCTTAGCTGTCCTCATGGTGCCTTTCCCACCATAACAACATTCGTGACTTCACCGCATCTGTCTTATATGATGTCTGTCTGTCATGATGTTAAGATCAAACCTGTCTTTCAACAGCTATCTGGTGAGAACCTAAGATTTAAGACTGCTGTCCGTGATAATGATGCCCATCTTGATATTAGTGCTACAGGTTTTTGGGGTGCTCGCCATTAACGTGCCTTGACTGCCACTGCCTTCTTTAACGTCCTTGTGTTTTAACTCCCTCGCTCCCTCCGATAGGTCTCCTCTTTGTCCTCAAGTGCTATTTTTCGGAGGCATAAGCAGGAGAAGCAACCTGCATACAAGGAAAGGGTTTGAAAGGTGGAGCATGGTTGCTATATACTCCACTTGTTTTCTCTTCATCTGGTGGTATGGGGAAAGCTGCTTCTGTTGCGTTTAAACGTCTAGCCAATCTTTTGTCCATTCAAAGAAACACATCTTAATGAGTTGACTGTGCTGCGGTCTAAGCTTTTCACTGTTGAGGTCATCCAAGTCAATACAGTAGATATCCTTTCCTGTAGTTACTACCTAAACAACAGAACCCAGTGAGTTTCTGTAGACAATCAACTATCTAAGACTCTACCAGTCATCTCTGGTGTACCACAGGGTAGCCTGTAGGCATATAGCTAACAGTTTACAAATTTCTAGCTTTAGGGAGTGTTAATCAGTAATTTTATTGGTTCAATCGTAGGGGGTATGATTATCTGTGGCTCCAAGAGTAGTCTGGCACGGCGAGTGGCACGGTCGCCCTTTGATCTGATCGAGATTAATCAAAGGGGCGGCCGCGTCAAACTGATGCCTGAGGATCCGCCCTGTTTGTGAGTTGTGAACGGAGGATGGAGGATTACTTACAGTGGGTGCCGGCATCGAATGGACACATCCCGCCTAGCGCAGTGTGCGGAGGGGTGAATGAAAAAGGTGATATTGTCGTATTACAAAAACACCAGGCATAAACCCGCATTTTAGTATCATTTGGTGCAAGGTCATGTAGGTACGCGCTGTAGGTAGATCTGCGACCGAGGTCAAAGTCTTGACCTGTGTCTAAGAGCCTTCAGAGGCCAGGCGACGATTTTTCTGTACTTTTCGATTGTGGGTTGGAAATTTTGTCCATTGACTTGGCACAAATTTGGTGGCCTTGACCTTTGATTCAGACTTTGACCACGGTTACATATCTACCTACAGTGAGTGCCTTTGTGTCACCTCCTTGTAGTATGATTGAGTCGAGCTACGAATCCAAGACTTATGCCCAGACCATTTTTCTTTGTTTTGTGTGGGGGTAGGTAGTGATACCACAGAGATGATCGGTCTGCATTGGGGTGAGAGTGGGATCTATTATCTTGCGTGGTTAGACTGCTTTTTTCCGTGTGTTGGGTGGGGAAAAGGATCTAGTGCAGCGTTTACTTCTGGGTTGTCCCTGGATTAGATTGGCCGCAAAGGATCAAGGTCCGGACGGTATGTCAGTAAGCCAGGGAAAAGCGATCTGGCCACACAAGACTAAGCAGTAGACATCACAGCAGAAAATTTATGTTCTTTGTGATGAAAGCATGAAACCCCTACGTAGTATAGTAGTCGGAGAGATGTTATTTTTCCTTTTTGACTGGTCCGGGCAGCAGATAACTTCTGTCAACCATCATTTAAAAATAGTAAAAATGTGGTCTGGCCATGAAAGAGTGTATACATGTAGTTAGTGGGCTGGTGACATGAAGTCTGAGAGGTGGAGCCATTACAAATTTTACCTTTGGTGTCCTTTATATCTCCAAAAATAGTGACCTTTGTCTTTAGAAGACTCCGAATTTACCGGACACCATTATGTCATGTATACACTAGCTACACTGTAGCAAACTTAGATGAGACATTTTATTAAACACTATTATGAATTGCCTATACCGTATGTTCACGTTGAGCTGAATCCTGAAAAACAGCAATATTTAAAAGTGGCCATTCCACTGTTTATACACTCCCGTTAGGGAAAGGGGCTGTAATGGACACTGTACTTATATGGCTTCCCCATAGGAAATGTATTGTGAAATTTTTGATTGGCCTTAGATATGTCAAACATTTGAACAAAAAGATTTTGAAATATTTTTAGTGGGTCAAGCAATACTACAAAAGAGCCAAATTTCAAGATCATGTGTAATTGCATCCATGAGTTATTAAATGTTTTTGAAGATTCAGCTCAACGTGAACATACTGTAATAAAATGATTATATTTTTAAGCACTACTGCTGAAGCTATTTAATTGCAGTTTGCTGGCAAATCTGCATTAATTTTGACCTAAAATTCAGTCTTGGTGACAAACCCTTGCTTACTGACTTTTCTTTGTAATATAGTGCTGGGTAGTCAATATCCAGTATATTCAAGATAGAAATAATTGGTTCAAAGCTTATTCTGTTCCATGTAAATGAAGCATATGTGTAGGTTCATATACTGTAACATTGACCCCCTCCCACACACATGTGCAAACAATTAATCATATTACATTCATTATCTACATTCTTTTGTTTAAATTTTAATTCAATATTTTAACTAGCCATTTAGGCTCTGCAGGGAACTTATGCAACTTGGTTTGAAAACATAGGAAGTATGTACCCTCCTCTCTTGAGGTAGTTTAGCAATGATCATAATTATTCTATCGTCAATATTTGAGACAAAGATTTGTTTATGGCTATAATTTGCTTCTATAATAGCATTAATTTTGATGTATAGAACTCCATAACTTGTGAAGGACACATCATACTTTTAGTCAAGGTTGCTGTACAACCCAGTGGCGGATCTAGGATTTTTAAAAGGGAGTTTCTGAAATTGATATAGCTAAATAAGGCATCTGATGACAGAAAATTTTTGAGATTTTAGAAGCTCTGAGATTGGATTTTAGGCTATTTTTAGTTAGCAATTACAATAAACTCAATGCTTTAAACTGTAAATAGTTACTAAGTACTATAGCTAACTATAGGGCAAGTATGGTGACTACAAACTGTAGCTTTGATTGCTCTGTTAGAGTAGTTAGTTGACTGTTGTATTAGAGTATCTCGATGGTTTAATGCAGTGGGAGATGAAAAGTGAAGTGTTGCTGAGGGTTTAATAGCTACAAATGGTGTTAGTTGAGTGCAACTGCATGCATGCTACTGAAATACAGTGTGTTTGCTATGACAAATTGTCAATACAATAATGTTTATGTAATGAGAATGCCACTAAGCTAAATTTAAAAGGGGATTTCTGTCGAAACCCCAGAAACCCATCTAGATCCGCCAATGAACTCCGGAAACTTTTTGAGGTTGTAAGCAGTGTTGAAAGTGGGTTGGGTCATCTGTTATTTTCTGGTGTGAACTGCTTTATAGAATATAGATCTGGGTCTTGAATCATGATGATGTGCAAAGTGTAAGTGTATTAGTGCATCATAGTCTAGTCCAAGCTTCTTTCGTGAGCCATGCCTAGGGATTATGTGTTACTGTCTGTAGGCATACGTGGAGCCACGCCCTATTGTATAATGTATTTTAGCAGTGCTTAAGTGTGCTGAGGAAAAGGAGTTGTCTGCTTTGTGAAGTAGACTATCCTGCAGTATTTTTCAGTGATATTTTCAGAAAGGAATAGTCATGTGTCATACCTTTCATCTGATGTTCCTTTTTAGTGCGCATTGTGCTGAAATGTGCTGGATGAATTCCGCCCTTGAATAGTGCCTCCCTTCCACCCAACCTTTTGAATAGTAGCCACGTGCACATTGATTTTTGACACTAGCCTAATAGTAGCCACAGCATTTAACCAAGTACATATGGTATACTGCTCTACTAGGGTTTTCTCTCCCTCACAAAAAAGAAAAAAAGCAGTCTGAGCACAAAACGGAGTACATATATTACTTTAACAGACAAAGACGAATTTAAAACCACAATCAAAATATCACATAAAATTTCAGCAAAATTCCTTGAACAGTACATGTAGGTTTGTATTGTTTCACTAGCGGTTGGTTGCATAATTTTGCTTGCCAACCTTATCATCGTATCAGTGTAAACATACACACCACAAGAGTGAAGAGCTCACACTTACATACAAATAACCTAGTTCTCCCTGTACGCGAAAGTTTGACAGTTTGACTAGTCTAATGATCATAAAGGTACACGCCAACTGCAAGGGGTGAAAGTCTTGACTATGTGTATAGTGTGAGTCTTGTGCCCAGACCTCTTTTTGCGTGGGGTCAAAGAAAAAAGGGTCTGATGGGTCTCCAATAGAACTTTTGCGCAGCCAGACCTACGGATCATTGCTTAGTGATGAATAGTAAATTAAGGCTTGTTAATGAAGTGAGAATGAGAAAATTGTGTGTGTGACAAGACTTTAAAGTAGGTCTGCAACAAATATTTGATTTGTTCGGATATTTGCTTATTAAAGTTACCATTCTGATATTCATGTAGTAGTAAATTACAAGTATTTGCAGTGGAAATTGTGTTGGTTACCAGCTTTATTTCTACAAGATGGCCTGTTCTGCTATGCAAAATTGATATATAGACAACCAACATTAATTTTGCCTAAATTTCAGAGAGGAAGTAGTCATGTATGTGGCAATAAGTAGCTGAATTCTAGCACTTTTGCATTAAAAAAATGTTGCCTAATAGTTTGGTATTAGTTCGTTAAGACCTCCATAAAAATATCTGGATACTAAATTTGACATTCGTTGCAGCCCTACTTTAGTATACCGTATTTCCCTTTCTCGTTTCATTGACAGGCTTTTGTTATTCATCAATAATCCCCAAAAGTTGTAGATCCAGCTGCACAAAAATTCTATTGGAGATCCACCAGGCCATTTTTCTCTGCCCCCACACAAAAAAGGAAAAAAGTGGTCTAGGCACAAGACTATAACTGTACGTGTGGATTTACCAGAAGGATGAATTATTGGAGGTAAAATAATTTCACTTTATAGATGCTTTGTGTTGCAGACCTGATGGTAGCCATTTGAAGTTGTTTTGTTGCAAATTGTTGTAAAGTGGTCTCCTATCTACATAGCAACTTCAATGAAAATTACTCTAATAAAACAGTCAACATGTAAGTAAATGGTTTGTCTGTACTTTAATAGTATTACCAAGAGTATATAATAGAAGCCAAGAGTGTCGAACGGTGTATTAGCCCGTGATTAGTGATTGCGTAAAGTAACATGGGTATTTCAGTAATTATTTGTTTATGCGAAATAGTAATCTGAAATGCGTACGTGGCAACAGGTCTTTTTTTGCCAGTTTTCCATGTTATTCAACCAAGTATTCAACAGTTATTGTACAAAGAAAGTGTAGTAAGGATCCAAGATAATTCCAGCTTGCTAAAACAACGGTTGCACAAACAAGCGTGTCGCCACACCTTCAAGGATCCGCTTGGCAGTGCCAGAACTTTAACATTATAGCCAATTCCCTTTAACGTTATCATGTTTTCACTTGGTTTAGTGATCAATTTGGGCTAAATACAGCAACCCTTAATGGCAATGAAAATGAACAATTACTGAAAAGCCGTGTTACTTTACGCAATCATTAATCACGGGGCAATGCATCCGTTCGATTCTATTGGTTTGTATTATATACTCTTGGTATTACATAACACATGGAATAACTACCTGAAATGTTAGCAGATTGATTTTCAGTGTACATTAACCTTCTATGGTTCACCCATTGCATCACTACTCCGTGTTTAACATTTCAGCAGTGTGTGTACCTTATGGTGCTTCTATTTATGTCTGTGTCAATATGATTTGTGTAGGAGAGAAACTTTATGTTGCTCGTACCGTCCATCAAACTGATGACCCACACAATCCGACCACTCGTTGGCCATCTGATTCATTCCCAGGTGTTGTGATCCCTTCCCGTGGAGTGATCAGCTACTTCACTATCAAGATGCACCACCGTAAACAGATCAGTACTAGTAATCTCAGTAGTAAAAAGTACATGGTCTTAACATGTACAGTTCCAGACATACTGTACTGGGAACCATTCAAGGACTATGATTCTCCAGCATTTCAATATAATGTAATTTCAACTATGGTTTCAGGTGTTAATTTTGGGTACATCATGTTCTTTGGCAAATCTGACAATCCTAGTACAGTACATGAAAGTTTGAGTGAAGCTCCTAAGGAAGTGTGTGGTCCCATTGCTGGGATGGGGTACTACAAAGTACCCATCTATGAGTGTGGGGAACATGAATGGTATGCTGATAGTGAATATCTCCTTGAAATACACTTTCATACACAGAACACAGAAAGGTTAATTGAAACTGTTCACTTTTCAGTTCTTTGTGCTCATGAAGTTCCTCCATTATCTCATTCTTGTTTATCTTCACCAGAAGTGAATTGGACAACTGTTTGTTTGGATGGTTGTCTACCTCCTAATTCATTTCCTACTGGCATATCTCCTACTGGAGAAGTGCTATATCTCGGTTTGGTTGAAAGAGAAGGACCCACTTTTGCAAATACAATGTTAACAGCAAGGGATAGCCTGTGTAGTGATACTTCTGTTAAATGTAATGTATTAACAATTAATGATCCCAGTGCAGTTAAATGGGACAACTGTTCTTCTAGTGCTACGCCTGAAGCTCCTGTGTATGTACCAGTATATACACCTGAAGCATCTATACCATATGATACTAATATGTGCATTGGTCGTACACTATCTAACTCTGATCTCACTATTGGAGTGTCAGCAGATCATCGTCTCATAAACTTACCAATTGATAGAGTAACTGCTACACAGTTGGTAGGTGTAGTTAGAGGTAGCACTCGGAATCTTTTCATCAGATGGGATGATACGGACTACAGGTATCTGTCTTATGAAGTTTTGGTCAGGAAATTGATTCCTAAGAGTTTACAACATCTTTGTCGTAACACCATCATCATTGCCACACTGGGGATACCTAACCGGGTTGATCAGTTACTTCTACCTGATGGACTGAAGGAATTTTGTAAATTAACAGATGACGAGAAAAACAACATTGTACATTTTGATAACTAGAGAAGATTATTACTAAGCTGTAACTATACCTGCATTTGTACAACCACTTTTGGTGCAACTTAGATTTTTTTTTTTTTTACTTATATAGCTGTATATCTTTTTTTATGGAAATGTTGTACGTTTTTTTGAAAGTAAGACTGCTCAATATAAAAATACAGTACTGCTTTTCAGCAGTGCCCTGACAAACATACAGTTTTGAGTACACATTAATTACATGCATAAAAATTACTTATATAAAAGATTTAAAATCCACCAGTTTCCTTGCTTCATACAGTGTTGAGTTCCAAATTTGTGTACCACGAAATAAAAAACTGTTCTTTGCAAATGCATAGTTCTAACTCTTAGTACAAATGCATTATGAGCAATGCAAGAAATGAAGTCAACAGTGCAGCTGTATAATAAAAAGTGTCATGTATGGGTGTATGATAATGTCATTGCTCTGTCAGAGTAATACTAATACTCATAGAGCTGCAGGAACTGGTAAATAGGAAAATTTTGAGTGAAATCTTCCAAGTTGCTTGAAGTGCATGGTAGAGGAAGGTGAGTCAGTAGTCTAATATTGGCAACACAAACAGACGATGTAGCCTACCAAGAAGCCCAGTTGCTCTCTTGTAAGTACAGTAGGACCTTGATTATCCAAACTTCGATTATCTGAACCCCTTCACTTATCTGAACACTTTTGTGATTCAGCTGACACGTACAGGTGTTCGGATAATGGAGGTCCTGCTGTAGTTGTTGCATGTAACTGACTTAGTAGCTATTTATTTACTAATTCATTTGTTAGTTTTTCAGTGCAAGATATACATAGTAAAGGTAGCTAGTTGTGTAGTTTTTGTTGTAGTTTTGGCTACTTATAGCTACATTGGTTTTGTGTGTGTGTGTGAGTGCGTGCGTGCGTGCGTGCGTGCGTGCGTGCGTGCGTGCGTGCGTGCGTGCGTGCGTGCGTGCGTGCGTGCGTGCGTGCGTGCGTGCGTGCGTGCGTGCGTGCGTGCGTGCGTGCGTGCGTGCGTGCGTGCGTGCGTGCGTGCGTGCGTGCGTGCGTGCGTGCGTGCGTGCGTGCGTGCGTGCGTGCGTGTGTGTGTGTTACATTATTATTAATCTTTGTTGTGGTTCATAATGCTTCATAATAGAGATTAGAGATCGCCTATGTTTTTGGCCAAAATCCTAATACAACACACACCTAAACACCACCTTAGGAAGATCCCCCAACCACAAAAGAAGCCCTAGAAGTTAATTTGGAAGACGTTTAGGTTCACTGGAAATATGAAGTCAAAAGGAATGCATTAAAGTACTTTTTTAATTTTCTGAAATATGCCATTTTGTTCTTATTTTTTTGTTTCCACAGGGCTAGAGCAAAATGTGAGTACTTTTTGGGGATAAAAACTACGTAACTTTCCTTCCTATGTCTTTCTTCACATCCATGACCTATTTTTAAATGCATAGTACAATGATATCACCCATTCTCAAGCAATTTGCTTCTTGTTGGTTCACTTTGCCATTGATCTTCTGACTTAGTTTCTGCAAGGGTGACCAATGTGTTAACAAGTATATGTTAACAAGTTCATTTGGAAATTTGGAAACCTTATAATCATTACCTATATATTTAACCACAGTATATTAAGTTCATACCAGAACAACAATGTTGTTGTGTACAACTGTGTACTTGACTTATTGTGATCACACAGCTGCACAAATCAGAAGCCATACTATTGCTGACCACAACATGCTATACACTGCCTATAGTTGGATAACATGCTAGCTTGTTTGACTCTTTCTTCATTACTTTTTTCAGTGAAAATTATTTTACACTGTTAGTATTATTTAATGTACAAAACTCAATCATGAGTACAGTCATGCATAAAATTTAAATGATCTCTTATTTTAAGCGCCAATTAGAAAACAATACATGAAAATAAAAAGCTGCCATTTGTATGAGTAATTTATTAAAGCGTGTGTATAGCTATGAAGTTTTCAGGAAATTTTACCGTATGCTAACCCACATATACTTCCATGCCTGAAGTGCTAATGTACAAAAGAGTCATAACATTGATTTAAAGATTCTTTTGAAGTGTCAAGGCTGATTATGTCTTGTGATAGCTGATTCCACTCTGCATGGTATATTGTTCTAGGAAAAAAATAGGATATCTGTAACATTCTATTTATGCATAGGTTGATAGTGTAGGAACTCTTGGTCATGATTAGATCTTGTGATAGTTACAGGTGATAATATTGGTAAGTAGTTGGCAATTAAGTTGGGTTAATCTTGCACATTTGTATTTGAGGCCATTCAAGTGCTGTTAGCATTTCAGTTGTGCTATCTCTCATGTCTCTTCTGCAAGGGTGATTCAAAACAAATCTAGCTGTTCTACGCTACAAGGTCAACATTAATTTGCTATTTTATTGGTGTTATTAAGATGGTATGGGTCTCAAACTGCAGCTAGTACAGGTAAGACAAAGTTGTTTGAAGCATAGCTCATGGATTGTTTCGTAAGTCGAGTTGTAAAAATCCAATGAGTCTGGTTGGCTAATTGCCTTGTTGATTATATGGTTTACTTGTGGTCCCCAAGAGACTGAGATAATAATCTGAATGCTGTTCAACAACTTTGTGGGGTTTGCTTGCCATGTGATACGGAAATGTTGTTTTGTGGTGGTGTCTGGAAAATTTTTTGAAGATTGTCAACATTGAATATCATTAATTTGCCTTGTTGTAGTCCATGTGTTAATTGCTTGATAGATCAGACATTTAAGACAAAATTGACAGTTGACAGCAAATCATGAACAGCAAACAATGCTTTGGATGTTCGTTATTAGATCACTGATATATATGGTAGTACTGTTTATGTAAGGATCCTCCCAATTAATGATGCATGCTGCCTAAAATTCCACCTTTAAAATCATCCAAGAAACATCCTACATGATAAAAAATCACCTTTATGGATCAATATTAGTCCATCTAAGTTGATCTAACATCAAATACAACATTAAAAACAAAAAAACACTTATACAGACAACCAGATATAGAATTTTATAAAATATCACCAAAAGTTTTATCTGCCTGCCTGCCCGCCCGCCCACCCGCTTGCCTGCCTGCCTACAGTACCACACCTTTGTGGTCCCTACTATACAGTACTATTGTACTGTATGATTATAACTATATAGCTAGCTGTGTTAGCTATATATATCATTATTGCTGCAAATTACTTCATGATTTAAATTGCAGTGCCATGTATGCATGCAGTTTGAGTGCCACCTACTTTAAATTGCCTGCATTGCATATTGCATAACCCTTTTCTCTTTTCCACATAGTGTATTACACAAACATAAACTGAATATGGGGGGAACTATTAGTGTTACCTGTACTCCTCACTGCAAATATGATGTGGAGAAGCCCTGGGTAACTAAGGAAGTTGTCGGATACCATCCGGAGTATATACAATCCTACCACTACTGGTTTAACCCTAACAAGAGAGAGACAGTACAGCAAGTGGCAGTGAACATTGAGACTTGGGTCCAGGGTCTGGGGGATCCAGGGCCTGGGTCAAGCATGATTGTTCAATTTGGGTACTTATAGGAAGTTGCATAGCAATCTGATATTGCCATTAATTTTAATAACTGATGTTGAGAACAAAATTAGCTAACACTATCAATACTAATATTATTTTATTCTGAGTATTATTGTATAATTGAAATGATCGTGACATAGCTATACATTGTTCTGTGACCATCTCTGTGAAAATCAACCTTATAGCTTTACTAGATGTGTGATGTGTCAACATAATTTGACTGAGGGATTATAATTGGTCAAACGTAATAAGGGCTGAGAGAGACAATCACATGATCATCATAATGAGCAATCATGCATGTAAACTTATTATTAGATCTTTTAATAAGGTGAAGCACAATGTGCCAAACTGAAAGTTGTGTTGTTCGTAAAGAAATCAAGATGATCTGTATTCTGTGCTGATAAAGATGGCAGATCTAGTGGCAACTTTTATATCAATTAATAGTCCCACAAATGGCCCCTCTATTATGAGGAACATGCAGTCTAGGATGGTCAAAATATATACTGTACTAGTCCTCAGGCATAATCTCCATAAATGAGTTATATGGCATACGGCTGCAGTTTTACCTATAGTTGTTAGGTACACAGGACAAGTATTAGAACAACAAAGTGTTGTGGAATCTCCCTTTTGAAAGAGCCTCTCTTACTCAAGATACTCTAATAGAGCAATCAAATCGAAATACTCTAATAGAGCAGTCACAGTAGTCTTTTGAGGACAGTGTAGCAAGCTATGTATCTAGATATAAAAAAGGAAACATAGTTGGTGAGGGGAAGCTATTGTCAGCAGGTGATGACCTTTTTTTGTCTTTAACTTACAGCTAGGCTGAAGTTGCAAAATGGAACCTCCCCTTTTAAAAGTCTGAATCCTCCCCTGAGACCGCATACTCTTAGTATGGCTTCCATTTTTCTTCTGTGGGAAGATCAATATGAGGAACGTTCTCCCCTATAAATGATCTGAAGTGGATGGCAACATAATGACCTGTCTTCATACCAATAATTGTTGCAAGTGATCTTTGTTCGTGCATCACAGAGGCAGCAATTACTTTTTATTTATTTATTTATTTATTAATGCTTTACAGCACAAGTGCTGAAGGTCTGTAGGACACCTGGTCCTACAGCCTGCTCAAAGACTTTAGCTGCAGAAGGTGTGTTTGAAAAGTTGTACTGGATTGTATCTCATGGAACATCTATATTATTGCTAATTGTGAACTACTCATTTTCATTTGTTTTACATTTTCTGACCAAAGTTTGACATTATAGTTTGGGATTTATTACTTCTTGCAACATTGGAGAGTGAAAAGCATATAGAGCGTGGTATGGCTTCTTACATATTAACTAGCCACAAACATGTATAGTTAACTCCCATTATGGTGTTGTTTACTGTTTTCATTCCTAATATGGACTATAAAACAACATTCTTTGATCAATTAAAGAAGCCATATGATGCTTTACGCTTTTTGAATTTTGCCTTCTGTGTTGCAAGAGGTAATAAATCTCCTGTACCAACATTTTTAGTCAATATGACAGTATCTTTGATGTTGTATTAGGTTCTACCACATTCCCAACGTTCCTTCACACAAGGATTGTTCATAATTATGTTAAAATGTCTAACATGTTTGTCAAATCTCTAATATTTTATTAATCATATTAGGCATGAGAAACTTTCCAAAAGTCAAAGGGATGACTGAACTCTGATAAAAATAATAAAAATACTCGACAACAATGATACGACTTCCCCACTTCCTTCTACACTACCATATAGTGATATTCTGCATATTCATGCCGCAGTCTAGTGTCACCACAAATTTCTATATGGGAATGCCAAATTTGTCCACAGCACTCTTGTTCCCCAGAGCATCTTCATGCAATGCTGTAGGCAATACTGAACGAAATGCTGCAAGATAAGAAAAATCAACAGACTAGCCAGACTCAGGGGTACCAATACTAAACAAGTAATTAAGTTTGGCCTTGGCAATACTTACACCATAAATCAATCACATACAATTTACAACATGGTTATAGGCACTCAGAGAATGGACTACACAACAAGAATGATACCTCAATGTGTTACTATCAATTTACCCATTAGGCACAGGAGAGCTATGTAATAGCTATACACAGAAGGCAGAGCCTGTACAAGCCACTAGCTTAATGGGAGCCTACATAAACCATTGAGTGTATCTATTAGTATTAGTATTAGTGATTTAGGATACATAGGCAATGCCTGTATATGATCCTATTCTATAGCTATAGCAAAATAAAATCAAACATAATTTAAATTAGCTACCAGTCATGATCGATAGTAAACATTTGTGAGGAGAAGTGTTGACCCAGTAGGTTTTTAAAACTGTTGATAGATTGGGCTGCAATCACATTCTCTGGTAAATTGTTCCATACAATAATGCTCCTTACTGCAAAAAAGTTTGACCTTGGCCGGGTGACAGCACGTGGTTTAAAAAATTTGTTTGTGTCTAAACCGCTATCATTTGACATGACAAATCAAATGGACCAGCAATCTCTGAATGGCTTCCAGCTTTTTGTACTTATATCTGGAAGGCATTCAAATTTTGTTTGTCTGGTTTCCTCATACCAAACAAACCCGGTTGGAACAAAATGAATATTCAGAATTGACAAAGCATTATTGTTGTGACATATAATAAGCATTGCTCTTACAAAAGTATGCAGTTTAGGTTCACTGATACGCATTAACAGTGTAGTCCACTGCATGTATGTACATGTGCAAGGAAAATGTGGTTAATATATATATAAGCATCACATGCTATATACCATCAATATACTAACCACAGGCCAAGTAATATGATGCTAGCCTACTAACACCTCTCCAATGTGAATCACATGTTTTGCCCATTTTCAGACAATTGGTGTACGTGATCATTGATCACATGTAGAGTTAGTCCCACTTGTTAAACAGGTCGTTTCCGTGCAAGTATACAATTTCAGTTGTGTAGCTTTTTATAGCTGGGGCGTACAACTTCTGGCTTGTCAGAAATCAGAATACTTACACAGACACCGATTACTATTTTCCATAAAATGAGAAAGCTATATATATACCTTTGTTGTTTTAGCATACTACATATATACTTGTTTTACACTGTGTATTATGTTTTTTTCCATCCATGAACCAGAATTAAACGTATTACTGTCTGTGGCAGATTATCACTTAAAATACATGTAAGTTCATTTGTAAAGCTCAAATTCCATAGATATACATAGCTGCATATAACCGCTGTTCATGCATGCCACGGCAACCAAGTAGTTATTCAGAACATCATAACCCTTGGATGACTTTTTATTCAACATTACCAGTAATCAAAACTTGCATGCTAGCTATTAAGAAACATGACATAATGAAAAACTGATTATTGAAAAAGACTGAAAGAATCAGTTTGAAGTAAATAATTTTTTTTCAGTATGCTTGACAAAAAGAAGATTAGCTATTGACTGGTGTCAGTAATAGAGTAGAATCCAACGGTGAAGCTCCTCATCAAGAACAATATTATTAATTATGACCATGCAGGTGTTGAGTGCATGTGTGGCAACAGTATACTGAGCTATGTACAGTTGGCTGGTGTACATGTCCCTTTGATATTGATTTTTATGTACAAACATGGCATAGCAGAGGGTTTAGAAAGGGGATGCATTTGGGGGAAGGCCGGGGGTGCTTTACCTCTCCCCCATGACTACCTGCACAGACACACACATGCACATTATTAATCAGCTGTATGGCTGAACATGGGCGCACGTCTGATTCTATGGAAACACGACTTGGGAAAGCACGTGCCTGGACCAGTTTGCTAAAAATGTCACAGCCACCAAAGCGCTCTATTTCAACAAGCTACGCTACTTTAGCTGACGCAAATATTCCAAAGAGGATTCATACTTGTCATAGTGACAATGAAGACTTAGAAGACGTAGAGAGTTCCAAGGAGGGACACAGCAGTGATTTTGATGAGGAATCAGGCTTGGAATCAAGTGATGAAGAAATTAACGCTAGCGATGGAAGCACAGTGTGTGATTCCCCTGGTGACAGTTGCAAGCGTTTCTGCTTATTGGAGGAAATAACAGCTAAAATTAAATGGGCACTATCGTCAAGTCTGAAAGGAGATCCTGTGTGCCGTATTGTTATGCCATTTGACAAGATCTTGTTTCAAGATTCGCTGGCTGTGAGAGGTAGCAAAGAGTATGAGCACAAAGCTAGGAGATCAGAAGCGAGAGAAGTCTACACTATACCACACCTACAACATTTCAATGAGGTTTTTGGAGAAAGGTGGTACATCCGTGGTCTGAACCGTGCAGGAGACTTCTGCTATGTCATACCTGGCACAGTAAGTTTCTATTTAAGACAAACAAAAAGAGGGGTCGACTATCAACTGCAAAAAGATGGTACACTACAGAAGACATACTTTGGAAAAGGCTTCCAATTAGTATTTTCATTTGTCCGAGGTGACGGAAATGTATTACAATGGAATGAGGTGCTAAAACAGTGTGGGGTGTGATTTTGGTTATGTGTATTATATTTAAGTGATATTGTATATGGAATACAATGTATGTGTGTTGATGGGATAGTATCTCAACTTGCAGTGTCTTCAGTGTCAATAATCTTGTGGGTACTAGTGTTGTAGCCACTTTATAGTTTTGTACGTTTAAATTCTGTGCAGAAGTACAAACCTATCTTTGCTACAGTTATGAGACATTTTTCAAAATTTCTCATCCCTTAAATAAGAAGCAATTTTTTTATGTGTGAATAGTAAAAGCATGCAATGTACTGAACATACCATCTGTGATACAGTGATAGTATCTTTACTAAGAAGCCATCCAAAACTCGGATTATCCAAAGTGGTTTCCAAATCTGATAGTGAGTTATAGGGGTTTGAGGTGCAGCCCCCAGTCGCTGACAGATTAAACATTAAAATGCTCACTAGATTCATGGATAAGTTGTACTATATGCTTGGTTACCTTTGAGTCCTAATGTCAAATACGCTGGCCAGTATTGTTACTATGTAACACAGATAATAATTATCAGTTAAAAATACATCCAAATTTTCTCCTCAAGATTTAGCTGCTGTTCCATTACGAGTGTTCTATAAAGTAGTTTTGACTGCTGACTGCTCTATTAGAATTTATCTGACTGCTCTATTAGAGTATCTTAATCTTCATGAAGGTTTTTCTATACATAGTTCAGAGGGGTTTCTAGAACCCCCTCTAACATTTTAACCTGCAATTGTTTGCATCAGTACACCAGACTGTTAATTTAACAGCATAGGGAAGCATGGCTATGATGTAATAGGAGACTTACAGTGGGTTGATATGACATTTGTCACAGACTATATAATGTAATTGTATTTTTGAAGATAAGATTTGAAATGCAGCAGTAATATTTGGATTTCACTTGAACCACTCACACACACTGTGTGTGTGTATGGGTGTGCAACCTAGTCTGGTAAAACCAGTCTTATTGCCTATTTGAAAGTATTGAGAAATGCTGGTTTTAAGTATTCAGTGTGCTGTAGCTTGCCAATGGTTGAAGCAATTTTTTTTACATGGATTCCTTACTTTCCAGAGCATCTACTCTACAAGTACTTAGCCAACAGCTAAGTTCTCACCATTTTAGACAGCAGAAGTGACTGTATCAGGCGAGCTCCAAAAGGAATGGGATGCTGGGTCCAGAAGAAGCTGTTTCAAAAATTAAGGAGAAAGGCATAGTTAGACCAAGTTTGGACCATTCAGGTCTCAAAACTAGCTAAAATGAAAGGACATTCACAGCCACAGGTCTTTCTTCAATACCACGAAGCTGTACAGCCACATACATACATCACCAGACTGGCCAGAGCTCCATTAGGGCCGGTACGGATTACCACTGTGCTTTAGAAAAGCAGCCAACAAAAGCAGACCACTCAATCTAGCTAATTTTTTTACATTTTATTCATGTAGCTTTGTATTCTTGATGGAAATCAAATTTGCTGCCATGGGCTTTCCCAGACCCACTCACATATTCAGTGGAACCTTCCACCAGGAACATTGTAATGTCAGCACTAGTGCGTTTACCTACTGTATCATATTAACTTTGGAGATTAGAATTGGCCATTCTAAGGTATATTACTACAGTGTAACTATGTAACATAGTGATTACTCCAAATGCATTTACATTCGTCGATCAATAATCAGTTAGGATGCCATTGTATAAGTTGCATGCATGGTGACAAACAGTATATACTGTGAAGTCTATTTCATTCAGATATATTGTGTATGTGGGCATTTGAGATGCTGTAACTTCTGTGACCTGATCCTATGATTTAGATCAATATAAGTACTGTGGTGGCACCATGCACTGAAGGAATCATGGTACAACAGACACTATAATAGAAAATCATGATTTTGGGTTTGTGATATTCTTTGATCAATAATATACCAAGAATTCATACGAACTATAGAAGGGAGAGGGTATTTAGGTCTTAACATATCCCATACAAAACTATTGTGTTTAGTGTAAGGATTTTGTATGGATCGTTTTCTGTAATTTTACATATTCACATCCTTCTATATAATTTATAAACCCTTGATAATAGTATTCACTACATACCGGCATCAATCAACACTGTATGTATAACAAATAAGTGTGTATCACAAACATGTTGATACTACTACAGTTTTCACAAAATAGTACATATTGCATTTAGTAACAAGTGCACGTTGTGTGGGGTAGTAAATGTTGTACAGTTTCTGGATACATACATGTATGTGACCTGATTTAGCAAAATCAACCATATGGGTGCAAAGCCAAAGTGAGATAGCTAACACCGGCATGAAGTTGCTGCACTATCAGGCTAACAATTTCCATATCAAACTCGCCTTCACCTTGTCAGGTCTGCTTTTAGTGGACTGTTTTCTGGCGGCCTGTATAGCCACACCAGACGTCTGTACAGGCCTGTGAACAACAGGGAAGTGCTTCGGGGGGTTCATACACTCTGGACAGACGAGCAGGGAGCTGAATGTGTGATGTATGTCTGTTTTGTGAGATTTTAGTCTATTTCCTGCCTCTGGCGGGCTGTTTTGTGGTCTGGTACCTTCAATTACCATTCTCATCCATTTTGTAGTCTATCTCTGCCTCCCCCCACCCTCCACCCCTTTCTGAGGACTCGTGATGCAGCATCACTGGTGAAAAAAACCTATCTAAAATGGCGGGAAAGTCTACAAGGATTACCTTGGCCACTATAGCTGCTCTTAAAGGTTGTGAATTGCTCCATCTTTGCTGAAAAGTCCATACGTGTAGCTGCCAAGGCTGGTGAGTAACAAAGCTTTAGATTATTAAAATACATTTTTTTCTCTGAATCAACAATGCGCCCATAAGGTGATTTTCCAAAATCCAGTCACATATTGCTGGAATACATCTGTGATACAAATACGTGCCCATACTGTACTGTAATTTTTTTATTAGCTATTTTCGAATGTCATTTAATTTTGTGGTTATGATTAAATTTGAGTTGTAGTGCCTTTATACTAAATATAACAAAGGGACCATGCAAGACCAGGCTGACAAGCCATTTTACAACTAGATATGTGGTAACACATGTATTGATCTGGATAAGTCCACTCTAGTACAAGATATATACACTGTAGTACATGAATTTTCCTTGCAATTTTTAATGTCAGTGTTTTTTATCCATGTGAACAGTGTAGCTGTGCATTCTGCTGACTTGTCTGGTGATTTGTGGTCAACTCTGATAGGCAAATTCAACTAACCTGTCAGAACTAATAATCATGCAAATTTCTTAACTTTTAAAATTGCAAGCTATAGCTACTGCAGTATGCTGATATAATTTATAGTATAGTCCAGTCCAACAAATAGAAACCACCATTATAACATGTTGTGTTCAGATATCCAGTTTTTATGCAGGTCCCATCATCGGCACTTTGCTAAATGCTTTAAATTTACATTAAGTTTAGAGATATTGAGCAAATCTATATTAATTTTTTGACCTTCTCTCCCCCCCATCCCTGCAGTATATAGTGACTCACTATGTAGTGCCACATTGCAAACTTAGCCCCTTTGAAATATTCTAGCCATGCATGCATGCGCCCTATTTAATATGTGTACAGGGTGTTAGGCCACTTCAACTAAATCATATATGTTTATATAACTCAGCTACATAAGAGAAGGGTTGGTTAAAAAAGACAACAAATAATAAAGCAATCTGAGAGTCAGATGTTCTGCCACTAGGGACCTGTGAGAAGACCTATACTGCCTGTGAATACAGGGAGTCAGAAACATGTAACTAAAATATCTAGTAGCTATATGATTGTAGTGTCACTTGTCAATATCCTCAATAGCCAGCCGTTTGATGATAACAATTGATACTCCTCAGTTTGTGATGGAAAAGGTGAACCCCTTTCTCAAGTGATCATGTGGACATTTTAATAAACGGTTGGCAATAATAGGTCTGAGAAACATAAGGATCATGCATGAATTGAAGTGAACCTATAGTGTGTTTTAAATCAGCACATACCTTGTGTACATGCACAGGTTTTGAAAGTCCATAACAGCTTGGCCGGTTGGCTTTGTTGCAACATCAAGTACTATGGGACATCTTGTGAAGAAATGTAATGAATTAAGTTTTCATTACAAGCTAGCTAATGAAATTGCAAGCAGTTTATTAACGTAGCTAATGAAATGCTTTAAATTGATTATTTGAAAGTGCAATGACGGAAATGGATCAAGGAAATGAAGTGCATTAATTTTATTTTTCACGATCAACTACAGGTTCTAGCTAACATGCACATCTTGTACATGAAGCACTTGCAATAAATTTCATTACCTGCACGCAAAGGAAAACATAATAAAATGTCACTATAGGTATTACCCTGTTCATTACTTTTTCATATATAGTACTGAGTGATGCTGCTGGAAATGTGTAATGAGTATGATGATGCAGTTATAATGGTGGAATATGCAAAGATGATTTAGTTTACAAACCATATATAGCTATAGCCGCTAGTTACAGTTGATTAGATAAAATACAAAGTACCAAGATGATAAACTTGTCCTGGCCTTGAATGTGTAGACCTGCAACACATTAATGACAACCTCACGTAGCTACCAAACAATAGGATCAGCCGGTGAAGCCCGTTTATAGACTATGCTGTTAAATTTGAAGTAGCACTTTGAGGTGCTATTTTTTGAATGAAGCAGCCAAAATTTAACACTTATAGGTGCTACTATAGCATTTGTAAGTGCTATATACCATTATGATATCACATCAGTGTATCTAGCTGTGGTAGTGTGGAGATCACAACACACTGCAACACTTATAGTACAAGCTGAATTGTATAGAATAGCTAATAGTGGATGTTCACCCATACTATATACATTATTCAGTTCATTAGATAACATTTGTGTCAGTGGGTACACAGAAGAAGACTTATACTATATGCATACGGTAATAGAGTCCATATTTCGTTATATACACAGGGTACAAATTGCAAGAAAATGAAATCTTTGTAGGCAAACTACAAGTCATCACACAAAACTTTGTAAAATATGGACCCCAGTTCAACACTATACTGAAAATAGCTCAGCATCATCCAGAAACTGAAATGGAATAACCTCATGACTAGTAAATCCAAATCATTACCCTGCACCTGTTAACCTTAACCACAACTGTTACGCAACGAATCAAGAACATTCAAATCATATTACTATATATAGTAATTGCAAACTTTTGTATAGTGATTACAATAAACATGAAGAACTGGTAGCTTTCCTATCAAATGGTATTGACATTCTGCTTGGATCAGAATCTCATGCATCTTTGAAAACGCCATATGTATTAAATTATAGTGAAATATTTCCAAATTGCTACAATATACACAGAAAAGGATAGAAATAGGCACATGGTGGTGGTGTATTTATCCTGATCAAAGACACTTTTTCAACTTCAGAAATCACTTCAGAGTTGCCATTGGAAATTGTTTGGGTCAAAGTGCATGGTAGAGTATGCAGACCATCTTTTACCCATGCCAATCATGTAGTTAACATTACTAGTTATCAAAGTAACACAAACATCCCATTATCATTAATGTATTCGTTACAAATACTGCTTAGCCATGATGATAATATTAATTTAACAATTTCTAAATCAAAATTCTACAAACATAAAGCAGTGCAAGTGTTAAATAAATGTGGCTATCATAATAGAACTAATCTTATCAGTATTGTTATCAATAAGTGCAGTTTCACCAGCATGAAGAATTTAAGCCAAGTTGGCATGATTACACTGCATGTAAAAAGCAGTACTAATAGAGTCTTGTTGGTTTCTATAATTCTATATGTGTATTCAAATATCATCAAATGTATAATATGGTTACATTGTAAAGGCTGATATAATATTAAAAACCATGATGACCTTATAATTGGATCGTTTTACCGTCCACCAAACTCTCCACCAACAGTATGATTTAGTGCACAATTTTAGTGATACCAAGGAGAAACATTAACAACCTCATACCAAGATTAATATTATTATTATTGGGGGTGATTTAAATTGATTTGTTCTGGCATAGATTGCATGGGAGCACGGTCTCTTACTGACAGAGTCATACACATCAAAAACTTCTAACATTTTCACAAGACTTTCATCTCAACCAGATTGTCAACTTTCCAACACGTGGCACAAACATCTAGACTTATGTTTTACATCTCATCCCAACATCATCTTCACTTGTAACTCCATACCTGGCTTTACTGACCATGATGCCATACTGGCTAGAATATCTGTCTCGTTTTATCAGCGAAAGCAAGAGCCACACAGAGTATGTACCTCTTTACAGAAAAGCAAATTGGGATATAATACAAAATAGACTATCTGACCTGTCACATGAATATTTTTATTTCAACAGCACCTCAGCCAGAACTGTCGATGAAAACTGGTCCTTTTTTCAGGAAAACTTTCAGATGATCATTTCCCTTTTAAAACACTATGTAAAAATACTAGTCTCCTCTGAATGACAGCTGAACTCACATGTCTAATAAGAAGAAAGGAACAAGTGTACAAGAGAGCTAAACTTCACAAGCAAGACTCAGATTGGTCAGAATACAGATTTACAGCGTAAAGTATGTCAAATATTTAAACATAATTTTGTCCTCAAATGATAACATAAAACTGTTCTGGAGATATATTAAAGCTAAACAACAGAATTACTACTATAAAAGGACCCGATGGTGAACCTATAAGTGAGTCAACAGGAAAACCATATGTCTTAAATAAAAATTTCAAATCTACATTTACCACAGAACAATTTGATAATTATCTGTATCCAGCTATGCCACATTTTGAGATTACCACACAAGGAGTTTACAATATACCAAATGAATATAATTCAAACAAATCTTCCAGGTCCTGACTCTAAAAGCCACAGCAGCAGAGATATCACCTATGCTTACCCACATCTTCCAACAGTCTCTCAGCAATGGTAGACTACCATTTCAATGGAAGCATGCATATGTTTATAAAAAAGGAGGCAAAACAGGTCCCAAAAACTACCATCCAAATCACTAACTTCAGTAACCTGCAAATCCATGGAGCACATCACTGTCAGCCAAACATCTAGAGTCAACCAACATCTTAACAGAAAATCAATTCGGATTCAGAGAACATCACTCCTGTGAGTCACAACTGCTTGTGACTGTCAACAATATAGCCAAAGCAATAAACAATAAACTACAGGTAGATTTGGCAGTACTAGACTTCTCTAAGGCCTTTGACAAGGTCGCAGATGCACAACTTCTACACAAAGTGGAATATTATGGAGTGAGAGGAAGTTTGTTTGAATGGTTTGAATCCTATATAGTCTCCATAACAGAACACAACAAGTAATAGTAGATCAACGACATAACTACAAACATACATAGTGAGTTGCAACTGTTTGCATATGACATTTTAATTTATAGACCTGTGCACTCACTAAGTGATCAGAAGATTCTGCAGGATGATTTATACTCTTATAAAAAATAATGGGAAAATGAATGGCAGATGGACTTCAACGTATCTAAATGCAACATCTTACAAGTTACCACACATCACACCACCAAAACATTTACATATCAAATGAACGGAGTTGCTACCCTTGAAAAGATTATAATCTTGGAGTTTACTTGAACGATAAACTATCATGGCACGATCACATTGACTACATATGCAACAAAGCAAATTGATTACTTAGTTTCCTATTTACATTCCTGCCATAAACACTTCAAAGACTATGCCTATTGTGACAAACAATTTCTGCTACCATCTATTGAATATCATGGTGCCACCTGGGACCCACACCATCAAATTAAATGACATCTCTAAACTCAGCATCAACCTGCTCGTTTTGTCTTAAATAAGCCTTTGAACAGACACCACCGTGACAGTAGCACAGAAATGTTAATACAATAGGATGAGGCATGCTTGTTTTCTGCGTTCTTGAAGAGATGGCCAGCTTAGTTCATTTAACATTTCTGTGCTACTGTCACGGTGGTGTCTGTTCAAAGGCTTATTTAAGACAAAACGAGCAGGTTGATGTTGAGTTTAGAGATGTCATTTAATTTGGTGGTATGGGTCCCATGACGAGCTTGGGTAGCAGTTTGATTTAATTATGGCAGACGGTGATTTGGGACAAGTATTACTATCTTGTATATAAGTAATACTTGTCCCAAATCACCGTCTGCCATAATTAAATCAAACTGCTAGCTACCCAAGCTCATCCTCATCAGAAATTTAATGATCTTCAGTAAACACTTAGGCCACTCCATATCCAAGAAAATTCATTGTTTCCCATTTCTCACCGTCCGCATGCAGATTCTCTTCCCGCATGGTCATTCATTATTCAGTGCTGTCAACTGAACATTTTATTCATTATTTAACCTGTGGAGAGTAGTAACTAGCTATTCTAGTTTAGCATTCAGAATGAGCCCATTTAGCTAGCTTTTCACTGTTCAGGTTTTTAATTTAAATATTTCTACTGTATTCTTACCTGTAAGTTAGCTATGAATTTTGGCTATAATGAATAATGGGTAATGCATGAACCGCCTGCCGCATGTATTTTTGAGGTCAATGAAATGGGAAACAAGGTTAGCTATCACAATTAGCTAACAACTCCTACTTTGTAATTGTAGCTAACCGATCATGATTTTATTATCAATTTACCATGGGGGAAGGAACAGTACAAAAGGCAAGCCTGTACAAGGTACTGTCCTAATACAAAACACATACAACCACTAAACAAAACACACACAAAATAACACTTACAAAACAAATTTATCCGGTGTAGTCTCACGTAGCCAGACCATAGATAATATAATCTATGGCCAGACCCTTTCTCAGTGCCTTTTCTTTGTGTGGGGGTGGGGAAAGTAGAATCCCCACTGAATCTACGTGAGACTATAACTTAAACTTAGCACTCATTGTACTTAGCACTTCTGCGTACGTGTACATTAACCTGTCAGGTGATTTCTAATATAAATCTGTAAATGAATGAAATAATTAAATAGCCGGCGCCCGCTGTGGACTCCTTTGACTAGTTTTAGAACAAGTTGACACGTGTAAGATGTGATATCCCAACCAATCTTTCCTCCACCCTCAGCAGGCCTGACTTGGTATTGGTTTCTAATGATTCCATTTGTTTGTTCGAATTGACAGTACCAACTAATTCCCAGCAACATCTTCTTGCTGCTAGAGCTAGAAAGGAAGATTGATATAGCTCCTTGCAATATGACCTCCAGCTTTCTGGGTTAACTGTCAATCTTGTTCCCATTGAAATTGGTTGTTTAGGCCACTTTTTGTCAGAAACAATTGCTCAAATGGTTACTGCTTGTGAAGTGCCAAAGAAAACCGTAAGATCCTTGTTTGAGCAGGCAGCTCGCATTGCTGTGTCCTGTTCTTACAGAATTTTTAATTCTAGAGCCTAGCTCTAGAATTAAATGGTGTGTTGCTCTAGCCTAGCTCTAGGACTGGGATCTTTTAGTCCACCTTAGGTAAACTTTAAGTATTACATATATGTAGATTTAGATTTTTTTTGGTGTGTTGTAATTTAATTTACTATTAGTTAATGTAAGTCTTGCCAGGGCTCCATCAGCTCTCTATAGTCGCATGTGTCTAGCTCTCTATAGTCGCATGTGTCTTACTGCAGTAGAGTGGCTAAGCAACAAATTTTGATGAAATTGTATATGTCAGTACAACAATACAATAAAAATATTATTGCTTATTAGTGCTCTGCGATATATCGGTAATACCATTTATCATGATAAATTATTGTAACCGATTATCATACCATGACAGTGTTTGATAACTGATATATCGAAATACCGGTATATCGATGAATACCGGTATAGGATTGCTATTTTTAACCCAGCCTTTGGTGTTTAATTATCCAATTTGTTGTTGATGGTTTAGCAGACACACCCTGAACAAAAACGTAAGGTTGTCACATTACAACACATGCTTTCTTGTACTGAATTATATTTTTAGGTTTTTGGGATGCATACTGCTTCATACTAGGCCAAAGAAATGATGCAATAATTACAATAACAAGCTAACTATATACCGATATACCGCAATATTTTCCTGTTACTAATACTGTGTATTCAAATTTCAATACCGCCGAGCTCTATTGCTTATCTGTGTACCTTAATCTCCATCTTTGTTAACATTGCAAACTAATAACCTGGATGGACACCCCCCTTGAGGATATGACCATCCCTTGCTTTTGTATATGCAAATTCAAAGTTTCAGTATATTAACTACTGAGCACTTTAATGTCTTCCTCAATATATTTTCTATTGGGTGTATTGTCAGGTTGGTAATTTTAATGGCACCATATCTAATATGAACAAGTACACAAAAAACTTTGGAATTTTCAACTAGAGTAGGGACCGTAGCACATCGATAAAAAGTACTGAAACAAGTTGGAGTAGTCCATGATATTTAAACAATAAGAAGTGTTATATCCCTACTGTGCTCAAGGGATATAACACTTCTTATTGTTTTACTGTGATTAAATATCATGGACTTGTTTCAGTACTTTTTATTGATGTGCCTACTCTAGTTAAAAATTCAAAAAAAAATTTTTGTGTACTAGTTTGTTGCCTTTTTTTGTAAATAATTATTATGACTGGTGAACCCATGCATACCACATCTGAACGTCCCAATTATTGTCTGAAAAGTGAAGTATCCATTGTTTCGTTGTCAGCTACAGTATGTTCAACCCGTTATACAGTATTTCGAATCTAGAACTGTTCGAAAAGTACCTCTGCAATCCACGCATACTGAAAGAAAGAAATGGTGCCACACGCCCCAGTTATATCAATTATTGTCTGAAAAGTGAAATATCCATTACGCTTCGTTGTTGGCTATGTTCAACCCGTTATGTAGCAGTACAAATCAAGAACAAGCACCTCTGCAATCGAAATAGCCTTTATGAAAAATACCATAGATCCTTAACAAAATATGGACGATTTCCATTATGAAGGGAAGCCATCATGTGCTACCGCCAAATTGACACTTTTTGTTGTCAGCAAAGATGAATGGGACACAAAGGGATAGTACTGTATGATGAGCAGTATGAATCAAGTATATATTGTACCAAGTTTGGTGATTTTATCAAAAAGTAAACAACTTTATTACTTAGCTGCTCTACTAATAAGAGTGCCTGCTAAAGCTGCTTTTTTCATGTTTTGTCCAGCAATTATAACATTTTATACGTCCAGTGTCGTAAATTTTTATGATGCATGGAGAATCTGTATACCTTAAGGTGACTAAATTTAGTGATACACCAAATTTAGCAATTTTGGTTGTTTCGCTAAATTTAGTACATGCTAAACCTGCAAAATGTATGGTTAATTATTTACATCAATTCGCAAATTCATAAAATCACTACATTTTGTATGCGTTAATTTTGCCAATATACAAAATTGCTAAATTTAGTGTGTCACTAACACCTTAAGATATATACACAACTTCTATACTTTTATTTCATTTAGGCGTTGCACAGGAGTGGAACTATAGCTATTTCATAAATAAAATTGATCTAATTATTGTCATTGAATTGATGGATCAAGATCGAGACAGTTTTCATGAGGAATCTCATATCAACCTGTTGACACTTCCTACAGAGTTGTTAGTTTATATCATCTCATTTCTATCCACACTACGTGACAGGGTAAAACTGAGATATGTTTCAAGATGGTTGAGGTGTGTGATTGAAAGAACACCATCATTGTGGAAGGAGTTTGTGTGGCCTTACTATGACAGTCGTGAAGAATGTAGTGTGAAGGAAGTGTTGAAGGTGTGTGGACAACACATCAAAATATTATCCTTCCCTATTTGTAGAACACCATTAACACTGCTAGGAATGCTGCAGTATTGTAGTAGTAATGTACAACATCTTAGTCTACTATCAGCTGAGTTAGATCCTGATGAACAACTGTTTAGAAACACCGTACTGGGATGTCTGCAAACACTAGAGCTTAAAGTTGACTATCTTTATTATAACTTTAAACAATTACTTCTTAACACTGGTCAATTGAGAGAGCTCAAAATACATTTTTACGGGCTTGGACAATCTCCAATTACAGAGCTGCTTAAGCACTGGAAGGAATTAGAATTTATGCCAACAAGTATTGCTAAATATGGCACTGAATACAGCATTGAAACTTTAGCTGGCATTGCTGTTCGACTCATGACTATTCCTACTGGTACTACTGCTAAATTCAGAGCATTCAAGAAATCTAGAAAAGTACCTTTTAACTTTTCTCCTATACTTCCATATTTTCAACTACATTTTGAAGGATCTGATCAGGTGACCATTCCATGTGTGAAACTCAGTGACTGTGGTATATTGGGATTGGAACATGATTTAGGAATAATAACTGATTGTCAGTATGGTGGAAAGACAATGTGTATGGTACAGTATTATTACATTGCATATACAATCAAGTGCAGTAAATCCAGACTTATTGCCAGATATGGCAGCCTTAGTTGTGCTACTCATTTTGATCTTTCTGAATGTTCCTCACTTCAGTCTGGTCATTTGAAACAAATAACAATTGCTTGTCCTAATCTTCAGAGACTCGACTTACAGGGCTGTCGTCATTGTTTAGCAAGTCTACATGGTTTGCGGGCTATTGCTAGCCACTGTTATTACCTACAAGGACTAAACTTACTTAATATACCAGTGTTGAAGGATCACATACTATTGTGGGAAATATTGAGTGATATGAAGTTGACCCACCTAGGTATAAATTTTAGTACTTTTGGATCAGAAGCTGCAAACAAGGAACAGTTTGTATCAAAAGTGTTGGACTGTAAGAGGAATCCAGAGTTATTTTGATTCTGTGTGTTGCACCAAAGGAGATCCATTAGTGTTGTCCTATTTTCCATCACTAAACTATTGTTATCTAGACTATGGTAAACCCACTATTGTACAGGATGTGATTAATAACTGTAAAGAACTCAAATGTGTGCGTTTCAACTTACATTGTCACCCATCACTACACTCATCAACTTATAATCATAATTTACAACAGTTATGCATTTGTTTTTCAGCGAACTATGATGTTCCTGACGACTTTATGACCTCAGTTTCAGCTCATGGTAGACTGGTACATGTAGTTACGGAGGTAGAAACTTTGACAGCTGAGGTATAACTTCTCTTGTGAGCAACTCTCCCAAACTGATAACATTACATTTAAAGGCAAAAGCTATACATCATGTGAAGAATTTTCTAGATTTTAAAACAACACTAAAGACAATGTATCATAACAGAAGACTGTTTACTTCTGGTCTCTGCGTAATAGCTACCAATCCTAACTATTTGTTGGAGGATATATTTTCATGTACAGATCTTTTACCACTTTGGAACTTCAACCTGGTGTAGTTACCATAGTAGAGCACTTGACATAAGTATGACCATTATAAATTATTATTATGTATACATTTGTGGTAATTATCTGATGCATGCATGGCTTTGACTGTTTTGCAACTTATGTAAATGCATTTGGCACTTATAAATCATATTGTGTGTATTGTGCTTTCTGAACTTATTTATGCACAGCTAAATATTTGGGAGGTTAATTATCATTCTTGTGAAGTATATATGTGATGGATTTAGTGGATATATGTGCCTTGGTCTGAACACAGGACATCATGAAGTATATGGTTTATATAACCAACAGCCTACAAGCTGTTTTTAATTTCACAATGTCATGAATCCTTGACTATTTACAGTGTATTTACAGTTACAGTGTATTTACAGTTTATTTACAGTGTATTTACAAACAAGTGCTATTATATTAGTAAATTGTCTATTACTTTCAATATCAGTGCAGTTTTAACTGTAAATACCCAAAAAGTGGTCACGTGGCCAACAGCTATACAGTTGTATACAGTGTATTGTGTAACCATACAGTAGCTAGAAGTACTACAATTACAATCCTGTACTAGTCCAATGCACTACTAAAGAGTTTGTATGATGTGGCTGTGTTCCCTAATAAACTTCCTAATTGTTCCTTCTAACTTGTTCGTTTACTTTTTTGTAACATAATTATTTTGACTGAACCAGTGCTTACTGAATCAAAAGAAAGAATGGCACTATTGATCAGGGACAGCTTCTAAGGTTTCCAGAAACCGGTCAAGTGTATTCAAGCAGTTAAAAATATAATTTTGCATTGATTTGCAAAGGCAGATTGAGATACTCTAATAGATCAGTCAGTTACTCTAATAAAGCAGTCACAGTATTCAGAGAAGCAGTGTAGCAAACTATGTAGCTATAAATAAAGTATTTTATCAGTGATATATAATACATAGTTAGTGGAGAGCAGTTATTCTCAGCCGGAAGTTACCTTCTCTTTTGAAAAGTCTCCCTGTATATATGCTCCAGATCAGAAACCAGTCACCAAAACTCGAGACTCTTGATATTTTCATATAAATGCATGTTTCAAACTACCATGCAATTACTGAAAAAGTGAAGTAGCCATTACACTGTGCATGTTTGCAGCTACTTTCAGCCCATTACACATGCTGCATTACAAATGAAGAACAGTACGCAAAGCACCCCTCTGCAATCATTATGGAAATACAAACAAATCCCATTACAAATGTGGTGTGTATGTATTGCAGTATGCCAAAGGGCACCTGTCAGGCTGAAGTAACATGAAAAAATCAAGCCTGTAGTCTTAGTCATTATTGAGTTACGCTTGTCTGAAAGCATCAGGCTAGATGTTTGTTATTCAGTCAATGTTTCACTCAGTGGGCCACAATTATTATGAAGTGAGTCACAATACTGTTTAAGAACATCCACATAATCATTGAAGAGGAAATCGATGTGGTTTGTCACCAGTGGTGTCATTGCATTCCACTGGAAAAAAGTGCTGGGTAAAACTTTGGTGGGATATTTACAAGTTTTCTTGTACCATAGGAGGAGATTCCGCCAAAAAATAGATGGCTCTGCATTTATACTGACGGTATTGATGATACATTGAACATAATTGTAGTGTTTTGAATTGAATGAAGTAAAACAATCGCAACTAGTTGTAGAATGTGGACACATGAGCATAGAATTGTTTCATGCGTAACATCAATTTTGAGACTGTCAAAAATTTAGCTGGTCACATAACTTTTTTGTGGCCTGGAGTGGAACACTGATTTCCCATTGTGGAGAACTACTGCACCATCTAGATAGATGTTGAGCCTACTGTGTGGTGTATGGGAGCAAACATAAAATATTAGTAATTTATCAAACAACCTAGTTCAGGCCAATAATGGGTGCTGTGCCCATCTACTGCAGGAGCAGTGACAGTGGGAGTTTATGTACTGTATGTTTAATTAAATAATATGCAAAATTAATATAATTATAGTGAGACAATTTTCTTTCAGATTTGTGAGACATGGTGGTCCCAGGATCAAATAGTAGGCCAAGATACTTCTGACCTGTAGCAACTAACTTTCAATACAACATTATTCACCATAATAGGAGGATAAAAAGGTCTCTGGCTATGCTTAGACGTCCCGAACCATGTCACTGTAGATTTTGAGTAATTCAATTCCATTCTATAGCTACTATCAATGTCCACTGTTTAAGAAGTTCAAGCTGTGAATTCATATAATTCTTTGGGGGTGTCTCCACTACAAATAAGGGTGGTGTTGTCAGCATATTGGAGTAGAAGGCCTTCAGTAATCTGATGAGGAAGACTATTTACATAAAATAAAAACAACTAAGGACCAAGTGCACTCCCTTGAGGAATATAATGAATTACCAAGAAGAAAATTAACACTGTGAGTTCTATCACCACTGTAGCACAGGTGGACTGCCATTCATATTATAGAGCCTTTGCAGTAGAATACAGTGATCCAAGAAATCAAATGCCTTTAAAAAATCCAGAAAGGCAGCACAGACAGCACCCCCGTTGTCCATGGAGTTAACATATATCAACTGCTAGCAAAAAATATCCTCAGTTGACTTTCCTGCATGGTGATGGGGATCAAACAGATTGTATATACTGGCATATTAATGCAGAAGTCTATGTATCACAATGGTGATCTCTTGTATAGTGGGCTTTCCATTAAAAAGAATGCAGATAATCTTATGAACCACTATACTGTAGCATGTGTATCTACTCCATGATGTTGACATTATTGATTGTCAAGTTACCATTAGTGCTAGCTACTCTGAAGATGTCAAAATACTAAATGTGATTGAAAATTTCATCTGCATGACTGTGTAGCATCACACAATAAAAACGACACACTGGAATTAATGCATGACCAGAAATCAAGTAGTTTATTAGCATACTTACATTAAGTCAACATTACAACTAAACATATAGCTACAGAGACCAGTGACAATGAATTAATTATATATATGTTGTTGTCTCACTGACATTCTGGCTCTTGATCATGAGTTCTGGTGGGATGGAAACTACAAAATAAAGTGTGGCCGGATTTTGGAAAATCAACTACATTGTCACACGTGAAATAAATAGAATTTAGTGCTATACTGTGTTACTGTAGCAGTACATATGTAGCTATTTAAATATTTCAAAGCTTTTCTGGTAATTCAAGGTACAGGCTAATAATTTACTCAAGATCAGTGCTTGGTAATCCTTTATTTCAACCATAAATACTTGAGATGACAGTGACTGATTTTCCAAAATCTGGTCACAATTATTTAGCTAACTATAAGTGCATACATATCATAATACTTGCAAAATCCTTCACTACATACATGTACATGCCATAATAGATGACACTATATCATTGACCTGAGCAGTCATAGTGCAAGTTGCATGTCCAGTATACAGCAGAGCTTGTTAGCAAGCAAGACAGATTTCCACCTCACAACTGATCGTAATATGTTAAAGTATGTATGTCAGATCAGTAGCCATACATGTTCACTACAAGTACACATTTGAGGCTTCATACAGATAATTGGATGGTTTTAATTTCCACTACAAAGACATCAAGATAGCTTTATGGTAAATGCAAAGCCAAATAGACAAGTCTAATTATCAGAACAATATAATAGAGTTCTGGTGGGCATGATTCAAATAGTAGCTATAGTACTGTACTGAAAACCAACCTTATCATAATAGCTTAATGAAATGCATGAGTGGGTTAAATCAAAACAGTTCATAATTGGAGATCAAAATGAGCAAAATGGCTTCAAACATAAAAATTATTTTTTTAGATTAATACTTTGGTACTATGTTTTAACAATGCCAATATAATGCCTCAGGGAGATGACAAAAATTAATGATGAATTTTCAATGTAAAAATTAGCTATAGTGGTAAAGGTCATCACTAAGCCTGCGTCAAATATGACAGCATGATAAGAACATAATCAGCTAGAGTGTTATGCCAGCATAATGCTGGTACGTTAGGTGGATATATATTTTAAACTATGCATGGAGCTTAATTCATGAAAATAGATTGATACTCCCTAATAGAGCAGTCAGTGGAAACTGCAGTAGAGGCTGTAAGGTGTGCACTCACTTTGTAGTGAAATACCCTAGTAGAGCATTCACTGTTTAAAATATTTCAAAACAATTTTATTAATATTGCTAACTTAGGAGCATAATGCAAGCATGATGGCAACACTGAAAAGCATAATGGAATGTCCAAAATAAAAAGGAATGTAATATGTAACAATAACACTTATATACTATAACTACTTCACTGGGTACTTACTGTATAAATTGATGTGTCATAATATAATTTCTATAATTCCATACACAATTCCCAATAACTCTATAGCACAATGACAGCGGTGTGTGCTTACCCCAAAAGAGGTGTGGTCATTGTGGTTTTGAATACTGATCATGAGACTAGAGGTGCACTATTTTTGAAGGTTGCATCAAGCATACAAGCTGAGTAATTGTACCCCTTGAAAATAACTAAATTTTTCATACATTGATATGTTGGACCTTGCATCAATATCAAAATTTAACAAAGGCATAGAGATGTAAATACACTAAAATAAATTTGTGGTAATACAAATTATAATTGTTTTCATATATCGGCCACTTTGCAGGAATATTTCATATGTGCAGGAAGATTCAACTGGTCAACTCGGTCAGACATCCCCATTGTGGCAGTGACGATGACTTTACGACTAAGATGTTGTAAGCTGTTGGGGCTTATCTTCATCATCAACACTTCATAAGTTGGGTATATGTACTCCTTACCACCCCATGGAACATACAGGCATTTGTGACCAGGAAACACTTTGCCCACCAACTGCATGTTTGCAACTCTTCCTGGTGGTAACTTAATGGGAATACCTTGCCACGTCTTGCCAGTTGAAATGTCACTACCTGTCACTGTACGGCCAATATACACATCCTTAGACGTATCAATACCCGCAACTACAGCATTACGTGGCACCTCTCCACCAGAATATACACCCCATTCAAATATCTCTGGCTGTTCTGTAACTAAAACTTCATAGCTGTCAAGGCCACTGTAGCAATGTTCTGCACAATTCCAGCAAATGTGAAGAGCTTTACTTGAAGGAGTAACATACCCAGGGACCACAAGAGACTGAGAGGACTCATCAGGATTGTGTTCTCGCCTACCAATATATAATGTCTCTCCATTAGAAGCAACACCACCAGCAACAATATTAGAGGGAAGATGGTTATCTGATACCTGCACCCAGTTTAAGTCTGGAAATGTAATGGGTTGTAAGTCTGGGAGTTTTTTGGAGCAAAGAAAAGAAAACTTGTACACTTCATATATCTTCCCGCCATGAGGCACGTGAACCTTAAACTGTTCCATCAGCACTTCTATACCTCGTGGGCCATATTCATCTTTATCTTCATAGCAAGCTTGTCCAACTCCCACAAGCGGACCATCAAAATCTGCTGGGAATTTACTCTTGTCGTAATGTCCCACTACTTTGCTCCCCTTCAAAGCAGAGACTTCAACCAATCCAACAAAAAGCAGGTAACCCTTATGCCTGGCTATCAGGGGATTCATTATTACCACATCTTTAGGTATATACTTTGTGTTTTCTACAAATGGCTTCCAATAGAACACAGCAGAATCTTTGGCTGTTGGAGCATCATAATTAGTGGAAGTGTTCAATGTTAGTTCATCCTCCCAGGAGTTGTAGTCACAGTAAGTAATGACTCCTTGTGAAGGTGTTATCACTCCAGGAATACTGATAGGTCGTTGCAGTCGAGGAAAGTATGGACAATAAACATAGTAGTGGCCAACATAGACCTTCTCTCCTAAAGTGTATATATGTCAAAATTATTAAATCTTTCATACCAGCATTACCATATAAGTAGGGATCAAGACATTTCACATTTTGTTGAAAATACTAATACTCTAATAAAACAGTCAGTGCTTGTACATGATCTTGATTTTGAAAGCATAATGAGAACGATAGGTTTGATTTTAGAATTATACAAAAAAACATGAATAGCTAAAATCAATAACTAGTATCAAACAGTATGGTAGTACTGTTTAGTAAGATTTCCCCTGAAACGAATGGCGCCAAACAAAATGTCGCCATTAAAAAGTGCCTTAAAAGTACAGTATCGTACACATACAAAATTGCCTTTACAGAATAGCCTTAATGCATTTAACATCAAATCCAGCATTAAGCAAGCTCAGAAAGCTGAAGATTAAATTAAGGCTGTATAGACACTTTCCTATTTAGAATCTATATAGTGAGCATCTCACAGTGACTACTGCCGTTCATAAACTAGCTGTAATCAGTTGCAGTTTTGCTACAGAAACCAACATAAGACAATGTCACATTTTAATTTATTGCATAGCTCACTTGAGATACTCCAATAAAGCAGCCACAGCTACTGCACGCACACACTACACACACACACACACACTGGCATTAAAGTGTATTGTGTTACGAAGGAAGCAAGATATTAGTTCTTTGGCATTTAATTAAGTTACTGTACACGGTAATGATTTGGAAGTGACCTCACACCATGCGTAAATGATCTGCAAGGTTTCAGATTACATTGTATTATCTGTATTGCAGCTGGTTGATATCCTGATGGTCAGTGGCGATTTCAGACTAGGGGGCAAAGCATAATTATTGTATGGCTGAACAGGTGTAATATACAGTAAAAATTCACGCAATTTGAAGGCTTGATAACAGACTAAAATTTATGGTAAAAACATGAAAAAATACAATGCCAATCTATACTGCAACTTTTCCCGAAGATTTTCAAAACTTATTTTTTCAGCGGGGGGATCATGCTCAGTGTTAGCCACAAGTAACTTTTACATTTATATATTCAACTTAGTGGACTATTTTCATCATAAATAAATAATACAAGCTTGATTAAAGGTGCTGTAAATACATGTAATAATGTCTACTAGTTGATTACCAGGATACTGTGAAATACTGGATAGAGGGGTATTTTCTTAAGACTGGATACCAGTATCAAATATGGCATACTGCCTACAGGTGTCCCTATACTGGGTGACTACTATGTATCTCTTACAGTAATGTTGTAAGTGCTATATATAGCTTTGTGGACCAGACAAAATTTCACCTCGGTAATAATTATCAGTCTTTGACCTGTGACTCTAGCATTTCTCCTCAAAACATTGACCGATTTTTTATTTTCATCACGCACTTACACTTTCAACATTATAATTTCTTGATGCATGTTACCTAAAGCTGGGAAAGAAACATCAGCAAAGACAATTACTAAATTACAAAACATTTTGTCAATGATCCTAAGGGCTTACATTAACTGTAATTATCAGGTGTTTTTGAACTCTTTGTACCATCCTGACACTTGACCCACTGTGTACCTAGTATTTTGCAGACTTGACAGTTAAGTTTGACTACAGCTACAGATCAAAACCCTGTGTGAAAACTCAGTTCCATGTGGCCAGACCGCTTATTCTCTGTCACAGTGCTCATTGTTTAGAAAGAAATTATTATTGATACAACTAAGCGCTATGATGGAAAGAAAGTGGTATAACCAGAGCTGCCAAGAGAAATTAAACTTCTAATGCTGTGGCTGGTATAAATAATGTGGTGCAAAACGAGTGAACTACCATAGTTGAGTCGACAAGCATTTGTGTTAATGAATGTGCAAGCAAGCTGGAATAACTGGATATCGTACAAATCACTCCCTCAGAGCTACCACTACTACAAGATTGCATCAAGGATGTATTAAAGAACAAGAAATAATTTAGAGAACTGGTCACAGTGGAGTATTGAAGCTGTAAGAAGTTACAAGTGACCATCGAACGACCAATTGATTCAAGTATCAGACATTTTATAAATGCAAAGAAGTATGTAACAACAATACAATGTCACATGTGGAATTTGACACCTCTAAGGCACTACCTTTGGAATGCAAGTGATTACACTCCAGTCTTCAACCATCATGTTTATCTGTAACAATAAACTACGGAGCAAAATAATCTTCTGCAGATAGCTGTGTAAGTAGCACTTAATCTTTATTTATTGTTTAGCTGCTATAATTTAATTTGCTAGTAGCTATGCAGCAAATTTGTTTTAGCCAATCACAATGCTCACTGACTTGTAAACATGAAAAGGGACTAAGTAAACATGAAAAGGGTCTAGAGGGCACTGTTTCACCCTCTACTATCTATAGAACCAATTCTCCCGGGCTGGGTTGGGGCAAATTGCAAGTGTCCCCATTTGTTCCCTCTCCAGTGCGAATCAGACATATGACACACTTTAAGTGCTATCAAAAAGAATTCGTGTTAATTGCATAAATTGTGACTTTTAAACTGATACCTAAACTTGCTTTATGGGATTATGGAGACCTTGAATACCATTTCCAGTGCTATTCTCTTCCATTGTTGCTGTATGCCCAAGGTGAGTTCTTCATCACATGATTACGTCTCCAATCACCCTGTATATTAGTGGGGTTCACAGCAACATTAAATTACACTTTAAAAAAAGCTTTCAATTGGCACCAATTAAGTTTCCAATGAACCCTTTTAAGGTTGATTTTTTAATTGATTCTATGCGCTCACGTTAATATGTCGTCTGCCTCAGAGTGCGAATAGCGATCATGACCATAATAATTATGTGCCTATCAATGTGATGCCCGACTACCACAGATACAGGCTGAGGATGGGAAGATTGGGGATGGTGATGTGGGGGAATCGATCGCCAAATTTCCCTAACGTAGTGGGGGTTTGTCTTCACTAAGAAATTTAAGGCGTGTGCCTTTAGCATGGAGTTTCTCAGATGCTAGCTAGCTACTAGAAAGCACTCGACTAAACTCACTCACAACCCGAACCTCTTGACCAACACCTGAACGCCACATAATTATACAAAACCCCTCCTAGCTCCGGGGTTTGCTAGTCGAGACTTGGTCGGGGGTTGTATCGTAATTTTCTGTGGTGCAAATCCCCACCTCAGCCCGTATCCCTGGTAGTTGGGGATTAGATTGATAGGTGTATTATACGCAAAGATTTATAAACCCCAGGTACGTGTGGTTTATAAATGTATGATATACGTAACAACAATCATGGATTTTAGAGGTGCATTGCTCTAAGATCCAGGCGACTTACCGTTGACATTTACTCCAGCGCACAATGTTCCTGGAGGAATGTGCCCACCAGAGGCTTCGATCATCTTCAAGTTAGGTATAAAATTATGGCGAAAATCCATTTTATCTCGACGTTGCCTCTTTCGTGAAGGTCACAGTATCTGGTATTACAAATTATAAGCGCACCGATTAAAAGACGCTATCATTTGTTAGCGCCACCTGCTAGGCTGGAAGCATAGACTGTAAGTAATTGTAATTCAAAATTGTAATGTTTCAACAGGGATTCCACTAGTGAGACGCTGATTTTAGTAGAACCCTGCATACAAGCAACAAACACATACATACACACAGACAATAAAAAGGGTAGCTAGCGGCTATATACAAAATACAATGTCCGGCATAGCTAGCTAGTACAATTTCCTACCGGTTGGTTGCCTCAATTACAGCTGGTGCACGTGGTAAACTATTCCAAATAACAGCTCCCCTGTAAATATAATACAGCCGAGACTTAGTCTCGGCTGTACGGAGTGTGTATTTATAATTACCGCACCCATAGTGTGTATATTAATATCTATATACAGTAATTATTTATGTACAAAACTAACATCGCTAAAATGTTCTTAAATCAAGTAACTAGATTTGAGCAAATGTTTTTGGGCCATATAATGCTGTTGGCAAAGCAATCCATGATGCAGTCTAGTTCCATGACGGTAGGAATTGCGTTTCCCACAATTAGTGTTTATCTGTGCCAAACAAATCTCAAAACAAATCATGTCCATTATTTCCTGCTTGTACATCCTGTGACACTGATTACCATATACTCAAACATACTATGGAGATACACTGGAGCTGACTTATATTTGTGACCTGATTTTGAAAAATCAGTCTTGATGTCACATTTGACAACTCAAACATTTATGACCAAATTGAGTATTCCAAACAACTATTCATCTTTATAATGATTAAAATTGTTAGTCAGTAACTTATATTCTGAGAACTTAAATTGACAGGTGCCAAACAGTCTTAACAGTGACACAGTACATTGTAAACTCAGTTCTAATTATTTCACATGTGACATTAAGACTGGTTTTCCAAAATCAGGTCACATTTTATAAATTTGCATAGTAGTATGTAGCTATGAAACTTTCATCATTCAGCTGGTTAGAGAATACTTAAGATAGATGAATCAGTACATGAAGAAATATACTTAGAATGAAATCTAAAATCTTCCAAGACGCTGGAAGTGAGCTGAACATTGGAAATAGTATAGAGTGAAGTATCAATTTTGATGCTGCACATTTTAGATTAGCTACACCCTCATGTCATAGTATCACCCATGCTCATACCTATAAACGGTAGTGCATGTGCGAAGTACACTGTAGCCAAGTAATGGTATGACCTCACTCACACCTAGTATGGTGACCATAATATATATATCAGAAGTGTACTAAAAAATCACAGGAGTCATGTCATCATTTAGAGTGTATGTAGTTACATAGAGTGGTAGGTAGTGACCTGAAATTTCTTCAGTTTAATTATGAACTTATAGCTCAAGAACTGACATTTTCAAAAGTGAAAGTCAGTATTGAAAAATATATAAGAAGTTTACTGAAATTATTAAAATTTATCTGTCTCTTCCCCGAAATTTTGCTGTCTCTTCCCCGACCTCCTAGACTTGGTGGTTTGGGTATTATCAATCTACCTAAATGAGCATCTTCACATTTTGCTTCTTTCTTTTTAGCACAACTGCTCCTTTGGTGGACCTAATTTTGAAATAATCTTCTATTGATGTTTTGGAGTTTCAGCTAGGTGCCAAGCAGCAAGCTATTGCCAACCGTTATCAATTTTTTGTCATCAGCTCTTGCCTATCAATTTCACCCAAGTTACAACATTCTGTACTACTCTCCAGTGAGAAAGGTTTATCTAGCTGGCGTATTACCCTTCTTCATGGCTACACCTTGCATAAAGGAGCCTTTCGTGATGCCCTTTATCTTTGCTATAGTTGGTAGCCCTCTTCCCTGCCTTCTAGTTGTGTTTGCGGGAAACCAACGACTGTTGAGCATGTTTTCAGCTGTTCACTTGGTGGCTTTCTTTCAATAAGGCATAATGAGTTGCGGATATCACTGCTGCCTTGCTGTCAGAAGTCTGCCACAATGTTGGCATTGAACCACTATTACAGCATTTGTCGAGAGAACAATTCTGCTAATGTTGAGGATGGTTCCCGGCTTGATGTGAGTGCTGAGAGTTTTTGAGACAAAAAGATAAGAAGATGGTCATTTTTGATGTAAAAGTATTTAACCCTTTGGCCTTTCTTATGCCTCCTCCCCTTTGGCCTAATGCTGGACTGGATATGAAGAGAATGCATGATGAGCAAGTACGTAAGGTAGAGAGGGGCACTTTCTCTCCATTGGTGTTTTCCTGCTCTGGTGGGATTGGTCCAGCTGCAGCTGTTGTGTACAGAAGGTTCGCAACACTGATTTCAGAGAAATGTGGTCATTCTTATAGCCAGATGCTGTTTTGGATCAGATGTAATCTTTCCTACACATTACTTCGTTCTGCAGTGATGTGCATAAGAGGATCCAGATCAAGTCATCACAGGTGTAATTTACATGATCCAGCTATTGACTTGGCCTGCTCCAACAGTTTGGAATTGGAGTAATTATATCAATTGTTAACCGTTACTTGTCAAATTCACAGATTTAGTGATTTTCAATTTTTGAATTTCGTGGAGAAGGCTACCATTTGCATGCAGGCGCAGATGTGGACCAATTTAAAGTAATGTCACCTGTTGTAATGCATATACATAAGTTAGAAGTTGTATACTAAATTTCATCACCAAATAATGTGTTAGCTATGTACATGATGAGATGAGTGCATATATAGTTGCATGGTT
Organism: Dysidea avara; assembly: GCF_963678975.1. Lineage (NCBI taxonomy): Eukaryota > Metazoa > Porifera > Demospongiae > Dictyoceratida > Dysideidae > Dysidea > Dysidea avara. The sequence continues at coordinate 33,444,266 of NC_089277.1, forward strand.
GAGTGAATATGCACTAGTTTAAATTTCTTCATTCCCCAAGCATGAGTGTCAGTAGCAATTTTTGAGCTTTTCATGCCATATCCATTGTTGTAACCAATCACTGCTGCATTACTAGTGTTTTTATTTTTAGTCTAATCCTGTGTTGTTATTGCTGTGATCATGTTTAATGATACAACAGCTAGAAATGTGTATTTGAGCTTTTTTCAGGGGTAGAAATGCACATTGCTCAAGTTACTGAGGATGAGAGCATGCATGTTCTCAGTATTTCCACCGAGACTTATTCCTGCAATTGTAGTCAGGTAAAAAATGCTGTTACATGCTTTAGACTGCCACTTCATGCTTCAATGAGTGTAAAAGTTTGTTTAGTTGTACAGGATTCAAAATAACATTTGGGCAGGCATGTATTGTACATGTGTGTTGTACTAGGGTATCTGAAATTATTTTGGAACACCTGTACATAGTGTTCAGCTGTTGTCAGAGTACAAGGGCATCAGAGTAGGTGTGACCCACAGTGAGGCCAGAGCCTCACCACTTTTTGGCTGATAATAAAAAAAACTTTCAAACTTGATGAAGCCAGAGCCAAAAGTAGTGAACATGCACTAATAGCATTTATTTATTTATTGGCAACAATTGACAGAAACAACACTTATCTAACCTGGTTTTCGCTAAAAACAATTTCATGTAGACTTCATCCATGTTAGGCGCCTCTCAAAAATAATTACCATTATATTTAGGTTTGGCATTGCTTCTCTTTGCAGCTATTTTGTAAACAGTTTATTAATATGCTATTAGGGAGTGTGTTGTTATATCATTATTAGGTAGCTAGCTACAGGCCAAAATTTGTTTCCAAATAGCAACTTAAAATGTTCTGGGAAGGAGGACATTCCCCCAGACCTGAGCCTTACCACTTTCAGTTTTACTCTGACGCCCTTGTGTCAGACCTACTATATATGTGACTGGATCTGAAAAAAGTGGTCTTATAGCCTTTCCAAAATCCACGTTTAACGAGTCACAATTCATCATGTGATTAACCCATTGTCTTAAAAATTACATCCAGGAATAGTGCTATGTTAGGAGTGTAAGGTGACCAAATTTCAGGCTAGTAGCTTACACACAAGTCAAGTTATGGATTGCCAAGTATGTGCAATTGGAAAGGCTATAAGACCCCTTTTAGCAGATCCAATATCATTATATTGTTTAAACAGTGTCACTACTATATCAAGTGTAGCAGTGTGCCTAAACTACATCAGTTGGTCAGGTATCTATTTCTGCTAATAATCAGTTACAACGATGTAAGGAAATAAAGGTTTTATTACCATAGTGAATCTAAATCATGCTTGTTGGTAAATAAAACCATATACCTGACGGGCCCAATAGGACAGGTAGGGAATATTATGAATAGTGCTGATGAGTAATAATGCAATGTTGTGTAATAAATACATGCTGAAACTGATAGTACAATACCAGCACCATAGGACAGGAACCAGTGTGTATACTAGCTTGTTATGTAATGTAGGTACTACCTCAGCCTGTTAAAGTATGTGGAATGGGTACCATCATCTAATGGAAGAATTCCACCTGATACATACAGTGTAGGAACTAATACAAATGGTAAATGTGACATTGCATGGTGTACTACTGTTTATTCAATTACTGGGTGGATGGCAGTTACCAATGCTCCAAGGGGGTGAGTAGCTAATGTCCCAAAGAAATTGTTTGTGTGATTCTTAGCTTGTATTAAAGCCAATTGGTATTAATACTAATAGGAATAATACTTTATGTACCGAAGGTATTACTTAGCACTAGCAAACAACCCACTTTATAAACCACAAGTTACACACATAAGTAGCTATCTTCTCAACTGTTTTCTAGACTGGGTGTTGTGTTTTCTCTCACAGTTTTTTTTATAGTGGAAAGCCTTCAAGCTGCCCTTCATTTTCATTTGCGTAAGTATGGGACTCACTGTAAATAAAGTACGTACTAACTTGAAATTTTTTTTCAGTTTTACCCCTAACATACATACTGCTATTAATTGTCTTAAGGTGAAAACTAGGTTAAACAGAAGAGGAGTTATGATTAGCCTGCCCCACTTGAGAAATACAGTTTAGTCCCCTTTTCACTGATCTGGTCACATTACTATAATGTCCACAAAGCTAAATACGGCTGTTTTATGCCCATATAGCCCATCGTGAAAGACAGTCATAACATCTTCAGTGACTTGCTGCACCCATACTTTTAGCAGGCATGAATAAATCACCTCAAAGCATACTTGGAAAGTTAATACTGCATGGTGATTCATTTCTCACATACACTTGAAGCACAAAAAGTTTCCTCACGTGAGCAGAAGAATACACATACACACGCACGTACACACAAATTAACAGTAACCGGGTGAATGCCCCTCAACCAAGGGCATGCTAAAATCATAATCAAAATTAATAGTGATTTAGTTTGCCATACATTAACCCCAATAGTAGGAGTGCAATTCATATTTATTTATTGTTATTTTCGTACAGCCAGTCTGTACAAACAGACTGGCTGTCTTTTGTACAGCCAGTCTGTTTTTGCATTGGTTATATATACTCAGATTCTCATATGAGAAACAGGACAAACTCATCTACAAATGTAATGAATTCAATAGCAAAAACTTGCAGAATTGGTTTTCATTCACATAGTGGGTGGGGAATTTAATGCTCAGGACAACTTGTATTGCAGTGTAATACTGTACAATATGTCAAGCGGAAATGACACAAGTCACCCTGTATATAATGACACTATGCTTTTGTCAAATATAATAACAATTGCAATTGCAATATTATGTGTATATAACACATAAATGATTTAAATGACAATAATGTATATTGATGTAAATCTCAACTATATTCTTTGTTGTACTGACAGGAGAAAAGCTTTACATTGGTTGCCCAAGAATTTATTTTAATTTCAAGGACGATGTCTGTGAAGTCCATGGAATTATAGTGCCATCACAAGGAGTAATCACATACTTTATGGCCTTTGATGATCCAATGGTGGAATTAGAAGTTTGCAAAAAATATGATGTTCTTACATGTAAAGTTCCTGACCTCCTCTACTGGGAATCTTCAGTTGATCTTGATTGTGAAAAATTTCTACAAAATGCTGTGACAATACCAATGGCACATATATTTTCATCCCAAATATGCTTTATTGCTCAAGTCCACAGCCCTATCACTAAGGAATGGATAGTTGTGTCAAAGTGTAGTACCACTAATAAATTCTCAACAGAGTTCAGTGGTCCAGTTGTTGGTATATACAGGGATTGCACAAACTAAAATACTGATAATCGAAACAAGGGAATTTTCTTTAAGCCACATTCATCCCCATGATCCATACTTGGATGCTCTCAAAGTTTATGCACCTTACAATGGAAAGATATTTGAAGTTGGTAAAGTTTCATTTCTTTGTTGTCATGAAGTTCCAAAGTTAACAAAATTTTCCTATCCAGAAGTGAATTAGGTTACTGTTTCAGGTGACCGTTTGCCATCTAATGCGTTTGTTACCGGTGTTTCTCCTAATGAACAAATACTGTATGTTGGAAGGAACAAGTGCACTAAACAAATACTTCATCCATGTATACCACCTAATAAGTATGAAATATTTGGGTATGGATGTAGATGTAGTAATTTTTGTGAGATTTTAACTGTAGATGATCATAAATCCTTTGAATGGAGAATATGTTCTGCAGGTGAAGTACTACCACATGCTGTAGATGCTTGCTCCTCCAAGATGTGGGTGGTTTATATTGGCCGTACATTGACTGGTAGTGATGTTTCAATTGGAAGGACATGAAGTAATGTAGCTATTGATTTACCGCAGGGAAGAGCTACTAACACACAGTAGGTAGGAAATGTCTGTCGTAATGGTGAATTCCTTTTTGTTCCTTGGGGTGACGAGAAGTACTTGTATCAATCTTATGAAGTTTTGACAATGAAAATCACACCAAAGAGTTTGCAACATCCTTGTTGTAATGTTACTATTATTGCAACACTGGGAATACCTGACCGGATTGAAAGGTTGCTTCTACCTGTGCACCTAAAAGCTTTTTGTAGAATTTCAAATAAGTAATGTGGTGTGTATGTTGGACATGTGATCATGAGTTGTTGAAGTATAAAGTATACATAATATGTATAACATATGCAGTTTTATCAAGTGCTTTTTTCTCCATATTTAATATTTATACCATGGCCACAAGGGATTTACCTGATATATATATATGCCCAAGCCCAAGGGTGAGGGCATATATGTATATCAGGTAAATTCCAAGTGGCCATAATATAAGTAATTATATACCATTCTGGTATGCTCACCTAATAGGTGAAGGAAGGCAAACCTGCATTCACCACATTACTTTTATACACAGGTTTGCAAACATTGATTGTGGGTTTAAATAAGCGTTTTCCATAATGACGTCAGAAAAAAATGGCGACTTCTAATTGGGGGACTCTAATGTTTTCAAGTACAGGTGATATTGGGTGACAAATGAAGATCGATCGTTTGTGTGATTCAGGAAGAAGATATCAAGCTAAAACTAACATGTGTGGGTATAATACAGCGGAATAAAATCGTTTACGTTGGTTTTGAAAATTTTGGGCTGATTATGAAGGTAGAGTAGAAATAACATTCCTTTATATACGTTGTAACCATACCTGGTAACTTCTCTTCAATATCATTCTTTATTAACAACTTAATGGCTCATGAAAAACTTGTCATCATAGGATGCAATACTCGAAAATATAAGAGTACCCCAAATAGAAAACGGACGTTACGTCATTATGGAAAAGGCTTATTGTGGACCAAAAAGAAATGATTGTGGGTTTCACTGGTTTTAGTGATACCATTTTAAAACCAAATAACCACTTTGTGGATGCCTATAGTAACATAAGGTGCTAAAATAAATACTTAGGTGTATGGATTGGGAATGTCTGAGGCATCTTTTCATGCAGTTGAAATGTACTTTGTAGAAAAACAATCCCCACATCGCAAAAATGATCATATAGTGTTGCCTAGTAACTGAACTAGGCAATGCTGACTCACTCAATTCTTTTTCCTTCAAAACAATGACTTGCCTAACTGAACCAACATGTTAAACTCAAACTCACAATACGAAACTTCAATATAAATAATCAAAGGGAACCGATGCTTTGTAACTGCCTCAGTATCAAAGGCAGTTATGGTCAGGGCTATAATTATCATGATATTGCCCTAATCACAGGGCAATATCTTGATATCACCCTGTGGTCAGGGCAAATTATGTGAAATATAATCCTGTGGTTTCCTTTGATCTGAGGTGTCAAAGTGCTATATATATAGGTATTTCATTGCTCCTCATACGTGTCTCACTGCTATGCATGAATACTTGTAAGAATATTTGTGTCTTTAGATCTGTACCTGGCATGGCTGTAAACAATGATCTACAAAATTATTTCTAGATGATTATAACAACTCTTCTCTCTCATAAATATATTTTATGATCTATGATTGCAATTAAATCATACAATGAAAGTATTAAATTTTTTCACAATATAGTTACAGGAGTTAGCAGGATTATTGATTTTGCTCATGTGTATAAGGCAATGAAATGGTACAATTTTAGTGATTAGCACTGTATTTAAGTTAGCATGATCTGCCAAGGCTAAGGACTTTCAGAAGTTTGTGGATAGTAGATGAGAAAAAAAGAATTGTGCTCAGTGTTGATGGTTACAAAAGTCTATTCTTGTGTTGCATTATTAATGTATTCATAGTTCAGACTTAACGATTGTGCTAATATGATCAGTGAACTGTCGAAGACTATAATGTATTTAAATAATATAGTCTTGATATGGGTCAGCTATAATTATTTCATTGATCATATTATTATCTAATCAAAAACAGCCAAGCTGTAAAAAAAGGCGTGCCCCCAAAAAGGCCATGGTGAAAAAAGATGTGAAATCCAAGGTGGCGGCCAACAAATGGCTGTGATGGTAGGTTAATGGTAAAAATTTTAATAACGACAATTCAGGTGAATTTGGTGCCAAGACCATGCGGCACCAAATGCACAAAATTCAAATTATTGATAAATAATAATTGTGTATAATATTATGTACCTATTGTACGCATATCTTTAAAATACAACATACAAGTGGATGTATACAGTTGCACAAGTCAAGAAGAAAATCTCAGCATATCCACTGATCATATATTGTTTCTTACATAATTATAATTTAGGAAGACTTTTAATGATGAATGTTCTATTAGAGTAGTTAACTGTTCCTTTAAATTATTTCAATTTTTAGCATATTGTTAGTGGCTCTAACCCTGAAATAATTGTAGTTTTGATACTCTCTTGTAGAAGAGAATAGCTCCGCCCTTCTTGCTCTGTCCATCTTTTCATTGTCCACATATGCTTAAAATGTAATTGCACCTTAGCTTTAGTTCTAGCTAGCACATAGTGTAACTTGGAAGGATTGGGGGCTGGGGGAGCATGTACTTCAGCTCCCCATGCACCCTCCCAAATCCTCCCTTGATTACTGTCTTAAACCATACAACGTATAAATTAAATCAATTGAAAAAAATGGCCAGAGCATCAATCACTGCATGCATGTGCATCTCAGAGAATCTTTTTCGTAGAGTTGAAACAATCGTGGTTTTAGTATTTGAGTATATAGCTACTCTCTAAAGTTAATGATTGAGTACTCACGAATACTAGCTACTTGTGTAGCCGTATCCATTTGACACATGTTTTATACTACAAGCAGTTTATAGAATTTTCAAGTAACAACAATGATAAACATACCATATTAAAGTACTGATATTAGTGTTCATCCTGACAAGAAATTATGCTAATCAAACTCAGTCTATAGCTTTCAGTGTGTCATTCCCTAATGACAAATGGATCATGTGAGTTGGGTCATGTAAGTATTCCAGTACCAATTTACTATCAAAGTACCAAATCCTAATGAGTACTTGTTTCAGCCCTACTTTTTTCAGTAGGAACAGTAAAGAATTAACCATCATTCCCGACTTACAGTGTTTTTGTACAGTTCTTTTTCCTTTATATATAAGCAAGAGTTTATAATGGTGTAACACATTATAAACTCTTGATATAAGTAAACAGCATTATTTTCTTATCCACAGCCCACAATGGATCAATGTACTGTATGGATCTGATATACATGTGGTCACATATTTGTCCAAGGGTTTGTTTGCTGTTGTTGTTGATTTTGTACACTTTCATCATAATCATGATGGATCAAAAAATAATAAAAGTTAATGGGGAGTAAAGTAGCTGGAGCCCTGGCAAAACAAACACACACAAAAAAGAAACAAAACACACAAATACATCAATTATTAGTTGGTTTAACAGATCTGACAGATCCCACAGTTCTGAGGAAGCAAGCATTGAAAATTCTGTATGTGTAGGATATTGCAATCCTGGAAGCTTGATCAAACAATGGCTTAATAACTCTGGATGGTAACTTGCATGCACAAGATACATTGGTCAGCATCGCAGGTATAAAGTGCCCTAATTAACCAATCTCACTTGTAACAAGCTGGGAATACAGGCCAGTACATTGAAGGTCCAGTAATAATAAGCTACAGCAATCTATATAGTTTTCTGCTGTTTGCAGCTGACACATGGTGCTTAGTATTGGCAACAATAGACGGTAAAATGGTGGCATAATTAGAAGTCAATACCAAATCTGCTATAGTGAGAGATGAAGAGGGAGATTAGGTGGAATAGTACTTAACAGACTATATACAGTAACTCTTACATGATTATTATTGATAGCTGGGGAGATCAGCATAAAGCATGTAAGATGGTAGATCTAAACCTATACTTGTAGAACTGAGTCATGGCGCCATGTATATCTCCCCTGATCTAGAGCAGTGGAGCAACCAGTTAGAATATGATTATATAGATGTAGGCTAGGCCAAGTGGAAAAGTGTCCATCTTGCTAGATTCATTGGAGTTGGCAATGTGTCGCAACCAGCACCCAATAGGAAAGACAATTGTTTCACAGGAAATCCATACATCTGCTTCCTCCAAATTGAACTCCAGGGTAACAATATCTAAGTCTCTAACACTAGCTTGTGAAATTGTTGTATGAAAGAAATTACATCCTTAATTCCTTTGATTGAAACAGATCGGTAATGACCCAAAACACTGACTTCCACAGTTGTGTAGCTAGTATAGAAATATTCAAACGATTCATCTCAGTAAGCATTTGTAAATATTCTGGTTTCTGTTGCTTTCCAGTGGCGTAGCCAGGCCTCCACGGATGGGTGGGCACACTCACCCCCACATTTCACCCCATGAAACTAACTAGCACAAAGTGTGAGTCCATCCTTAGTGGACTCTACATACATTTGGTTTAAAAACTGTTTCAAAAGTGCATAAATGTATCTAACTAGCTAATAATATGCTACACTGCTGTTCCTGCAGCTTATTTCACTAGTCTAATGCTACTGTATGAATCATATAGAAGGTCTAGGAATTGAAACTAACATATTACACCTCCTTGTCTGGTCTCCCCGGCTTAACTCATCTGTACTTGTACACAACTCTTTATACTCCAACCTGATTCTTGAGATAATCATAGTGGCTTAATTCAGCCACCAATTGCAATTATTTGCCTCCAACCGACTTTACACCATTTTTTTCTATATCACTTTTTAGGTCACTTCACCACGCCAACAAAAGAACATCTGTGCTGTTGCTCACAATTCAATATTCCAGATGTGAAAAATAGACTGGATTCCTCATGTTCCTCTCTTCCCCGCCTAAAATTTGGATCACGTGGTGATGTGCATTAAATATAAAACACTGAAACTACCCAGATCACGTGATGTAATTATTGAATATCAACTGCTGATTTATAACAAAAATATCGTGCTACCAAGGTATGCACTATTTGTCTCTTGTTAATAACAAAATCAAACGGGCGCCGCTTTACTAGGGAAAGTTGGATGGGCACGTGCCCACCCAGGCCCACTCTTGGCTACGCCACTGTTGCTTTCTACAACTTCAATATGTTGTCTTGACTTAAGATGACAGGTGAGATTAGCTACCTCTATAATTATAATAATACCTATTGATGGAGAATTGGAATTGTTGATAACAATGTTATAACCATTTGGATTATCAAAAGCCAGGTGTTTAGCTGCTGCATGTAGCTAGTACGACTATAACGGGGGTGCATCTATTTTTATGGACCGGACTGGGCATTTTTTTGGGTACACTTGTTAAAAAAAATTTCTGATCTCTATCTCACTGCTTTTCACAAGTCATCAGGCCACTGTGCTATCACTGCTAGCTGCTGTACTGTAGCTCAGGCTGCCAGCTCCAGCCTGTATTAAAGAAGATAAACAAACTCTAACCAGTGGTGGATCCAGGGGGAGCACAGGAGAGCATGTGCTCCCCCCCTCCCTTCATCCCTTTAAAAAATACATATAACTTAATAAACTTATAAGATCGAGATACTTTAATAGAGCAGTCAGTCACCAATCACTCTAATAAAGCAGTCACAGTGTTCATGAGGAAGTGCAGCTTAACTATGAAGCTATGGATGAGGATCTGAATGAGGACAGCCATTATTGCTGTTGACCTTTTATTTTTGTCTTCAATTTTTCAGCAAATTACACCCCCTCTTTCCAAACTCTGGATCTGCCCCTGCTAACTTGGATTAGCAGATAAAGCTGAACCCAATAACTTTGGACTACTGGAATCGTGAGAATTGGTTCCATATAGATAGAGTAGCTAGATATTTACCTTTAATCAGTTATAGTAAATAGCTAACAAGTGTGCCCCAAAAAATAGCCAAGTACGTTTTGTAACTGAAACAGACACACCCATATGGGGCAGCATCTAGAGAACAAATCGGATATGGAAATAACGAGAGGCCAATATGGGCATGGCCTAATAGCTAGCTTAATGGTGTTATTTTCTTCCTCAGCTCGTCCATTAAATAAATAAGTAAATAAATTAAATGAATAAATATCTAAATCTCGAGCTAAATAAATGGAGTGCTCATTGGAGTGTATATAACCATCATACTAGACTAGTCACGTGATACTAAAAAGGACCATATTGGATTGATGAACTTTCGCACGATAGTCAGTTGGCGATATGACCTGCCGCTACCTTCGCAGGACTCAGGTATTATGTAGCGGTCTAACTACATGACAGGCCTTGGTTTTGGGAGGTTTGCCGTTTGTTTTGGCCAAGTTATTTGGAGCGAGCTTGGTGATCGAAGTCGGACTAATGAAGCGGTCGATTGCACGAGATTTCAGTGGCAGTCAGGTCCAGACTGTCTATAGTACTCAGCCGGCTGGCGAGCTAGAGGGTTGCAAGCCCGGCATGAAGTCTGAGTCAACAAGTTCTTGGCTGGTTTCTGTTGGTGCTGCTAGCTAGTTATTATCTAAACCAAAACAGCTAAGCTGTAAAAACAGTGTGCGGCCCTCAAAAAGGCTATGGTCAAAAAAGATGTGAAATCCAAGGTAGCAGCCAAGAAATGGCTGTGATAGTAGGTTAATGGTAAAAATTTTAATAACGACAATTCAGGTGAATTTTTGTGCCGCTTGGTCTTGGCAAAAAATTCACCTAAATTGTCGTTATTAAAATTTTTACTATTAACCTACCATCACAGCCATTTCTTGGCCGCCACCTTGGATTTCACATCTTTTTTGACCATAGCCTTTTTGAGGGCCGCACACTTTTTTTACAGCTTAGCTGTTTTGGTTTAGATTTAACTTCTTTTTGTATTGTATACCCCCCTTTTTAATCTATCTTTTTTTCTTTACCACAGGAAGAAGAAAAGATGAAGCAGATGTACTTTAAATATTTCTGATTTTATCAGTAAATGTACAAATTATATATGATACATATATTTATTACATAACTCTCCATGGTGGTTTCTTTGTAACTGAACACTCTACAAAGTGACTTCTTCTTGCTGCTCTCTCTACAGGGTGAATTGTTTGCAGCTGAACAATCTACAAGGTAACTTCTTCTAGCTGATCTCTCTACATGCAGGGTGATTTGTTTGTAGCTGAATTCTGTGCAGGTGATTTGTTTGCAGCTGAGCTCTTTAAAGAATGGTTTCTTTGTAGCTGAACTCTCTACAAGGTAACTTCTTCTAACTGATCTTTCTACAGGGCAATTTGTTTGTGGTTGAATTTTCTACAGGGTTATTTCTTTGCAGCTGAACTCTCTACATGGTGGTTTCTTTGTAACTGAACTCTCTACAAGGTAATTTCTTCTAGCTGATCTCTCTACAGGGAGATTTGTTTGTAGCTGAACTCTCTACAGGTGATTTGTTTGCAGCTGAACTCTCTACATGATAGTTTCTTTTGTAGCTGAACTCTCTACAAGGTAACTTCTTCTAGCTGATCTCTGTACAGGGAGATTTGTTTGTAGCTGAACTCTATACAGGTGATTTGTTTGCAGCTGAACTCTCTACATGATGGTTTCTTTGTAGCTGAACTCTCTACAAGGTAACTGATGTCTCTACAAGGTCACTAGTTTGTAGCTGAACTCTCTACATGGTGGTTTCTTTGTAACTGAACTCTCTACAAGGTGACTTCTTCTAGCTGATCTTTCTAGAGGGTGATTTGTTTGTAGCTGAACTCTCTACAGGTGATTTGTTTGTAGCTGAACTCTCTACATGATAGTTTCTTTTGTAGCTGATCTTTCTAGAGGGTGAATTGTTTGTAGCTGAACTCTCTACAGGTGATTTGTTTGCAGCTGAACTCTCTACATGATGGTTTCTTTGTAGCGGAACTCTCTACAAGGTAACTTCTTCTAGCTGATCTCTTTACAGGGAGATTTGTTTGTAGTTGACCTCTCTACAGGGTGACTTGTTTCTAGCTGAACTCTACCGGGTGATCTGTTCGTAGCTGAACTCTCTACAGGATGATTTGTTTACAGCTGAACTATCTACATGGTGGTTTCTTTGCAGCTGAATTCTCTACAAGGTGACTTCTTCTAGCTAAACTCTATAGGGTGATCTTCTTGTAGCTGAACTCTCTGCAGGGTGATTCGTTTGCAGCTGAACTTTCTACATGATGGTTTGTTCATAGCTGAACACTCTACAAGGTAACCTCTTCTAGCTGATCTCTTTACAGGATAACTTGTTTCTAGCTGAACTCTCTACAGGGTGATTTGTGGTAGCTAAACTCACTACAATTCGATTTGTTTGCAGCTGAACTCTCTACATGGTGGTTTCTTTGTAGCTGAACTCTCTACAAGGTAGCTTCTTCTAGCTGATCTCTCTACAGGATGACTTGTTTCTAGCTGAACTCTCTACGGGGTGATCCTTTCATAGCTGAACTCACTACAGGGTGATTTGTTTGCAGCTGAACTCTCTACATGATGGTTTGTTTGTAGCTGAACTCTCTACAAGGTAACTTCTTCTAGTTGATTTCTCTACAGAGTGACTTGTTTCTAGCTGATCTCTCTACAGGGTGATTTGTTTGTAGCTGAATTCTCTACATGGTAGTTTCTTTGTAGCTAAACTCTTTACAAAGTGACTTCTTCTAGCTGATCTCTCTATAGGGTGATTTGTTTGTAGCTGAACTATCTGCAGGGTGATTTGAACTCTCTACAAGGTGATGTTTTCTAGTTGATCTCTCTACTCAGTCTGGATGACTTGTTTCTAGCTGAACTCTCTACAGTGTGATCTGTTAAGTTTCTACCTGATCTCTCTATAGAGTTATATCTTGTTTGTATAGCTGAACTCTTTTACATGGTGGTTTTTTGATTGGTTGCTGAACTCTCTCTCCACGGTGACTTGTTTGTACTACAGAGTGACTTATTTGTACTACAGAGTGACTTGTTTGTAGCTGAACTCTCTACAGGGTGACTTACTTGTAGCTGAACATTGCATAAAGTAACTTGTTTGTAGCTGATCTAGATGAACTCTCTACTAGGTAGCTTTTTTTGTAGCTGAACCCGTTACGCAGTGACTTGTTTGTAGCTGAATTCTCTACAGAGTGACTTGTTGTAGCTGAACTCTCTACAAGGTGACTTGTTTAGTTAATTGAATTCTCTTCAGTGTGACTTATAATGTTCTGAATCTCTACAGCAACATATTTGTAGCTGGACTCTCTACAGGATGACTTGCTTGTAGCTGAATTGTCTATAAGATTAACTGTTTGTAGCTGAAATCCCTACCGAATAACTTGCAATGCCGTATAATTCTATAATGGAGTAAGTTATAAACGTAGCTGAATGCTTTATTAGGGTGACTGTTCTATTAGAGTATCTCAATCTCGCATATGCTACACGTAGTTGGCTTTGGAATCATAACTCAGTGGTTTGTAATCCGATTCTTCTGTACTACTGCAAGGACTTTCTATGATAATTATTTCAGCTACACACCCATTTTCAGCTCACTGTTCTAAGCGATTTGCCTGGTAGGCGTGAAAACTAATAGTTTTTTATTCATAAAAGTCGATCGCGTAATTGTGACATAGGTTAGGTTTTGTGTCATATCTCGATGACCTTTAACTGGATTCCTTTCAAACCACAAAAAGGCACTCCTACGATAGTTACTCCATCTACACCGCAATTTACAGCTCATTCCTTCAAGCGGTTTACCCTGTGGGCGTGACAGACCTTCGACCTTATTTTACGCAAATAATCGGTCATAACTCCTTGAATGTTCATCGGATTCCTACCAAACGTGGTACTGAGATTTGCCTTAATGAGCCCTTTAAGTGTGCCAAATTTCAGCCCGATCCAAGCACACATTCGTGTTTTATTGCGGATTTTGCAAAGTGTGCGAAAAGAAGAAGAAAAAAACGAAGAAAAAAAACCTAAACTTTGGCCGCTCGTATCTCGGAAATGGCTGGAGCGAGTTTCTTCGAATTTGGTATGTGGACTCTCCTACCTAGCCGGCATGTCTGTAGCAACGTTGGTTTCAATAGGATAAGGAATCACGGAGCTACAAAGTTGTGAAAATCGCATTTACTTTCTTCCTGTAAATATACTCACGGTGTGGCGCGCCGGCTTCTTGGGCCTCACGACACACTACCGTGTGTCTTGATTATTATTAGTAGTAGTAATAATTAGCAAAGCCTTGCAAGGGTAACACGCTAATGTACAAAATATCCTCCAATCAACTGCCTAACTATTGTCATGTATTAGGCTAAGTGTAACTTTAATAAATAACACCAGCGTGGTAGCCAAGTTTGTCACTTTCTTCTGGTAGAAAACGATACAAATGTCTTAAAATCACGTGATTTTTCGTTGCAGCAGTTCGTATGGTTCTTCGTATGCCACAATATTCACTCTCAACATTGTTCAAGTAGTCTATCATCAACTCAAAGTATTGGTGGTTTGATTTTATTGGTCAGGTTCTGGTGGCAGTGTTCTATACCATATGCGTATTTTGTACCGTACACATACCATACGCGTACGGTACGATTTTCCGTACCATACGCGTACGGTATAGACATACGCGTATGGTACGTACCATATGCGTATTTTGCAGTGTCTTCTAGCCTTGCCATCACCTAGCTACAATAGGCTGTCTTTACAAGCATTTCTAGCTGAGCAAACTTAGAACACATGTAACACAATAATTTGCTTACTATACTGAGCTGTAACTATAAATTTATTTATCAGCACACATGCACATGCATTCTATCCTTGCCATGCCCATGCATTTCCCATGCATTTCCCAGTATAGTCCTATACTAATGTACCTAAATCTTATGTACATGATCTCACTTTGTCTGCAGAACTTTACATAAATGGTACTGTGCATGTATGCTACTTTATAGCTATCAGAAGTATGCAGATGGTCTTATATACTTAATTATAAGTGTGGATAACTGACAATTTACAACAGAATTGGGTTAATAAGCAAGGAGAGCAATTACAACATGCACGGTAGCTAGTAAGTTCTAACTGAATTATACATTTACTGCTTATGCAAAGCTAATAACTGGAAAAATGAACTTCGTAATTATAAGTGTCATCAGTTGTGCAACATGGCTCCTCACTGTATTTGCATTTTTTGCACTCTTCTTCTTTTGAGGATCCAATTTCTTGTTTACGTACTTTTCTTGTTTATACATACTGTAAATAGTATATTCATCACACTGGACCTACAGCACAAAATTAATGTGGATGTTGTTAACTTTAAAGAGTACATTCAGATAAGAGTAGCTAAACACAAAGTCTTCCCATCCACAAGTATGACAGTAAGTAGCGAGTAGCTATACAACGCACTTAACAATTAAACAATGCTACTTAATATACATTCATTACTGAACTATACATTAGAACTCATAAACTCACCATAAAATCTCTGCCATGTTATGTTTTCCTACTTCATCTCAGTAGGCAACGCACATGCCTCATTCAATAGCAAAGATTCAGCGAACTACAGTTTTAAAACAATTTATTGCACAATTAATTACTATGCACATCAGTCTTAGAGTATAGCACGTCTAATATTGCTATAAGCTACAGCCATGCAGATTTACATTAATTTGCAAACTAAAAACATTACTTTCTCTACAGTTATATCTCTTTGCTACCTCCCTCAATGTTATTGTATCAGCATTCTCCAGGTCTTCCTCTGTCTGAGCAATCATTATATTGTATACTTCTAGAGCTAATCTGATTAAAATTGTCTGCTCAACACACCTTTAGTGCCACCAGGCATAAATATCCATTTTTAAGTGGAAGCTATAATTATAGTGTACTAACAAATTAAAGGTAAACAATAGATTATATGTAGCAACAATAGAATAAAATATTTAATGGAAAAAAATATATAGCTATGCCTGAAAAATTGGCTCCATTTGCCAATGGATGCAAATTATTTAATATGGTTGCTATATGTTGTAACCAATCAGAATGTGGTATATGGATAGTTATATCAAAATCTTATGTTTATATTTAGCTACAATGCTACCTCTACTGGCTTAGTGTTTATATCACTATGCATTCCAGTTATATTCATTGAAAAATTGTGAATATCAATATGCTAGCACAATTCTACAGCCTAAAAGAAATCAATGTCTTTTGTCCTAAATAATGCTTTAGAAGATCAAACTTCAAATATAATAATAGCTAATGGCAACAATACCATCATCCCAGGACTGGAAACAATACCATCATGCCAGGACTGGGCAGAGTTTGCCTCTCTGCCCACTGTTTAAGTGTTTATTTATATTATCATTGTCTTAGTATCTTAAAAAAATAAATGAATTTAAAAAAATTATGATTGCTCTATTAGAGTATCTCGATCTTCACTGAACAGAAAGACTAGCTCCTCCCCCCTCCCTCTTCCCCGAATGGGAAATGAAAGCAGAGTGCCATCAGGCGTAGTCAATAGGTACGGCAGTGCAAAAACCTTCTGCTTGATATTATACGTATACCAGGTTAGCTAGCTATACTCAGATGGTACGATTTTCCGTACCATAGCTACGCGTATGGTTGTGCCGTACGCGTATACGCATATGGTATGTACCATAGTACAAAATACGCATATGGTATAGAACAGCAGCACGATCTGTGCAGCCTTTTGGCGACAGACAAAATGTTTCTTCCTCTGGAGCACAGGACAAGCAGAGCAGCAACTGTGCCGTGGGTCAGCAATGACCAGTACTAGGTAAAGTATATACCTGCATGCGGAGTATGGTTATAATTTTAGCTTGTTAGTCATCTGGCTGAGCCATCTATATGCTGGAATTCGGCCAAAATGACACGATTTTTGCAAACAAATATCAGAATGGTTGATACATCAGTGCGACAGTCTCCAACAGCAAGGATACAAAGCTTATAAACACCTAACAATATGGCTAAAATGCATAGAGCAATCCAATACAACAATAGGCACTCACGTGATCGAAATTCAAATCTCAGAAAATACAACCATAATCTATTCCAATGACCTTAAAATCACTTGGAATCAAGTGACGGTTTGTATGCATTAGGTTCAGCATCTCGATTAGCCCAGCAGTCTGAGACTCTCCCTATGATGCCATAACAGCATAAAACATACCTGCATTGGCCCAGACCACGCCTGAGCAAACAATTAACACCAATATTTACAAAAGGAGCACACTGCATGGTTCCTATTCAGAAATGAAAGCGATTTCATGGGTATTTCAGCAATTTGAATTTTGATCACGTGAGTGTCTATTGTTGTATTGGATTGCTCTATGCGTTTACTGGGTGAGATAGCCGTATTGTTAGGTGTTTATAAGCTTCGTATCCTTGCTGTTGGAGACTGTCTCACTGATGTATCAACCATTCTGGTATTTCTTTGTAAAAATCGCGTCATTTTGGCCGAATTTCAGCATATAGATGGCTCAGCCAGATGGCTAACAAGCTTCAATTATAACCATACTCCGCATGCAGGTACTTTACCTAGTACTGGTCATTGCTGACCCACGGCGCAGTTGCTGCTCTGCTTGTCCTGTGCTCCAGAGGAAGAAACATTTTGTCTGTCGCCAAAAGGCTGCACAGATCGTGCTGCCACCAGAAACTGATCAATAAAATCAAACCACCAATACTTTGAGTTGATGATAGACTACTTGAACAATGTTGAGAGTGAATATCGTGGCATACGAAGAACCATACGAACTGCTGCAACGAAAAATCACGTGATTTTAAGACATTTGTATTGTTTTCTACCAGAAGAAAGTGACAAACTTGGCTGCCACGCTGGTGTTATTTAAGTTACACTTAGCCTAACACATGACAATAGTTAGGTAGTTGATTGAAGGATATCAATTTTTCGCGTTGCAGACCCTATAATAGGTATTCTTTATACGATGTGTCTAGAGCTCCGGCAGCCGGAGGTGGTTTGCCAATGCTACAGCTCCGTCAGTTCATCACGTGCCATAGATATTAAGCGGGGCGCCGTATCAGTAGCCTTAGCACCAATAGTGCTGCGTACTTTCAGTTGAAGACCACCAATACTTCGTACTTGAGGCCAGCTTGATCCACTGAAGTGGAAGAAAGTACCGGAATAAAGCGGAGGACTGAAAAGTGACTGGTTTTCTACAGGGGAGCCGGAAAGTGTCCACTGGATTTTTAAGTCCGTGTTTTAAGTGTTATAGGTACTCCTCATGAACAATGAAGTGTGGTGATCCACTTCAAATTAGCTACTGATCGTCATCATTAGTAACTATTCATGCAGTGCAAGTTGAAAAGTCTGGTTAACAAATCTTTTATTATTTTATTTATTATTAACACTTTACAGTGACCAGCACTGAAGGTCTACAGCAACATGTTCCTCTGAATGTAGAGGGAGCTTGCATGGTTAAATAGCTTCCAGACTAATTATCAAGCTAGGCTGAGTCGTGATCATTGGGTGAAGCCAGATTATAGTATACTACAGTAACTATAGAGTTTGATGTATCAGTGTTGCTGCTATAAGACCATTCTCAAAACAAGGAGAATTTTAAGCCTTTCAAGATTAAATTTGAGGGTACTTTTGCTGGTTGAGCATGCTATTTTAAAGGTCAACCTGCCTTAGAGACTTTTAAAGCTTGAAATTGAATTTAAGGACAAGTGAAAGTTAATGTGTTACTTTAAAAACAGGCATAATTTAAGACACTTGGGCTCTTGGATATCAAACTTAATAGTCAGTTCAGCACTACAAGTGTGAAAGTTAATGTGTTCGGTGCATGCAGTTTTAACCTGGGAAATGTTTACATATTAGCTAGACTGTCTCCAGATCGAACTGATCTACATACAGTGTAATTGTCACTCACAATTTAAGGGGTGTATCTGAGATTTTGGGAAGGGTATTACATCTACATATTATAACATCAAGTTGCAGCTCTCCAACATGGAACAATTTCAAGTACTGCTCAAGTTCCCCTGTAGTCAAAAGATCAATATTTGAAATAGTGAAACCAACTTTTTAACAAATTCTCCACATCAAGAAAAATGGAGTCAACAGATCCGACTCCAAAGTTTTACATCCCAATTCTGTAAAGTGTCCACAAGTTCCATTGTATACACACATATCTACTGTATGCACACACCATGTCATTCTGTATATTGTCTATATACCAGGAAAGTGATTATTATTTTTAGTTGTCATTTACTGGCTGCACCTTTTATAGTACAGAATTGATCATTTGAACTATAACAGTACAGCAAAGAAGAAATTTCTTAAATTAATTAATGTTTGACTACTTCATGAAATAATCTTGGGCTACCTATTGGTCAGCAGATTCTTCAAAGCATGAGCGGCATATCCATACTCTCCTCTTCGGTGATCTTTTGAGACCAACACAATTAAAGTGGTACCATACTAAGCAGCTTTCACAAACAATTGAATTCTGTTCATCGTCAATTATCTCCCTTGTGCATCTTCCACAATACCATGTGGGATTGGCTTGAATTATAGATACTACACTGTTAATAGCTGCCCATGCTTCCCGGGTGCAATACTTCCTGCACATATCTAAGCAGACATTTTCATCAGTGCATGATGATGAAACCATCTCAGGTCTCATTTCTACATCATCCTCTTCTATAATTCGGCTCCCATCTATGGCGTCCTTTGCAATTTGTAGATCAACAAACCAGGTTAAAATCACTAAAAATGAAAACATCTTCCAAGATCCACACAGGTTATTTAACATACATACCAAGTTCCTTTTGCTTAGCACCTTTGTATAGGAATGACACAGGCCTGTTTCCTCTGGACTTCTTTCTAGGGAGACCAATAACAGTCTTGTCAGCTCCTTTAGGTCTTCCTCTCTTTCGCATTTTACTAGGTAACCTAATACTTTGTAACTCTGTGGATGCAATCAGATTGTGATAAATGTTTTGCAAGTTTGTACCACAGTTCTAATACCACCCCTGGTAATTTACTGATTGCACTATTTCACACACACACACAATACACATACTATATACAAACATGCACACACACAACACATACTGTATTACCGTAAAACAGGAAAAGTTTGTCGTCAAAAGATTTTCATCGCTGGCTGTATCGATGAAAATTAAAACGACAAATTATTGTTAACTATTATATGGATAATTCGTGTATACAAATATTAACGTATAGCTAGCCATTCCATCAAAAGTGACAAAAATATGTAGCATCAAAATTTTAATAGACGAAAATTTTCTGCATTGAAATTTTCCTGATTTACGGTATATGTACACTTGCACAAAGCAAATGCAAGAATCAAACCCTTCAACTACCATACTACACACATCAAAATTACCTAGTGGACACTGGGAGTTGTAACATCAAATGGCTACCATCAAACCCTTCAACTACCATACTACACACATCAAAATTACCTAGTGGACACTGGGAGTTGTAACATCAAATGGCTACCATCAAACCCTTCAACTACCATACTACACACATCAAAATTACCTAGTGGACACTGGGAGTTGTAACATCAAATGGCTACCATCAAACCCTTCAACTGCCATACTACACACATCAAAATTACCTAGTGGACACTGGGAGTTGTAACATCAAATGGCTACCATCAAACCCTTCAACTACCATACTACACACATCAAAATTACCTAGTGGACACTGGGAGTTGTAACATCAAATGGCTACCATCAAACCCTTCAACTACCATATTACGTACATCAAAATTACCTAGTGGACACTGGGAGTTGTAACATCAAATGGCTACCATCAAACCCTTCAACTACCATACTACGTACATCAAAATTACCTAGTGGACACTGGGAGTTGTAACATCAAATGGCTACCAGGTGTTAACTCAGGAAGCAAATGCCAACTATTCCTGCCGGGTGAAGGTTTGCCGGGTGAAGGTTGGCTAACAATACCTTCAAGTGTGAGACATGATACAACCTCTTGTATTTTATTAGTCTTGCCCAAATAGGATTTGACTTTTAGCACCTGAGTAATGCAAAGTCATCAGGTCCCCATGAGCAGCTAAGTAATGTGAAGAAAATTTCTTGCTCAAGGAAACAACAGTAACTGCATAACCAGGTACTGAACCTAGAATGTTTTGACTATCAGACAGGTGTTCTAGCCACTTGGCTCACGCACGCACGCACGCACGCACGCACGCACGCACACACACACACACACACACACACACACCATTTACATCATTGCTTCTAGTTTGCACTGTGTCTACCAATGGTACAGGTGGCTGATATCCTATGCAAAATTTGAGTAAGTAGTCATTAAACTACAAAGTACCTTGATCATGATGATCATTCTTTTCAAGTAGGTGATTTTCTGTAGTGTTTACTTCACTATTTCTTGTACCATCACTTTCATTATCACCATGGCTGGTACTTGATCCACTACTATTACTACAAACAGCATTAGATTGTGTCGTACATGTACCTATCAAAAGAGTTCATTGCATAAGTGCTGAAAATTTTTGTCAGTCCACACTCACCAGCATTCTCAACAGCTTGACTGCCTTCATTCCTAGCATTCTGATTAGCACTGTGACCTTCACTGACACAACCAACAAGGGATTGACTTGCAGTAACAGCAACAGTTCCTCTTTGGTCACTGCAGTGCTGATCTTGAGCTGCATAAATGTCATAAAAATATTAACAAATACGGGTGATTACATACCTGCACAAAGAATTGCATCCCTTCCAGATGCCCATATATCTCTCAAGGTCTGTAGCAAAGTGTACCTTCTTGTGAATTCAGTCATGCCAACCTCGGAAGAAAGAGAAGCTAACTCCACAGCAACAATATGGCTTTTATGGTATTTCTGGTGCTGTGTTAAACATGACCGTTGTGGTCCATGCCCAATACTTGAAATCTGTACATACAATTATAGTGAATTTTATAGCTGTATAATCATATACTACTCACACTGCTTGAAGCCTCAACTGTTAATTCTGATTTTTTATAGTAAGCATCTCTCATATAATCCTTTGTCCAACGTTCCGCAAGAAGTAAGGGAGTAAATAAAGGGTGTTTCTTTCTTTCTCGCACAGCAAAAATATGACGACAAGGGAGGTTGGTGGTGTTCCAAAATGCACAGTGGCATCCGTTGACTGTCACCTTCAAAATCCCTTCCGATGATGTAATATGGCATTCTCGATCATGTTCTGAGACTATGGTGACCTTCCTCCGCAATGAAAGCTGCTTGGATACATAATTTAATGCATAAGGTGTGAGAACTGAGGAGTATTCAATTTCTACAGGATCTTTCATATCAATCCTTTTCTTGACCATAGCCATCAATGTGCAGTGATCCCTCTCATTCCGTAAAGTTGACAGCAGGGCACAAAAGTGTTCAAAAAAATGCATGAGTGTGCTGTACCTGTACAATGATTTATAATTTAAATTAGGATATTACATAAAATATACATATATAATTTTGTATTCATCTATCCACGAGCAGAACACAAGAGGTATATATTAAGGATGTGCTGGTTGAGGCATGCAAACTGAGTAATTAAACAGTATAAGAATAGGTATAAGTGATCATGGTACATACATTGATGAGAAATGTTGAAATCATTGCAATCATACTACCGTGCAACGATTTGCACTAGTACAGTATACAGTACATGGTAATAAGCAAGTACACTTATATAATATTTCTTAGTTATCATTCTTTCCCTAACTTGGATAATAATTACAACAGAGTGAAACCGTCTAGAAAAGTCCCTATAACATGGTGAGCCATGGTAGTTACTCATACAGTAAATGATCCACACGTATAATCACAATAGATATGTTTTAATGTTTAGTCCTTGAATATGAATTGTGTATCATACATTATGCGGTATACTGTGCTTTATATTAGGGAACATGGAGAGTTGGCCAAAAATATCATCCAAAAATCATCTTCACAATACCATCCTGTCGCCTTGGCAGTATTGGTTAGGTATAACCAAGCCCAAAAGTGCCTTCAGAATGTTTCCAATAGATTTTTAAAAATTTTTGTTTAATGCAATTTTCTACTGCCTGCCTGATGCCTTCAGACAAGTGCAACTCGATAATAGCTAGCTATTTTATTCAATGTTGCTTTAGCTTGACAGATGCACCACAGTATGTACAATGTACACATCATGGACTTACCTTTGTCCTCCTTTGTGTCCCATTTCTTTTTGTTAACAGCCGAAGGTATCAATTTGTGATAACAAGGTGTTGATTGCGGTAGCGCAATGGCTTCCATACAATTGTAAACAGGAATCATCCGTATTTTCCATGGTTACTGGATTGATTGCAGAGGCACTTCTACTGTTTTTTGTTTGTAGCACTGTGAAATGAGCTGAAAATAGCTGAAAGAAAAGTGTAATGGTTTCAAGACAATAATTTATAGTTGGGACACATTTTCAGTCATAAACATTACCTCTGGCGAAAATGTAAACAAACAAGTACATATATAAGAGTTTTAAAGTTTGACTAGGGATCATACAGTAGTAAAAAAGTAGGGAACAAGGGAGGTTGCCTACACCTGCAAATATGTTAGTGAACATTTATCCTTGTATCCATGACTGAATTATGGATTAAATGTCCACTAGTTTATCTGCAAGTGTAGGTGACCTCCTACTATTTTCTATGATCCCTAATTGAATTTACAATTCTTAATTTTCCCTTATACTTGTCTAGGTATGCATTTAAGCATGCAGATACCTTGCACAAACACTCTTCACTTTAGCATTGATACTCTCTAATCTGTTGTTTGTCCTCTCGCCCAGGGTGAAGGCTGTGTTCTTAAAACATTCTACCCATTCCTCTCGAATGGGATGCCAATTATCATTGTAGTAAGTAAAAACTGTGGTGAGACCAGCAAGCCGTAAATCCTATAATAACAACACCATGAAGTCACATAACATACCTACATGCATAATACACATGATACAATAGTGTTATGAACCTCTTCGAAATTTGACTGATTTAAAATTGGTCAACCTATTTTGAAATGCGCCACCCAGATTTAATACTACAAATTTAGATAGGCCCATTTTGAAATACGTTAGCCTAACCCTTTTTAAAACTCGCTTATAGGTGAGTTGTACATGTGTAGTTAACTAGCTCTTTTTATCTAGCTGGAACCCTTTTAAGCCAACTATTAAGCAGATACTTATTGTCTTCTCTTAATTGCCGTAGAAATCAAGAAATGGTAACCACGCCTCTTAATAAGCTATTGTGTAGCTCACTCAGTGTAAGTAGCCAGATGATATTTAATAAAGCATTCACAAATCAGTGAAAAATGTCATAAACTGAAATGCGTAATACATCACTAGATTTGCCTTTTCATGGAGAATATCCTTGCTTCATTTTTGTACCACAAAGAAAACGTAAGTTATGTTGTAAAATGTAAGTTTATCGTACCTTGATGAATACCTCAATTCACGGCAATGTTGCAAATTTTGCTTTCTAGTGCTGTAGCTCCAAAAGTACATAGTACTGACCAGAAAAGACTGCAACTTTAACACCCCATTGTTTATTCTCTCTAAACAACAAAGTAGTTGTAAAATCAAGCAAGTCGGGTTTTCACTCAGCAGGTCACATATACATGATTGAGCCATGTGTACAGTGAGTATGGTTTTAATACAGATGCATGACTACAATAAGCACATCAGCTATTTACACTGATGAAGTGGTAACAACTTATGCATCACACATTCTTGCTTACTTCATAGTGCTGATTGTAGTCTGACTCAGACCTAGAATATGCAAGTTTTAACAAAATTTCCAAAGCATGATCTCTTTCTCCAGCTCTGATTCCCATTTTGTCACAAGTAATCTCTCGTCTAAAACTTCGTAACACATGAAATAAACAAAGCTGTAAACAAATACCAGGAAACTCTTTTGCAAAAACAGCTCTCTCACTGCAATCTTTGTCTGAGATTAAAACTCTTGAGGAGGCCCAAGCTGGATTGTGAGACTTGAAAACTTGTATCATTTTTCCCATTGACTCCTCAGTTTCCAAAACTGTAACAAAGGCACACACAATTTCACTTTGACCATTTCCGTCAACCACCATCATCAAGTACACGGGCATCCTCAATTCTGTTAATTTATATGTTGCATCCACCAGTAAAACTTCTGGGAAAGCAGAAAAGGTTGATTTCATAATGCCGTCTTGAAAAACAATACCAACAAGATTCTTGTCTTCATCACACAGAAATTCAACTGTTGATCCTGGAAGAAATAGCTCTAAAGAGCACTTCAAGTATGTACACGGGTACATATGTTCTACATATTAGGGTTGAAACTGATCTTGATGACCCACTGACCCCTATAGTAATTTTGGAACTAACCCTAAAACCAAGGTATGGATCAAGAGCTACATTTTATGATACATAGCAGCAGTTATATCTAATATCAAATATTGAACAAAACATTATACACTTGTACAAATCAGCGTTGAATCAGGGTCGAGTCACCCGGGTCACATTCTGAGCTGGTTTACAGAATATCCACGTCTGACCCAAATTGGTGACATTAATCATTTAGTTTGGTGACATGGGAATCGATGCATCATGGTGTATCATGGTCTGAGCTCTTTATTGAGTCATATTCACTATGTAGCATAGATAATATTTTTCTATTACTGCATGTCTGTAGGCATACGTGGAGCCATGCCCCACTAATCCATTATATATCATACAACTCAATGGGAAACACAGTGATTGTATAATTCTTTGCCAGCTTTTTTTTGTGGGTCATGCCCACTTATTGGAAATGTGTGATATTGCCCATAGGTGATGAACCTACTTATTTAGCCAAACCAATACCAATTATTTTACTGACTGATCATTATTATAGCTCACACTATATAGCTAGAAATTTTAATACTTATACTAGTGGGGTGCCCAAAATATAGCTAGAAGTTTTAGATATAAATAGTGAACATGAACACCTTGGGTTACTTCCAGGTCATCTGAATTGGTAGTATAGTGACCTGATTTCAATGTTGCCATAAATAGTACATTATTCCAAACCAGATAAGTTTTTATTGATGAACTACTTCAACAATATAATCGCAATAAGTGGGTGTGGCTCCAAGGCCTACAGAGAGCAGCATGTAAATCTTGCTGTTCGAGATATCATCCAAAACTTATTAGAAACTAATTCCGTGTTTCATCACACAGTCCCATTCTTGAGTTATTGATTACAAATGTTATGTTCCCCCTACATACAAGGCACCTATAATGACTAATTTGTCAGCACTACCCTGTGAAAAGGGGCGGAGCAATAGGCTGCTTGCATACAGTCATTATTTGTGACCTAATTTTAGAAAACTGTCGATATCCGCACAAATTAAATGCATTTTATTTGTTCTTTGTTTTCTACAGGGACAGGGGAATGTACTAGCCAAGTTTCAGCTTCCTAAGTTAAGCAGCGTTGGAAATACAGCACTAGACAGCCGGACGAGCAAATAATTTGATATGTACAGAAGCTATCGAGAAAAGAATCTACAGGCACTTACATAAACCATCATAACTTACTGATACAACGACGTACGGAATTTAATCTTGGCTCATTGTGTTCGCCATGAATTCGTGCATCCACCAAGGTATAGTTTTTTTCCCCAGGCATGCTTCTTTGTTCGAGAAGGAAGGCAAATTCACTGAAAAACGATCGTCAGTAAATTCTTTCGTCACCGCAACGTAAACAAACGTCTGTAACTTTGGAATCCTTTCGTGTATGTAGATGAAACAAAGATTTTTGTACTCCCTATGGACAGGCGGACACGATGATTCCCAGGATTTATCCATTGGCGGCTTAATTCACCCACCAGCGAGACGATGAGATGATAAAAACTTGCATAATTTTTTTTCTGGAGCTTGCATTTTTTACCCATAGTTTTTAAATGCGTTTTATTACAAAAGTGCTGTTGTGCGTATATCGACGGTTTTCCAAAATTCGGTCACATTTTTACTAATCATTCATTCTGCATGAAACCCCACCAGTGGCACACTTACATTGCCATCCACCTAAACCAATGCAGTGATAAAACTTGATTGATACGTCATTCATGTTATCCGATATTTTGTAAATGTGACACAAACATTATGGCTCAGTTGACTTGGAAAATCCAAATAACTCTTGATTTTTAACCCTGCTATATACAGCGCTGTACATATGGCATGCAAAAAGCACTCACACCTGTGGCGTTCAGTGTGTGTGTGTGTGTGTGTGTGTGTGTGTGTGTGTGTGTGTGTGTGTGTGTGTGTGTGTGCGTGTGTGTAGGCATGTGCAGGTGTGTGGGACTTGCAAAAGCAATAATTGCAGCAGTTAATTTGAATAAAAATCCAAAAAATACATACTATAGCATATAATTGATGGTATCTTCCAAGCTTGTTTCTTGGATTACACGTCACTGCAACAGGTTTACAGCCATAACATGATGAGTATACTACTTCTAACCACTGGATTTCAAACTAGTTTCAAGTGCAGGGGTTATTTATTTCTTTTAAGGCTTTACAGCACAAGTGCAACTGAAGGTTTGTAGGACACCTGGTCCTACAGCCTGTTTAAGATGTTATATTAATTAAGTGTATTTGAAAAGTTGCAGAAAGGAGAAAAATCCATGACTGTACCTCGGAAGCCTGGAAGCCTTGAATCTGCATCCTATATCAGTTCAAGCACTCTTCAAGATTGTGTTCAGAGGTTAGCATAACTGCAATTGATATTGTTTTAAGACAACTACACATGCAGTTAAGTAGTGCATATATACATATTTAAGGCAAGTTTCTAGTCCATTAGTAAGTCAGTTTCCAGTCTGTTAGAGGAGATATAGAAGGGTGCTTACACACCCCTCTATTACTTCTGCATTCAAGTATGCATGTACATAATATATATTATGCAAGTACATATGAGATAACTATGTTATGTGCTCAAAGAAGTACTGCTGCTATATAAGACCGGATCTGCATTTTTAACTCCATTTTAATTACATATTTATCTACATAGGAATGGTCAACCAAAGTTTCAGCCTATAAACTAAGAACGTTCAAAGAAAACTGGTAAAAACAGAAAGATTGATTTGTACAGTGACAAAATGGAACTTGAAAATAAATTACATGTGCCTAGTTCAACAGTCACAACTTACAAGTACAATCAACATGACTTTCACTGTTACTTTCTCATAAAATTAATAAGTAATTTATGCCTTTCAGCACTACAAGGGTAAAATTTGAAAAAAAGTGAGAGTGAATGGCTTATTAAACATGGAGCATACTAATGCTCATATTTTTCATATCTTTTGGAACATTGATGATAGTAAACAAAGATTTTTAAACTTTGGGAAATATGTTTTTGCACTTAGCACCTTTCTTCATCATGAAAACAAGTGTTCAATAAATTTACACAATTTTTATTGTTCATAAATATTTCACCCATTGTATCGATTTAATACTGTAAAATTAGGTTTGTGCGAAAATGTGGAATAGTTGCAATGCACAATAAATAAAATATTTGGTGATGTACATTGCTCAGTTACACAAAATGTTTTACCTTCTATTGCCTTCAGATAAGAAGACAATTTTTCCAAATCATTTCCATCCATTTTCCGTATTGAGTGCTTTATATTGCTGATATCTTTTAGGGTAACAATCTTCCCAGTTGATTGTGATAGGTGCTGCTGAAGTAGCTTATTGTTCACCCTTAATTTTAACAATTCAGCAGCTTCATTCCGTTCAGATGGTGTCAACTTTCGTTGTCGGGGTAAATGATCATAAATAGCCTGTTAGAAAAAAAAATTACATGTACACACGTAATAGAAATAGCCCAATGCATGATGTAATTAATTTCTAGCATACTGTACCTTGCTGACTTCATGATTGTGAGTATTGCAGACGTCTGTGACCTCCAGGTACTGGCCATCTTCACTTAAGTTAAGCTTTATACAAGCTTTGCAATTCTGCTTAATCGTGCTGCACATAGTATTATACGTAGCATCATCAGCTAAATAAGTTTCGACCACTTAGTTGCTATACCTGTGACAAGGTCTCTGGCCAGATCCTTTGCTGTGGAACGGCTTTCCACCAAGATTGCACGTAAGGTGCAAAGAATAATAATGTAATTTTTCATTTGCTTTCTGTATTCTTTTCGGTGCTCTTTTCCGAGCAGCATCCAGCGTCCGCGAGTCAGTGTAGGCTAACTGGACATTATTCCCTTGTTGGTACGCAGTAATCTTCTCCTTCAGCTGCTCGTAAGACGAAAACTTCTCACCAAGAACAAAGTTTACGCTGTCACACTCCTCTTCAACAGTCCCTAACACTCCCTCCCGCTCAGAGTCACTTTCTTCCATTTAAACCATACAGCACGATACAGGTACAGGCGACAGGCGGCCCAGTCTATAGTTCAACTGAAATACCGCGTGTTGAAGTATCGAAGTATCACATCACGTGATGGAGTGACGGAGCTGTAGCATTGGCAAACCACCTCCGGCTGCCGGAGCTCTAGAAACACCGTTCTTTATATTGTTCAAGAGTCAAGCCATCACTTCAACACCGACGATATGTGACTAGATTAAAAGTCTTCTACAACATTGTTTACTCCTCATCAGTCTTAACAGTCCCAAATTATTTCACTAACACCACATATCCCACCCGCCACCACCACCCCTTCCATTTTGAGATTCCGTTTGCTAGAACAGATCATTATAAATTCAGCTATTACCCCAAATCTATCCGCGATTGGAACAATTTACCAACTGACGCAATAGAATCCCAATCTCTACAAGTATTTTTAGATAAATTATAACTGACTCTTATCTATGTGATTTGTAATGTTTTTCCTTACCTGAACATATCAGTTTGTAACTGTGTTTTCAGTAATCATAATCATAATCATAGTCAAGCCAGTAATGTTGCTAATAGGGAGATTGTTCCATTGGGGGATAGTTCTTTGGGAAAAAGGAATAACGATATAATCTTATGTCGGTGGATACTAGATAGTGGCGATACTTAAGAGGGTGTTGAGATCGAGTGCTAGAGTATATGATTGGCAGTTATGTGCTTGGCTATGCAACTGAAAGCTGTAGTGGACGTAGAACATTTTCCTGACCCTGTAGTGACCTCAATTATGTGTCAATATGGATCTGTTGTGACAGAGCCACAATTGATGGATCCCAGTTATTGTGGCTCGAGCTCCTTTGGCACATACCCAGATTGTATATAAAATCATATAATTAGTTAGCTATATCTCCAGGAATGAATTCATCACTACGACTGGATTTTTTTCTACATTCCACACTACAGGACAGTTTACTGATGAATTTCAGTGGATTTATACATGTAGCAGTCCCTCCATTATCTGGCCATTAATTATTCGAACTTTCCATTATCTGAACTGTGGGGTTGACTGTTCTATTAGAGTATTGAACTGGGATTTCTGAATGGGCTTCTATTATTGTTATTATTCGATTTTCACACAGTGTACACCTAGAATAAAAATCCTATACAAAACCAAGTACAGTGACTATAAAGTTACATTTAAATAATGTCTAATTAGGTGAACTGATAACAACAAAACAGTCTTTTGTGTTGTCTTCACTAAAGTAGCTTGTAAACCAATGGTATTCAGACACTTAGTCAAATTAACTGGGATAGAATCCAATGCTCCTACAACAATTGGTACTATCATACATTTGACTTTCCATAATTTCTCAATCTCAATCTTAAGAGTATAAGGAGTTTGTTTCTCTAACACTTTTGAAGACAACCTGGGATCCCTTGGAATAGCTATGTCCACCAGAAAGGCCTTCTTATTATTTGGGAACACAATTGTAATATCTGGACGATTATGTGCTAGATGACGATTAGTCATAATCGTATGATCCCACAATATCTTATGCTATTATTAATGTTATTGTTATCCACACAAAAACAGCCAAGCTGTGAAAAAATGGTGCGGCCTTAAAAAGCCTGAATGAAAAAGTGTGAAATCAAAGGTGGCTGCCAAGAAATGGCTGCAATGATGTTAATGCTAATAAATTTTAACAATGCACACAGCCATTATTAAACGTTTTTAGCATTAACATCATTGCAGCCATTTCTTGGCCGCCACCTTTGATTTCACCCTTTTTCCACCCAGGATTTTTAAGGCCACACCATTTTTTTCACAGCTTGGCTGTTTTTGTGTGGATTTCACTCCTTTTTGTACTTTATAAGGCCCCAAAACCAGCCTATGGCTGACTTTGAGGTTTGTTTTTACTCACATTTCTTCTTTTCTATGTAGATACAATGATGATTATTGAAGGCAGATTTTTAAATATATTTCATTGCATGATTTAATTCAATGTTTGATAATATTATTGTAATACTATCAAACAGTATAGAGTGCAGTTTTTTGAGGATTTCTAATAGAACATACGTAGAATGTTCAAGAATAATCTAGCACTTCTATTGGCAGATCTATGAAATTACAAACGTTTGATTATAAGCAGATTTCAACTAGAAATTTCATTTATAAAGCAGAAATTAAGTGAGGTGATCAGCCAAGGTAGCAGTGGTTAAGGATGCAGGTGTTAGGTATGGAGGTCCATGGTTCAAACTCTGGCAAATTTTTTTTCGACAGTTTTTGCACACCTTTTTTACCCTGTGGTGACTGCTCTATTAGAGTATCTCGATCCCGTGATTTTACACTTGCTTAGTTTTTGCTTTATAACTTTGTCGCTGTAACTCTATTGCTATTCAAACTATCAATAGGCACTGCTATGATGATCAGCCTATCTACACACCAGTTTTCAAGTTATTTCTTTACTTGGTTTACCCTGTAGCCGTGACAGAAGTTTGATCTTTTTTACGTGAATAAATGCTCATAACTCGTTGAATATTACTCAGATTCTCTACAAACTTGGTACGTGAATCCACCGTTACACATTCTTCATTTGTGCCAAAGATCGAGGCAATCGAGTTACACGTTTGCATTTTATAGCAATTTTGCAAAGTGTATGAAAATAAATTGAAGCCCCTGTAGCCTCCGTACAGCGTACGGCATAAAAAACGAAGAAATTAAAATGAAATTTTGAACGCCCATATCTCACAAATGGCTGTTGTGACTGTAATCAAATTTGCTGTGTGGCGTACCCTACTTGGGGGACAGCTATAATGCAAAAATGACGTGCTTTGGAGAAGGGGCCATGGAGCTATGCATGCATGAAAAAGCTGTTTTCTTTCTTCCTATAAATATACTCATGGTGTGGTTGCCGGCTTTCTTGGCCACTCGACATACCATGTGTCTTGATGACTATTAGCTGCTGAGTTCGGATAATAGAGGTACCGCTGTATAGTGCATGCTATATGCATACTGTATTTATTTGTTTTACAACCAAACTGTACATGTCAAGTATAGTTGATTACAAACTGACAATGTAGATTGGTGATTAGAATAGGCTGGCTGATAGCTAAAGGCATGAACTACCAGTAGCTAATTACAAATACTAACTACCTAATTGACTTAGTTACTTATAGTAGGCATTCCAGCCCATGCAATTTTTAAATTTTGGAGTTTTTATATGCCCAATACATAGAGTATTGATTGCCGATCTCAGAAATATATAGTTTGTTGGGTTGGAATTAACTACTTTGGCATGCACAGTGCTTTAAAACTGAAAAAAGGTACATTTTTCTCCAGGGCTCCCCATACATTTTAAAGGGGAAAATGGTACAATTGAATCAGGAAGCCATCTAGCAATCTGAACTGTCTTGAAACTGCAGTTGCTTCTAGCTGCAAGTTTGTACATATAATGAGAGTAACTTCAGATGTTATCGGATCTCAGTGATCTTTGTATGCTTTGTAGGGAGCAAATATGTTTCACCTACTGCACACTTCTCAATACAATGGTGCATACCCACAGACAAGAGGCTATCTCAAGTAAGTAAAAACATCAAGTTAACAACTTATAAAGGTAAACAACTAAAGTGGAGGTGCCACAATGATGCAGCAATACCTAAGGTGGAGTTGTGGTTTCAATTACGGCATTGTTATGCTGACTTTGAAGTGGTTTGTATATTTGAGCTGATGACACAGCCATCAGAAAATTGCTCTGGAGCTGAATATCGCTAACCCCAGCAAAGTAACTATGCAGTTTAAAGTAAGTACCAGTGACTACCTTCCACCGGACACTACGATTTTTAAAGTTTTAAAGTATTCTACATAATACAAAGCTTAAAAAGATTGCAAAACAACACAAAACTTACTTATATGTAACGCGCATGACAAAACTAAGATTTTCATGATGATCAGCGTGTGGACAAACCCCATAGCCATTTTCATCCTCATTGGAGCTTGGACTACAGAGCAATCCCAAGTTAAACGCGAGTTGTTGTTTTGTGCCAGGGTTCTTATTGGGGAATATACGGAGATATTTTTTATTAAAATATCTCGAATGCCTACTTATAGAATAGTAAGGGGTAGCATGTGTGTTGTTTGTACAGAAAGAACAGGGAAAACAGAAATGAAAAGTACAAGTATTATTGAAGTTAAAATTGTTTAAAAAGTGATGCCATAGAAATTGGGTGAGTTGTTTTTTATTGTCACATAAGGTAGATTCAGGTCAATCGAGGGTAGAGAGTTCCATAATCTTTTGGTAACTGGCAAAAAATAAAAATAATGGTTCAAGTTGGTTGTGGAAATACGATGGATTAACTTGCCTGATGATGATGATCTTGTGGATATTAATGCTTTCATTGATATGTAGTTGTTAATGTCGAAATGAGAGTAGGGAGTTTTTAGGATTTTATGAAAAAAAAGTAAATCACTCAGTTCGTATTGATACATTAAAGGGAGTAAATTGAGTTGTATTAGTCTAGCTATGTAGAGTCAGTGGTAGTCATTTAATATTAGAGGTGTACCGATATGGGGTTTTGACATGTACTGATATCCGATATTGACGCCACCAAAAGAAGCTGATAACCAATAGCTGATCCGATATTTGCATTATAGTTTTAAGCAAACAGAAGTGTACATTTACCACAACATGTGCATGTACTCTGCCTGTGGTGGTATACAGCTTGGGTTTCTATTGTGCAATCTAGACAATTAGGCACCCACAAACATTTTTATGTATACTCCCATGAAGCCTTAAACGGATATTTCTACGTTACTCCACATTCTAATGGCATTGTGAGAAAGCTGGTACAGCAAGTGTCCTTGGTTATCCTATGACCCTTCTTTTTATTACAAAGGTACTCTATAACTGCTTCATTTGTAAACACTGTGGTAAGCTTTCCAGTAACAAACACTAGAATCATGTGTATTTGTATGGCTTCTCATAGTATAGCGTAGAGCTTGTTGCAGAGTGAACAATAAGCCAATGGCACTAAAGAGCTACATGGATAACATAGAAAACCAATGCATAATCCGTTTATGTACAACTATTACTGATGTATAAATATCGATAGCGATATCCGTCCTCCTGCTGTTCTATACCAATACCAATATTGGTAAAAATTACCATATCAGTGGCCGATATTTTAGCTGATCCGATTATCGGTACACCTCTATTTAATATATGTACTTTGTTTCCCTCCTTTGAACTCTTTCCAGGATGGAGATGTCTTTTAGTAAGTAAGGTCTCCATAATTGGCTACAGTCTATCAGTCATGATCGTACTAGTGTGAGATAAAGTAGCTTTTTGGCTGTGGTAGAATGCGTTGAGAAGGTCCTTTGGATTAATCTTAAAGTTTTGTAGGCATTGGATGCAATGATTTTACTGTGGGCTGAGGATTTTAAAGATGATGATATATGAACTCCTAGATCTTTTACACAGTTGGATCTTATGTGTTCCATTTACGGTGAAGTTATGTGAACTGAGATCCTTTCCAAAGTGAATGTTACAGTAGATTCATTGAAAAATAGGTCATTTGTGTTGCTCCAGTTAAGTGCTTGGTTAAGTACATTTTGTAGGGAGATAATGTTGGTAGGATTTGATATGATCTTAAAACATTTAGTGTCATCGGCAAGTAAAAATAATTAGGGTAGTGTGACATACGATGGTAGGTCATTGATAAAAGCTGCAAAAAGAAGCAGGCCGAGTATGCTTCCCTGAGGAACTCCCGAGAGAATGGGTACCGTACTCGATAGAGTGTCATTAATACGTACACACTGTCTCCTTGATCCCCTTGAACCAGTTCCAAAGGTTACCCCTGATTTCAAGAGACCACAGTTTTGATAGTAGCTTGTTATGTGAAATTGAGTCGAAAGCCTTCTTGAAATCAAGGTAAATCAAGACACACGATGGTGTGTCGTGCGGCCCAAGAAGCCAGCACGGTTAATTGACAGGAAGAAAGAAAACGTCAATTTTACAGTTTTGTATCTCGGTGATCCCTTAACCGATTTGAACCAAATTCGCTACAGAGTTGCCGGCCTGCTAGGGGAGTCTACATACCAAATTTGAAGGAAATCGCGCCAGCCATTTCCGAGTTACAAGCTGCCAAAGTTTCGATTTTTTTTCTTTGTTTTTTTCTTCCTCGTGTTTTTGCACACTTGCAAACATTGCTATAAAACACAACCGCGTGCCCCGATCGCCTTGAAATTTAGCACACAGAAAGGGAGTCCAAAGGTGAATCGTAGCATCAAATTTGGTGCAAAGCTGATGAATATTACGGGAGTTATGACCGATTATTCGCGTATAACAAGATCGATTTGTTTTCACGCCTACAGGGTAAACCGCTTCATGGAATGAGTTGAAAATTGCTATGTAGATGGAGTAACCATCGTAGGAGTGCCTTTTGGTGGTTTGAAAGGAATCGAGATAAAGACCATGGAGATATGACACCAAACCCAACCTGTGTCACAATTACGCGATCAATTTTTTTGAATTGTATTATTGTATTAATACTTTACAGTGACCAGCACTGAAGGTCTGCAGCAACATGTGCTGCAGCCTTAGGATTACCTGAATAAAAAAAGTGTTAATTTTTACGCCTACTAGGCAAACCGCTTAGAGCAATGAGCTGAAAATCAGTGTATTGCTGGAATAATCTTCATAGAATTCCTTGCAGTAGTACAGAAGAATCGGATTACAAACTACTGAGTTATGATTCGAAAGCCAACTCCGAGTAGCAAATGCGAGATCGAGATACTCTAATAGAACAGTCACCCTAATAGAGCATTCAGCTAACTTATTTACTCTATTATAGAATTCTATTACATTACAAGTTATTCTGTAGGGAGTTCAGCTGCAAACAGTTAATCTTATAGACAGTTCAACAAGAAGCAAGTCACCCTATAGCGAATTCAGCTACAAATATATTGTTGTAGTGATTCAGAACATTACAAGTCACACTGAAGAGTAAACAAGTCATGCACCTTGTAGAGAGTTCAGCTACAAACAATTTACTCTGTAGAAGTTCTGCTACATACAAGTCTTCATTCAGGGAGTTTAACAACCAAAATCCACCATGTAAAGACTTCAGCTAGACTAGCAAGTTACTCTGTAAAGAGATCAGCTAGTAATAAGAGAGAGCTCAGCTAGAAAACGTCACCTTGTAGAGAATTCAGCTACAAACAGATCACACTGTAGAGAGATCAGACAGAAGAAGCCACCTTGTAGAGGGTTCAGCTGTGAAGTAATCACCCTAGAGAGACTTCAGCTAGAAAAAAATCACCCTGTAGAGAGTTCAGCTACAAAGAAACCATCCTGTAGAGAGATCAGCTAGAAAGAAGTCACCTGTAGCGACATCAGCTACAAAGAAACCATCCTGTAGAGAGTTCAGCTACAAACAAATCATCCTGTAGAGAGATCAGCTAGAAGAAGTTACCTTGTAGATAGTTCAGCTACAAACAATTCACCCTGTAGAGAGATTAGCTAGAAGGACTCACCTTGTAGAGTGTTCAGTTACAAAGAAACCACCATGTAGGGTTCTGTAATAAATATATGTATTATATATATATATAATTTGTACATTTATTGATAAAATCAGAAATATTTGAAGTATTCATCTGCTTCATCTTTTCTTCTTCCTGTGGAAAAGAAAAAAAAGATAGGTTAAAAATGCCAGCTTTGGGGTATACAAATACAAAAAGAAGTGAAATCTAATCCAAAACAGCCAAGCTGTAAAAAAGAGTATGGCCCTCAAAAAGGCTATAGTGAAAAAAGATGTGAAATCAAAGGTGGCAGCCAAGAAATGGCTGTGATGGTAGGTTAATGGCAAAAATTTTAATTACGACAATTCAGGTGAATTTGGTGCCAAATCTTAGTGGAGGAGGCAACGCAAATTCACCTGAATTGTCGTAATTAAAATTTTTGCCATTAACCTACCATCACAGCCATATCTTGGCTGCCACCTTGGATTTCACATCTTTTTTCACTATAGCCTTTTTGAGGGCTGCACTCTTTTTTTACAGCTTGGCTGTTTTGGATTAGATTATATCAACACTTTTGTTTGCAGTTAAGATTTCCTGGATTGTATTTGCTACTGACAAGGTTGTTGTATAGCAGATCTGTTTGGTAAGAACCCAAACTGAAATACTGTGAGTTGTTGTAACAAAAATGGAAGGGTTTTATCATACACTAGCCTCTCTAGAACTTCGGAGCAAAGAAATAGGTCTGTAATTTTTTTACAGCTGAACGGTCACCAGATTTGAAAGTAGATGTGATAGTATGAACCATTCAGTGGGAAGAGTACTATTAGTTATGCATTTATGTTCAACTGTAAAAAAAATACAGACCTATTTCTTTGCTATGCATCGTGTCAGGCCTGTGTCAATTATGCCAGTGTAATAAAAAGCATAATCTAGAGTGCTATACATTTGAATTACGTACATGAACTATTTGAATAATGTTTTTTATAATATTCTATCACACTTTATTGGGTTTTTAAGTAGGTTTTTGTAGTTTGTATA
Source organism: Dysidea avara (assembly GCF_963678975.1). Lineage (NCBI taxonomy): Eukaryota > Metazoa > Porifera > Demospongiae > Dictyoceratida > Dysideidae > Dysidea > Dysidea avara. The sequence goes on from NC_089277.1 coordinate 33,482,062, forward strand.
TGCAATTAGATGGTATATGTGACCCAGTCTGAGAAAACCGGTCTTATCACCCATGTGAGCAGATTCGATTTTCACCCAGGACACACAGCTACATGAATAAACTATCTAATTCCACATTTAAAATCAGCTAGACTTGAGTAGTCTGGTTTTGCTGGCTGCTTTTCCCAAGCCCAGTGGCGATCCGTACGTGTGGTGTGGGGCCTTATATTAATGGAGCTCTGGTCAGCCTGGGAATGACTGTATGTGGCTGTACAGCTCTGTGGTGTTGAATAAGTACTTCTGCTGTGAGTCTCCTTTCATTTTAGCCAGTTTTGAGACCTCAATGGCTCAAAACTTGGCCTAATTCATCCCTTGGCCTTCCTTTTCAATTTTTGAATGCCATCTTGCCGCCTTCCAGGGCCCCCGCCTCCCACCCAATTTGCAGCCTTCCAGGGCCCCCGCCTCCCACCCAATTTGCAGCTCGCCTGATACAGTCAACCTCGGTTTAAAAACTATCTAAAATGGCGGGAAATTAGTTGTTGGCTACTTGCACAGTGGATGCTCTGGAAGGTAAGGAATTGGTGTAAAACGTGTGAAAATTTGGTACACATAGCTTCAACCATTGGCGAGCTACAACACACTAAATACTTAAAACCGGCATTTCTCGATACTTTTAATAGGCGATAAGCCCGGTTTTGTCAGACTGGGTCACATATTACTAATATTAGCAATGCTTTGAAACTCAATTAAAATACAAGTTTCTTATGCACTAAGTGACTCCACCACAAGACTCTTAGTACTAATTACTAAGAGACTTGGTGGTTAACTATGCTAGTTAATTAGTTATCACTATGCACACAAAAATTTATTGCTAACAAGTGATATATTGAGTGTCAACAGAACAATAGCACAACCAACTTAGTAGCTAGCTAGTGCATGTTCTTCACCACATATACCTGTGAGTTATCTGGAGTGTCAAGGCAGTTACCAACTTTCCTAGAAAATGAGCTGCGTTGCTGCAGTGCAACAAGTACCATTACAGTAATGTTGCTAGCTATATGACTCCACTTTCACTTGACACTTGGTAATGCCAATCCATCCTTTCTTGCTTGTGCATGGTAGTCACTTGCGACTTGCCATGGATAGCAGTTGCATGGGAAGCAGTTGCAAGGTTACTCATCCAGCCGAGCCTATGGTACAACTTGGCAGTACTGTGCAAGGTACTGTCACTAATTTTTGACATATTTTTCTTGCTGTAAAACAGCAGTGTGTATCATCAGTTAAAGTGGCGTCTCAGCAGCTGAGCAGGTAAATTTTTGAACAGACCTTCCCATGCATCCTTTCATATATATTCTTCACTAGCAATGATATGAGGCATAGCTACAATTTCCTTTTCACTGCTGGCTGACCATTTTCTAAGACAGTTAGACAACACATTCCATTGTCTTCGAGGCATTAGAATGACACAAAATAAACCTCAGCTATACCTTGGTTTCTATGTTGTGTCATTCTAACACCTCCTACTCAGCTTTATGCCTCAAAGGTGTTGGTATGTGGTGTCTACGTAATAGTCAGACTTCAGACCATGTCATTTAGTAACCTTCACAGACCCTGCAGTAGCGCCTTCGTTTTGCTCATGTGCCACAACACAGGGCCATCAGGTTACTAAAGTATGTAGATCCCTGTGGTCTGAAGTCAAACTTTAATGTAGTTTGGACCTTAACATGCCATCACTCCACTTACTCGATTCCATCCATAACAACAGTTACAGTATCAGGGTTTAAAATTAATTATCAGGTGGTGATGTGTTGCCAGCGCTACTAGCATTGATTCACATAATGAATGTACTGAAGTAAACATGAAAAGGGTGTAAGTAACCTAGACATCTTCCTAAAAGGGTCTAGGACAGATGACTGTGGTAACTGTAAGTTGTTTAATTACATTGGTTTGTGTGCGTATTGGTTGTTAGTACATTTTGTAGTGAGTGACACATGGTATATTATTATATATAAACCATGGCATACTTCACTTATACACACCCTCCTCCTCAGTCATCGGAAATTTACTGTTGATGCACTGGAACCTCTCTTAACAAACTCCCTGAAATAAGACAAAAATTTTGGTCTGGTTAATACATTTTTTAGAGGAAAACATCTATATTTCATAGGAAAGTGGCCAAAAATTTTAGGTCCCAAAATGTCTGTAATAGAGAGGTTCCACTGTAAAACCCCTCAGCTTCGCCTCAGGAGTAAACTTCCTCTGACTTCACAGTTTCATGGGGTGTATATAAGTGCAGTACTCCTTATAGCCATGCTTTAAATGTTCAGTGGCAGATCCATGGGGCACATGCCCTCCCCCCCTCCCCTTCATCCCTTTGCATACAAGATTGAGATACTCTAATAGAGCAGTCAATCACTCTAATAAAGCAGTCACAGTGTAAATGAGGCAGTGTAGCTAAACTATGAAGCTATTAATAAGGTTCTGAATAAGGATCTTTATATAGTATATACATTTGGTAAAGGATAGCCATAATTGCTGCGACCTTTTTTTTTGGTCTTCAACTTTTCTCAGCAAAGTGCACCCCCTTTCTAAACTCTGGACCTGCCCCTGATGTTACATATTATATCTAAGGACAAGCAAACTTGATTCATCATTTCTAATCCCTACCTGCATCACCCATTGCCCCACTGCCTCAAATTTTATTATTGCTATTGTCAATCATGTGCACACGTATTTTGATACTAAGAAGGCTAACTGGATATCATTTCAATCATTTCTTGCACCTCAGAAAAGCTACGTATTAGCTTTTACAAGACTTTTATAGTATCAGACAACCAGATTTAGAGAATTTTAATAATTAAAAATGACCTCCTGCCTGCATGAAAATCCAAATTTTGTGAATGAGAAACCAGTAATCAAGTTTTCCTGGCATAACTGGCACAGTAGGATAGGCAATGCACTTTAGACTAGGAACATTATGTACATACTGTATTGTTATAGTGCTGATGTTTAATACTTAATAATAATATTATTATTGCTATTCAGTATGTACTGCATAATATAATGATAGTGTACTACTGTACCATACCTGCACCTTATTGCAGGAAACAGTACTAGTGTGTGCGTGCTAGTTTAATTGTTATGTCATGTAGGCACTACTTCGGCCATCTGATTACCTGTTAAAGTATGTGGAATGGGTATCATCATCAAATGGAAGAATTCCACCTGATGCATTCTGTGTAGGAACTAATACAAATGGTAATGAACTATATTATGGTTAGCACAATATTCCTTATTTTATTACTGGGTAGGCAGCAGTTGCCAAAGTGCTCAGAGAGCAATAACTGTGATAAGCAGTATACAAAATTTGCCATAACACGCCACACTAAAATTGTGTATGGACCCTAACATGGCTAGATATTAATTGAATCAATTGGTTTTGTGACTCTAATAGAGAGTACATAATTACAATACTTTTCTGTTCAGACATATACTCAAGAATTTATATTCAATCAAATGTATGCTGGTTCATAGGCGGTGGATCCGGGGGGGACCATGCCCCCCCCCCCCCCCCCCCCCCCACTGTTATGGGACAATGTTTGCAAGAAAAGATCAAGATATTCAGTCAGGATCTAGATACTCTAATAGAGCAGTCACAGTATTCAGAGGAAGCCATAAAGCAGACTACTTAGCTATGTATGTATGTGTAGTTATAAATAAGAAGATATAGTTGATGGAGGATAGCTATTGTCAACAGTTAGTTACATTTTTTTGGGTCTTCAAGCTTACAGCTGGCCTGGCTCCCTCACTCTTTGGCCTGCTCCACTGCCCCTGTGCTGGTTTCATTTCTATGGCTTTGAAATGTTATGACGTATAGAGCAACCTCACTAATTTTAACTATTCATTTTGTTAAAGCTAGATTTAAAGCCGTATCTTCTTGGATATGTATGCAATCAATCTGCAAGAAACCACATGTAGCACATTAATGAAATCCATTTTATTCCATTTTATAGCTAAAGAATGATCAATATCTAGAAACCAAGAACTTTTGAAGTTACAGTGTTATAAAATTGTAACAACAGAAAAATCAGTTTGTAGACAATATGAAAATAAATAAGATGGCGATCAAGTGGACATTGGGTGCCCTGGCTATTAGAAACTTTATAACCTATGAGGCCACTGTTGTGTATGAGGCCATTTTTGTTTTCAGGTGATGTTTTTCATGGGCCACACCCACAGTTTGATTCCTACTATACAGTACTATGTACTGTATTATAAACATTACCACCGCCATCACATTTACAAACATGGATTCTCTGCATGTGGCCTTCTCTAAAATAGCTTATACCCTCCAGAATTTAACCTTTTTGATCTTTCTTTTCAAGTTTGGCACCCTTTCAGTTGCCAAAATGCTGCACTGGTAGTGGTTGAAATTTCATTTATACCTTCTTCAATTTTTTTACCAAGCCAATGGCGGTTTTATTGAAGTGGGTGAAATAGGGTTACTGTGCTGCACAATACTTGGGTTGGAAAATTCAGGTGTTGCAAGTTGTGTTCTTTAACCCTAATATAAATTAACATTTAAAAGTATACCCTAGAACATTTGGACACATTTATATGAAACTTACTTAGCCATCAAATCAACCTTCTTTTTTTCGGTGTTTAGACAGCAAAAGCTTTGGTTCTGCATAATTTCTACGGGCCTGGATGCCATAGCCATCATTGTAAACTTTCTGTGAAAAGCGCTAAACAACACCAACTAAACAAAATACCATATTCTATACGAAGTGCATTGCTAAATAACACTGCTATTATAGCAGTGATGGTCAAGTTGTGGCTGAAATAGTTTTATAATGCTAAACTACCACCATACCTGCTGTTTCAACACAGAAGTCCATGTGAAGATATGATTTTGCTGTCTTTTGCATTCATGGATGCAATATGGTGATATTGCGGTAGTGTCAAGGTTTCTGTATGGTTTTGTTGATTTATGCATAAGTGCCTTTCTGTTTACAAAACTAGACAATATACTCCACAGTGCTTTACGTTGGAGTTGTATGTACACTTTGTTGAAGTTTTGTGTTTCAGTAAGACTAATAATTATACTTTATGGCTTCCAAATAGGAATTGTATGGTGGAGACTTTGATTGGACATAAATAATGTGTCAGACATTTGAATAAAAGAATTTTGAAATATTTTTTGGTGGGTTAAGGGTGCTCTGTACAGTCCGCTTATATGGCTTCCCATGAAATTTAATTTGTTCTATAACTTACAAATGGTTTTAGCAAATGTGCTGTACTTTTTTACTGGACATAATCTAACACTAGTACACAGTTTAGTCCAAACCTAACTGCTAAATTTGCTTTAGAACATGAGTTACAGTTTTTCTCTTTATACTAGAACTAGTCCTACAGTTTATGCACAAGAGCCTTGATACTTTTATGATACACTATGCTAAACACCACAAACCATTGTGCGTTTTTATTTTTGTCTTTTAGCTTCTCAATCATCACGTATTTATCTTTCGGGTTGACAGTCCCAGAGATCCTTTTTTTACTTCTACTTTATTCATCATCTGAACTTGCTATTTCAAAATGGCAAACGCTCTTCTTTGGTAAAATTACTAAAGTAGCTTGTGTGAAAATTTCATGTCTATTGGATTAAAAATGACGGAGTAGTTCTAATTTAAGTGATAGGGTGTAGAATAGCAAAATTCGTGTGCTTGTTGCTATGGGATACCTAATTTACAGGTACTAAAATGCATCAACATGTCACAGACTACTTAGGTGACCACAATATTTCTTTTAGTGCAAAACAGACTATGTTTTGGGAAGCCTTGTATGAACTGTACAGAGCACCCTTAAGCAGTTCGTTTTACTTATTATTTATGTATTCAATTTTTTTAATCTCCTAATTTGTCACAAAGACAGGGTTGTATCAAAAGGCTCAGCCTGTTCAAGGAAAGACATATACACAGACATTATACAGATAAAATTAAGCAAGTACGAGACTAAACTCAAAAAATAACTAAAGAGAGGCTTTTCCACCTTAGTATATAATAGCCAATAGAATTCCAAATATTTAAAAACAATTGAGTATCATTATCTATCAATTGTGGCATGTAGTGGAACTATACAAAGGAAAGCTGCTTTGTGCAATTAAAATATCTGGAAACCTAACAAGGAGTACCTTTTTGTGAACGGTGTCACAAAGGAAGATACACAAAGGTAAATTCAGTAGATTTACAAGCTTGACCATTGTAAAGAGGAAACACGTTCTGCAGATTATTTGGTCCAAGACTTTAAACTGGATCCCATTGGCTGCATGCACAGGTCCTCTGCTGAACATACATGATAGCAGTAATGTCTTTAGTTTTGTGAGGGTTCCACACTTGAGCATGCAACATGCTCTAACATCAGTCATATGCAATGGCGAATCCAGGATAGGGCATTTGGGGTAAATGCTCCCCCCCCCCCACCTCTGTGAAGGAACCACATAGCTGATTTCTTTTTGTCAAACCAACATCAATTTTCAACTCATAAAGTCACCTGAAATCAAAGTGAAAGCAGCTGTCAAACTGTCACCCAGCACCTTGGTGTGTACTAAGCATCTCTCCAAAAAATTGTCGTGCTGCTGGTGTTTAAGATATTCATAGACTTCTAAACAGCTTTAAGATTTCAAAACCATTTGCAAAGCCAAATTGGCAAAAATCAACAGTGAAACACTACTAAGAGGTAATTATCTGCTGCTTCAAATAATACAGCAACTAACAAATGATTTGCTCTCTCCAACCACCTACAGCTTAGCATGTTTGTGCCCCTCCCCTTGCCAGCTCCTGGATCCATCCCTACATATGGAGGGCTTATATATGCATAAATTGAAGAGGAACACATGTTTAAAATTTAATACTTGGTGGCTTTAGCAGCTGTTAGGCCTGAGCCCTATCTTGATTGCTCTTCTAGAGTAACCAATGCAACTGTGAATGTTCTATTAGGATAATTTTCAACATGCGGTGACTGTTCTATATCAATCTTTAACTAGTCTTTCCTTTACAACTAGTAGCTATATCTGATTTTCACTATCCCATTCTACACCATGCAGAATTTCAGCTTCTCTAATAACCAATGCACAAATGTTATTGTACTTATTGTGCTGGCATTACGCCCAGTGCTTTGGCTACCGAAACTATGCTGATATAACCAGCGCAGTCCTAGCAGCTGTGATAAATGGGCCAAATGTCAAGAATTTACCTAATTTCATCCTTGAGTTTTTAAATGTTTTTGAGGGCTTGATTAGCTCAATGTGGACATGCTATAGTACTACCTCTTACAACAGCATGAATGATTTAACAATTGTGTAGCATCTAAATACGGAAAGTGTCAATTTGGAAAATCACTGTCTTATATTACTGTATATAGTTTTGTATGTTGCATGAAAAATATGATTGAAGATAAAGGGAATTTAGATTTAGACAAGGCACAGAGGTCAGACACTTGTCTGGCAGACCCATAAAGGACACTGTACCACCAGTGAATTTGTTATTGTGGCATAATATGGTGGTGATATGATGCATCATTTAATCTCTAGCTTTGTGACTATGGTCAGGTAGGCAAGCAGGTAGGTAGGTATGCAGGCAGGCATGCAGGCAAATAGTAACACTGAGATTCTAATTTTAAGTGGAGTTTTTGTATCAAACCAGGGTTTTATTGAGGGGGCAGGGGAGGTGCTTACCCTCTTTGACAAGCACTCACCCCCTTTAATTTCAAGCAATATTATAATTTACATAAAAGTACCTCAGAATGCATCAGTATAGCAATCTGATAGAATCTAATTTCTTGGTAACTGAGAATGCACTAGAAGCAATCTACAATGCAAAAGTTTCTGGTGTGTCATGTTATTCTCAGTTGCACCAGAAGCAATCTGAGATACAAAAGCTTTTGGAGTAGCATGTCATTTTCAGGTATATGGGAATGCACCAGAAGCATTCTGTGTGTCTACATTAGATACAAGCCGCATGCCCACAGACCCCCTAGATGATGTGTGATAGATGTGTGTTGTGTGTGTGCTTACATTTATACATACATAAACATAAGCACACACATCTTTAAACTATATTCTCCCTTTATTCTCATAAAACTTTTTTCGCCCTCCTTCCCCCAAATCATTTCCTAGATGAAGGACTGCATATGAACAATGACAATATAGCATTATGACATGTGCTGTACTTGTATATTTGATATTTGAATTATATTGATGTTAGTCTTAACTATGCACTTTGTTTTTACTGATAGGAGAAAAGCTCTATGTTGGTTTCCCAATACTTTATCCTTTTACAAAAATAGTCTATCCTGGCATTATAGTGCCATCACAAGGAATAATCGCATACTTTAAGTCGTTTGATGATCCATTGGTGGAATTAGGAGTTTGTAAAGAATATGAAGTTCTTACATGTAAAGTACCTGACCTCCTCTACTGGGAATCTTCTGATAATCTTGACCGTAAAAAAATAGTACGAAATGCTGTCTCAGTGCCAATGGCATGCATAGCCCCATCCCAAACATACTTTATTGCACAAGTCAACAGCCCTATTACCGAGGAATGGACGATTGTGTCACAGTATAATGGTACTAAATTCTCAACAGAGTTCAGCGGTCCAGTTGTTGGTACTGGAGTTGCACAGACTACAATAACTGGAACAAGAAAATTTTCAAGCCACATTCATCCCCATGATCCATACTTGGATGCTCTCAAAGTTTATGCACCTTACAATGGAAAGATATTTGAAGTTGGTAAATTTTCATTACTTTGCTGTCATGAAGTTCCTAAGTTATCAAATTTTGTATTTCCAGAAGTAAAGTGGATCCAAGTTTGGGATGGCCGTTTACCCTCTAATGCTTTTGCTGCTGGTACATGTCCTAATGGAGAAATATTGTACATTGGCAAAAAAATATGTGCTAGATTCTTTCATCCAAATTTACCAGTTTTTGATCATGAGATATTTGGGTGTGGATGTAGTTGCACATTCATTTGTGAGGTTTTAGCCACAGATGATCAAGGAGCATTTGAATGGAGTATATGCTCTGCAGGTGAAGTACCACCACATGCAGTAGGTGTCAGGAACAAGATGGTCGTACTGTGACTGGTAGTGATGTTTCAATTGGAAAAACATGGAAGAATGTATCCATCGATTTACCACATGGAAGAGCTACTGACACACAATTGGTAGGAAGTGTTTACAGAAAATTCCTTTATGTTTCTTGGGATGATAAGGGGTACATTTATCCATCTTATGAAGTGCTAGCTATGAAAATGAATCCCAAGAGTTTACAACATCTGTGTTGTAATGTTATCATCACTGCCACACTAGGAATACCTGATCGGATTTTGCAGTTACATTTGCCTGTACACTTGAAATCTTTTTGTAATGATGCTTATAAGTAGCTAATTCTGTGTGTATGTTGTAGGGCTGGGCGGTATTGGAGTTTCGCTTCACGATATATCGTGCAGAAATATATCACGATATTACTATTTATCGCGGTTATTAAAGATGACTGCTATATTAGAGTAGCTGACTGCTTTATTAGGGTATCTCGATCCTAGCTGACTGTTCTATTAGAGTATCTCGATCTTTGTAAAAAAAATTGACTAGCTAGTACCAGGAGCTCATCGAGTCCGTAGGACGAGGGAGCATGTAACTCCGCATACTCACAACGTAAACAGCAAAATTCAAACATGGCGGACTTTTCTTAACATAGTATATTCCTTATATAGTAAAGGTTGTATCGTAGGGTAAAGAATTACGTAATAATCATGCCACAAATATGCAGCGCCTGGATTAATTCGTGAAAGAAAGGAATGGCAAGGAAGGAAACGTCGAGGAAAAGGCTTAACTAACGGAGTGAAATAGTGACAAGATGTTTTGGAGACTGCTAGGAAACATTCTTGCTTACCGCGTAATGTAAGTGGGCCGGCTATCAGTCCACGGCGGCAGCACAGATTATCTGCAGTAAACACTGACGGAATCAAGTTTCATCGCTCACTGCTGGAGCAAGAAGACTACAGTATAACTATTGTGCCAGTAGTAATAGGTTTAGCGAGCATGCGCGGTATGTGTTTATCCTTATACGGTTATTGTTTAAATTACTATTAATAAATTGCGACGCCATGTTTGAATTTCGCCGTTTACGGAGTTACATGCTCCCTCGTCCTACGGACTCGATGAGCTCCTGCTAGTACTAGGTCCTTGTTTGCAGTAGTATCACGTGATTATTTGAGGTGCATTATAACAACCTTAAGGACTTAATAAGCTGTCAAACACTAATAATCGTAATAATATCGATATCGTGATATTATCGTTTCACCGAAATCTACGCGATACAGATATCGTTTCATTGCAATACCGCGGTATTACTATAATACCGAGAAACCGCCCAGCCCTAGTATGTTGTAGTAATGGCAATGTAACTATTGAAATGTTGAGTATGTACAATGTGTAACTATAATGTGATGTCATTGTGAATGCTCAGTTGAATTTTCTTTTATACTATGTCACTTCATATCTCATTATTATTAGAGCTATATGCATGGCTGTAAAAGCTTTGTTTCGCCCTCTGTCATTCATATGTATGAGTAGTTCCTTTCATATCAATTTACTGTTAAATTGGTCACAAAACTTTTGGACCTTGAGAAAACAAAAAAAAACAACAATTTTGTTTCATTTAGTTTTTTAATGGACCATTTGTTGCAGCTGCATGCAGGGTTTAATTTGTACTGGTCTAATACTAGATCCAGCCTTTGAACTAACAGGATATTAATTGTTTTCCATATAACACTTATGTGACCAAATTTTGGTTATGGTCACACCTAGAACTTTTGAAACTAGCATGGTGCTGTTACCAGTAGAAAACAGTTTTCAAAAATAGAATTTTCTTGTAATTCAATATGGGGTGCCATTTGTGCCAAAATAGTACAAAAACACCTTATTTATAAACTATAACCATACTTTATAAATCAATACACTACTTTATAAAGTATAGACATATACTTTATAAATCATACACATACTTTATAAATCATATATATATATACTTTATAAATCATACTTGTACTTTACAAGTCATGCATATACTTTATAAATCATACACGTAGTTTGTAAATTATTAACATACTTTATAAACATGATTTATTAATCATTTAGTATTTCGTACTTTGTAAACGAACAATCACGAACACATGATATTATCGTTTGGTAATGATTGCCAATAATCGATAAAGTAATTTTGCGCACGTGTAGATAAATCCTCGCACGTGCAGCTTTTAAATCGGGATGGCGGATGGTCGTACTCTGGGTAGCACAAGCTTTGGAACAAGCGCTTTGCACGACTGGATCCAGCGTCCGACAGTCGACCTCAGCCATAGTTGCGTCCGATGCTTCCACAGCCACTTTCTCTCAGGAACCGCTTACTTCGTCAACAAGGTATTTAACTAAGTTGCCAGTAAGCTAGATGTGTTACTTTCGAGATTGCCTGCTGAGGCAGGTTAATTAGTAGCCCAAATTGGGCTGAATGGAACAGAACTGTTATTCATTATTGTCAATTTCTCCGCGAAGAACATAATATTATACAGTAGTATACGCACATGCAGTTTATATTATATGTAGCTAGCTGTTCAGTATGATCAGTTTAACTGAGCATGCACAGTACCAAATAAGTAGTGAATACTGTGGCAAATAGTGAACGTCACTGTAATCGTACGCAGGCGAGCAACACACAATGATTCACAATTATTGATTCTTCCTCAATCACACACGTGCGCATACTTATTGTACAACACTTCAAATATTGGCTATATACAGTAATTAATGACATAATCATAATAAGTAATCACATGAGTTAGTCTTACTACACTGCTCCCCTCTGCAAAGAGTACGACCCGTACTGGAAATCAATGGGAGACAAAGTCATCATAACGGCCAGGGGGACGGCGAACTCTGGGTGGTCGGTGCTGTGTTGTAGCGTCATCATCATCAACTAGTTCAAGGTTGTCCCCAACAGTACTATAAGCTGCCGTGGCATCACTAGGAGAAAGCAGAGGAGGGGTCTGTTCATCATTCTCTGGGGGCTGTTGTGCAAAGCGAGTATCAGGTTTACACAATTTCAAGCGATTAAAATGAACAATTTTTGGAGCTGAACTTCCTGACAGGGGTGTTATACGATAGTCACTATCCGTAATCTGCTGTAGGATCTTGTAAGGACCTCTCCAAGGCAAATGAAGCTTCTTAGACTGTCCTGGTTCTACCACTGTATCAAGGAGCCAAACAGTATCACCTTCCTTAAAAGGTTCTCCATGAACACGTTTATCATAAATCTGTTTCTGCCGTTCATGTCCAGCTGATAAACGACGCCGTACCTGATCATATGCCTCTTGCAACAGTTTGGATGTCTTGCGAGCATAGCTGGCAACTGATAAGTGCTCTGGGGTGGGTGTCCCATAAACAATGTCAACTGGCAATCGTGGTTCTCTACCATACATTAGATAAAATGGGGAGAAACCTGTTGTGGTATGAACACTTGTGTTATATGCAAAGCATACCTTAGAAAGGGCATCTTCCCAGTCAAAAGGGTGATGGTGGAGTGTTGTTGCTAGCATATCTTGTAAAGTTCTATTAAAACGTTCCACCAACCCGTCACACTGTGGGTGGTACGGTGTCGTTCTTGTCTTAGAGATGTTTAAAATTTTACATAATTCTTTGATCAGCGCACTTTCAAACTGCTTTCCTTGGTCCGAATGGATTTGTTCTGGAATCCCAAATCTGCAACATACTTCATCAATTAATTTGTGAGCTACAGTAACTGCCTCCTGGTTATGAATGGCAAATGCCTCCATCCAACGTGTAAAATAGTCTGCAGTAACAAGAATATACGAATTTTTGTTTGCACTTTCAGGAAGGGGGCCCATAATGTCTAAGGCAATAATTTGCATTGGGGAACCTGCTTTGATTGTCTGCAGTGGTGCACAATTTTTTGGTACAGGTGTTTTACGTGAAGCACACGTTGCACATGTTTGGCACCAATTCTTTACATCTTTAGAGTGACCTGGCCAATAAAAACGCTTTTTAAGTCGCTGCAAGGTTTTTTCTTCACCCAAATGACCACTTAGAATTCCACCATGGATCTCCTCCAAAACTGCATCTCGAAGTACTTGAGGAACAATCAACTGTGCCACTACCTGTCCAGTTACAAGATCTTCATACTGTCTATATAGGAGTCCATTGATCAACTGCAAGCATGGCCATACTTCTATCAGTCGTCTTGTTGCCAAACTCTGCCCTTTAGTGACATCTGTGGAGGGAGGTTTATCTGCTTCTTTTGCCAGTAGTACAAAGCCAATAGATGGATCTTCCATCTGTAGTCTCCGCAGGTCGTCCATAGAATATGCTGATAAAAGTTGTTCACGTTGACTGACTGGTGCTACAGCAGTTTCCTCCAAGTTGCCGTGGCTATCCATTCCACATTGAGTACAAGGTCTACGGGACATGGCATCGGCGTTACCATGCAGCTTGCCTTGCCGATGCACAATGCTGAAATCATACTCCTGGAGGGCTTCGAGCCATCTAGCAAGCTGACCTTCAGGGTTTCGAAAATTGGACAACCAAGTGAGAGAACCGTGGTCTGTCCTCAAGATAAACGCCTTTCCCAGCAAGTAGGGTCTAAAGTGCTTCACAAAACTAACAACTGCCAGGAGCTCCTTCCTGGTCACACAGTAGCGTCGCTCTGGTTTACTCAGCACTCTGCTGGCATATGCGACAACATGCTCAGAACCATCTGTGTACTTCTGTGATAGAACGGCACCTATGCCTGATTCACTGGCATCAGTATCTAATATGAATTGCTTTGTGAAGTCTGGTATTGACAGAACTGGTGCTGAGATTAAACGCTGTTTCAGTACATCAAATGCTTCGGCACATTGAGGTGACCACCTAAACTGAGCTGTTCTCTCCGTCAATCGATGTAGTGGTTTAGCTACTGTGGCAAATCCAGGCACAAATCGCCTGTAGTAACTTGCTAGGCCTAAAAATTTCTGAACATCCTTAGAAGAAGTTGGTGTAGGCCACTCAGCCACCATGGCAGTCTTAGCTGGGTCAGTACTGATTCCATCAGCAGACACTATGTGGCCAAGGAAACACACTTCTGGTTGACAGAATAAACACTTAGCTGGTTTCAATTTCAAGCCTGCTTCCCTGAACCTTTGGAAAACTTGTCTTAGTCTCAGGAGGTGCTCTTCAAATGTGCGGCTAACAATTATCACATCATCCAAATACACTAGACAGGTGTTCCATTTGAGTCCTGACAAAATCATGTCCATGAGTCGTTGAAAAGTTGCCGGGGCATTACTGAGCCCGAATGGCATCACTTTAAACTCAAACAGTCCATCTGGTACACAAAAAGCTGTTTTTTCTCTATCTTGTGGAGCTAGTTCAACTTGCCAGTAGCCACTGATAAGGTCCAAAGTAGAGAACCAACAAGACCCAGCCAGGGTATCCAAAGTGTCATCGATTCTGGGAATCGGGTAGGCGTCCTTTTTTGTCACCTTGTTTAACTTTCTATAATCGACGCAAAATCGTGGGCTACCGTCTTTCTTCCGTACTACAACAACAGGTGAAGCCCAAGGGCTACAGGAAGGCTGAATGACATCTTTCTGTAACATCTTATGTAGCAGCTCTTGTGTTTCTTTCCTTTTGATGGGTGGCACGCGTCTCAGTGGCTGGCGGATTGGAAGAGCATCACCTGTATAAATTTTGTGCTTTATCCTACCAGTACGACCCATATCATCTGAATTCACTGCAAAAATATCAGCAAACTCCAGCAATAGTTGTAGCAACTTTTGTTGCTGACAATTAGTTACATGTGTGCCAAGGTTCATTAACATACCTTCAATCAACTGCTTCTTGATTTCCATAGGTTCTGATGTCAATGACAATGACTGACATGCTCCAACAAATGAGGTGTCTAGAGATTGGACTGGTTCCATGTGTGCAACCACTGTGCCCTTCTTCACGGTGATACATTCAGGTCTGGGATTAAGCAAACAAATAGGGACTGCCATATCAGTAGGCGTCACCAATGCTCTGGCTACCAACAATGGATTCCGCTTCATGACATCGCCTTCAATAATCCAAGTGCCCTCTGATGCAGCATCTGGGACTGCTGCCATTATTTCTATCTCACTACATCCTGGAACTCTGAAAGTATCAGTCAATACAACATTCACATGAGCAATCTGAGAGGTCCCTGCTGGACAAATAAGGTTGAAGGTCATACCAACATTGGGAAAAGTGACCTGACTTTTACCAGCATCAACAATACAGTCGTACCTCCTCAGGAAATCTTGGCCCAAAATAGCCTCAGTGGTCAGGAAGTCTGCAACTAAGAAACACACATCAAAAGATTGCTGTTCAAACACAATTTGTAGATTGATTATCCCTAACAATTTCAATGGGGACCCTTCCACACCCACCAAGTTCTTGCCAGACACTGTGTCTAGGGAACCTACCCCTTGCTGAGCCAGCTTATTCCAAACCTGTTTACTCAGAATGGACACTGCAGCTCCAGTATCCACTAAGAATTTCACAGGTATGCCACTAATGGTTCCCAGCAGACTGTAGTCAATAGGGGTGACTGTAGACAAGCTCACTGGAATCAAATCTTCAGTAGGAGGGGTGTTGTTGTCTCTTTGGATCACTGTATTCATTGACTGGTCACTTTTGTCAGATTCACTGTCACTATTGTCTGCTTTGGTTACTGCATTCATGGACTGTTTAGAAACAGTATGTTGCTGCTGCTGTGTGACTCCAGCTGCACAGCCCCGTGCAAAGTGGCCTTCTTGACCACACTTGAAACATACAATTGACTTGGAAGGCTGACCAGCTGCTTGGGTTTGTCTACCTGGTGCTGTGGTACTACAATTATCCCACTTTCTCTTAGGCTTGGCTGCTGATTTTAATTGAATCTCAATTGCTTCCAGCCTCTTCATGATTGCAGGCATCATTGACTGTGAGTCTTCTCTATTAATTGCAGCTGCTACTGATTGATCAGGATCCTTTAGGCCTGGATGCATAGGAACCATAGCATTAGTGGTCCGTTTGTATGGGTTCAAATATGATTCAGCTTCCATAGTGTATTGTACAGCTTGGTCAACTGTCTTTGGCTGCTTTTGTCTCACAGCAAAGTTTATCTGTGGATGTTCCAATTGTGCTAAGAATTGATTGAGAGCTAGCACTTCCTGTGCTTCATCTTGTAA
Organism: Dysidea avara; assembly: GCF_963678975.1. Lineage (NCBI taxonomy): Eukaryota > Metazoa > Porifera > Demospongiae > Dictyoceratida > Dysideidae > Dysidea > Dysidea avara. The sequence continues at coordinate 33,498,341 of NC_089277.1, forward strand.
ACCTGGGTAAGCTTTCTCCGTCAACAGACGCAAACTGTCACCAAAGGACGCCCAGTCTTCGTCCTTGCGCTTCTTTCTGACCTGCAAATCTGCCATATACAAGTCTTTCTTGCTCGCTGGTTCGAAACGTTTCTTGAGCGCCTCAGTCAAAGCTCCATAATCATTCTTTGTTTCATCCGGAAGACGTCTCAACGCTGCTGCGGCTTTACCAGTTAGGCGGACTTTAAGCCATTTAAGCTTAGTTGCATTGGCCGTCCAATCATTCACAGCTGCTACTCGATCAAAGTGCTCCAACCAATCGTCCCAACTGGTGTTGCCCTGGAAAATCTCCGGTAAAACTACGGGTTTGCTGGCCATTCTCTGCAAACGGCAGATACACTGAGGCTGAGTCCTGTCAATCCGCTCCCTGAGCCCCCTATAGACGAAACAAATGGCCAACACACTGAACCACACAATAAACTCCACTCGCCTTACAGGGTACCGTATTATGCCACGGTACCACGGTTTCTAAGCTTTGACGAAGAGGAACTCAACGAGGGCGAGAAACGTTGCCGACAACGCCAATGTAATCGTACGCAGGCGAGCAACACACAATGATTCACAATTATTGATTCTTCCTCAATCACACACGTGCGCATACTTATTGTACAACACTTCAAATATTGGCTATATACAGTAATTAATGACATAATCATAATAAGTAATCACATGAGTTAGTCTTACTACATCACTAAGAATTTCCAGTGACGTTCACTATTTGCCACAGTATTCACTATACTTGTTGTGTGCCCGGAATAAAAAAGGAAATTACGGTATCATAATTATATAACAAAATAGTAAATACAAAACAGGGGCGGATCCAGGAGCTGGCAAGGGGAGGGGCACAGACAGGCTAAGTTGTAAGTGGTTGTGGAGAGCCAGATTCTCTACTTCAGTGCATGCTGCATTTTTGAAGCAGTAAATAATCACCTCTTAGTAGGCATTCCAGTATCCGAGATTTTTGAATAAAAAATTTCTCAATATATTCCCCAATAGAACCCTGGCTCAAAATAACAACTCGTGTTTAACTTGGGATTACTCCGTTGTCCGAGCTCCAATGAGGATGAAAATCGCTGTGGGGTTTGTCCACACGCTGATCATCATGAAAATCTTAGTTTTATAGTGCGCATTACATATAAGTAAGTTTTGTGTTGTTTTGTAATCTTTTCAAGCCATGCAATGTATGTAGAATACTTTAAAATTTTTAAAACGTACTGTTGGGTGGAAGGTAGTCACTGGTGCTTACTTTAAAGTGCGTAGTTACTTCGCTCGGGTTAGTGATTTTCAGCTCCAGAGCAATTTTCTGATGGCTGTGTCATCAGCTCAAAAGTATAAACCACTTCAAAGTCGGCATAACAATGCCATAATTGAAATCACAACTCCACCTTAGGTATTGTTGCATCATTGTGGTACCTCCACTTTAGTTGTTTACCTTTATAAGTTGTTAACTTGATGTTTTTACTTACTTGAGATAGCCACTTGCCTATGGGTATACACTATTGTATTGAGAAGTGTGCAGTGGGTGAGACATATTTGCTCACCACAAAGCATACAAAGATCACTGAGATCCGATACGATCTGAAGTTACTTTCATTACATGTACAAACTTGCAGCTAGAAACAACTGCAGTTTCAAGATAGTCCAGATTGCTAGATGGCTTCCTGGCTTCCTGATTCAATTGTGCCATTTTTCCCTTTAAAATGTATGGGGAGCCCAGGAGAAAAAATGTACCTTTTTTCAGTTTTTAAGCACTGTGCATGCCAAAGTAGCTAATTCCAACCCAACAAACTATATATTTCTGAGATCAGCAATCAATACTCTATCTATTGAGCATATAAAAATCCCATTTTTCCAAAATTTAAAAACCGGGCTGGAATGCCTACTCTTAGTAGTGTCTCACTGTAGATTTTTGCCATTTTGGCCTTTTCAGATGGTTGTGAAGTGTAAAAACTGTTTTAAAGGTTCTGAATGTCTCAAACAACAGCAATACGATAGTTACTTTTAGAGGCGCTTAATACGTATGAAGGTGTTGGGTGAAATTTTCACAGCTAGTGTGACTGGTTCGCTTCAGTTTCGTGAAATTGCTAGTTTCTTTGCCTGACAAAGTTTAATAGCTATTTTAATCAGAAATATGGTTGGCTCCTAGCTCCACAAGGTAAGGGAGGGGGTAGTACTTCGGGAGTTGGCATATTAGGTTCCCTAGTGTAATAGGATACCACACTGTCTAGGGTGGATCTAATGTAGGATTTTTAGGTAGGGCACACTGATAAAACCACTCTGCTAATTGCAAAGCATGAGATTTAAAACGGGTCTAAATTCCTTCTAGAAAAGTTTCCTAACTTCCTGTTATTGCTTGACTGATATTTAGCAATTGCTATCTTAATTGGATTTTGACTGTTCTAATAGGGTATTTGGGCAGGAAAACTCCAGCCCACATAATTAATTAAAGTGTATATGCAAATGAAACAGTATAAACTGTGAAGGCTGGCCAGTGACTATATGCATATGTAGCACTCTGCGTGGGCAGTTCAAAGGCACCACAAGTGCTATAATTCGTATATAGCACTGCTGCACTAACCGCAGCAAGTGCATTATAACTTATAATGCACTGACCGCAGTGCTATATATTTATATTGCACTGGCTGCAGTTTTATGCTACATTGCACAAGTGCCGGCAGCTAAGGCCGCTACGACACCTCACCTAATAGGTGGCAAGACACTACACTCTTTACTCAAATTCTTATATAGCCTAACATGTAAAATTCGATTGTGGGACCATACAGGGAACGTCACTACTACATTATACCTGCGATCTAAAAGCAGCCAATTGCAATCAAAGAGGCAAACACGGCAGGTAAAACTCTATTTACATATATATAAACGTAGTTACATACCTTACTAGTTTGATCGAAGCTTCCACCTTAACTAATTGCTTTTTAAAATAATATTGTTCTAATTGATACTCACCATAACAATCGATTGTGGTGTTGCCATATGACTGTATGTTCAAGACCATGCTTGATACGTAATATAATGTTGTTAGTTTTAGAGCTCCACAATCGATATCGGCTTTCTACCTTATAAAGAAATGTAGCTGCAGCATTAGATCTTTCCACCTATTAGGTGAGTGGTACATAGCAGTTATACAATGTGCACTTGTGCTCTGCCTGTATAAATGCACTCGCCTTCAGGCCTAACGGCTCTCAGGCTTGTGTGTTTATATCAGGCAGAGCACTCGTGCCCATTGTATAACTATATATAATATATTCTAGTACTCACTTTATATCCCATTCTGCTCTAATATAGCGTCTTGTAATTAGACAACTTTTCCAAGGTTACAGTCACTTAGTGTCAGCTTTATTGACTTAGATCTGTTTCCAGCATTGAGATAGTCTTTTACAAAATCTTGTGTAGCATTGACATAAACGTGAGTTGTTTTATACACTGTGTAATGATATACTTATACTTAACAGGGAACCAGAGAAGGGCTTATTGATAGTGCTGTTATAAAGCATGTGATTCAGCAGCATCAGTTACGTACAATAAAATCTTCAAATGATGATGGGGATGTTCAAAGGATCAATATCAGATCACAAGTGTACTCTGATGCCCTGTGACATTTTTCAAGATGTTTAATGTAGAGAAATTACTGAAAGTGCACTTTCATAAGAGCAGTTGATCTGGGAATCCTTTTTCATGATGTCATGGCTGCTGTTAACAACACTTAATTACTATACTATTGGAAAAATGCTTTCAACATCTTGAACTACATGGATATGCCGGAGAAGTTAAATTTAACAGAAATACTCTACATTTTTTGATGGTGTTCAGTACATAAAATTGTACACAGTGTTATGACATTTATACGTAGTACGTACATAAAATTGTACACAGTGTTATGACATTTATACGTAGTACAATATCAATTATAGGTGACATGTATTACAGTTGATTTGTAAGTGTTGTCCTAGTACTTGTATACATTGCTTGTAAAATTGTTTTCCAAAATCTGTACACCTTGTTCCAGGGTTAATTGCATTAAGCTCATTAACAACCTGCTGGCATGGTATGAATTTATTTGTTGGAATCTCTACAAGGTCTATCTCTTCTGGCATTAAATCTTGTAGTCTGCTTGGTAATCCAGATGACTCTTGAGGCATGACACTGCACTCAGTGGCCAGTAAACCATCTACGTACAATTGCATGGGAGTCATGTTGCCCTCAGTTGACAGAGAGTGGGAGTTCCACCCACCTTGAAAGTCAGCTAATGCTTTGTTTATCTGAGGAATAAACACAAAATGCACACAACAAATCTACTTCATTTAAAGGGTCCAGCAGGCCTTCTGCCTCCAGTGCAGTAAAAAACAGTAATGAAGGAGCTTGATACACATCGAGTTATGTCACGCCACATCCTTTCAATTCTCTCATTATGAACAGAACTTCCTGTGATAACAGATGAGGGATTATTAGATGATGACAACATGTATTCCCAGACTCGCACATTTTCACCACCATGATCTGAGCGGATACACAGTGGCATACCAAACACAGAAGTTCCCTCCAAGAATGCTTCAAGGACTGTATCTGCACAATTATTATTGCTACACTTGACAAATGTGACACAGCGAGAAAATCCATCGATACCAGCATGGATGATTAAGCACCACCTTATCATTTTGTGATTGGCATCTATGTGCCATACTGAATTAGGATGTGGTGCACAATATATCCGCCGATTTACCACAGAACTCCGCCTTTCAGCAGTTTTCTCATGAACCACCCTATGAATAGCTGCACGAAGCACTTCCCTGGTAACCTTAATGCCTCTGTTCATAAGTATACCTTTAACTATTACCTCTCCAGCATTAGGGTTAGTACACTTGACATCCCTAAGTAACTCATCCAACTGTGACTCTGTTATATCTGTGTAGGCGTTCGAGTCAATGTTAAACTCCTCCAGTCTACGATATAGTGTACTACGAGAAATTCCAAGAATGCTAGCAATTTTCGTCCATGAGTAGTCTAATCCTTTTAAAAACAGAATATCATCCTTGCTGATCTCAATAGATGGTCTTCCAGCACTAGTGCCCATGGTGCTGATCTCGGACAGGAGATCCTCTGAGCTTGCCGCCATCTCAGTGGACTATATATCTTACATTGTTGTCACGAGAGCTGTGATAATAATTATATAACGGTACAGCGTTCTAATAGATCTTGGGCAACAATAACAAGTGAAATTATGTGCACTAGATTTCGACCAATCAAAAGTGCCGACACTGAGTCACGTGCATTAAAAACCTTAGACAGGTTCTTATTGATTGTATGCATTTGCTGACAAGAATCCGCACTTAACATTAGTTACTTCACTAGTTGGCAATTTAGAAAGTGAGCTACTACTTCAAGGAAAATAGTTCTATAATTTACAGTGGAACCTGTCTCGGATAGCCACATGAACAGAAAGACCAATTTCAAATCCCTTTCTAAAAATACCAATTCTAGCTTATATTTAGGCCACTCCAAGCAAATTCCATTTCCCGCCTGCATGATCATTCATTATTGCTGTCAACTGAACATTTAGTTGTCTTTTGTTTTTTACTGCTTAGTTTAAACATTTCTACAGTATTCTTACCTGTAAGTAGTTATTACGTAAAATAATTGGAATATGTAAATAAAATAAGTAGAAATATCTAATGAATCTCCCACCCATATGCATTTTTGAGGTCAATGAAATCTTCTTATGCTAATCAACCATATTAGGACAAGGCCATGTGACTTAGGTTTGAATATTACATAATTATTATATAACATGCAGGTCTTATTTAATTATGTTTCAATTTATAATGCTAATAGCCAAACAAAAATTTTGATACCTACTACCCACAATACTATACATCATGTATGTCCTTGCTAGCATGCAGCACATATATTAACCCACATACATACATCTATACCAAATGGTTTGGGAATAAATGCTAAACCATGTATTATACCCTTAACAACTAAAAATGTGACCAGATTTTACAAAACCGATCCAAATCGCACATCAGGCAAAAATCAAACTAACCCCTCCAATGGATAACTACACTATCGTACTAGTAGTTTTGACACTCAGTACTACTCAAGGCTGGTTTCAACAGACATCTTTTCTGGGGGATGTGTAGAGCTCAAATGGTGGTTTTAGGCCTTGTGAAGGACCTGGCTTGGCAAGAATCAGTGGTTTACAGGTGGACAGCCTGACATTTTTTCTGTGCATTTTGCTTCATATCAACCACTAAGGAGCCATCACAGCCCTGTAATCTCGTCTCTGGACTCCAATCATGGTCTGCCTCCATTTTGAGGTCTAACCCTTGCCCACGCCACCACCCCTTTGTGAGCACTCATGATACTACTTTGCTCGTCCAACAACTCAGATTTTCTATTTTATTTGGTGGGAAACTCTACAAGCAGCTACATGTACTGGGAGTGGTCTGAAAGGTAAGAGATTGATGCTTCTTTAGTGTAAATTTCATACATGTGCTCGCTATCCTTGGAGAGTTATGCTGGCTTGAATTCTTTAAAACCGTTAATCTCGAAACTTCTAATGTGCGATTTGGATCGTTTTTCCAAAATCCAGTCACAAATTATCTTTTGTATCAGATTATAACAATAATTAAGATCAGAATAATAGCATAAAATCAAAAGGTAACACCAAGTCAACAAACATCATGTGTCTATGGAACACCAAACCCCATACTATTGGCTATGCCATAGGTGACATTATAGGCAAAATCCTCATAATCTTTGAACTGCCTGGGAATACTGATCTCGTTGCTACAAGTGTTTGCCCTTGCATATGGTATGTCATTATGAAATCTAAGCGATGGCTTAGGGTCAAACCCCATTGGTGGTTCTTCAGCCATTCCAGTAGCAAATATCATGATCAACTTCAATGAAACCTGGAAAGTATTCTTCATTAGAGTTTGTGAATCAGTCACCTCAAGTATTTGTTTGCCATCTATTCAGTAGAAATAATCAATATACAAAATTAATATTTTCATTATGTGTAGAGATAGCAGGGATCATTGCAAAGATTATCTATCACCCAAAGCACGGTACCGGTCAAATGCAGTGTTGTCTCACGAGAGTGCAAGTAATTAAAAAACTTGCTAATTAAAGGGTGTGGCAGCTGTTTTGCTCATGAGTATTCATCCCAAACAAAACAGGATGAATACTCGTGAGCAAAACAGCTACCACGCCCTTTAATTAGCTAGTTTTTTAATCACTCGCACTTGACGTTGCATTTGAGCGGTACTGTACAAATTTATTAGTCATTTTATTACAGTTACATAAATATTATGTATATATGAGAAACATTTCAGATCACACTGAAGGCATACTTGGGATTGAACCAATACTGCCAAGTCATCCCAAGTCATCATGAAAGAATAAGTGCTGGTTTCTGGTTGATACATATGTTTTGGCAAACTTACCACAGTCTGGTTCACACTATGTATTTAAAAAAGTTAGAAATGCATGCTAGCATGCTATCAGATAGCATTAGTGGGTAATGAAAATTAACTGTAGAACATTCGTGATTACTCCCTAATAAACAAGCTGCCAAATAAGTTTACAGCAATATAGTGGAAGCTCCCTTATTGGGGACAATTGGAAACAGTGGAACCAGAAACAGAAATGGTTATATAGAGTAAAAACCTCACTTGGTGGTCACCTCTTAAGGCTGCCTTTTAATAAAGACCACCTCAGTACAAAGACCACATTGTAATTAGATTCTAAGACATACTTGATGATCTAATTGATTTAGACCCACTTCATGGTTACCTTTTATAAAGACCAGCCTTTACTGTACATGGTAACATTTGATAAGCTTTAAATATGCATTTCAATAGTCATAGAAAGGGGTCAATGTCATCTAACACACTTTGGTCCACATCTTAGTCAAGTCATCTGGCTATCTGTATCGCTTAAGTTTGTACAGAATGCATACAAGTGAAGTGTAGCTAGTATACACTGTTAACCTACTGTACCAAAGGTCAAAGGTCTCATAAGGACATAACTAGCCTTTTAGCTGACCTATAGCTGTTTTAATAAAATCATGAAATACATTGTTTGGAACTTAGCTATTACATTGTTACAGTAGTCTTTGTAAAGAGGCTAGTCCTATAAAAAGTGACCATAAAGTACTCTTATGTATGGGGTCATTAAGTATGCCTTAGCCATCTTTGAGAATGTGGTCTTTGTACATAGATGGTCTTTTTAAGAAGGTGGTCTTAAAGAGGTGGCCACTATACAAACATTTTACTCTATATGATTTAACCATTTCCAGTTTCCATTTCCACTGTTTCCAATTGCCCCTTATCCAGACCTCTGACCTCGAAACAACCCAAATTAGTCATGTGGCTTATTGTCTATTGACCATAATGATGTTTCGTTTAGATGAAAGCACAAGGGGTTGCTTTTTACCTGTTTGGTGCCTTGTTGATTCTACTAATAACTAAGACTTGGTTGCTAGGTGATAATGCATTTTTTACAGTCCAGGGGAGTGACCATAAATGCTCTGTAGTGACTTCCTCCTCTGCCACTAAACTGCATAGCACTAACTGACAGCAATAACAATGTACCATTACTTGTCAGTTGCTTTTACATAATAGCATGCAATTTTTAGTTATGGACATTTCTGAGATATGGACAGTAGCATGTACCAGACCACCTGGATAAGAGAGGTTCCACTGTAGAGTGGTCACATGTCTAAGCATTAGAAAAGTTTACATAATTTTCCTTTGATGTCTGAGGTTACTTAATCCAATAGAAACCTGTGGAGGGGTTACTAAATAGATAGTAACCTGTGGTCTCACCAGTGGTTGTTTACTACATTCATCAAATGAAAATTGGCAAAGCCAAAACAAAATGTCCTTATCAAGTAGTTAGTAGAAAGACAATTGTCTTTCTACTAACTACTTGATACTGGCACTATAGTCATGCAGTGGTTATGAATGTCACACTAGTGTAGTGGCATTGACACGATCAACCCAACTCAAGGAAATCCCAATGCTAGCAAGCAAAGTTTACCGCTTTTCCTCTAACTCTTTCTTAACCTATATATGCCATGGACCTTATCCACAATGACATCATAATTGACAAAATGGCTGTGTTTAGTGTGGGCACTTCGTATGTAATCACTAAAATGAGCTTTGTTTGCGGATTTCACGACATGGAACTATTGGATAGTAAGGTAAGAGGCTAGTTAGCGTGATGTGGTGATGCGAAATAGTCCCACCAGACAAAACCAGACTTAAGTTTTGGTATTGATGCAAAACCATGTGCATTTGTCTTGTAAGTAAGCATATATGGCTCACCTTGCCCCTCACTGCATTATGTAAACATTAACATAGCGAACTGCCATCTCTCCCAATCCCCTCTATACAAAAGTGTCTATACTATTGGCCACCATTTTGCACTTTGATGTCATTGTGGATAAAGTTCATTTAGAAACTGGAGTATGATGTGGATGAGGCTATGTACTACTTAATTACCAAGGCCACAGACCAAGGTAATTACCATAATTGTGGGTAGCCAAGCCCACATCACCTGAGGGACTTTTAAGTACTTTCCCACTAATTATTTAGTAACCCTGCCACAGGTTTCTATTGAATTTAGTAACCTAAGAAAATATTGCATAAAATTTTCTAGAACAGATTGTATACAGTACTACCACACTGTATATTACAGGTTCAATTAGTCAGTAAATCCACAAATTGAATTTATCACCAACAAGATTGCAGGTGAAAAACATGATAATAAGATGCAGCAGATCTTGTAAACTCTTAATGTTATTTTAATGTTATAAGGCCAATGTGACAACTTCAATATCAAAGGGTGACAAAGTGATAAATTCAATTGCCAAAACCTGTATAACCATGGCCAGAAGAAGCATTATGCAAAACTGTACACTTCTAATTAATCTCAATATATCCCAACCAACTATTAAACAGTCTTTCTCTTCAAACTGTACCTTGCACATCTCGAGTATAGTATACCCAGTGCATTAATGCAGCTTCCTCCTCATTCCTGATGTTTGAACCAGATGAAGATAGTTGAGGAGCAAACATATCATACAGTGTGTCTGATGTAAGAGGTAACTGTCTATAATGAACAAACAACTGTCGCAATACTTCTGAGTTATTTCGTGCCAATTCCCCTAGTCCGTAATCATTAAGGCCAGCAATCATTTGATCCATTTCTGCCTTTATAGAGAATACCGTCTGCATAGCTAATGCACTGACTATATCATCCCGATCATTAATGGTCATCATGGTAGTTGGCTGACGAACTCCACAGTCATACCGAAAGTCGTAGTCATCTGAATCAAGCAATGTAATAAATGAATCCTCATCAGGTGCATTTAACAGCTACATATAAAAAAAATAAGCAAACACAATATATTATAATAACAGTGAATATTAGTTCACAAGTACTATGCATGCACTATAGAACTTTAAAGTACCCCTATTATTATTGCACGTGTACAGTTTAAGCACTGTTATTATTTACTATATTTTATCAATTTTAAATGTACCTCAAGTGGCTAAAAATAAATAGAGGGGCAAGCTAAAATCTACCAAATGCATGTTTACATTAACAACTAACATATGCTACAGTGGAACCTCTTTATAATGGACACTTTGGGACCCAGAAGTTTAGGCCTAATTAGCTGTAATATAGAGGTTTTCCTCTTTCAGAGGTAAAAATGTATTGACCAGACCAGTTGGGAGCAAAATTTTTTGTCCTTATCAGAGGATTTTTCTATTGTGTCCTTAATTCAGGGAATTCGATAAGAGATGTTCCACTGTATACAGTTTAGCATGCAAAGCAATTAAATCAGTTAACACATTTGTTTGTTCATTACTTGATTACTAGACAAATATAGGTATACTGATAAATTAATTCACAAAAAAGTTTATTTACACACCTCGGTTAATTTGGATTTCATCTTTGGATCAACCACATCTTGAACTCTGACTTGAACTTTTTCAATTCCAAACACAATGTAATCGGCAATAAAATCAGCAAAAAAGCCAGGAGAAGGACCACCGTTCAGCAAAGATGATCCTATTATTTGACCAACATATCTGAAGGTTTGCTTTGATAATTCTAAAATATTATGTATAGGAACTCGTGCCGTTTCTTCTCCACAAAACAGCATGTTGTTGTTGGATATTTCTCTAAGTAGTAAACGAAAAAATTCTCTAAGGGGACCACCTGCATCAACAGCAGGTTCACCTAAGAATGTCACACGTAAATGTTTAGAGACTGGAATTCCTCGCTTGAAGTACTGCAAAGAATCCTCCATAATATGTCTTCTGCGGACCTTGAGTCTGAACACATCATCTTTATCATCTGATAGCACTTCACTTCCATGTTTCTTCAGTAGTACTTCAACTGAATGATAATCAATGCTGTAATACAACCAACAAGGAAAAAAACAACAGAGTTTAAAAGTATTATGATCAAACAAATTGTAACATACTGTATATACAAAACCTTGCTGCTTGCACTCACAATGTCGTTTCGGGTGGTGTTAACAAGGAATAAACTGGAGATATTGGGCTGAAGATCAACTCCTCATCACTTGATAAAAGGTTTACATAATTGCTACAGTTAAATCAGGAAGTAACAAAGGTCAATAACTCTATCTACTCTTACTTATACAATCCATCAGTGTTCTTTTCATCTGTCTTCTGGATGATGTCCTGACTCACTCCACTTTGAGCTGGTAGATTAGTATTCGAGGGTCCCGGTACCATGCTTTCATCAACCATTTCAACTTCTGTGGTAGATTTTCTCCCACTTAATTGGACAGGACCAACAGGGAACTGGTCATCATCGTCTGAAGACTCATCATTATTAAGCTACATAACGTTACCGTCAAGCTTTATATTACATGCAATTGAAAGTTCAAACCCTAGTGATTAGGCCTGATGCTGAAACTTGTATAATTATACAAAGACCTATAGATACAAACTTAAAATACCTACACAAGTAATACAATAACAGAGTGGTCTATGCCCTAAGCCAACACTTGTAAAACAATTAACCTGTTTACATTAGAATTAAAACAAAAATGAAACTATGAGCAAAAGGAAGCAAGCAAATGAGTCAAGCTACATCACAACAAACAGCATTATTTAAATTCATTAATACTTTGTAAATTCTAATTTACAAACGCGATCAGCTCAGATAATATACAAACTGAATACAATGATTTTAAATTACCGGTAAACTCTGTCTTCGGCTACTCATTACAGGAATAGGGGCATCATGGATATCACCTCCTAATTCATCATTGCTACTGTCATCTTCCTAAGTATGTGGATACAACATTATGCTTGCTACAATATGGCTGCAAACATTACTAATCATACAGTATATACAGTATGGTAGTACTGTATATTAGGGATCATGCAATTTTGGGCTTTTTTGCCCAAAATTATCACCTTAAAAAACCAGCCTCAAATTTCCTTCATAACAGCTTGGCAGTATTGGTTAGACATGCATAGCCAAGCCCAAAATTACCTTCAGAGTGACCCCAAACCCTTCCAACAAGTTTCTATGAAATTTTTAAAAATTTTATTTAACAGAATTTTATTCTGACTGATCATGACTAACTAACTAACGAACCAACTAACTAACTAACTAACTAACTAACTAACTAACTAACTAACTAACTAACTAACTAACTAACTGATGCCTTCAGCCAAGCATGGATAAGGCTACGGGCTTGATTTTTTCACTGTTCAACGTCACTTCATCCCCAGGCGTGCCTTTTCGCCAACCACAGTACGTAAAACGCATGTATCATGGACTTACCTTTGTCCTCCTTTGTGTTCCTGTTCTTTCATATCAAACTACATATTGGCATTTGTAAAATAAAAGGTCAACAATAAAAATTTTACACAACATTGAATTTACCATCAATTCTTAGAAATTACACCTTAAAACAATCTAAACTATAATAAAACACAATTTGTGAGCCTTAACCTGGTATTATTACAGGCTCATTGAAAAACTTTATCGACAGCCATATGTTCCCTTTCCCAATACAAAGTACATGTATTTTAGATCAATTTTATACAAACTGCAAAATATCAAGCACTAGCACTCAAAATCTCTGCAGCATACTAGACATCAAAAGAAAGCTCTTAAACTGCTCTACACAATTCCACGTGTAACTATATTGTAATGTTACCATAGCGACAGTTATTCACCGTTGATAATTACAACACAAAATGCGCTCCATACAAAACTCCATAGAAAAAAGTTACTTGGGTAGGCAAATCTTGAGATTTCAACTTGTTAATCTCAACCAAATTAGTTAAAGGGACAATACTCCAAGCCATACAAGTACTATTTTCACATTCCATAAAATATGTTCATGACATGATAATCTGTTGTGCTTTATTACATCACGCTGCGAAATGGCAAACTTGTAGTGATCTCTAATGGGATGAATTGTAAACAAAGCGATTGTAATAGTATAAATTTGTACTGTTTTACTCGTAAGGTATATCCCTACAGTTCACATAGTTGTTTGGTAGTGAATAGAACTGCTCCGTACAGCCACTTCCGCCAGGCTCTTGCCGGAATGCATAAAAATGTAAATTAAACTAACATTTTGGTATGTTTGCTGACAATGCAAGGTGTCAATATGCGATAGCGTGGTATGGCTTCCCTCTGGCTGTGTCATGCTTTTCGATTGTATTTTCTGTGACTGGATCCATTGCAGAGAATTTTCTTGTACTGTTCTTCATTTGTAATGCTGTGTAACGAGCATAACATAACTACAAATGAAGCGTAATGGCCACCTCACTTTTCAGTGTGTAATTGATTATTAGGGTGCACGTTCAGACGCAAAATTATTTTATGGAATGCCTGGCGTCAGTCTTTCTTTTAATGTGGTACACGTGGATTCAGTAGTCATAATTATGCTATAAAAAGTAAACAAACAAGTAGAATGAAAACCAGGGATTAGATGTCCACTAGTATATCTCCAGGTATAGGCAACCTCCCTTGTTTCACAACTTTTTAGCTGTTCACTTGTTTCCCTGCTTTTTTGTTCTTTGATCCCTTATCCAGCTTAAAATTCCTAATTTTTCCTTCTACTTGTTAATAAACATCTCAATACATAAATGAAACATACGCTCAAGTCCAAGTCTTCCTGGGCTAAGATGTAGATAGTGCCAGCCTGCCCAGCAAGGCAAGCCACTTGCTGGGCTGTCCATTTAAACGATGAACTTTGTGCAGGTATTGCTAAGCATTTTGTGCCTCCTCCGGTAGGATGAAGATACTGGAATTGAAAATATGCATTGTTTTTCATCGGGGCCTTAAATATTGAGCAAATTTCAGTGGCAACTTCTTCCTCACTCATTTTAGAAGTCATGTGTAATTTTCCAATAAGTCCACACTTGGCCAAGTATGATCTGTAGCTACCTCTAGGAAAAGCAAAATTACCTCCACCTGTCCTTGGAGGTAAGCAAACCACATCCCGATCCCATTGTTTGATTACTTTTGGCTTCTTGGATTTAGCATTTTCTCTAGTTCCTTTCCGTTTAAGAAAAGAAGGAAGGATGTGAACAGCACTGTACTCCCTAACGAAAAAAACATTGATCATAACATTTACCAGTCTCAGCACTTATCTATAGCATTTTGTGGAAGTTCAAACACTATCACAGAAAGCATTTCGGAGCCATTAAATAATTTTAAGATTTCAAGTGAGTAGATAGTTCCCAGAGCCTGTATTCCGATCATTGATCCTGAAGAGTAGCAATGACATTATAAACTTACAAGTGAAGTGAGTCCACTCTACATGGATACATGGAATATTAGCAATGCTCTATTTTTGCAAAGACCACTAACTTTAACACTCTAATCTAAGAGTTCATCCGTATATGTTTATGTACATTACAACATTTTACAACCCACAGTTAAATCACTTTTATATACCACCTATTGTTTTTGCACAAACTATTGAATGATCTATACTTAAGACTTAGGTACCTAAGTATGGAAGACAGGTATTAGTGGACAAAACAGCTGACCTGTAAGCATTTACTATGTACTTCAGTGTGGCTATATATTACAGTTGAAGGATTACTGGACAACTTGCTTGCCAAGAATGAAATACACTGTAGAAGCTCCCATTACAATACATAACATCACAATAACCCATATAATGGATTTATATTTCTTGCAACTACATATAGGGATAGGGTGGGGGTATGGTCTTACATGGTAGCTAATTAGCCACTAACATGAACAACCCACCCCCAAAGTTGTTGTGGTTGTTTACTCCTCTGTTCTGTGGTCAAATGCTATGCTTTTTATGATTTTCCTCTAATGCTGTAATGAAATTTAGCACTGTAAACTCAGCATAACAGGTAACCAAATTGCAAAATATGGTAGCTGAAGGAATGGAATTGCAATACATCCTGTCTAGATCAAAATTCAAAAGCTTTTGTACACTTGACTTCTACTTTAAAAAAATGTCACTGACCAACTTCTCAATCACATCACAATTGAATACAGTCAACTTCAGGTTGCTTGCGAATGCATTTGCCCAAACACACGAGCTGCTTCCTTACAATCAAGCTCCTTGTTTACACAACTACATTATTCGTCTCCTTAGATTGCTAGACAATGCCAGGGATACACTGAGCAGGAAGGTAGTCAACACATTTAAGCACTGCACATGCATATAAGTATTCATATGATTATTTTGAATATCACCGATGCATGTGTGCATTCACAAGGAACCAGAAACTGACTGCATCAATTGTTGTCTTGATTTTATAATTAACTACCAACAATATTTGTCCATTACAATTCCTTGGTTGGTTGAATTAACATTCCCCTTTGACCAAGGACAAAGATTATACTTATATACAGTACAGGTGGATACACTGATTGGAATAGCCGCCATCATCTTCAGTGCAAGCATCTGTAGTTCTAACATCTATAAAATTTCTTCTGGTAGGGGGAGCAGAGAATGGGTCACTTTGGTCTCGTGAAAATTGTACAAACTTATTTATTCCAGAGAGACCAGCATTATCCGGCACCCGAAACGGCAGCATGCCTGATAGTCGGCCGGGATGCATGCCAGGCAAACATACATTCCAGTCGGACTCTAAAACTAGTCAACATTACTACACTACACGTAACTAGATACCTTGTTGAGGATGTCTGAGTCTCGCTTCGAGGAGTAGGAGCCGGAGAGACAACTGGTGGCATCACATGGACGCTTGCTGAGGAAGCCACTGTGGCTGAGGCAGACTGTTGGACGCTAGAACCAATATGTGGTACGTTTTGTACCTGGTTCTGTGCTATTGCCCCAGCGAAAGTTAAAAAAGCTTGCTCCAAAGCTTGTGAAAGCCCGGTACGACCATCCGCCATCCCGCTTTAACAGCTGCACGTGCGACGACTTTATACTACACGTGCGCAAAATTACTTTATCGATTATTGGCAATCATTACCAAACGATAATATCATGTGTTCGTGATTGTTCGTTTACAAAGTACGAAATACTAAATGATTAATAAATCATGTTTATAAAGTGTGTTAATAATTTACAAACTACGTGTATGATTTATAAAGTATATGCATGATTTGTAAAGTACAAGTATGATTTATAAAGTATATATCTATGATTTATAAAGTATGTGTATGATTTATAAAGTATATGTCTATACTTTATAAAGTAGTGTATTGATTTATAAAGTATGGTTATAGTTTATAAATAAGGTGTTTTTGTACTATTTTGGCACAAATGGCACCCCATAATTCAAGGTATCTACGGTTTATTCTACCATAAATGCAAAGGTAGGGTATATTACTGTGTTTCAGAATTAAATGTGTCAAATACACCCACAAGGGTGATTTCCAAGATTCGGTCATATATATGTAATAGTTATACCATATATGGGCACGAGTACTTTACTTGATATATATGCATGCGTCTGAGGGCTGCAAGCCCAAGGGCAAGTGCGTATATGCAGGAAATATGCACTGGCTTTCCTTTGATTTGAGATGTGAAAGTAGTACATATATACCACTTTCATACCTCACTTCAAAAGGAAAAGAAGGTGTATAAGTGGTATAATAGCACTGCTATCAGTGCTCAGGAATGCATTAACGAGAAACGAAGGTAGTATATACAAGTTATACCCCCCCCTAGGAGGGATATAACTTGTATATGCTACCTCCTATTTTGATTCCAAGCATTCTCAGAAATCATCTGATTTCTTTTATGAAACTGTGTGATCTCTGCTTTAATGTAGTGACCGAGGGGTCGCCAACGCCCACACAAACATCTAAATTGTGTCCGAGAGTCCTAATATCAAAGTATTTCAAAACGTATTTCTGTATTATTTCAATAAATATTTCATGTATTTATAATTGGATTTCTCAGATAGCCAGTGTACGAGAGTCCCGAGGACGTTAGCTACCCCTCGGTAGTGACACTTCACAGGATCGATAGTGGGGTTTGATTTTGTAAAGTGAGACAAAGCATAGATGATGGACTTGGGGAAGAAGATAGTTCGTTGTTTTACTGAATGAAGGTCACAGGTTAGTTTATATTGTTGTTTTGATTGGCGATGTCCAGACACTAGGCGTAGCGCTAAATTTATTTGCTCATTAGTGTTATCATATTCACTACTTTAGTTAATTCATGACTAGTAAAAAAAGTACTGTAATGCACTTGAATCATCTTTATATTGCACACATGCGTAGCGCTTAACTGATTAGGCCATCATAGCGATGTAAACATATTCACTGCTTTAGTTTATTCATGGCTAGTATAGTACTGTAAGTACTTTATAGTGTCACTTAAGCTTCATGTTAGCTGTTCAGCTCGCATTTGGGTTTCCTGTGTTTAATAGCGTACCCACAATCGAAGCGATCTGCATATTTGTATTGATACACTTACGTTGGGCCTCTCAGCAGCACCTTGTCGTTGCTCTTACAACATCATCCAAAATTATTATTATTATTTTTATTTTTATTTTTTTCATCCAAAATTGAAATTCACATGGCCCATATAAATACACTCACAAAGCATTCCTGCAGTTTCCCCACACTTGCAGGTGAGTCACTCAAGTAGAATATATTAGTTGTAACATGGGCACTTGTAATTTTCCTGAAATATACGCACTCAGGCTGCGCCCTCGTGCTTGTGTGTATATTTCAGGCAATCACTAGTGCCCATGTTATGTGTGTGTGTGTGTGTGTGTGTGTGTGTGTGTGTGTGTGTGTGTGTGTGAAATAGGACTGTGGGCGTGCGCCTGGTTTACTGAAATTGTTTCTGTGAAAGTGTGTGTGTGTGTACCTATCTACATATCTACCTATGTTTGTCCGTACGCACCCACGTGAGCAAAATCATTAAATAATGGTAAAAGCAGCTTTTACGTAAGATTTAAAAGCGAATTGAAATCTATATCAAACTTCTGCACAGGTAAACTTTGCTCTGAGGTGGTTTCTTTTCGAAAGTCTGAAATACGGGTGTGGCGACTTTCCTCTGACTTTATAAATAACCTTCCCTTTGGGGTTTTCAGGCGTTTAGCAACTGAAAAACAGCGGTGCAGGCCTCGTAGTCTACCAGGAATAGCGTATCCCTTCGAGATAGCACATAGCATGTTCCATCTATGTCACCATTTATATGGCTATCTATGTACGTGGCCTAAGTAAAAAAAAATTCCTGTGAAACCAAAGCAGCTGGTGCATTTCAAAATGGGGTAAGCATGATGCTACTTTACTGTTGGATACAGTAAAATGTTGTTACAAAATAAATACTACAAAAAAGTTGAAAGGGGGCGTATCCCTTACGTACGCGAACGAAAATGAAGAGCAGCTTTGAGGCTTTGTTGAGAGAATTTGTAGGAAAAAAACACGTTAGTCACACTATAAAACAGTTTAGAAGATACTTCTGTGCGTAATATGTTGGTAAAAGCGGTTTGTTTAACAAACGCTTCCTTAGCAGTGCATAGCAACGTAATTACAAAAATTTCGTGAATTACAAAATACGAGTTTAAAATAGTAATACACAGTTGGCTAATTCATATACTGTCTATCAGCGGCGGAGGAAGTAGTTGATATGAGGAGGGGCTCCGCTGAGCTGACCCAGACTTATTTCTATAGTTTGGTAAGGTGAGACCGAAAAAAAAAAAAAAAAAAAGGTCACAACCAACTCACAAGAGCTTTCCACCTCACCAGCTACCATTTCTAGCTGATAAACTACATAAAAATCCTTACATAGCTCGCTACACACTGACTACTTTATTAGAGTGACTGCTCTATTAGAGTATCTCGATCTTTATCACGGTTTTCAGCCCTACTCCAAGAAAGATAATTTCGGTGTGATATCATTCTGAGGGGGGGCTAAGCCCCCCCTCAGCAGACCTAGGGGGGGCTTTAGCCCCCTAGCCCCCCCCTTTCCGCCGCCTATGCTGTCTATAGTTAATTCCAGATGAATTAGCTAGCTGCATGGTGCCTGGTTTTTAGAAGTAGCACATACTGCTTGAAGGTTCTTAGTTTACTAATTTGTTAAGCTGCTTTACTTTAGTACTGCCCAGTTATAGCTACTGATAGTAAAA
The DNA here is from genome assembly GCF_963678975.1 of Dysidea avara. NCBI lineage: Eukaryota > Metazoa > Porifera > Demospongiae > Dictyoceratida > Dysideidae > Dysidea > Dysidea avara. Next base: position 33,518,020 of record NC_089277.1, read on the forward strand.
TGTCAGTAACTTTAAGTATATGGAACATAATTGTTTTACTAAGTTTTAAACTCTCAGTAAACATCAGTGAATGCAAGTTTACTGAAAAGCTACTAAAATTCCAGACAATTAACTGTTCCATATACTGGGGATATACCACTCTAGTAAACTAAGAAACTTCAAGCAGTGACAACATCAACTTGTTCAAACTTTCACAGCTCATAACTTTTCATGGCAACATGCTATGACCATGCATGCAATTTTCAGCCCTTATTAAATACTTAATTGGTTATATGATATAAGTTACAGAATGCAAATACTGCATTTAAATACTGAGATATGACTGATAGTATGGTGGGGTGTAGTTTGTGCCCATCTGCCTATTTTCGCAGGCCCGGTCACATATATATATATACACACACATATATACAGATAGCTTTATTGACAAGGTCCAAAAAATAGATGTATAAAGGACTTCTATGTACCCACCTTCTAAAATTACTTAGAACATGTGCTACAAACCCCATAAGAAATTAATTTTAGTGCTTTGAGTTTTATTTTGTATTATCACACAAATATATATATATATATATATATATTATTTTCAATTGGTCACTGGACAGTATAGAACTAGTCCTAAATATTTTATTGTGCACGTGATTGCTTAATGCATGTAGAAGATATAAGTTGTGTAAAAAGATTATGCAATACTTTGGAGATTAAGCTAGGGTTGGTAAAATATATATGTGACACCAATTAACACTGTACATATTGGATTCAGCATCAATTTACTAATAGCTACACTGATGATTCAGAAAAGTGTTCCCAGCTATGACTAGTTGTACTATACATATGACAGTCATAACCTACTCTGACCATAAGGCAGAGTGGTTCTTTTCTTTACCAATACATACATAACTGACACACCCATGCATGCATGACTTCTCACATCCTATTTTCCACCACAAATTGTCTGACATAGAGATGGATGATAACAGTTTACTGGATGACCACGAGGTGTTACACTGGTTCCAAACTTCCTGAAAACTCCAAACACATTTGGCCTGTAATCTTATCATGAGATTGGGAATAGCTCTAGATCTTAGCAAGGATGAGGTTGAGGCTGCTGGCTCTTCATCCACTATTAATAATGTATAATTTCAATAAACCCAAATTATACATTACCAATGGCCAATCTGGTGAAATTTATGCATTGTCTAAAATATATATTGAAGCACACAATAGTACTGTACATCTCTATTGTAATTATGCAACCATTTAATACTCAAATAATACATTAATGCATGCACTTAAAATATTATGATAAACATAGCTGTTTCTTTAATTTAATGGATCTCTTCAAGATGTCCTATAAAAACTTTTGTTGAGCAAGTACAATTAGCAGTTTTAATGGTTTTAGCATCCTTACAGCCACCAGCCACAACTATACAATTATTAAACACTGTTGCTATGGGGAAAGCAAGTTTGGTGGGAAGGGAGGATACTTTCCTCCAGTTCTTTGTGGAATCATCAAACAAGGTGATATCTTCGACTGTCTTTTGCTGTTCACTACTACCGCCTATGATAACAGGATGAGAGCTACTTGCAACGACTGCTGTTTTCCAGCATGGAGAATTATCTAAACTGATCCAGTTGTCTTTACCACTGGAACTGGAAGGCTGTGGCTGAGAAATAATTTTATGAATATCAATTAAGAATGTTTCATTGGAACGTTTATTGTCTGCAGTGCCGAATCCCACTATAATTAATGATTTACCACACACTGCAGCAGATGGAGTATACATTGGCTTGGGAAGCTGGGTATTCACAATCCTCCATTGTAACAATGCAATATCCAATACTTCTATGTTGTCTAGTACAGTGCCTTCATCTCCACAGCCACCGGCCACAATGATACATGACTGGTAAGGTACAACAGCAGGCCAAGATCTTGCAGTTAGCAAATTTGGAACTATGTCATTTCCCCAACTGTTGTCAGTGAGTGTTGTCACTTTACTTGTACGTTTGTAAGGGGTGACTGAGTCACGTCCACCAATGATATTCAGTTTGTTATGGATACTGACTGGAACACCATGATATTGTTGAAGAGGAGGCAAAATGTCCCACTTGTTTTGTACTAAATCATATGCATATACATTGAGCATATTATGATCATCAGGACACTCTCCTCCCCCAACATACATTGTGGAGTTGATGATGGCTGCATGTGCCCACCACATGGCATTTGGTAATGGACTACAAGTTGTCCACTTCAGTTGATATCGTCCACTTTGCAAAGCTAGAGAAAATTCTGGAGAACCCTGTAGAAGCAGATCTATATTTAAAATTACCATGCGTGCTTATGATATAAAATTATACTGACATATCTCGACTATAAAGTTTGTGATAAAGCCAAGGGTCTACTGGTAACTCACACCAACAACCACAGATTACATTTAAAGTAACTACTTGCATGTACTGATGGGCGGTATTGAGAATTCTTATCTTATATAATGGTATAAATTAATTGAGCTTATTGAAAATGTTTGTGTTTGGCATTATGCAATCGTGTACATCTAAAGGACATCAAACTGAGGTATGTAAACTATTGATATTTGACTGAGTATGACATACATTTGAGTTTGTTGTAGCTGCATGATTTCTTAGGTAATTGTAATTGTATGTTTTCTTTAGACTTAATTTGTAGTTATAGTGATGTAATATACATTGTGTGTGTAGATTAGAACAATAGATTGGCATGTTGAAGAGACCTAGTCATAGTTGGAGTAATAACTGGCTGGGCTGTAGCTAGTTATTATCACCTGAGATTTGTACTTGATCAAAGATTAATTTCTACCTGTCTACTTAACTTTTTTGTATTTAAAAAAAAATTATTTTAATTAAGGCTTTACAGCACAAGTGCTGAAGGTCTGTAGGACACCTGGTCCTACAGCCTGGTTAAAGTTGTTACATAAAGTGTGTTTGAAAAGGTGGAGAAAGGAGAAAAAATACATGACTGGACCTGGGAAGCCTCAAACCTGCATACAGCCATCCGATTAATGCTCAAACGCTTACAGGAGTCTGCCAGGTGGTCAGGATGTTTTCTCCTTGCCAATTTCAAGTATATATATATATCCATAGGAACTGTAGAGAGTGACTTATTATCTCAAAGTACCCCTTATGGAACCAACGGACATTAGTTTATATTTATTAAGGCTTTTTGGAACAAGTGGCGCCCGAGTCAGTACTCCCAAGGAGACCGAAGATATCAACGTTAGTCTGCGTTGCATTGGACGAGCGGTTCACTATCACGTTTTCTCATGTTCGTTCATCTTCGCTGGTCCCTCCCTGGTTGTAGGAAAGGCCTGGAAGACAAAACTTACCCAGCAATGGATTTGCTTGTTCATGGAGAATTTGATGGTGCAAGTTGCATCTTGGTAGAGGACTGAATCCATATGTTATGATCGCTTTATTAAGTGCCTGTAAACTAGTTTATTGTTACTGTACAAATCAATTTTTTGCTGTTGCCACTTTGTAGCAGTGTACCTTCAAAATTTCTAGGCTTTTAGAGTTGAAACTTCGGTTGACCATTCCTTTGGCTATATCTAGATAAAGAAAATATGAATTTGAAAAATGCACTAACTGGGGTTCTGTGGCATTACTTGGCGTCCAATCCATCTAGGTCTATGGTAGCTACTGCTAGCTGCAGTACCGACTGGTCCATGACAGATCAAGTCAGTAGCTAAGTGACCAAGTATTCAGTAGCTATACCACAGGCATTGCAACAGGAGACCTCACAGCTGGCGGAACTGAGCAAGCGCCGCCTTCCAACACCATATCTGTTATTTCGTCTTGCGTGACATTCTCGAGTAAAGTTTGCTATCATGAAGCATTACTGCAGCCTTGCTGCATCCACGCGGGTCACTCGAGTGCACCTCACGTGTGTCGTGCGTGTACATGCGACGTTACCCATGAGCTGTACTGTAAGTATATATCTTTGCTTAAGTGAACTCGAATTGGCTAATTATTCCCAGAAATCTTCTCACAACACCATTGATGTTCTAGTGGGTTCTGACTTTTATTGGATTCTTGTGACTGGAGAAATTTTAAAAACAGGTAACGGACCAGTTTCAATATGCATCAAATTGGGGTGGCTACTCTCCGGACCAGCAAATCACACTGTCAAGAATGACATTACTCATACTCAAATTTTGTTTGTTAATTCCCCCTTCTCTGAATTTGAAGAAGACAGATTACTCACTGCAGTTAAGAGGTTTTGGGAGGTAGAGTTGGTAGGAACATGTGAAAAGGAAAAAATCTATCATCAGGATGATAGTGAACCCTTCTTGCGGAATCTAGCATTCAAGGATAATCATTATGATGTGAGCTTGCCATGGATGAGAGATCCTAGTGATGTACCCAGTCATTATTTGTTGTGTAAGGACAATTCGAAGATGCTACAACAAAAGTTGTTGAAGAAACCTTAAGTGACGAAAGAATATCAACAAGTGATTGATGACTAATTGGAGAAAGGAATTATAGAAGTTTGTAACCAGAATGAGATTTTAAGCAATCCTGAGCAAGATGATGCTGTCCATTACATGCCTCATCATTCGGTCATCAGACAAGATTGAGCTACAGCTAAGGTATACAAGTGGTCTATGATGGTTCAGTGAGAGTGATTTTCCACTAAATGATTGTCTGCAGACTGGGCCAAATCTATTCCAAAATTGTCTGATGTACTAGTAAAGTTCAGAAGCTATTCCAGAGCATTAACCGCTGATATAGAGAAGGCCTTTTTGATGGTCAGAATATCTTAGCATGCATGATCGTGATTTATTCCAATTTCTTTGGCTTGCAGATCCCTTGAATGTTGATAGTGCAATTGTATAGTATAGATTCACATATCTGGTATTTGGATTACGACCTTCACTTGCCATATTAGGTGCAGTAATTGGAAACCGTGTTCAGAAATATCATGCTCGATATCCTGAGGTAGTTCACTCTTTGGATCAATCATTGTATGTTGTTCACTTGGTTACAGGCACTGATGTTGTAGAATCTGGCTTGTCTATTTATTATGCAGTTAAGGGTCTGATGGCTGAAGGCAGCTTCAACCTCCGAAAATGTTATTTGAACTCCTCGCCTCAGTTTATGTAGAAGATCATTCAGCTTAATGAAATAGATCCCACAAGGGCACAACTGTACAACCAAATCTTGAATCTGAAGCTAAAGAGATCAAGATACCGGGTGTGACCTGAAATGCCCAAAGTGATGAGCTAAGGTCCTGCTAAAGTGAACTGGTGCAGTATGCCACAAGTTTTCCCATCACCAAACAATCTGTACTGCCAGTATTCTCAATCCTTTAGGACTCTTGGCACCCTTTGTCATAAAGTTAAAAATGTTGTTTCAGAAGCTGTGCCATGACCAAATACGGTGGGATGATACCTTCAGCACTTGTGCTGTAAAGCATTAATAAATAAATAAATAAAATAAATAATCTTCAAGGTGAATCACTATACAAATGGAAATCCATACTCGGGGAGTTTGAGTATCTTAACCAAGATGCCATCCCTAGATGTCTTTTCAAACAAAAACCTGTGATGGTTCAAATTCATGGCTTTTAGTGATGTCTCTGATCTAGCATATGCTTCTGTCCTGTACCTGAGGTCAGTTTATGAAGATGGAAGCGTGGAAGTGAGAGTTGTTGCAGCCAAGGCAAAGATAACCCCTGTGAAGAAACAATCTATAGAGCTAATTGGTGCCTTTCCATTAGCTAGACTGAGCAATACAGTGCTACCACTTCTCCTTTATCCAAAAGAACGTTATCTGTGGGTAGATTCTATGACTGTTTTATATTTGATTCGTAACAACAAAATTGTGACCCAGTCTGGGAAAACTGGTCTTATCGCCCATTTGAAAGTATCGAGAAATGCCGGTTTTAAATATTCAGAGTGTTGTAGCTTGCCAATGGTGGTAGCTACACGTACCAAATTTTCACACGTTTTACAACAATTTATTACCTTCCAGATCATCCACTGAAGAAGTAGTCAACAGCTAAGTTTTCTGCCATTTTAGATAGATTTTTAACCAGGCGAGCTCCAAAAGGGGTGGGAGGTGGGGGACCTGGAAGGCGGGAAAGATGCTATTTAAAAGTTGAAGAAGAACGTTTTTGGATGAATTAGGCCAAGTTATGGGTCATTCAGATATCAAAACTGGCTAAAATAAAGGAAATTCACAGCAGATGTAATTTTATTCAACACCACGGAGCTGTACAACTACATACAGCCATCCACAGGCTGATCAGAGCTCCAGAAGGGCCCCACACCGCAGATACGGATCGCCACTGGGCTTGGGAAAAGCAGCCAGCAAAACCAGACCACTCAAGCCAAGCTGATTTTGATTGTGAAATTAGATAGTTTATTCATGTAGCTTTGTGTTCTGGGTGAAAAATCGAATCTGCTGACATGGGCGATAAGACCGGTTTTCCCAGACTGGGTCACAATTTGGAAGCAATATGTACAACACCGATTTGAAGAAATTCACCAACTTACATGTAGGGAGAGTTGGAGGCATTGTCAAGGTACAATTAATCCTGCAGATTTGCCATCCAGGAGAGTTGATGGAGAAGAGCTATTGGTACAATATTTGTGGTGGAAAGGCCCACCATTTCTTCAATCTTTAGATGACCAATGGCCAAAGAATCCTGTCCAGGAGATGAATGATGAAGTAGAGTCTGAAGTGGTGAAGAGTCAACCTCTGATTACATCATCACTGGTGAATACAACATCAGATAGTTTCCCATTGAATATTGAAGAAGTAATTGATGTTAATCAATACAGCAATTTAAACCGCCTGTTGAGAGTAACTTTTTATGTAGTACGTTCTATTACTAGAAGTCGATCGAGAGGTGACCCTCCTCCTACATTGGCATTGACCGTCTCAGAAATGAATCATGTGGAAGCACTATGGATCAAAACTATACAGCAAAAATCATTTGATGTTGACTTAAGACTTAAGAAGGGTACATCTTCCCCACCAGTGAGTGGAGCAATTTGGTTTATTTTTGAATGATAGCATTATGAAGTGCAAGGAGAGAATCAATAATTCTACATTATCCTTGCAGAATAGAAACACCATCCTTCTTCCTTCAAACCACAGATTCACAGAACTACTAATTCTGCAGTCACACAGCAAGGCACAACGTAGTGGAGTCAATGGTACTCTAGTGCTTCTTAGAGAATGCTATTGGATATTGAAGGGAAGACAAGCTGTAAGGAAGGTGTGTAAGTCTCGTGCTACCTGCAAAAGATTACAAGGAGCATTTTACCCTACTGTGTCTTCACCTGATCTTCCACATGCCAGAGTCTCCAAAGATCCACCATTTGCTCACACTAGAGTGGTCCCTTGTTCACCTCTACAAGGAGGATACCTCAGACAAGGTTTATATCTGTCTTTTCACCTGTGCATCTACTCAAGCCGTATACTTGGAATTAGTCTGCAACATGGGAGTAGACACATTTCTATTGGCTGTGAGACGATTTACTAGTAGACGAAGCCTACCTGTGACCTTTGTGTCTGACAATGCAAAAATATTTCGTTCTTCTTCCGAGGAGGTGAGGCAAATAAGTAGATCATTTGAAGTGAACAAGTACTTAATAGACAACAGAATTACTTGGAGATTTATCGTGGAGAAGGCTCCATGGTGGGGTGGGTTTTGGGAGCGAATGGTTCAAGGAGTAAAACAATGTCTGAGGAGAACTGTTGGATGGAACCATCTAAACATTGATCAGCTCAGTACTTTAATGGTGGAGATAGAAGCCATCTTAAATTGCCGTACCTTGATATGAGTTGGATGGAACAACTTACACTCTTTCACCATCTCATTTAATTTATGGCCAATGCACTACTAACACACCGAATGATATATGCTTTAAAGCATCCAGCACATACAAGGTTTTAACTAGAAAAGCAAAGAATCACAGACATCTGCTTAGTCAGTTCACTAACCAGTGGAGGAAAGAGTATCTGCTGGGACTAGGCCTGCATCAAATACGCTGGCATAATAAAAAGCATAATAGGCTGGAGTGCTATGCCAGCATAATGCTAGCATATTAGGTGGATATTTCAAAGTATGGAGTTGGATTCCTTGAAAACAGATTGATATTCCCTAATAGAGCAGCCAGTGGGAACTGCAAACTGCAACAGAGCACTCAAATATAGTTAGAGCTTAATGCAAGCATAGTGGGAACACTGAAGAAGCATAATAGGTGAAACTTTTGGGAAATTCCTGAAAGTATTTTGGGCAAAATTTCAAACATATTTGACTCGGACCTAGCTGGGACTTAGAGTAACATGCTAGAATCCAATCACAAGGTACCTGCTGTCCAATTGCTGTATGGAGATGTTGTAGTGCTTAAGAATGATTTCACAAAAAGGGTTTTATAGAAACTTGCTACTGTTGAGGAACTTTTGTTAGGAAATGATGGGAAGGTCATAGCCGTTATTGTCAAGGTTGCTATTTCAGATGGCAGACCGCAAATCTTGTATAGAAGTGTTAAACACTTGTTTGCTATTAAAGTAAAGTAAAGACTGAATTGACTCAAACACCTAACACTGATAGCAGTTCATTGACAATCCAGAGTCTAGTGAGATGAATACAAGAGGCTGGCCATGATGTCAAGCAGCCATTTTGGGAGAGGTTATATGTAGAATGAATTGAACACAAACATTGTTGGTGAATCAACCACAGGAAGTGTGATATACATTTGAGTTTGTTGCAGCTGCATGCATGATTTCTTATATTGTAGTTGTATGTTTTCTTTAGACTTGTTTTCTTTTGGTAGTCATAATGATGAAACATGGCACAAGTAGATTTAAACTTAATGTGATCAGACACAAACAAACAGTTTAAATATTGACGATGCCCTAAATTACGATCATTGCCTTAGTCATCTAGTAGCATGAATGCTAGATGTGCTAACTGTGATTGGTTAAGAGGAGGACCCCAGACAGGTAAGGCATAGTCAATCAATCCAAACTCTTAAGAACAAATACAACTAACTGGGTGTTTATCACTTACTTTAGTACATAATAACAAGTTTCAGTTGTGCATACACCTTTCATAACAACATGATTCTGTCATGCTAGGAATTTTGTTACTTCCTTATTACATTGCAATAATATATAATGGCACTGTTCACATAGCCATAGGGTTATTATTATTATTACTAGGACCACGTCACATACAATAAAGTACATACACCAACGTTGCAACTTCCCCATTGGGCAAGTATAAATAGTGCCACAGGCAGCACTCAGAGCAGTGTGTGTGTACTGGTGGAAATGATACATATGCATATGTACACAGGCAAGGGAGTTTAACTGGCATCAGAAAACGACAATACTAAAACACAACCTACACAAACACCGAGTTAAGTTAGCTATATTGAAAGTAACTATATATTGTAGGTGTGACGTGTCTCTGAAGATGACTCAGCAGTGAAGTGAGGCTATGCAGAACAAGGGACATGGTGAAGGCACAATTAGCAATTGATCCCAATCAAGCCAATATGGCACAACAGACTCTGTTGTAACTAGAGGCCACTGGTGATGTGCTACTGAGTATATCAGCGGTGTGGCATTGGCACAGTGATCACAGTCTATAATATCAAGACACACGGTAGTGTGTCGTGCGGCCCAAGAAGCCGGCGCGCCACACCGTGAGTATATTGACAGGAAGAACGAAAACGTCATTTTCACACCTTTGTATCTCGGTGATCACTTATCTGATTGGAACCAAATTTGCTACACAGTTTCCCGCCAGCCAAGGGAGTCTACATTCCAAATTTGAGGGAAATCGCTCCAGCAATTTCCGAGATACGAGCTGCCAATTGTAGAGACTCCCCCAATTGTGAGCTGCCTATGTTAAGACTCCCCCAATTGTGGAGCTGATTCGGGCAGAGTCTCAGTTTGCCGTGGACTAAGAAAGTCCCGGTTTGTCCAGCACAGGCCATTTATGTGCTGGGGGTGGTAGGCAAGGGCAGTCCATCAAGCCCGGGTAAAAAAAAAAAAAAAAAAAAAAAAAAAAAAAAAAAAGATACGAGCTGCCAAAGTTTCGTTTTTTTTCTTCGTTTTTTTTTCTTCGTCTTTTCGCACACTTGCAAAAATTGCTATAACAAGCAAACGCGTACTCCGATCGCCTTGAAATTTGGCACACAGAAAGGGAGTCCAAAGGCGAATCCTAGCATCAAATTTGGTACAAATCCGATGAATGGTTCAGGAGTTATGACCGATTATTCGCGTAAAACAAGATCGATTTGTTGTCACGCCTACAGGGTAAACCGCTTCATGGAATGAGTTGAAAATTGCTATGTAGATGGAGTAACCATCGTAGGAGTGCCTTTTGGTGGTTTGAAAGGAATCGAGATAAAGACCACGGAGATATGACACAAAACCCAACCTGTGTCACAATTACGCGATCGATTTTTATGAATAAAAAAGTATTAGTTTTCACGCCTACTAGGCAAACCGCTTAGAGCAATGAGCTGAAAATCGGTGTATAGCTGGAATAATCTTCATAGAAAGTCCTTGCAGTAGTACAGAAGAATCGGATTACAAACCACTGAGTTATGATTCGAAAGCCAACTCCGTGTAGCAAATGCGAGATCGAGATACTCTAATAGAACAGTCACCCTAATAGAGCATTCGGCTAATTTATTTACTCCATTATAGAATTTTATTGCATCACAAGTTATTCTGTAGGGAGTTCAGCTGCAAACAGTTAATCTTATAGACAGTTCAGCAAGAAGACAGTCACCATGTGGAGAGTTAAGCAAATATACCACTGTAGAGATTCAGAACATTACAAGTCACACTGAAGAAAGTTCAGCTATAAACAAGTCATGCACTGTGTAGAGAATTCAGCTACAATTAAGTCACTCTCTAGAGAATTCAGTTACACAGAATTCAGCTACACACAAGTCACTGTGGAGAGAGTTCAGCTACAAACAAATTACCCTTTAGAGTGATCAGCTACAAACAAAACACTTTGCAGGGTGTTCAACTGCAACAAATCAATTACCTTTAGAGCGATCAGCAATGAACAAATCAACACAAATCTACCTGTAGAGAGATCAGCTAGAAACAAATCACCCTGAAGAGAGTTCAGCTACAAAAAATCACCCTGTAGAGACATCAGCTAGAAACTAGACACAATGTAAGGAGTTCAGCTACAAGCAATCACCCTGTAGAGAGTTCAGCTAAAACAAATCAACCTGCAGAGAGATCAGCTACAAACAAATCACCTTATAGAGAGTTCAGCTACAAACAGATTACCTGTAGAGAGATCGGCTACAAACAAATCAACCTGCAGAGAGATCAGCTATATACACACAAATCAACTTGTAGAGAGATCAGCTACAAACAAATCACCCTGTAGAGAGATCAGCTAGAAACTACACACAATGTAAGGAGTTCAACTACAAACAAATCACCCTGTAGAGAGATCAGCTACAAACTAGACACAAAGTAAGGAGTTCAGCTACTAACAAACAAGCAAATTACCCTGTAGAGAGTTAATCTACAAACAAATCAACCTGTAGAGCAATCAACTAGAAACAAATCACCCTGAAGAGAGGTCAGCTACAAAAAATCACCCTGTAGAGAGATCAGCTAGAAACAAATCACCCTGAAGAGAGGTCAGCTACAAAAAAATCACCCTGTAGAGAGATCAGCTACAAACAAATTGCCCTGTAGAGAGATCGGCTACAAACAAATCAACCTGCAGAGAGATCAGCTACACACAAATCAACTTGTAGAGAGTTCAGCTACAAACAAATTACCCTGTAGAGAGATCGGCTACAAACAAATCAGCCTGTAGAGAGTTCAGCTAAAACAAATCAACCTGCAGAGAGATCAACTACAAACAAATCACCTTATAGAGAGTTCAGCTACAAACAAATTACCCTATAGAGAGATCGGCTACAAACAAATCAACCTGCAGAGAGATCAGCTACACACAAATCAACTTGTAGAGAGATCAATTACAAACAAATCACCCTGTAGAGAGATTAGCTAGAAACTACACACAATGTAAGGAGTTCAGCTACAAATAAATCACCTTATAGAGAGTTCAGCTACAAACAAATCACTCTGTAGAGAGATCAGCTAGAAACTGGACACAATGTAAGGAGTTCAGCTACAAGCAAATCACCCTTTAGTGAGTTCAGCTACAAACAAATCAACCTGCAGTGAGATCACCTACAAAAAAGCACCTTGTACAGAGTTCAGCTACAAACAAATTACCCTGTAGAGAGATCGGCAACAAACAAATCAACCAGTAGAAAGATCAGCTACACACAAATCAACTTGTAGAGAGATCAGCTACAAACAAATCACCCTGTAAAGACTAAAGAGATCAGCTAGAAACTAGTCACAATGTAAGGAGTTCAGCTCCAAGTAAATCACCCTGTAGAGAGTTCAGCTAAAACAAATCAACCTGCAGAGAAATCAGCTACAAATAAATCACTTCATAGACAGTTCAGCTACAAACAAATTACCTTGTAGAGAGATCGGCTGCAAATTAATCAACCTGCAGAGAGATCAGCTACACACAAATCAACTTGTAGAGAGATCAGCTACAAACAAATCACCCTGTAGAGAGATCAGCTAGAAACTAGATACAATGCAAGGAGTTCAGCTACAAGCAAAATCACCCTTTAGTGAGTTCAGCTACAAACAAATCAACCTGCAGTGAGATCACCCACAAAAACGCACTTGTACAGAGTTCAGTTACAAACAAATCACTCTGTAGAGAGATCAGGTAGAAGAATTCACCTTGTAGAGAGTTCATCTACAAAGAAACCATCATATAGAGAGTTCAGCTACAAAGAAATTACCCCGTAGAGAGTTCAGCTAGAAGAAGTCACCTTGTAAAGAGTTTAGCTACAAAGAAACCATCATGTACAGAGTTCAGCTACAAAGAAACCACCTGTACAGAATTCAACTACAAACAAATCACCCTGTATAGAGATCAGCTAGAAGAAGTTACCTTGTAGATAGTTCAGCTACAACAATTCACCATGTAGAAAGATCAGCTAGAAGAAGTCACCTTGTAGAGTGTTCAGTTACAAAGAAACCATCATGTAGAGAGTTCAGCTGCAAACAAATCACTCTGTAGAGAGTTCAGCTACAAAGAAACCGCCATGTAGAGAGTTCAGCCTCATACAAACCACCTTGTAGAGAATTCAACTACAACAAATCACCCTGTAGAGAAGAAGTTACCTTGTAGAGAGTTCAGCTACAAAGAAACCACCATGTAGAGAGTTTAGCTGCAAACAATTCACCTGTAGAGAGTTCAGCTAGAAACAAATCACACCCCGTAGAGAGATCAACTGGACGAAGTCACCTTGTAGAGAGGTCAGCTACAAAGAAACCATCATGTAGAGAGTTCAGCTGCAAACAAATCACCCTGCAGAGAGTTCAGCTACAAAAAAATCACCCTGTAGAGAGTTCAGCTAGACGAAGTCACCTTATAGAGAGTTCAGCTACAAAGAAACCATCATGTAGAGAGTTCGGCTATAAAGACACCACCATGTAGAGAGTTTAGCTGCAAACAAATCACCTGTTACAGAGAGTTCAGCTACAAAGAAACCATCCTGTATATAGTTCAGCTACATTTCAAGTCACCCAGTAGAGAGATCAGCTGCAAAAAAAATCCTGTGGGGAATAATGAGCATGTAATAAATATATGTATATAATTTGTATAATTACTAATAAAATCAAAAATAATTGAAGTACTAAAATTCTTCTTTAAGTTCTTTTCTTCTTCCTGTGGTAAAGAAAAAACACATGGGTTAAAAAAGCCCCAAAGCCAGCCATAGGCCGGCTTTGCAGTATACAAATACAAAAAGAAGTGATATCTAATCAAAAACAGCCAAGCTGTAAAAAAAGGTGCGGCCCCCATAAAGGCCATGGTGAAAAAAGATGTGAAATCCAAGGTGGCGGCCAAGAAATGGCTGTGATGGTAGGTTAATGGTTACATTTTAATAACGGCAATTCAGGTGAATTTTGTGCCGCTTGGTCTTGGCACCAAATTCACCTGAATTGTTGTTATTAAAATGTAACCATTAACCTACCATCACAGCCATTTCTTGGCCGCCACCTTGGATTTCACATCTTTTTTCACCATGGCCTTTATGGGGGCCGCACCTTTTTTTACAGCTTGGCTGTTTTTGATTAGATTATACATACAGCCATGCACAACATACAGGAGATAGTTACACATTGTTGTATATGCAGCACTGCATCGGCTTCTTGTTTAGATATTACAGACTCACAGTAGAGTAGTATTAGTTTAACCAAGTGGAAAATAATTCCAGCCGCCGCTAGCAAGCCAGATGAAGGATGAAGATGTATAATACAACTACTAGTACAAATATTACATTACTCATTACCCTGTTGTTCCAGCTGGTTGTTTATGAGCGCATCAGCTGGTATCCCAACTGGTCATCAGCTGGTTGTTCACTGCATGACGCCTGTAGCACATATCCTGCATACAAAATAAACAGTTACAAACATTTAAACATACTTGTAATCTTGTTGTTTATGTGTAAAGTGGCCTCTGGCTCTCCTGCTATCACTCCGCGGATGTTTAATAATCTTCTCCTTCGTGCAATCTGTAATTAAGCAAGGGCGTAGTGCTGGGTGTTATATAGAATCATACGTATGGTAAACTCATCAGCATGAACAGGTGTACTTATTATACGGTTGTGCCTTCATTCACAGACGAATCTATCCCCGCTTAGTTCATGTCTCTAGGCCTCGTAGTTTTCTTAAACATTATTTATTTATTTATTCATTCATTATTAATGACATAATTTTAACCGCATTTCGTATTATTCTTAGTACTTGGTTGTATAATTACTAGGCCCGGGGCAAATACAACCAAGTACAATCACCAACGGGACAACCTACTAATGGGGCATGTATAAACAGTGCATGGCCAACACAGTGTGTGCAGATCATGTACAAAAGATGTACAGGAAATGATACATATGTATACACACACAGTCAAGGGAGTTTAACTGGCATCAGAAAACCACAATACTAAAACACAACTGATACAAAAACCAAGTTAAGTTAGCTATATTGAAAGTTTATATTGTAGGTGTGGTGTGTCTCTGAAAATGACTCAGCAGTGAAGTGAGGTTATGCAGAACAAGGGACATGGTGATGGCACAATTAGCAAATGATCCCAATCAAGCTAATATGGCACAACAGACCACTAGAGGCCACTGGTGATGTGCCAGTATATCAGCGGTGTGGCATTGGCACTAGTTGGCACAGTGATCAGTGTATAATAATTATTATGTATGCACAACATACAGGAGATAGTTACACATTGTTGTATATGCAGCAATGCATCTTCGTGTTTATTACTGACTCCAGCACAGTAGAGTAGCTAGTAGTTAAGCCAGGTGGAAAATAATTCCAGCCGCTTGTAAGCCAGATGAAGGATGAAGATGTATAATACAACTACCTGTACAAGTATTACATTACTCATTACCTTGTTGTTCACGAGTGCATCAGCTGGTTGTTTACGAGCGAATCAGCTGGTATTCCAGCTGGGCATCAGCTGGTTGTTCACTGGAGTGCATATCCTGCATACAAAATACACAGTAACAAACATTTAAACTTACTTGTAATCTTGTTGTTTATGTGTAAAGTGGCCTCTGGCTCTCCTGCTATCACTCCGCGGATGTTTAATAATCTTCTCCTTCGTGCAATCTGTAATTAAGCAAGGGCGTAGTGCTGGGTGTTATATAGAATTACACGTACGGTCAAGTCATCAGCACGAACAGGCTTACTTATTATACGGTTGTGCCTTCATTCACAGGCGAATCTATCCCCGCATAGTTCATGTCTCTAGGCCTTGTAGTTTTCTCAAACATTATTTATTCATTCATTATTATTTATTATGTAATTTTAACCGCATTTCGTATTATTCTTAGTACTTGGTTGTATAATTATTATTATTATTATCAAGTCTATCAGTTGGGCACTGGAGGGTTAATAGTTAGAAAACTACTGTAATTTGATTTAGGACACGTGCACAAAGGTTTTTAATCAATAATGTTGCAATTTATACATATATACATACATACATATATGGCATATTAAAATTTGAACCACTGCAATGCTCAAATGGAGTAGCTCTCCAGATCTATCCCTCAGTGAGTTCATTGAAAACCATATTGGAATAGTGCTCCTTAGATATGCCCCTTATAGATACAGCACATGAAATGCCTCATCAATTAATAACTCACTGTTGCAACAGCTGGATTTGTAAGGCCATGACCTTTAAGTTGTTTTTGTATGCTATCTCTTTCTTTTCTCCCGTCATTCTCTTGCTTCCTTTGATAAGAACTTTTCTTTTGCTGTTCAACTTTCCTATTAAACTCTTTTTTCTGTTGATCAAGTTTCTTCATAATTTCTGTAATTTTCAATTTCTTTTGGTTAAGTTCTGCATTCTGTCGATCAATTTCTGTATTTTGCCATTCAATTTTTGCCTTTTGTTGATCAATTTCTTTCTTTTTTTGCTCAATTTCTGCTTTCTGTAAGTAAATTTTTGCTTTCTGTCGACCAACTTCTGCACTTTGATGAGTAATTTCTGTTTTTAGTTGTTTAATTTCTGCCTCCTGCTGATCAATTTTTGTCTTCTGTTGCTCATATTCATTTTCCAATTGATCTTTCTAGATTGTAGAATAAAACGACATGACAAGTACATATAAATTGAAAAGGAATTGATTAAATAAGAAAAGCAATCAAGCTATATATGATATTGTAGTTTAAACTGATGAATGTATGCAGCAGTGTAGGGTCATTCATGTCAACTAGGTGATATTATGTCTGGGCCAACAAGTCTGAGGTAGTACTAAATTATAGGAATAACCCACCCCAAAAATATAAATGTTTGTGCTCTAAAATGCCACCCCTTAATCCTTAAAGCCGCATAAAACTTTACAAAACACATGCACCACATCCACATAAGCCACTATAGTGGCTATTGATATTGAACGATTGATAACTTGTACACGGAAGGTCACACGGACTTGAAATTAAAATATTCGGAATACTGACATCACAAAGAATAAAATGGTGTCCAAGTTTTACTGATTCTGATACTCCTTTGCCAAGTTATGACAATTTAAACATAGGAGTGTAAATTTGTGTAATATTTTAGTGAAGAAGACGTCTTTGAGGTTTGTAAACGTTGTGGACTCTAGTCATGTGGAAGGTGTTTCTGTCGATCTACAAGTTGATATGGTCCACTGTGGCACTGTTCAAGCAGCGTCACTTTCAGCAAGTCCCTCAAGATTAGTCGTCTTGTTGTCAACTTCACAAGTGAAGCATTCGAGTGAGCTGATGGCGATTATTGCTGATTGAAGACAGATTTTCAACAGAAACCAGACGAAGAAAACCGTGAAACACAAGGAGAAACAGTACTAACTCTTTTATTATTAATATCTGTAAGTATATAACACTTTCTGTTATGAAAACAGTTGTTGGTTAAACATCATGCATTTTCCATGTGTTATTTTATATTGCCACTATAGTGGCTTATGCACCTTTAAGGGTTAAAAACCATATCATAGAAACATTTAATGTGATGAAAAGCACCTCTACGGAAGAGTCTTAGCACCAGATAAAAACAATAAATACTGAAGGAAATGTCTAAATCCAAGTTTTAGTCAGCCTGCCTGTCAGCCTGCCTGTCAGCCTGCCTGTCAGCCTGCCTGTCAGCCTGCCTGTCAGCCTGCCTGCCAGAACACAGTTGCAAAGCTGGAGGCTAAATGACATATGTGAACCACAGAGTGAAAACAGGGCCATTTCTACTAAATTCAATTTGGCAATAAAAACGTATTGAAAATAAACTGGGTAAAAAATATGTGTGTTACATAAACATTTACGTACATTTTAATTACATCAGTATGCACTGAAACAGAGCTTAAATCAATAAAACCTATACAGCATCAGATTCATTTTTCATGGGGAGCAAGAAAGTGCTTGTATAGTGTAATGTGCATAAGTTATTAGCGCCTATTTATGATGTAGTAGAAATAAAGTTTACCATTGTCATTTTATTGTTGGAATGGTCTTCTTCTTTGTCCGCATGCCGTCTGCATGGAGAAGCACAGAGAAAACACTATTGCTTAATCGACTTGCCAGTTCATGGTAACCAGACTGAGCCAACCCCCATCTCCATAGCTGGTTTAGTCATAATCTCACCAGTGGCATGTGCCTTTTGGGGTTCCAACAAGTGTCTGCTCACTGCACCTTGCCTTTCAATAGTGACGGGATCTGCAAGAACTCCTAATGTTAGCATATTTTCAAATTAATTTTTTTTTATCTAGATAGCCAAAGGAATGTCAACTTAAGTTCAGATCTAGAAGCCAAGAACTTTCGAAGTTACAGCACTACAAAATAAAATGGTAACAACAGAACAATTGATTTGTACAGTGACAATACAGAAAATAAACTATAATCAAACAGCCATAACCTACAAATGCAGTCCTCTGCTGATATGCAACTTACAACATGGGGTCATCCATGAACAGGCCAATCCATTTCTGGGTATATTTTGTCTTCTAGGCCCTTCCTATGACCAGGGTGAAGGAAAAAACATGAGAAAAATGATAACAAACTGCTTGTCCAATGCAAAGCAGACTAAAATTCATATCTTCCATCTCCTTAGAAGTACTGACGTGAAATGAAGATTTTCGAGCTCTTCTTGCTTAGGGAATCACGGTGGTACTAAGGTTTTTCCAATATCAACTTCATTCATTGTGAAACAACGGTTCAAAACTTTACAATTTTTTTGTCAATTTCATAACTATTTCACCCATTGTGTTATTGCATTCTACTGTAAAAGTTAGGCTTGCACTAACGTGTGGGATTCTTGTAGATCCAGGCACAATTATGCTGGTCATCATCTTCATGCAACGAAACCATTTCGAGGCATTAATTTTCAATATTGCCATTTTCCATAAGATGTAGCATCACTGCTGTAAAAGGTATTGCTTGTTAGTACACACTGTGCTCTTAGCTGCATGTTAATCCCTTTATGATCTGTAGACGTACCAGCACCAACAGTGATCAAACACCATAACATGCCTCTTAATGATCTGGTTGTACTTTGGTATTGACAATGCCTCTTACTGGTAGGACGGTGAAAGGAGGCATGGAAAGACCATTCCCCTTGAAAACTTCACATACACTACAAGTCACTCTGTAGAGAGTTCAGCTACAGGTATGTAAGTCATCCGCAGAGATATCAGTTACAAACAAGTCCCCCTGTAGAGAGTTCAGTTACAAAGAACCTGTACAGCATTCAGATATACAAGAAGTCACCCAGTACAGAATTTAGTTACAATCAAGTTGCCCTGTAGACCATTCAGCTACATAAAAAGATAGCCTGCACCAATAGCGGAAAATTACTGCTCGGACAGAAAGTAAATTTGACTGGCCTTTTGCAACATGGCATGGCCATAAGACATAGAGTTGCACTGTCTTGGTGTACGAAGTACATCCCACACTGGAAAGCACAAAGCTTCTAGGGAATCTGGGAGCATGCCCATAGGAGATTGAGATTGAATGTGAGACCAACTTCAACTATTTATCACTAAATTTTGATGCACACATTTTGAATGAGAATTAATTACATTTGTCAGTAATATGTGTACAATTTGTGGTGTGCAATGTTTTACAAATGAATAAAATTAATGAATGTACAGTACATAGCTACTGTATGCAGTGCATATATACTTAGTATTACTTACATGGCTATCACTGTATGGTTTCAGTTTGTAGTCCTACAGACTACATTATTTACTGTGATACAAGTGGTAGTGCAGATTGAATTGGAACTAGTTGTAATTTTTCACCTAGCTAGCTATTGTTAAAGTTTCTCTTGTGAACTGTACTAGATCAATATGCTGAACACTTAGGAAGCACATTTACAATAACTATGAAATGGACCAAATGGCCATCTTAAGCTCAATATTATACCTTTACTTCATAAATATAGTGCACTTACTTTCCTCTTCTTCTCCTGGGTGAAGTTCCACTTGTGTTCTTATGTGGTGCTTACTTCTTAACAACATAAACTGTAACCCACAATTGATAAATTGATGCAAACACAAGGTGCAATGTAATATGTCAAGTC
The DNA here is from genome assembly GCF_963678975.1 of Dysidea avara. Lineage (NCBI taxonomy): Eukaryota > Metazoa > Porifera > Demospongiae > Dictyoceratida > Dysideidae > Dysidea > Dysidea avara. The sequence continues at coordinate 33,538,226 of NC_089277.1, forward strand.
GATCCTTCAGTGGGATAAAGACCTTCTCAGCAATTCAATATGAAAGGTAACAACAATGCTCAAAACTATCTGAGAGCTGACTGCTTTATTTGAGTAAAATTATCAGCTTTCTTGACTGCCGTATTAGAGTGACTGCTCTATTAGAGTATCTCAATCTTGTTTCTTCAAAGTGTGAGCAATCACCCAAGAAACAGTAAAAATAATAATATGTGACCAGATTTTACAAAGCCGACCCAGATCGCACATCAGGCAAAGTCAAACTGACACCACCAGTGAATTATATATACACTACAATGCTATTGGTTTTGACACTCAGCATTACTCAAACTACTCAGAGCTCGTTTAAAGAGATATCTTTCTGGCTGGTGTGGCAAGCTCAAGTAGAGATTTCTGGCCTTGTGAAAACCTGGCTTCACAAGAATCAGTGGTGTACTGGTGAATGGACTGATATAGTTGGTCAAACGTTTTCTGTGTTGCTTTACTACATATCAGCCACTAAGAAAGCAGCACAGCTCTGCCATCTTTCTGGACTTCAAGTGTGATCTGCCTTCATTTTGAAGTCTATAATACCACCATACCACGCCACCCTCTGCCCCTTTGTGAGCATCCAACTGCTCAAATTTCTGGCAGGGTACTGAAAGTGATCTGAAAGGTAATACATTGATGCATCTCATGTGTAAATTTCATATGCATGCTCACTATCCTTGGTAAGATGTAATGGCTTGAATTCTTTAAAACTGTTTATCTTGAAACTTATATGGATTGTTTTTCCCAAAATCCAGTCACATATTACACATGTTCTTAATATGATAATGTGTAGTGCGTCCATGTTTTATAAACATGCATTGCATATTTAAATTACAAATCTTGAAAATCAAATACAGTATGCTGGCATAATGCTTTTGCTAGCTTATTATGCATAATTGGTGGCCCAACTTGAAATGTGGGCTTTAGCATAAGCTTTTTGTACATTAATCAAGCCAGTGTACATTTGATCAGATCTGGGATACTCAGTGAGTCATTTGCATTGGTGATGCTGCCCCAATTTGATAAAAATGTTACGTTTGTAGCATTTGTGTATGGACCAACACATTTCACACTCTTCAAACACACCTATCAAACATTACAATCGTACTGTTTAGTAGGGTTCCCCCCAAAGTGACACATGCCATTAAAAATGCCATGTCTAAAAATCATCATGGAAATATCTTATGTAGCAATAATCACCTTTACGGAATAGTCTTGCATTAATTACAACAATAAAACAAGAAAACTCTTACAGGCATCTGGATATTAAATTTAAAAAAAGTCACCATAACTAGAGATTTTGTCTGCCCACAGTCACAAGTGAGAGGCCAAATAATGCAGCACACAGCCACCATTTTATGCCACAACTAAAAACTCACTGGTGGGATGTGCCTTTTGTAGTTCCAATAAATGTCTGGCTTCTGCACTTTGCCATTTCTTTTATCTTCAACTTATTCATACCAGGAAACCATACCAAGTGTTAATTTTCTACATTGATACTTCTCTTGAAGGAGCATAATAGATGGCACAAATTATTTGAGGCGCTTAACAGACTGTAGTGTCAGGTAGCAGCTAAGCTGTGCATTTAAAACAATTGTCACAACGATCAAGCTCCTAAGGAAAAAAGACATTGTGCCATGCCCACTAGCTTAATCTACTGCATAGATGAGTGGTGAGATCAAAATACTCTAATACAATAGTCATAGTCACACATGTATTTCATAACTATGCTCTAGCAAAAAACCTTGATTGAAGTAGTACAATGACTCCAAGGGATTTTCCCACATTTCTACAATGCCAGGGATTTTCCTCCCTCATAGTTACCATCATTTATAATGATGGTAGCAATGTGGGAAAATCCCTACTTGGCATTGCAGCCATTGCACTACTTCAATCAACGTTTTTTTCTAGAGCATAGTTATGAAATACGCGTGTGACTGTGACTATTGTATTAGAGTATTTTGATCTCACCACTCATCTATGCAGTAGATCAAGCTAGTGGGCATGGCACAATGTCTTTTTTCCTTAGGAGCTAGATCGTTGTGACAATTGTTTAAATGCACAGCTTAGCTGCTACCTGACACTACAGTCTGTTAAGCGCCTCAAATAATTTTGTGCCATCTATATACTATGCTCCTTCAAGAGAAGTGTCAATGTAGAAAATTAACACTTGGTATGGTTTCCTGGTATGAATAAGTTGACAGCCATTTAACGGATGATATCCGCAATGACGAAATTTGATGTCATAATTGACAAAATGGCTGTGTTAGTGTGGGGGTGTCAAAGACTTTAACACACAGTATTCAAAATGAATATTGGCTATAGCTTTCTATACTTGGAACCATGAGATAATAAAGGTAAGAAGTAATACACATACTGTGACGATGAAAAACGTGTTCCAACAAGGAAAGCAGACCGAAAATTTTAAATTCAGACACAACTAGGCTAATTTGTATTGCATTATATACTGTATGCCTCACCTTCGCCCTTTTTCGAATTTATAAACGCTATCATAGGGAAACACTATCTCGCCCAATACCTTCCTGTACAAAATCCCCACACTAGCATGGCCATTATGTTTTGTGATGTCAGAAAACGTCATTGCGGATATCATCCATAGAAGATAAAAGAAATGGCAAAGTGTAGAAGGCAGACATTTATTGGTGACACATACCGCTACTTTCTTGTTTCACTACTTTTTACTGCTGGAACCCTTCTTCATTTTTAAATTAATAGTTTTTTATTGCACTAGTTTATTATTAGAGATTGTAATTGTGACTGTCTCAGCAAAAACCTGACTTGTTCACACAAGCATATGTATTGAGAAAATTGAAATATATATAAAATCGTAAAATTATACATGCTACAAAGAAAATTATGCAAGTTTTTATCAGGCTAGTACTCGAAGGACTTAAATTGATTAAATCTATACACCATCTTATTTGCCTGCTCATGGAGAGTTCGAAAATCTTTGTTTTATTTCTGTAGCCCCAATGGTATGCGTGTCAGGTGCATTTGTTTACGATGCGGTAAACATAGGTGAGATTGTCGTCATTGCTATAACTAAACCGCCTTCATACCCATATGCTTAAGTGACTACAGGGCTAACACTCTACCTTGACTGATTTGCTAATAACATTGCAATCTGTGTGGTTTTTGCTGAAATAGTCACAATTACCTTTAATCACATTCAAAGTATTGAGCACAATGCATGATACGTACCTCTTTAGCAGCTTGCTCCAGTAGTGACAATGGATTCATGTTCAAAATTGTTTGTCTATCCTCTCTCATTTGTTGGATTGTATCAGACACACTAGTAATCGTTGGACGTGCTTCAGGGTCATCATCCAAACATGAGTTTATAAGTGGTTTAAGCTCTTCTGTGACTCTTACCATCTTGTCAATGTATTTCTGACGCCTCTGAACTTCTGTTAATGCAATATATTTTCTTGTTTTTGTGTCAAATTGCTTAACAGGTAAGGGTGTAGGCCATTCTTGTGTAGCTGTGTGTAGCATAACTCCTCCAAATGAGAAAACATCTAAAGACGTTCCATAATCAACCGGGCCCTCACCGTGAGCTTCAGGAGGCATAAAATCAACAGTTCCCGGTACTTTAGTAAATGATTTCTTTCTGTCAGTACTTATCACTTTAGCTACTCCCAAGTCACTTATTTTTGCTTTCAAGAAAGTGGTAAGCAAAATATTGTTTGAAGACAAATCACGATGGACAATTGGCGGCTTATGGCAATGCAGATATCGCAGGCCCAGTGACACGTCCAGTAGAATAGACAACTTGACGCTCATAGGAATCTCCGAGAAATGTTCCAGTGTAGACCGTAAACTCTCGTTCATCTTCTCCATCACCAGGATGGGTATCGGTGAGCCGGGTTTGTAATAGACACCCAAGAATTGTACCACATTGGGATGGCGCAGTTCGGCACATTGTTGACACTCTCTTAAGAAGTTATCTCTCACTCGCTGGAAACCTTCAGGACCAACGCCATGTACTAGAAGGGAGTGTACTTCTTTGGCGGCACACGTCGTACCGTAGTAGTCTACTTCAAAAACTCTTCCATAAGCTCCAACTCCAATTTCTTTATCAGTGTCTTTTACTCCATCGAGTAATAAATTTCTACCACCAACTGGAAAAGTGGCCATGTTTTAAGAAGAAGAGACCGAGGAGAAGACAATGGAACATTATAATTAAACCGAAACTACAACAAATATCGACGCAATAGTTTGGACCACACCCTCAGTGTGATCAACCTGGCTGAAACGTAAGAGATTTATGTGTAGTGTGCGCATACTTATAGTATGCGTGGGGTGTGTTTGAGTCTGTGTAGGTATGTGTTTTTTCTAAAGGAAATTAGGAGTGCCGGTATGGGAAGCATAATTTTATTGAGCCTTGTGAGAACGCCTAGGCTAATTACAGTATACAGCTCACGATCTTTCTTTGACTGTCATGATAATATTATATATCCTGGATTTGTGTTATCAAGACACTAGAAATTTTCAGAGGGGGTTTCAGGTTCAGGAAGTTTTCAGTCACTGTAATCCCAGACTGTCCAGTTGGGGTGATTGTTAACTTGATAGCTCAGTGGCCTATATAGCTATATCTATGGTGTAAACTAGCTAGCAATGAATCAGTAAAAATCACTCCACAACATTGTTTCACAGTTGAATCTTACCAATCTAGGCCTTTGCAGAAAGTTTTGAAGCAAAGCAGCACTTGTATTTGTTAAAATGATAATTATTTTTAGAGGTGCTTAACATCCTTAAACGCCGTAATGGTGATTTCAAAGACGAAAGTATGAAGTTTGGCCAATAGAAAAAAACAACCTATATAATACACCAGCGTTGAAACCGGGTCACTACCGTTGACCCGAATGACCTGCTGACCCTGATAGCAATCCGGGTCAGACCCGGATTTGACTTGGATGTGACCCGGATCAATTTAAAGTGAAGTGTGCGCCAACTGCTACGTTTTGAGTGCCGACTAGCGCGTTAAGCACGAGGTGTCTATCCTTAATGATGGTAGTCAGTGGGCATGATTCCACGTAAGTTTGCAAAAAGCAAGATATGTTTCCTGCAGGCTTTGCACATACCTAAAACAACATAATTTTAAAAAGTATGACACATTCCCAATATAAAGTGGGCGTGGCTCATGAAAGAAACTGGCCTTCTCCTATGTCGTACAATAGCAATCGATTAGTGGGCGTGGCTCCACATAAGCCAGCAGACAGCTATGAGCATGGTTTCATGCACGACTTAAATATCACCAATAAATGGGCGTGGCTGCACGTATGATTGCAGGCAGTCGTCCACTAAAGAAGCTGAGTAGTAATAAATGTAATAACAACTATTGCTATTAAATACAATTAACAATCATATAATGGAGAGAACCCAGTCTCTGCCTGGATCAAATCGATAGCAGCAACTGGATTCTCATGAATGAATCTGCCAGCAGAAGAATGGGAACCACGTAGACATCTAATTGCAGAGGTAGTAGAGAAAAAGACAAGCAACATCTAATTAGTTCCATTACAGCAGCATAGTGATCATTCCTCTTCTCTGAAATGAGGGTTGCATCAGGACTTGACTATGACGCATTTGTACACTTCCGTACCGTCCAACTAAACAATTTGTTTCGCATGTGATCCAATCTGGGTCAGACCCGGATAATTTTTAAAGTAGGATGACCCGGACAAAATGTGACCCAGATGACCCTGATGACCCGACCTGGTTTCAATGCTGGAATACACTATGTATAACTCTTAGTGATTTTATCACCCACACAAATCATGAATAAATTTGGGGCACGCTCTATTTTCAAAGGGGGTTTCAGCTGAAACCATTGTAACTCCCCTGTATCTGCCACTGCAAGACACACGATAGTGTGTCGTGCAGCCAAGTACAGCCAGTGTGGGTGCGCAACAGACAAGTGTGTATTTTACAGGAACCAAGAAAATGCCGTTTTCACGCACCCATAGCTTGATAATGGCTGGATGGAAATTAACCATATTTGCTGTGAGAACTCCCTTGGGGTAGGGCATCTCCCATTCCAAATTTGAGATGAATCTGCTCATCCATTACTGAGATACGTGCCTTTAAAGTTTGTCTATTTTCTTCGTATTTTTCTTCTTAATTTTTTACTGCTTCTTCTTATCTTCTTCTTTTTCGTCTCACGCACTTTAGAGAGGTTGTAATAACTTGCATGCACTTTAGTCGATTTACTTATAATTTGGAGGGCTGTAAGAACGTAATACTGCACATTTACAGTCCAATTTATGGACAGATCAGACAAGGAACAACAGAGTTATGCGCGATTTTTCAAAACTCCAAAAGCGATTTATTGACACGCCTCCAGGGTGAAACGCTTGACAGAATAACTTGAAAATTGTTCTGTACATGGAGTAACTATCGTAGTGTAAACCTTTTGTGGTTTGAAAAAAATTGCACTGACTATCATGGAGTTATAACAAAACTCCAACCATGTGTAAAATCGCATGATCAAGTTTTGCTAATAAATAACTATTACTTGCCACACCTACTAAGCAAACTAGCTAATGGAATCAGCTGAAAATAGGTAGAGAGGTAGAATAATTATTTTAGAATGATCTTTTAGTAGTTTACAAGGAATCAGATTGAGTTACACCACGAAAGTCAACTAGGTGCGCGATCGGGATACTCTAATAGTGCAGTCACCCTAATAGAACATTCAACTACGTAATAAGTCACTCTGTTAGAACGTTCAGCTACAATAAAATCACCATGTAGAGAGTTCAATTGCGAGCAAGTCACCCTGTATAGAGTTCAGTTACAAATAAGTCACCCTGTAGATAGTTCAACTACAAACAAGTCACCCTGTGGTGAGTTCAGTTACAAATAAGTCACCCTGTAGAGAGTTCAACTTCAAACAAGTCACCCTGTAGAGAGTTCAGCTACAAACAAATCACCCAGTATATAGAGTTCAACAACAAACAAGTCACCCTGTAGACTTCAGCTACAAACAAGTTACCTTGTAGACATTTCTGCTACAAGGTAGTCTACCTGTAGGAGAGAGGACATTTGGTAATTTTCATACAGTATTAATTTTTGTAAAAAAAATGCATCATTATAAAAAAGTATCCAGAGAATTCAGGTATTCCTCCTTTCTGCAGTAAAGAAAAAGACAAGTAAAGGAATTACAAAGCTGGCTGTAGGCTGGCTTTGGAGTATACAAATACAAAAGAAGTGATATCAATACGAAAACAGCCAAGCTGTGAAAAAAGGGTGTGGCCCCCAAAAAATCCTGGGTAAAAAAAGATGTGAAATCAAAGGTAGCAGCCAAGAAATGACTGTGATGGTAAGTTAATGGCAAAAATTTTAATAATGACAATTCAGGTGAATTTAGTGCTGAATCCTATAGGAGAAGGCCACACAAATTCACCTGAATTGAAATTTTTGCTACCATCACAGTCATTTCTTGGCCGCCACCTTGATTTCACATCTTTTTCACCCTGGGAGCCGCACCCTTTTTTCACAGCTTGGCATAGATATGAGATTTTGTTCAATGCAAATTGTAACCTGTGTAAAGTAAAGTTTTTATTGGGTGGTCCCAATGAAATTTTCATAGCATTTCTATAGGATGATTTAATGAAAACCCAATTAAAAACAAGTTGATGTTATGTTACTTCTAAAAACCAGGCGCCATACAGCTAGCTAACTCATCTGGAATTAACCAGATATGTACGTATTACTATTTTATTGTTTTAACCAATAAGGTTTTGGGTTGTGCAATAATACATTTGTAATTCTTGTATTTTGTAATTCATGAAATTTTTGTAATTCTTTCAATTACGTTGCTATGCACTGCTAAGCTTGTCAAACAAACTGCTTTTGTCAACATAGTACACACAGAAAGTATCTTCTAAACTGTTTTATAGTTAGACTATCATGTTATTTTCCTACAAATTCTCTCGACAAAGCCTCAAAACTGCTCTTCATTTTCGTTCACGTACGTAGGAGATATGCTCCCTTTCAACTCGAAGGGATAGGCTATTCCTAGTAGTCTGTGAGCCTGCACCATTGTTTTCAGTTGTTAAGCGCCTGTAGAACTCCAAAGGGAAGGTTATTCACAAAGTCTGAGGAGAGCACCCCACCCGTATTTAAGACTGCCAAAAAGAACCACCTCAGAGCATGTTTACCTGTACAGAAGTTGAATACGGACTTCATTTCACTTTTACTTCATATGTAAAAGCTGCTTTACTTCATACGTACATGTAAAAGCTGCTTTCACTTGGTGATGTTAGAATCCTTGTCTCAATTCAAGAACAGTTTAAGTAATGTTTATAATTAATTTGTACTTTACACTTAACTTTGAGTTCTGTACATTATACAACCAAGTTAAAAGCTGCTTTTACTTCATACGTAAAAGCTGTTTTTACTATTAGTTACATTTTGCTCATGTGGGTGTGTACGAACAAACATAGGAAGATAGGTGCACACACTTTTACGAAAACAATTTCAGAAACCAGGCATGCACCCCAAAGGCCTGCTGTGGGCACGCGCCTGGTTTAATTACCACTGAGAACTTAATGAAACTGCTTTTCATGGAATTTTCATTGGTTTTTCATTAATTTTCCCAAGTAAAACTACAAAAATAAAATTTCATTGGGGCCATCCAATGAAACCTTTACTTTTCACAGTTTGTATTTTCATGGTTTGAACATTTTTTCATTGGAATTTCATGGACAAAATGTCCAGTAGTGCGTATATTGGAGTATGGCTCCATTTTACATTTAGGCGTAGCATTATCTCATGAATAGTCTGGACAATTTTCAAGCACTTGTGAAGAATTTGTGTGGATTTACTTTTTCTTCTCTAGTTAGATTCCATCTTGGGTTTTACGTCATCTTTTAGATGTTAAAGGGCGAGACGATCTTTTTGCCCATCATTTAAAACAGATAACCTTAGGTCATCTCATAGATTACATTGCTCTGACCCAGCTAGTCATCTTTCCCTTCAGAACCCTAATGATTTTTGTACACTAGAGCAGTTTCTTTGTAGCTGGCAAGTTTCAATGGTAGATTTGTGGAACTTGATCCCATCTGAGGAGATAGCAAAACTGCTTTAAAGAATATACAAAACTATATTAGTGAATAATGGTATAATGTCAGGCCTTAAATTAACGTGCAGTCAACAGACAAAATCTGCACAAATAGCACAATGTCTGCACATAATTAGTTTTGGGCGGACACACATGTCCTTGCAAAACCAATGGTGGTACCATAAAAGCTGATGTGTACATGTTTGTTTGTAGTGCTAAGTCACTTGGTTGCTAGGAGATACTACATTTTCCCAACCCAAGGATTTACCAATGCCACCTCCCCTTTGTGTACTGCTATCACCACCAGCTGTTATGACCACAGTCTGGTGATATGTTGCAGCTATGTGGTTGTGTTTAACCTCAAAACTTTCAATGGAAACTCCCTATTTCAATTCCAGCAGTGTATATAAAGTGCTCCTCTAGCTCATGTCTGTGTTGTAATCTGTACGTATGTGTCATGAGAGATCACGAGACGGACCACGTTGTGCTTGATTGAGTGTAGCGGGCGATACGTGACGGTGTAGCAGCAAGGGAAAGAACTCGGATATTTGCGAAGAATATTTTACATGGTCCTTCGAGCCGGATACGACCCAGCTGAACCTAAGGATTCGCCCAGCTACTGTACCTCGCGAGCAAGCCTACCTTAAGCAGCCGACGCTCGCCTCCTAAACGAGAATTCCTTGGTACCGGGTTAATGGTACCCTGAGAGGCGAGTACTAAGCTGTGTTTAAGTGTAGTTGTTCTTTGTTACTTTCACACTTTAGTAAGTGCTCTCCAATTGGAACGGGGAGCACCAGAGTCGCGCAATCCTGGCGAAGCCGATTGCTGCCATAGGGTACACGAAGTAATTTAACTGGAGTGTGTGAGTAGTGTACATAATTTAAGAGTAGAGGGACTACATTAACATTTAAGGCATGGCTGAAGGGTTAAGTAGAAAGAGGAAAGTGAGAGGTGGACATCGGTCATCCACCAAGCGCACAATTTCTGTGCTCTATGAATCAATAGAAAGTACAAAAGACACAGAGTCTGTTGTGACTAAACTGGAACAGTGTAGAATCACCCTTAAGGAAAAACTGGAGACCTTAAGGCAGCTTGATGAAGAGATCCTGGAATTGGTGGAAGAAGGTGAAGTTAATGATGAGATTGAACAATCAGACTTCTTTAAGGAAAGGATTCATGTGGCAATTATTGACTCAAATAAGGCCCTAGAGGCAAAACAGAACAGTCGAATACTGGCAAGCATGGTTCCTCCCTCTGGTGATACGGACAGTGATTCACCTGCTGCGGTGACAAGTAGTAAGTCATCTGCTGAGATAGTAACCGGTGAGACAGCCACCACTGTGGTGGCAAGCAGTGAATCATCTACTGGCATAGTGACAAGCGAGACGACTACTGATACAGTTAGTCCCACGCTAACTAGTGTAACTCCAGTGTCCATGGTTACCCCTCTGGTTATGTCGCCGGCCATTAAAACAACCACAGCAAGATTTAGTGTTGCAGCAACAGAATCAGTTAGTACTCCAGTTGCTCCTCTGATGTTTTCACCGACTGTTTCAATGGTCTCGATCCATCCTCACCTCCCACTCATAGGTTCCTCCAGTATTATGTCAATGACCCCGACTCTGACCACAGTTTCCAGTGCCTCACTGTTTGGTACCCCTGCTAGCTCAGTTGTGGGACATGCCACAAGGGTCAAGTTACCAAAGTTAGCACCCAAGAAGTTTAACGGGGACCTAACTAGGTGGTCAACATTTTGGGACTCATTCGAGTCATCTATACACCATCACCCTGACTTAACAGACATTGACAGATTCAACTACCTGCATACCTTATTGGAAGGTCCTGCAGCTGATGCCATATCAGGATTGAAATTGACATCTGCTAATTATAGTGAAGCCATTGAAATACTAAAGAAATGATTTGGCAAAAAATGCCAAATTATTGCAAAGCACATGGATTTACTAATGAATATTGATCGTGTCACATCTCAGCACAATCTGAAGGGACTACGCCACCTATATGATACTGTGGAATCCCAAGTTCGTAGCTTAAGGTCACTTGGAGTCTCTGCGGACTCTTATGGTAGTTTGTTCTCATCAGTGTTTGTAAATAAGTTGCCACAGGAGCTTAGACTAATCATCAGTTGTCACATAAGAGAGGATGAATGGGCCCTTGATGCAATAATGAAGGTAACTGAAGGGGAGATAACTGCTAGAGAAAGAGCTCTCGGAATTCTTTGTAATGGACCTAAGAAGACAATGAAGGACCCTCTTACTGCCAGCTCACTGCTTACCAGTGGGTCAGGAACCCCCAAGTGTTCTTACTGTCACCAGTCACATGCCTCAAGTTCCTGCAGGACGGTGACCGATGCTTCAGAGAGGAAGCAAATATTGAGAAGGACAGGTAGATGCTTTGTGTGCTTGAGAAAGAACCACATGAGCTGAGAGTGCCGCTCCACGATGAAGTGCAATAAATGCAATGGGAGACATCACGTAAGTATCTGTAGCAGAGGCCAGGGAAGATCGCCAGAATCTAATGGTACTGTACGACCAACCGACAGTAATTCTACTGTGCAGCCTACATCACAGGCATTGATTAACTTACCAAGCAATCCTGTTGCAACAACCACAGCTTCACTATACTGCATTGATGCAAGAACACCAGTATTGTTGCAAACTGCAAGGGCATCCGTGTGCAAGATTAATAACCCTACAGAAACTCGAGAAGTACGAGTCATCTTTGATTGTGGGAGTCAAAGGTCATACATCACAGATGAACTTTGGAACCAGTTGATGCTTGACCCTATTCGCACAGAGACTATGCAGATCAAGACATTTGGATCTGAAAATTGCAGCAGTCAAGTGTGTGATGTTGTAGAACTGGACATTTTACTTCAGATTGGAGGGAGCATGAAGATGTCATTCTTGTCAGTAATTTGTGAGCCTATTTCGGGACAATCCATTTCCTATGCCATTGACACTTATAAAGAGCTTGCATCTCTGAAGTTTTCAGATTACTCACAAGGGGGTAACAACCTTGAGGTAGACATCCTGGTTGGTTTGGATCAGTATTGGAAGTTGGTCACGGGGAAGGTTGTTCGCTGTCTTAATGGACCCACAGCGGTCCACACGAGATTGGGATGGGTGTTGTCAGGACCAGTTCTAGGCTCACCACCAGATGTCTCATCAGTAAACCTTATCACCACCCATTCCTTGAGGGTAGATGCTTACCAACAACAGACGGAGAGTGAGCTTGATAGTCAGCTGAAGATGTTTTGGGATCTTGAGTCACTAGGTGTAAGGCATGATGAGCCTTCTGTGTATGATGAATTCCAAAGGGGAATAGTGTATAAACACCCCCGATATGAAGTTTCTCTTCCTTGGAGACAGTCACATCCTGCACTGCACGATCACTATGAACTTGCACTGAGAAGACTAAATGGACTGTTAAAGTGTCTGAAACAGAATCCAGAGGTTCTAAGGCAATATGATTCTGTCATTAAGGAACAGTTAAATAAGGGGATAATTGAACCTGTACAAGACTCTGCCTCTGTTAATCACCCAGTTCATTATCTGCCCCACCATGCGGTAGTGGAAGAAGATAAGAAGACTACTAAACTGAGGGTAGTATATGATGCATCAGCTAAAGCGAATGGGCCTTCTCTGAATGACTGCTTGTATGCTGGCCCAAAGTTTGGCCAAAACATAATGGACATCATTATCAGATTCCGAGTGCACCAGGTGGCACTGACTGGGGATATTGAGAAGGCATTTTTGATGATTTCGGTGACCCCTCCAGACAGAGACGTTCTGAGGTTTCTATGGGTAGATGAAGTGCTGAAGGATGCCCCCATGATTCAGACCTATAGGTTTACACGAGTCGTTTTTGGAGTTTCATCAAGCCCTTTTCTGTTAAATGCAACTATTAAACACCACCTTGAGCAGTATAGTGAGACATTCCCACAGTTTGTCCAGTTATTCTTAAGGTCTGTTTATGTTGATGACCTGAACTTTGGTGCTGACAATGATGACAATGCTTATGAGCTTTATGTGAAGTCCAAACGCATACTGAAAGAGGGTGGATTTAATCTCAGAAAGTTTGTTACTAATTCAACCTTGCTGCAACAAAGGATTGAAGAGTCTGAAGCAGAGTTTGCAGATGGATGCTCAGACTACAGCAGGACTAAGGTCGAAGAAGAGGACAAATCATACACTAAGAACCTTTTGGGGGGCAGGCTGCGACAATCAGAAAATGAGCAGAAGATCTTGGGGGTAGTATGGAATTTTGTGAATGATGAACGTATCTTTGATCTTAATGAGTTGGCCATACTGATCCGGGGCACAGAACCCACTAAGAGAAGAATGGTTGCTATTGCTACCAAGTTTTACGACCCAATAGGGTTTGTGGCTCCAGATATCATTTGCTTCAAAATGTTGTTTCAGGAACTTTGCATTAATAAGATAGAGTGGGACGAACCATTGTCAGGTGAGTTACTGACAAAATGGAAGCGACTTGTTTTAGGGTTCCAAGGAGTGGCCACATCAATCCCAAGATGTTATTTTGAGCTTTTGGCCAAGGAAGGTAGCCGTTGTAGTCTCATGGGATTTTGTGATGCATCAGCTGGAGCATATGCTGCAGTAGTGTATCTGAGGATTGAAGGGAGTGCTGGTATCACAGTTAACTTTGTGGTATCAAAAACAAGGGTCTCTCCAGTTAACAAGCAATCTATACCCAGGATTGAACTACTGTCATCACTGTTATTGGCAAAACTCATCAGCAGTGTATCGGCCGCATTAGAAGCAGAGATCCAGTTACAACCACATTGTTGTTATGGTGATTCTAAGGTGGCACTGTTCTGGATTAAGGATACCACCAAAGAGTGGAAGCCATGGGTCGAGAATAGAGTAAATGAAGTTAGGAGGATTGTACCCGCTGATTGTTGGAAGCACTGCCCAGGAACTGATAACCCCGCTGACATCCCTTCAAGAGGCATTACACCTGCCAAACTAGCCAGTAGCAAACTGTGGAGGTATGGTCCGGACTGGCTTGTTGCAGGAAATCCAGTGCTTGAAGAAGATACAGGTAGTTGTAGCATACCAGAAGAGTGTATGAAAGAAATAAGGAGCACCCACTGTAACACCACACATGCCTCTCAAACCACGCTGGACCTGGACAAGATCATTTGTTGCAAGAATTTTAGTGGTCTGCAAAGGCTACTCAGAGTAACCAGCTATGTACTTAAATTTGTGGAGCGATGCAAGTCCAGAATAAGAACCCCGGAAGTGGTAGAAGCTGAACTGACAGCAGCTGATATCAACAAGGCAGAAACCCTGTGGGTTAAAGAGATGCAGAAGGATTTGTTCCTACACAAGGATTTTCCAAATTGGAAAAGACAGTTGACCTTTTCCTTGAAGGGAGAGTATGGAGGTGTAGGGGTAGGCTAGGTAACTCTAACATTCCTTACAACACCAAGTACCCAATGCTTCTTGCAAAGTCCCACTACCTGGCCGTACTAATTGTACAAGATGCACATAAGAGAGTAATGCATAATGGCGTTAAAGAAACTCTAACAGAAATCAGATCAAGATACTGGATCATGAAGGGAAGACAGTTCGTGAGACAGATCATACACAAGTGTGTAATTTGCCGCAAACTTGAAGGCCTACCTTGTGCTTTACCATCACCCCCTCCGTTACCTGATTTTAGAGTCACTGAGCAGCCACCATTCATGTAAACACAGGAGTTGACTTTGCTGGCCCCCTTTACATCAAAACCCAAGGTCTAGTCAATATGAGTAAGGTTTGGGCTTGTTTGTTTACATGCTGTGTCACCCGAGCAGTCCACCTGGACATTGTCCCTGACCTCACTACTGATAGTTTTCTAAGATGTTTCAAACGCTTCACTGCTCGAAGAGGAATTCCGCACAAAATGATATCAGATAATGGGAAAACATTCAAGGCTGCAGCAAAGGGCATATCCACTGTGTTGAGTGACTCAGTGGTACAAGGTCATAGCGCAGGTACTGGTGTGCAGTGGTCCTTTAATCTAGAAAAGGCCCCCTGGTGGGGAGGCTTGTTTGAGAGATTGATAAAATCAATGAAGAGATGTCTTAAAAAGACAATTGGTCAGGCGAGAATTAGCTATGATGAATTATTGACAATTGTTACAGAGGTAGAAATGATTTTAAACTCTAGACCTCTTTCTTATGTTTCAACTGAGGATTTAGAAGAGCCGCTGACACTGTCGCACCTTCTCATGGGCCGCAGGATACTAAGCCTGCCGATCCATCGTGTGTACACAGTGATCATGAGGGTGATGATTGGCATAGTGTGACTAAGGAACTATTGAGCAACAGAGCACGGCACCTTAACATGACAATGCAACACTTCTGGAAGTGATGGAGAGGCGAATATCTCCTGCAATTAAAAGATTGCCATCATCAAAACATCAAGGGCAAGCCACGACCACTGAAACCAGGAGACATTGTGGTAGTTCACAGTGAGAAATGTTTAGGAGGCCTCTGGAAAATAATCAAGATAGAAAGATTGCTAGAAGGAGCTGATGGGCAGGTCAGAGGTGCAGTAATCAGAGTACCTTCCAAGTCTTCAAGCAAGACACTGAGATGTCCGTTGAATTGTTTGTACCCATTGGAGATAGAGTGTGGAGCACCAGTTGATCCAGTTGATGCCATAGATAACGACAGTCCACAGAAGGAAAATGAGGAAGCACAGCTACTGGAAGATGTTGGGTCTCATAGTCGACCAAAGAGGGCAGCAGTGTAACGCGCTAACCAGTTTTTGAAGACAGTAGTCAGTCAATTGTAGAAAACTTGACATTTACAGTCATATTGTAATGTTGTACGCATGTATGTAAGTAACATTTTAGGATTTAAGAACTGTTAAGACCCTCCGTTGACCATATTAAAGGTCAACCGGGGGGAGTGTGTTGTAATCTGTATGTATGTGTCATGAGAGATCACGAGACGGACCACGTTGTGCTTGATTGAGTGTAGCGGGCGATACGTGACGGTGTAGCAGCGAGGGAAAGAACTCGGATATTCGCGAAGAATATTTTACAATGTCTGTACAATTTGTGAATATGTAAGGATATTTGTCCTCGGCACCTTAAAAATTAAATTAAGGCCTGAATTTTTGCTTTATGTGTTTACAACTTACTGAACATAAAATGTGGTGGTTATACGTGGATGTTAAACTACAACCTTTTAACCTATGATTCTATAGGAACTAATTTTACTTCAAATTATCTGATGGCCTGACACAATTGTGCAACTCTGGCTGTTAGACTTTCTTTTCATGTTTTGCATTTGTAAATATTTATGCATATTTTTTGGGGTAGAGGAGGTA
The DNA here is from genome assembly GCF_963678975.1 of Dysidea avara. Lineage (NCBI taxonomy): Eukaryota > Metazoa > Porifera > Demospongiae > Dictyoceratida > Dysideidae > Dysidea > Dysidea avara. The sequence continues at coordinate 33,554,705 of NC_089277.1, forward strand.
TGTGTGTTAGGAGGTTTTGTATGCTTTAATGTATGGCACCTGGTGTAAACGGCTTATGTATCTGTGCTAATATATTACTCTATTAGGTTATTGTGGTCCAGTTTACATTTTATCTTACAAATTTATGGTCTATACCAAACTAGTTGTATTGTGTAGTTGTTCATTGTTATGTTGTCATCAGTCAAGGTGGTCGAAGGAACAGACCAGGAGCAGTAGTTGACATGTTAGAACATCCACTGGATCAGGGAAAGATGATATGATTTGTTGTATGGTAATTGTGGCTAGCTACATCTACTGTACTGACTGGTAGTTGTGTTGGTGTTTAGGTGTTGCTAGGTTACACCAGTGGACTAATGGTACTATGTAAGTGTGTAAAAAATATCGTTTCAATCATACTAAGGTGTGTCTGTGTGTGTGTGCTTGTATATGTGCATGACTGTTTTTACATGTGTCACTATTGTAGTAACCCATTATTTGTATTTGTTAGGGAAACTCCCTACGAGTACCTTACACCAAACATCACTCTAATGCAGGGGAAGTACCTGTACCTGTACCTGTACATGTTATCATGTGATAGTATTATAGTGAACTTCATTAACATCTCCAGCTACTGGTAAGTATGTTAGTTATAGTGTAGCACTGTGTAAAGCCAGTATAAAGCCTGTTGTAGTCCAGTTATACGTAGTTGAACTGACTGGTAATGTAGCTGAACTCGAGGTTTTTAATGTAGCTTATACAGTACATTATTTGTAATGTGGCTAAGTTCTGTACAGGGAGACTTGTAATGTAGCTGAACTCTACTGGGTGACTTGTAATGTACACAGTAGCTGAAGTCTCCCTGTGGCAGCAGGGGGGTCTGGGGGGAGCTGTAGCCTTTTTTGCTTTCACAATGTCTCCACCAGAATTAATTTATAGGTATAATTTGAAGCATTTCAGCTACTTTTTAGTCATAAGTATTTAATATGGCTATTTTCAGTCAATAAAACTTTTTTGGCAAAGTTTTAGCTGTTTATTATAGGATCAACCCTTTGGCCCCAAAATAATAAGAAAAGTGTTCCATTAAACACAAATGCCACTATAGTCTCCAACTTTTCAAACACACCTTAAGTAGCTAAAGTCTTTGAGCAGGCTGTAGGACCAGATGTCCTACAGATCTTGCCTTAATAAATAGTGGCTCTTGTTACATGCATGCATTCAAACGCATTATATCTTGTAAATGAAATATCCTATGAAAATATGGTTTGGACCATGCTACTCTGCGGTTAACAGATATTATCCTAAACTTCATCTAAGTATTGTAGCATAATCGAGCATGAGATGAAATTATAAAGGTTAGTAAAAGTTATATGGTATTGTAGATCTGTCTTGTTCAATGCAACCACAGAGGAATAGGTGGTGCCTACACAGACTAACAGGAACCCAAGTTTTGTATGTCAAAACGTGTATTTTACATTTAAAATATGTTTTTGTTTTTAAGAACACAGTTGCATTTGGAATCAAAGGGTTGACTAATTCATATGGCATTTATAAGCAGTACAAAACAGCCTTTTGGACACTGGAGACACTTGGCACATGTAAGATACCAATTCTCAAAGTAAGAGGTCAATGGTTTGATTCCCACTATAGACAATTTTTTTATTATAGACTACCCTTTAGGAGCATGATTTTATGAAATGATTTGACTGTTCTATTGGGGTATTTGAGTGCTATATTCTTTTTCACGATTTTTAGTCCCACTCCAAGAATGATAATTTGTGCAAGGTATCACCCCCTCAGGAGACCGAGCCCCTAATTATAAAAAGTCACCCAGTAGAGAGTTCAGCTACATTACAAGTCACACAATAGAGACCATATGTAGGTGGCAGAAACAGGGGTGGTGACCAGAAGGTGAATTCTCTACAAGGTAATTTGTAACATAGCTGAATGCTCTAATAAAGTATTTATTTCTTACAGGAGCTGACTGTTCTATTAGCATGACTGTTCTATTAGCATGACTGCAATGTCAGCGTACTGTATGTTGATATCACAATTGCTGGTTTTCGTACTACAACTCAATGGCTTTAAATCCAATCTAAACCATTGAAAGACCTTTCTAAGATAATTGACCCATCTCTACACTGATTTTCAACTCATTTCCCTGAGCAGTTTGTCCAGTAGACATGGCAAGTAATCATTTATTAATAACAAATCTCGATCGCATGATTGTGACTGTTGATAATTAGACTATAATATACAGTATCTCCACAAACAACACTTGAACATTAATTGTTATGATTATGAAATTATGGTTCTTGATGAAAACCGTGAAAAGATCGATACACTCTAATACAATGCTCAAATACCCTAATAGAGCAGTCAAAACACTTCATAAAAGTGAAGTAGTTTACAAATGAAAAAAATGTGCTTAAAGCAGGAATCGAAGCACTGATATCTTTCTTGAGAGTCGGTACATTACCACTACACCAAGTGTTTCTGAGTGCCCAAAGGCTACTGATAAATGCTGTATGCTTAGTCAGTAATCAGTTTTTAAATGCATTTTAGTAACAAAGTTTTGGTTTTTTAGTTGAAGTGCTTCAAATTGTGCCTATAAATTAATTCTGGTAAAGTTTGGGACATTGTAAAAGCTAAAATGGCTACAGCTTCTGGGGGTTGTGTCCTTCAGGCCCCTGCTGCCAGAGATTCTATACTCTGGTCACCCCCCACACACATCAACTACTTCCTCTGCCACTGGTTTATTGTATAAAATGTATGCACTATATCAGTCTTATGTGAGCCAAGGGAAGAATAATAAGAGTTCACCTGGGAAGCATGAGAATAAGTCTTGGAATTCCTCCATCGTCAATACAGTTTTTGTATTGTAGCTCTGTAGTCTTTAGCTTGATTTCTTTCAAACCACGTACTGATTTTCAGCTGCT